>NW_027211637.1:1382500-2020833 GCF_022749685.1 Semicossyphus pulcher | reverse complement strand
ACTGGAAGGATTTTACTGCACAGACTCTGCAGAGGGCAGCTGTGCAGCAGCACGGAGTTACACAAGCTGCAGACCAGGAGAATACATCAAACAGAGAGGTGAGTTTTATTTCTAATGATAAAATTATGAGACAAAATCACGTCTAAAATCTCATTTGAACTGGTCTTAATAAATGTGCTGTGTGCAGGAACGTCACAGAGAGTCATTGATTGCTCCGCCTGCAGTGATGGAACATTTTCAGATGGGACGTTTACATCTTGTCGACCACACACACGGTGAGTGAAGCTTCACATCAGACATGGACACACCTTCATGAGTTCATGAGCTCCGACAGGTGTTCCTCTAATAAATGTCCCTCTGTCATTACAGGTGTGGATTAAAGTATCTACAGATCCTGGAACCAGGAACTGTTTCAACTGATGCTCAATGTGGAGGACTGAATACACTTGGGATAATGTTTATAGTCTCTAATCTTGTGCTTATTTTATCAGCTGTAGTGATTTTCGTACTGACAATAAAAACTTGATCATGTTTTAATAGATAATACTGTCTGTGACATCATCAAGTTTTTATTCAGTGTTTATGTTTTATTACAGGGAAAAAAAGAGAAGAAGAAATTCATGATCTGGTATGTTTTCTTCTCTCTTTACTCTCAATCCATTTAACACTGAAAAAATTAAATGATGTCACTCACTCATTAATATTTCTCTTAAAGGAACAGAGGATTCTCACACGTATCAGAAGAGAGCTGGTGAGACAGCAGAGTGTTCCTCTGACATGTTCACTGACTGACTCTGTCAGGTTTTATAAAATGTTCCTGTTATAAATAAATCTCTTCTCTCCTCAGGAGCTGACAGAACAAACCTGAACATGCAGACAGTTTACCGTCACACAGTGATTGGTCCATCAGAGAGGTCAAGCAGAGGTCGTGCAGCAGACTCAGTGTTCAGCTCTCGTGTTTGTGAAGCAGAGAATTGTTTCATTTCTCTCCATGAAGCTGAGCTGACGTCAGCTGAGGTTATTTGGTGTCACTCAGTTTTATGTATGTAAATTATGTAAATACATGTTGAGATTAATTATTTTTACTCAGGAAACTTTCATTGTACTTAATGTTAAAGTAATGCGTCTGTTGTCTTAACGCTTGAACAGAGTGACATGTAAAAGAAATGTCTTCATGTGCCCGATCATCATCAGAATGTTTGTGTGACCTGCGTGTTCAGGACGGTCCACGTCTTCATTTCTGTCTTCATACAAACCAAGACTTCACATGAGAAGTTATTCAGACATGTCCACCATTAATCACATGTTTTAATCCTGGCCTCTGTACACTGACCACCTGTTGCTTTAAGAAGTGTCAGGATTACTCACAAAACACTGAGAGGCGGAGCATCGAGCTGTCTGTCAGAATTTTTGTTCCGGCTTTGACTTTGTTTTTGATTCTGCCTGTCGCAATATTGCAATGAATATCGCGAAACAAACAAAAAGATATCGCTATGTATGTTTTTTCCAATATCATGCAGCCCTAGTGGGTTAAATAAAACTGTGAATACTCAACCAATCAGCACTGCAGGCCCTGCAGGCCCTGCCCTGAAAGTTCCTGGACCTTTGGAAAGTTCAACCCCCTGAGCAGGGACTTTTCAGGGGGTAAGTCAATTACCCTGGAACTAAATTTAGACCCTGGTTCCTGCTGTTGAAACGCACAGAGTTCCTAAAAAGGTTCCTAGTTTCTGGGGAAAGTTCCTGCTGTCGAAAAGCACCTTTAGAGATCAGGGCAGAAACTGTCTTCTTTTGAACCACTTTAAAAAGCACGTTATGATGTTTATGTAGTAGTATTCATAGTGTGTGTGTGTGTGTGTGTGTGTGTGTGTGTGTGTGTGTGTGTACATAAATATATATGAGACATTGTTGAACTTTAAAGGATCCAAGATGATGAAGACAATGTTCCTCTGACAATCTCAATTGTGAATTAATCTTTTTTAGGCTGCATTAAATATGAATCAAAAGGATTCTTCAGAGTTTGTAAAAATCATGCTGAACGTTTTTTTCACACTTTACAAAATAAACTTACTTTTTATCTTTACCAAGGAAGTGGTTTGTAATTTAGTTGAATGTCTTCTTGCACAGATTTATTTTGGTGCTTCTTTCCTGCTGCAGACGTCAGAAATCACCACCTGAGCTGTGAGGAGAAAGTTGTCATGGCCAAGAAAGCTGGCGGTGTTTAAATGTCTTGTGTCTATGTTGTCTTATGGTTTCCTGCTTTATTTTGAAATTCTACTCTCCTCTCGTTTCAGGTAACTTGCCCTGCCCCTTGTGTTTTTCCCGCCAGTCTGATTGTCTTCCCTGCCCTGATTGTTTCCACCTGTTCCCCATTACCCTGTGTATATATGGTCTGTGTCTCCCTTTGTCTGGTCCCAGTTCGTCTTGTCTCGTGTGCCAGTAAACCAGCTCCGTGCCGTCATCACTTCAGGAATTGTCAGCATTTGCTCCATGCCCGTCTTGTCAGGTTTTGTACTTTTATTTTGATACTTTGTCAAGCCCTTGGTTTTCTTAGTAGGTTTTCCTCCTTGTGAGTGATTTTCTGTTGTTCTTTAATAATTAAAGATTTGTTTATTTTCTACTTTTGCCTCCTGAGTCGTGCATTTGGGTTCAAGTCCTTGTTCAGTCGTGACAAAAGTTCCCCCGAACTTAAACTTCACCAATAATCTTAATCAGACATGAACACCAACCGCTCTGACTGATGTGTTGTCCTGGTCTGCAGCTCTTGTGTCTCTGTGCTGCTGCACAGCCGCCCTCTGCAGAGACTGTGCAGTAAAATCCTTCCAGTGTTTCACAAACTGTCTGATTTCTTGGTGCATGACGTCTTTATCCTCACACTAGAACCTGTCAGCACACACAGAGGTTATTATGGACCTACTCCACTTTGACTGTGTTTAATGAACTAACAGCAACATGCTGAACTTTAATCTGACCATCTTTAAATTTTCTGAATTAATGTCAAAAAATCTGCACACATGATTTAAGATTTAAGAGGTTGGTCACTCGTACACAGAATGACATTTGATTTCTAACATTACTGCAAGTCCCACTGAAAAAAAAAAAGTCTTATTATTGTTTAAAGAAATTACACATTAAAGTGTCAGCTGATTCTAACAGCCAGAGATCTGAAGCAAAGGGTAGATTAAAACATTCATATCAAATCAAATCAAGTTTATTTATAGAGCACATTTCATACGAAAGGCACGGACTCAATGTGCTTAAGATTAAAAACAGGTCAAAATCATACATGACAAGCATATAAAACAGGAAAATAAAACAAAAAGACACTATGCACAGAAAACAGATACAAAAAGCACAGACAATGGAAAACCCGGCACACCCCACTCGAGACCCACCCACATGACACAAACCGGCAACAATCAGCAGACACACGATCAACCAAACACAAACACCCGAACCCTTCCCAACGAGTCTACTTCAAACCTGGTGAAAAGCTTTTGAGTTTTAAGTCTACTTTTAAAAGAAGGCACAGTTTTAGTCAATCATAATTCAACTGGTAGAGAATTCCACACAGTAGGACCATAATGACCGAAGGCGCCATGAGCAGATTTAGAGTTAATTAGGTGTAATGAGGAGACCGTTACTGGATGATCTAAGGGATCTGTTCAGTGTGTATTCAGTGACCAATGTAGGAAGCAGCTAAGCCGTGCATAGATTTAAAAACAATGACAAGTATTTCAAAATCGTATTGTTGTTTTACTGGGAGTGAAGAGATTTTAGAAAGCGAGTGATCACAACAGGGCCCTATGTCTCTAACTAGACTCTTCTCCTCAGTCGCCCCCGGTGGTGGAACGAGCTACCAAACTCCAGTCGGTCCGCAGAGTCCCTTTCACCTTTAAGAAGAAGCTAAAGACCCAGCTCTTTATGAACACCTCTGACCTTGAAGACATTGAGGATGTAGTTCATGTTGACTAGGATTTTCATGATGATGATGATGACTATACTGATCTTGTTGATGTTGCTGATGCTGATTACTATGAAAACATTTTTAAAAAAACACCCTATACACTGCCTGTCAGCACCGGTGTCTGATCATACCTGAAGCTGTTTGTAGGCTCTTGCTGACTTCGTTCCCTCCTGTCCCCATCGTTGCTTGTGTTGTATTAACTCTCAGATGTGCGTCGCTTTGAACAAAAGCGTCTGCTACATGAAATTGTAACATTGTAACATCCTCACTCTTTCCATATTCAGCCAAGGTGCTTTAATTTGACCAGAATCTGTTTTGTTTTTATAGGTGAAATGTCGTCCATAGTTCATGTCACTGATGGGTTCAAATTATTGAGCAGATCACCACACAAAGACAGGGAAGACGAGACAAATAAGAATGTGACCCGGTACTCTCGAAGGGGTTAGTATATCTGGCAATAAGCTTGTCAGATGTGCCTGCACACACTGAACGATTTTTGACTCATTTTAAACCAGCTACTTGTTGAGCGTCCAAGCAACTTTGAAAAGGATACAAAAGTGATCTGAAATCCCGACGTCTATCTGAAACATCAAACACTGAAGTGGTGATTTGTCCTCAGAATAAATAAGGAAAAAACTAAACCACTAAGAAACTTTAGGAACACATAACACAGAGAAAATAAAAACTCCATTTTCCACATCAGAATCACAATTTTTATTTATGGATTATTTTTCCGTTCCAGCAAAAAGAAGAAAGAAGCCTGCAGACTGTGTTTGTTCCCCTCGGCCTGCTGAGACTGGCCCCGCCTACCTCACACTGTATACAGGAAGTGGTCGCAGCCTCTTGTTTAGTAGAATTTGACAGACAGAAGTTTCAGGTTTCACCATGCCCACCTTCACAATAAAAGCATGCTGCTTTGTTCACTTATCATCAAACTCTGCAAAAATAATGAAAATACATCAATATGCAGCATTTCAAACTAAAAATGTAACACGTATTAAAGCTTTAACACAGGGACAGGACAGGTGTCTTCTTCAGGTCACCTTCAGAAAATGAATCCTTCAACCAACCATGTGTCATATTTATGCACCGCTGCAGCAGTTTGTGAGGTGGTGTGGGGAAAATCACCTGCAGCTGAATGTGGGAAACAAAGGAGATGGACCTCAGACAAAAAGAAGACCTCTCTTTCTCCAGTCTGCATCAGTGGGAACGACGTGGAGATCGTCAGGTCCTACAGGTACCTGGGTGTGCACCTGGATGATAGACTGGGGTGGTCCACCAACACGGACGCTGTGTATGGGAGGGGCCTGAGTCAGCTTCACTTCCTGACGAGGCTCAGGTTCTTTAACGTCTGCAGCAAAATGCTCCTCATGTTTACCAGTCTGTTGTTACGAGCCCGATCTTCTTTGCTGTGTGCTGGGGTTCAGCATCACAACAAAGGACGCCAACAGACTGAAGAAACTGATGAAGAAGGCTGAGTCTGCTGTGGGCCTGCAGATGGTCAGACTGGAAGAGGTGGTCGAGGCCAGAATACTGGAGATACAGTTCACCGTTATGGACAATGACTCCCGCCCTCTGGAACATGCTGGATAATCTGAGGAGAAACTTCAGCCACAGATTCCTCCACCCTCGCTGTTCCACAGAGAGACACAGGAGGTCTTTCTTACCTGCTGCAGTCAGACTGTACAACACATCTGCACAAACCTACAAACACTGACCTGGACGTATTATCTTTGCACTGTTCACTCTTTGGCCTTTTGTGTGCTACTGCCTGGAAACTAGAATATACATGTACATCTGTGACTTCTGTTCGGTGTGATATCATCTATATTATATTATAATATATCCTATTTTATGTATCATATCATATTATAGCATATTATTACCAGTTCCATAAATGCTCTGTTAAAACCTGCTGAAAACAGGAAATAAATGTAACAACTTATGACACGTATAAATTCCTTCGTTAAACAGTGTCTTTATTAATTTTTCCCTCCACTCCAGTTGAAATGACGTAAAACCAGAAAAATGTTCTGATTGGCCAGCTTTTGTTGTGAAAGGATCTTTCCTTTCAAAAAGAAACTAAAGTCACTCCTGTGGTCAGCCTCCGAGTAACAAGGTGCGTACTCGTCTTTGTCTTGAGTTTTCCTGTAAATAGAATCACAGTAAATATGAAACACTGTTGGAGTCAGTCGTTGTTGTTTAAAAGCTGAAACAGTCTGAGTGTGATATGTGTCAGAAATGTTCTGGATATTCGGTTGCAGAACATACAATAGTTGTGAAACGCTCAGAGTTTCTCTTTTAAGTCTGAAGTCGTGTTTTTTTATGTCATACTCGTTATTATAAATTAACATGCACTGTGACGGTGTCAGTTTATGTGACAAGATATCTGGAATGAGTCCGGGTCTGAAGAGGAAATCCTGAAGAACGTAAAAAAGCTTCGTCCAGAGAAGTCGAGTCAGATCGTTGCTTCCTTAAAGTCAGTTAAAGAATCTTGGGTGTTGATCTTTTAGTTAACAGAAGCGCTCACAGTGAAAACCAGGAGACATTTCAAAGATCTTTGAGAAAAAGTTCTCTTTAAAAACGTTACCAAGTTGTTTGTTGGCTTTTTTGTTTGCAGATGATTGATAATTGGTTTATAAATGATTGAATAAATAATAGATGGAACGTGTTTTCGGTGTAAGATACAACATGTTTTGGTAGGATCATAATCAGATATTAACGGTCCGTTCCTCTCCACGCACGTGACTTTACTTGCGCACAAACACGGCCACAGCCAAACCCCCCCCTCCTGTCTCCCCGTGCATGCCCTCCCTTTACCCTGGCTGTCAGGAAGGTTTTACGGTTGATTTAAAAGACCATGTTTCAGCTTCTTCTTCTTTTTTATACACTTACTGTATTGTTTGTTCATTCTTCTTTATTTTAGTCTAGTTTATTCTTCCTCTTAGTGTTTATTTATTTGAACAACAACCCGTGATATTTAGTTTCACATTCACCACCTCTTGTCCTCTAGTGTATTCCTTTTTTAAAAAACTCTTTTTAGAACAAATTTTAAACAAATTACACCCAGGAGAGTAAAACCGTCTCTTATTAAACCAAAAACACAATATGAAATAGTTTCTCCTTTTTCTGTTTGACTCAGTCTCCATGTGTTTGTATGAGTTCCTACCCAACCATTAGAACAGATGACTGTCCATCCAGATTTCTCAGAGATGTTAAAAGAAGATGCAGGATGTGGATGTGATGAAATATATGAAGCTGATGAGCAGGAGGCCGTAGAATGGCGGGGACTCGTACCTCAACTGCTGGGCTCTGAATCAGAAAACAACAGCTCACAAAATGTGCAGAACAGTCACTCAAATTTACCCACTTTAATCTGTTCGTCAATCTTTTCATTTAGTACACATTTGAACTCTCAACATTCACTACAATTCACGTTTTTTAAACTACATTCATCGTTAATAACGTCACATTTTAACCATGAATTACTTGAAAATGAAATATGGACTCATTTACAATCAGTCCGTTTGATCCAAAGAAATAACAACAGTTATCATGAAATATTACCTGCTAGCTTAGTTAGCTTACCACCTGTATTAGGGTAATCGTCCCTTTAAGCCCACCAAAACCTGTTTGCAGACATTATATATGCAAATATATATATATATATATATATATATTATATATTGCCACAATTTAAGAAATAAAATTGCAGATGAAATGAAACATTTATCTCTCATATGAAGTTTAGATCATTTATACAACTTTTTAATGTTTTTATTATTTAATTTAAGGAAACCTGTCCAAAGTCTGGAATGGGCTTAATGGGTACCGAATGAGCCCATGTGTGTTCCCAATAAGCCCACTTCATGATTTACTGATAAATAAATAATTACATATTTTAAATGTAACAATACAAACTTGATCTATCAAATCTGTAATCTCTTACCTCTCAATAGCAATTAAAGAATAGTTATTTTTAACATAGCTAGTAAACACAGCTTAATCTAACTGGCCTGCTTAACCTCATAATAGACTGCTTCACGCTGTGTGTAGTTTTAGTTTCTCCTTGTTTCAGTCATCTTGCTAAAACTGATCTGAAAGTAAAGATTTAAAAATGAGGCCAATGATCTGAATTAGGGAACTGAGCTGAACAAGAGGAAGAACATCCCCATTGAAACACAGTCAGCCGGGCTTAAAGGGTACATCAGTGATTTTATGGATAAAGACTGAATATTTTATCTTACCTACATGACCTTAAATAAACAATGTTATGAATATAATAATAATAATAATGATAATAATAATAATCTATATATGGTGGACTAACATAACATAAACATTTAAAATGGATCATACAGAGAAGTAATTAACTACACTCATTTACATCCACCCCAACCAGTGTGATTGTTCTGCTCGTGTCCCATTTAAGCCCACCTGATGATGATGATGATGATGATGTTAATTTAAAAAACAACTAAGATAAAAATACACATTTAATAAACATTTAATTATAATAATATCAACTGCATACACAAATGGAAACTATACATGCTTGTCATGCTTTATGTCATTGCAATGAACCATTCTGTGTAGCTCCTGCATGGCAGCACTATGTTGTTGGTTAGCTAGCATGCTAAAACTCATATTTTGATTTCAAAATAAAACAATATTATTATTTCTTTTAATATGTGTTTTTCTGAGGGTACCCACAGGACCAACGTGTTTTTTGCAGCTTCTTCTCAGCTCAGCCGGCACATGTCACACATTGACCCAATCCCAATCTCCTCCCTGAAGCCTGAGCACTGAACACTCACGGACTTTAATGGCGTCAGGCGTGCAGTGCGTGAGTCTGTGAGGGTTTGAGAACAGCATAAAAATGAGGAATGTGTCGCACAATCATGGCATCACATTGCCTGTAAACCAGATGGGCCATTAAATCTAATAAGAAAAAAAGGCGACCTGCAGCGTGTGTGTGTGTGTGTGTGTGTGTGTGTGTGTCTTACAGTGTTTACATATTTAAGATAAGATAAGCTTTATTTAACAAACTATCAAAAGTCAGAAAGGCTTTCATGTTATCTAATTGTTTACAGATAAATGTATTTGCGGTTCCCGTCCATGCTCGCATTGTTTACATTTATTATTATTTTTTGGTCAAACTTTATTGAATACGACTTCAATGTACGAACATTTGTTTACATTTAGTGGGGGGCTGGACTATCACGTTTGTATACGTCACCAAGTTTGCTATGAACCCTGGGTAAGTCCCACAGGAAAGCCAGCAGATATGCGGACTCACGGAAAGTCCGTAATTTACCGTTGAAATGTCGGCATCAGAGAACCTCACGCACTTACCGGGAACGCACCTCAAAGTCTGTGAGTCCGAGAGTGTGGAGATTGGGATTGGGCCATAATTAATAAACGTCCCTAACTCAAGATCAGCAAATCTGATTGGCTTAAAAATACAACTGGCATGTAGGTAAAAAAACAGCTTAATATGAAGAAACATGACACAGCACAGAATGATGAAGACTCAGAAGTTGCTTATATGGTCGGCTACGTGAGCTTAATAGGGACGTTTACTCACACTCTGAGGCTACATTTGAAATTCGACTTAATAAAGTGGAAACAGGCTTTTTGTTTATCACTCCAACTTAAATGATATTTTTATCTCATCCCGATGGGTTTTTATTTAACAATCTTCAAGTTACAGTTACATAAATACTAACACACTAGCGGGGCTAAATTGCAGTTTTGGCTAGTAGCTAACTCACCGGGAAATCAATATGTCCGCCGCTGATACAGAGAAGTCCACTCCCTGCTGCAAATGTTTCACTCTCTCATCTGTCTACATAAAACCACAGCGTGGTCTGTGTTTATTCTGATTTAATCAATCTTAATCTCACTTTTCAGTTCCTATCATGATGGCTACTAGCTCAACGATCTGTCATCTATGTGTCCTACTCCCTCGACCTGTGTCAGAAACCCTTTTCCAACCGAAATTAACACGTTGATGCGAGTTTTTCAGACCCGGGAAGACCCGCTTTATAAGTGGGTAAGCGGCGCTTATAAATGCTGATTGTCTCGTTTCCCATTGCCAGTGGAGTATACTGCTTTCGGTCCCTTTCTGATGCGTCACCGTGCGACGATGTTACGGTGGTTAGGTCTTTATTGTATCTATTACTCATTCAGTCTGTGTATCAAACTCAGCACGGTAAAATTTGGAACAATGTTTGAGCGCTGCTCGGACGGAGACGGGCGGAATTTCGAGCTGAGATGACGAGGAGTCACAGAAGTTACAGGCAGAGCATAGCATCGCGCCAGAACGGGGGCGGAGATTAGCACGATGACACGGGTTTTATGTGCCCATCAATGCCGATCAGAGCCGAGGCGATAATTACCCGGGTCTTTCCCAGCCGGGAAACGACGGGTCCATTGAGTTTGAGGTTATCCTGAACACTAGGTCCCTTACCAAGTTACGCCAGCAGATGGTGCTAAAATACGGGTATTTATTCTAAGTCATGTCTGTTAGAGACGTTTAACTCTTTTAAACTGATCTTTATTCAAATTAAATTAATATAATGACTAAACAATGGCCGCCCTGACTACCTGGGCTACACCTCTCAAGAGATATGTGAGAAGTTTTTCATCTCATTTACAAGTAAAGTTATGGATGTTAGGCAACAAATCACCCAGCCAGACCGTATTCTACATGCGCGTAGGACACAGTTATTTTAGCACTTTTGAGTCTGTGTCCATTTTTATCTGAAATCATATCCCACATGACAGCCTCGAGTTTTTCTTAAAGAGCTTTTTAACACCGTTGGACCTGATAAAATGAAGGGGTGAATCTGTTTAGTGATGAAGATAACTGCCCCTCCTCGTCACGTTGTGTTTACTTCAGGTAATATGAACCCTTTAATAATGAAACCCCTTTAAGTGGCTTCTCTTAAGTGTCATCATCCTCATTAGTTAAGGCTGATACTTAACTTTATTTGATAAACATATTAATTCTGTTTAGTTGTTCGGTTTAAAATACAACAAGTGTGAATGAATATTTTCTCTCTCTGTTCCCAGGTGGTGTCGTGATCAACGTCTCCCTCCATCTCAGATCTCAGTGAGAAGACGTCTTCATGAAAACTGTGATCCTGACGAGACAACGATGTTCAGAGGGACTCTTTGGTCAGCTGCATCACTGCTGGTAAAAGATTTTATTATTACAGAGATTTTTTTGTCTTTTTCTTTTCCATCTAAAGTTCAAAGAAAATAAAACACAGAAATGAACTGAAGAACTGAAGGTGTTTTTCATCAACACACTGAGGGATGATGTTCATGTTTCACTGACACCAAACTCTCTCCTCTTCTCTCCTCTTCTCTTCTCTTCTCTTCTCTTCTCTTCTCTTCTCTTTTCTTCTCTTCTCTTCTCTTCTCTTCTCTTCTCTTCTCTCCTCTTCTCTTCTCTTCTCTTCTCTTCTCTTCTCTTCTCTTCTCTTCTCTTCTCTTCTCTTCTCTCCTCTCCTCTTCCCTTCACAGATGCTCGTGCTGAACGTCTTCAAAGGTCATGCTCTCACATGTGATCAATCTGAGTATAAGATAGGAAATAGATGCTGTCCTAAGTGTCCTCCTGGTAAGAGCCACCTGAAAATTAAAGAGATATATATATATGTGTATATATATACATATATATATATATACATATATATATATATATATGCTTATGACTTAAAAAATATATTTATATCTGGTTTTTTTTAAACAGGAAGTCGAGTTCAAACTGATTGTAGCTCAGAGTCCAGTAGCACCTCCTGTCTGCCCTGCATTGAGGGAACCTTCATGAACCAGCCTACTGACAGTATGCAGTGCTTCTTCTGTAGAGACTGTGATGCAGGTACATTTCTGATAATATAACATAATATAATATAATATTTTCCAAACCTGAGTGGAACACTAAGCGACACCAAACAAAGCAGGTTAAACAGACAGAGAGCTAAAGAGCAGCTGCTGAGCTAAACGCTGTGACTGCCTGAATCAAAGATCCGTGTTCTCTGTCCAACGAGTGTTCAGATACGAGAGGAGCTGTTTTTTGGGTCAATATTCTGAAACATTTGAGCCTGTTTTGGTTCCACAACTAAATGTGAATGATCTGAGTTATAGCTCAGATGTTTGCTGCATTCACAGCAGCTCAGTTTGTCTCCGTCTGTTTGACTTTGTAGGAACTTTTTGTCCTGTGAGAAACTATTTGAGTTGAGCTAAAGCATCCCTGCTCTACATCCTTACCTTCCTTATAGATGTAGCCTTACCTTATATAGAAGTGCACTCATTAGAGAGAAGATATCTGCCAGGTGTGTTTGGCTGATGGGTCGAGTAGGTCCATAATAACCTCTGTGTGTGCTGACAGGTTCTGGTGTGAGGATAAAGACGTCATGTACCCAAACATCAAACACAGTTTGTGAACCACTGGAAGGATTTTACTGCACAGACTCTGCAGAGGACAGCTGTGCAGCAGCACGGAGTTACACAAGCTGCAGACCAGGAGAATACATCAGACAGAGAGGTGAGTTTTATTTCTAATGATAAAATTATGAGACAAAATCACGTCTAAAATCTCATTTGAACTGGTTTTAATAAATGTGCTGTGTGCAGATACGTCACAGAGAGTCATCGATTGCTCAGATTGCGGAGGTGGAACATTTTCAGATGGGACGTTTACATCTTGTCAGCCACACACACAGTGAGTGAAGCTTCACATCAGACATGGACACACCTTCATGTGTTCATGAGCTCCGACAGGTGTTCCTCTAATAAATGTCCCTCTGTCATTACAGGTGTGAATCAAAGTTACTACAGCTGCTGAAAGCAGGAACTGTTTCAACTGATGCTCAATGTGGAGGACTGAATACACCTGGGATAATTATTATAGTCACTGATCTTGTGCTTATTTTATCAGCTGTAGTGTATCTCGCACTGAAGATAAAAAGACTTCGAAACGAAAGTAAGATTTTCTTTGTGTCAATAAAAACTTGATCATGTTTTGATAGATAATACTGTCTGTGACATCATCAAGTTTTTATTCATTGTTTATGTTTTATTACAGAGAGAGAAAGAAAAGAAGAAATTCATGATCTGGTATGTTTTCTTCTCTCTTTACTCTCAATCTATTTAACAGTGAAATAATTAAATGATGTCACTCACTCATTAATATTTCTCTTAAAGTTCCAGAGGATTCACACACGTATCAGAGAGCAGGTGAGACAGCAGAGTGTTCCTCTGACATGTTCACTGACTGACTCTGTCAGGTTTTATAAAATGTTCCTGTTATAAATAAATCTCTTCTCTCCTCAGGAGCTGACAGAACAAACCTGAACATGCAGACAGTTTACCGTCACACAGTGATTGGTCCATCAGAGAGGTCAAGCAGAGGTCGTGCAGCAGACTCAGTGTTCAGCTCTCGAGTTTGTGAAGCAGAGAATTGTTTCATTTCTCTCCATGAAGCTGAGCTGACGTCAGCTGAGGTTGTCACTCATGCTACAAACACACACACTATAAACACAAACACAAAGTGGGTCCTTCAACAGTCTGTTATAAACACAAAGTCTTATTTTATATTCATCTGTTTATTTTCTTGTTCTTTTGCTTTCTTGTTTTTCACCTTCTGCAGCAGCTTTAATGTGTCAGCAGCACATGAACCACAGTCACGTCTCATACAGACGATGACGAGTCATTTCAGTTGTTTGCTGAAGATCTCGACTTCTTTATCTGGTTATCTCCAGAGAACAAAGCTGGTTCTCTCGTGATAACGGATCATTTAGTGTCGATGTAGAAAACAGACCAACAGGCTGCTCGCTGTGATATTAAATCAGATTCAAATCAAATGTTATTTGTATAGCGCCAAATCATAACCAGAGTTATCTCAAGACACTTTACAAGAAGAGCAGGTCTAGACCGACTCTTTATGTTATTTAGAGAGAGACCCAACATGAATCACCATGAGCAGCACGTAGCAACATCCAGCACAGTGGCAGAACAACTTCCTTTAACAGGCAGAAACCTCGAGCAGAACCAGACTCATGTTGAACATCTGAAGAGACTGGATGGGCCGAACATGGGACAGAAGGAGAAGCAGGATAGAGACAGGCAGAGAGAGCAGCAACAACATATGTTCTTGTTACAACAACAACAGCTAATACATACTCATGGTTATGATCAATCAATCAATCAATCATATTTTATTTGTATAGCGCCAAATCATAACCAGGGTTATCTCGAGACACTTTACAGAAAGAGCAGGTCTAGACCGACTCTTTATGTTATTTAGAGAGAGACCCAACATCAATCCACCATGAGTAGCACTTAGCAATTCGGCACATTGGCAAGGAAAAACTTCCTTTTAACAGGCAGAAACCTCGAGCAGAACCAGACTCATGTTGAACAGCCATCTGCCTCGACTGGATGGGCCGAAAATGGGATAGAAGGAGATGCAGGATAGAGACAGGCAAAGAGAGCAACAACAACATATGTTCTTGTTACATGAACAACAACAGACACATACTTATGGTTACAATGCCAATAATAGTGGTAGACTAGGGTGAAGATTGGCTAAATAAATAAATAAATAAATAAATTAGCGAGAGAAGCAGAGTAATGATAAAGGCTGAGGTAATCGTAATTGTAACAGTTGAAGTCAACAGGTCTACTATTAGCATTAGCAGCAACAATAATGATACTATGGGGAAGGCTGATGTTAGTAGTTGTTGCAGTCGAGCAGGTCCACAGCAGCAGGTGGTCTGCAGCAACGATCCTCAGGAACCTTCAAGACAAGGGAGCACAAGAACTCCCGGGAAGATATGTGGTTAGTAATGTTAATGGGACCAGAAGATACAGAGTTAATGAGCTGCATTAATATGACAGATAGAGAGAGAGAGAGAGTCAGAGAGAGAGGAAGAGAGAGAGAGAGAGAGAGAGTCAGAGAGTCAGAGAGAGAGAGAGAGAGAGAGAAGCTTGGTGTGTCAGATCCCCCCGGCAGTCTAAACCTATAGCAGCATAACTCTGGGCTAGTCCAAGCCTGAGCCAGGCCTAACTATAAGCTTTATCAAAGAGGAAAGTTTTAACTCTTAAAAGAAGAGAGGGTGTCTGCCTCCCGGACCTTGACTGGTAGATTGTTCCAGAGGAGGGGGGCCTGGTAATTGAAGGCTCTACCTCCAACACTACTCTTAGAGACTTTAGGTACCACAAGCAGGCCTGCATCCTGGGAGCGCAATGTTTTAGAGGGGTAATATGGCACTATGAGCTCTTTAAGATATGTTGGTGCCTGACCATTAAGAGCTTTGTAAGTAAGAAGAAGGATTTTAAATTCTATTCTAGATTTTACAGGAAGCCAGTGCAGAGAGGCTAATACAGGAGAGATGTGCTCTCTCTTCCTCGTTCTTGTCAGCACACGTGCTGCAGCATTTTGTACCAGCTGCAGAGTTTTTAGTGACTTATTAGGGCAGCCTGATAGTAACGAGTTACAATAATCCAACCTGGAAGTAACGAATGCATGGACGAGTTTTTCTGCATCGTTTTGAGACAAGATGTGTCTGATTTTTGCTATGTTGCGAAGATGAAAGAAGGCTGTCCTTGATATTTGTTTTATGTGGGAGATGAAGGACATATCCTGATCAAACAGAACTCCCAGATTCCTAACAGTAGTGCTGGATGCCAGGCTGATGCCATCTAGGGCAGCTATATCATTAGAGAAAGAGTCTCTAAGGTGTTTTGGGCCGAGCACAATAACTTCAGTTTTGTCTGAATTAAGTAGCAGAAAGTTTCTAGTCATCCAGATCTTTATGTCCTTAAGGCATGCTTCTAGTTTAGATAGCTGATTGGTTTCATCTGGCTTCATAGATAAGTATAATTGAGTATCATCTGCATAACAATGAAAATTAATGGAGTGTTTCCTCATGATATTACCCAGAGGAAGCATATATAAGGTAAAAAGAATCGGTCCGAGCACAGAACCTTGTGGAACTCCATGACTAACTTTGGTTTGCATAGAGGACACATCATGAACATTAACAAACTGAGATCGATCTGATAGATAAGATTTAAACCAACTTAGTGCAGAGCCTGTAATGCCAATTAAATGTTCTAATCTCTGTAACAGGATGTGATGGTCTATCGTGTCAAAAGCGGCATTAAGATCTAACAGGACGAGTACAGAGAGAAGTCCTCTGTCTGAAGCAGTAAGTAGATCATTTGAAACTCGCACAAGGGCTGTCTCAGTGCTATGGTGGACTCTAAATCCTGACTGAAAGTCCTCAAATAAATATTGATGCCAATAATAGTGGTACACTAGTGTGAAGATAAGCAAGAACAGCAGAGTCATGATGAAAGGCTGATAATAGTAATTTGTTAGACAGGACAGGTAAAATTAAATGCAATTGTTGTTAACATTTGAATACTATAATTAAATCTTTTTTAAATGAGCGTTTATGTAGGAAGTAATGAGTTACATGTCTTTGGACTCCTGCATTTCGCCCATGTCCCTTATGGGACTATATAAATAACAAGTTAAAAATAACAAAAACAAATGATAAGGAGGAAATCTCCATAAGCTTACACTGGCATGAAAGAGTAGCCAGAACACTTGTTATGAATAACTAGTGCACGTTTGAGTCTTGAGAATATATCACTTTTATGTTCTCTGTATGATCTTAGATCTGCTCCTCTTGTACTCCTCTTGAGGTGTCAGAGTCTAACATGTATGCTTTAAGTTTTACTGCCATGTTGGCCTCTGATGCTCTTAGTCGAGTGTCTTGAGAATTACTGCAGTTGAGTCTTTAAAGATCCTATTCTTGATTTATATCCTGTTTTCCCTCAGTTACACTGACTGTATGTCAGCCTTTAACATTATAGCCAGCAAGCTTTATGTACTGTAGCCTTTGCTCTCTTGGTCTTTTAACTTTAGATTTATTATATGTGTGCGTTTAAGTTTGAACATTGTAAACTCACTGTGTAGCTTATAGCTCACAACTTATAATATGAGTTTATTAATTAATGGATTATTATCTGATTTCTTAACTGGAAAAATAGAATGATGTTTGATTACATATTATTTTGGAGTATTACTCGATTATGAGACTTTTTATTAACACAAATTATTGGTGAATTGTGAATTGCAAGGAATTATTTTAACCTTGACTTTTAATCAATGATTTGTGCTACTATTCTCCTTCTAGTAGTTACTTTAGTCTCTTCATCAATCTGCATGTTGATTTTTCTGTCAATGTACTTTAATGTACTCATGTAACCATGTCATATATCCATTTATTGGACTTTTGACTATGTATTGTTAAACATTTATCATGTATGCTTACATTTATTAAGTTGTTGGAGAACCTCTCTTTGAGTCCTTATTTGTGGGTCGCAGAGTTGTTGAAACTGGTCTTGTCTGTGAACAGATTTATGATTGGCTCCCCGGTCGCAGCTGGCCCACGTGGGGTAGGGCTCAGGTTGGCCAATAGTTATGGGTAGGCTGGAAAAGTGTCCCTTACCTCACGTGGACGGGCCGCGTGCACCTCACCTCACGTGAACGGGCCTCTTGAACTTGCAGGTGCAGGAGCTGGGAAATTCCAGCTTTTGTGCAGAGGCCTATATAAAGGCAAATGTCCGGAGATCGGGGCTCACTCCCCGCTCCACTCTCCTCAGGACATGCCTACCCGTCTCTCAGAGATTCTCCATTCGCAGGAAGAGGTAAAGCAGATAGTCTGAAAAACTTTAAATCTGACTCTTGTCCGTTTGTGACTTGAACTTCTGGCGTAATTTAGATTTGAAGCAAGACTTTGACAACTGTTGGGCCTGCCATAACGGGGATGCTCGTAAGCTCCTGGCGACAACACGCCTTTCGAGGGTTTGCATGGTATCTCTTGGTAGACAAACCTAAACAGGACTCGAGGTTTTGTGAATAATCAATGCCCGCCAGAGACTCCCAAATTTAGCTGATAGATAGAATGTAATTTAAGGTTTCTTAAACTGCATCCAAATTGTCCAACTCCTAAATTATCAGCCTTCTTTAAAGGCATCTGAAAACAGAACCAGACCAGTTCTGACAAATTTGAGTTTTTAACTTTTTCTTTTTCTTTTTTATTATTTATATATTTATAACCGAGTGAACAAATAAAGGCATGTAAAACTTTAAGAAATCCTTTGGAGGGAGTTTTGGTTTCAGAGTGAGTGGTATTAAAACAGAAGTGAGAAAGGTTTTCTTCAAAGGACTCCGTTACGCCCCCGAGGTAAGCTCATGAGATTCACACTACGGCGACATTACTGATTTATAGACACACACACACACACACACAGGGCAGAGAGCACCTTTAGAAAGCCTTTAGGGGTTTCACGGTAGGGACCGGACCAAGGGACAGAGAAACTAGCCGTATTTTTCCCTGAGGGCTAAGGGCCCGCTAGCATAGTCCCAGTAGTGATCCGTGAGCACTACGGCGACAGATTAATGAACGTGTCGTCGCCGACGGGAAAGCCTCAGTTTTTGTGACGCTTCTGAGGGCGTCCTGCTTTTAGAAGGAAAGAAAAAATAGGAACAATTTTTTCTTAAAACCCCCCTTCCCCTTACCTATTTAGATATTAGAGCATGCTTCAACTTTTAGCATTAGCAGCAACAATAATGATACTATGGGGAAGTCTGATGTTAGTAGGTGTTGCAGACTGAGTCGAGCCGGTCAGCAGCAGACAGCGAGACAAGGGAGCGCAAGAACTCCCGGGAAGATATATGGTTAGTAATGTTAATGGGACAAGAAGAAATAGAGTTAATGAGCTGCATTAATATGACAGAGAGAGAGAGAGAGAGAGAGACAGACAGAGAGAGAGAGAGAGAAGCTTGGTGTGTCAGATCCCCCGGCAGTCTAAACCTATAGCAGCATAACTCTGGGCTGGTCCCAGCCTGAGCCAGCCCTAACTATAAGCTTTATCAAAGAGGAAAGTTTTAACTCTTAAAAGAAGAGAGGGTGTCTGCCTCCCGGACCCTGACGGGTAGATTGTTCCAGAGGAGGGGGGCCTGGTAGTTGAAGGCTCTACCTCCAACACTACTCTTAGAGACTTTAGGTACCACAAGCAGGCCTGCATCCTGGGAGCGCAATGTTCTAGAGGGGTAATATGGCACTATGAGCTCTTTAAGATATGATGGTGCCTGACCATTAAGAGCTTTGTAAGTAAGAAGAAGGATTTTAAATTCTATTCTAGATTTCACAGGAAGCCAGTGCAGAGAGGCTAATACAGGAGAGATGTGCTCTCTCTTCCTCGTTCTTGTCAGCACACGTGCTGCAGCATTTTGTACCAGCTGCAGAGTTTTTAGTGACTTATTAGGGCAGCCTGATAGTAACGAGTTACAATAATCCAACCTGGAAGTAACGAATGCATGGACGAGTTTTTCTGCATCGTGTTGAGACAGGATGTGTCTGATGTTTGTTGTGACGGTGAAAGAAGGCTGTCCTTGATATTTGTTTTCTGTGGGAGATGAAGGACATATCCTGATCAAACAGAACTCCCAGATTCCTAACAGTAGTGCTGGAGGCCAGGATGATGCCATCTAGGGCAGAGGTTTCATTACAGCTAGTTTAAAAGACAGTGGTACATCGCCTGTCGATAAAGACATATTGATCATATCTAGTAAAGAGGTGCTGATTGAGGGAAAGACTTCCTTCAGCAGCTTGGTTGGAATCGGGTCTAAAAGACAGGTCGATGGTTTAGACGGAGTGATTAGAGAATTTAGCTCAGGAAGGTCAATTGGAGACAAACAGTGTAAACATCAGGTTTTTGAGCAGTTTCCAAAGATACATCTGCACCAGTTAAGGGCAGCAGGTTACAGAGTCTCTAATCTTTAGGATTTTGTCATTAAAGGAGCTCATGAAATCATCACTGCTGAGGGCTATAGGAAAACATGGCTCAATGGAGCTGTGACTCTCTGTCAGCCTGGCTACAGCGCTGAAAAGGTACCTGGGATTGTTTTTATTTTCTTCTATAATTACAGAGCAGGACATGCCATGCTGCCATCGCCCACACTGATGAGGGAAGTTCAGCCTGTTTCTATGTTCGATTGGTGATACGAGTTATGATCATCTGACGTTACGGTGACCTCCAGGAAACAACTGAAATGAGTCGTTATCACGGGAAAACAGAGTAAATGAAATGTACGAGGCAGGTTCGCTCAGGGCTTCTGTAAATAGCAGCTTTAAAATCCAGCCTTAAGAGCCGTCCACACCAAGAACAGCATCTATAAATATATCCTCTCTGCTGCTGTGGTTTACAAGTTATTACAATCTTATATGATGTAATATTATGCTGCAAATATCATCAACCAGTCGAGTTGAAGTTTATATCATATTTGAGAGGTCACAGCAATCTTTGACCTTTGACCCCAATTTCAAATCCGTTCAAACCTGAGTCCGAGTGCACATTTGTACAGAGGCCGACACGGGCAAACGTGCTCCAGCGGCCTGAAGCTCTTCCATCAGAGGAAAACAGCAGCAGAAACAGAAACCATGCAGAAACCAAAACACATAAAGTCTGAAGGGAAACGTGCTGCAAGAAAAGAGAAACAAAGGCATGAACAGCAAACACAGACGACATAAACACTGAAGCATGATCAGAAACACAGCGCGGAGGAAGAGAGGACGTTAAATTAAATGTCTTATTTGAAATAAAGGATTTTTACCTGTTGTGTAACAGAGCAGCGAGCCGTCACTGAGTTCTTGTGAGGAACAGACTTTAATATCACTTTGTTTTTGTTGTTCTGAATGTTTTTCTGATGCTTCTCTTCACTCTGTGTTTCTCTCTCTGAGTCCACTCTGTGTTTAAATATCACTGCATCAATAAAAGTCTCTTTCTTGAATCTTAAAAGTGTCTGATGTGGATTTATCGTGTGTTTGACTGCAGACTGAAAGGTAACAAGTCCTCGTGTTAAACAGTATGGTGCAGGGAAAAGGACAAAATTAAGACTATTGAGAGGCCGAAGGAGCCTATGTCCTTGCCGAAGCCAGCTATTGATCTGACCAGTGATAAGTCAGCGCAGTGCAGGCCGTTAACTGGCCGCCTGTTCATTCGACCAGGGTGGCAAGTCATGTGTTTAACATAGCAACCCATTGGCTTGGCGACTGGCTAGGCTGGTCATGAGCTTCCGAATTACCAGCCTGTCCAGTAACCGATCCAGTGGGTTGTTAGCTTCGGCGCGCTAGTCGCCAGCCTCGGAAGCGTAGTGAGTTGCTAAAACTGGGCTATACTTAGTGAAAATACATATTATTAATCTATATTTGAGCCATCAACCTGCTGCAGTGTTCATCAGACACGTCAGGATACTGAGGAACAAAAAAATAATAATGTTTCCATAAAATTTGCCATATTTACCATATTTTTCACTTGTGCTGTAAAACACATAGGTCTATGTATTGATCCACACGGGCTGATAATTAAATAGCAAGACATAAAAAAATCATTCAATTCAATTCATTATTACGTTTTTTACATATCAGAGCACAATTTTATAATCATGTTATTATACTAATTTAATTATTATGTTTTGTTATAACGAAAGTCCACTTTAAAAAACAAATGAAGCCCATTTAATTATTAATTATTAATCCAGGCCTATTGGTCTGTGAGTGACTGTAATCGATTTGGTCCTAATATAATCGGGCTTTAATTTATTTTAGTTTTATATAACAAAGTTTTTATTGGTCGTAGCCTAGAAAATTGATTTTTGATTTCCCAGTTTGGGACCAATAAAGTACATCCATCTGTCTGTCTGTCTATTCATCCAACTATACACCCAACTATACATCCATCCATCTATACACCCAACTATACATCCATCTATACATCCATCCATCTATACGTACATCCAACTATACATCCAACTATACATCCATCCATCTATACATCCAACTATACATCCATCCATCTATACATCCAACTATACATCCATCCATCTATACGTACATCCAACTATACATCCATCTATACATCCATCCATCTATACACCCAACTATACATCCATCTATACATCCATCCATCTATACGTACATCCATCTATACATCCAACTATACATCCATCCATCTATACATCCAACTATACATCCATCCATCTATACGTACATCCAACTATACATCCATCTATACATCCAACTATACATCCATCCATCGTCCCAGCCGCTTCCTTACTGCTACTCGCTGGCTCTCTGGCTCTCTGGCTCAGCGGTCTGACCTGCATGGTGGAGTGGCCTGTCGTCCCAGCCGAATTAGCCGAAAACATTAGAAGGGCCGTTTTGGCTTCGATTCAGGGTTTGAGCAATGCAACTGTTTTAAAGCAAACATTTAAACATCGACTGCACCATTGCAACCACGCACCCACCTTCAGCTCATGAGATTTTTCCTTTGCTGAGGTAAGTACTGTTCACAGTACAGCACGGAGCCCTACCCATGCAGTTGCGCTTTTGATCCACCAGGTGGCGACAGAGCAACATCAACAATACAGTCACATCAATGTTGCAGAAATTCCACAATAAAGGTTATTCCTAACTCTGTTACATTGAGGATGGATTTATTTGGGTTTTTTTATTTTATCCAGTACTTATAAAAATTAGGCTATCGTTCAAAAAATACCTAATAGAGGACGTTTATACATCTGATAAAATATATGAGCCTTTGCTGGAAGGATGGATGGATGACACATAACTATATCTGATATGGTGCTATATCGGCAGCGAGAGGCTGATTTTAGATCACTAACATATTCAGATATTTGTGCGTAAAACACTAAAAGAACTTGTAAAATACGGTATGACGTTTTGTTTCAAACTAAACTCAACAGTTTGTACTAATGCTGCTTAAATGATGAGTTAATAAATCTATCAGTTAATTTACAGAAAATGAAATGGCAACTATTTTGATTCATTTAATAATACTAAAAACTGAAAGTATTATGAATATCATGCCATTGTAGGGCACCTTTTCACATGAAATCTTTGAACCGTCTTTCGTGTTCCTTAGTTTGTTTAGTGGCTTGTTTTTGATCGTTTTCAGCAGGATTCTGTTAAACTAACAGAATAGTGAAGGATCTATTTCCTCTGCGAAAGTCTGCCACTGCTTTCATTTTTCTCAACATTCAGGCATGCGCAGATCATTCCGCCTTACTTGGCGCTTCAGGTTAATCTTAAACATGCTCGGAATAGTATTCTATTTTCACAGAATAGGCTGTAGACCTAGAGGCCATAGAGACAGACGTCTGACGTCAGTGAGGTCAACCCGGGCCTGCTGTTTGTATGTGGATGCCAGAGTTAGCGTGATTAGCATGTTTTATTGTTCGGGATTGACAGTAATGAAGGTACGCACGGAGCTAAATATTTATGATGTGTTTTTATGTTTTAGTTGAATTTGATTTGGTTGAGTAAAGAAACAAGTAGACTACGTTGTATGTAAAAGTGTCTCTGGATAGTCATGTTCAGTGTTATTATGGGAAACAGACGGTGTGATGCTAACATGGCTCAAACAGACTTTATTAATGTGACCGTTCAGAGACGTTGGTTTTCCATGTGAGCCATTTGGTTCCCTTATTTCCACATTGTGTTCACATAGAGAAATATATCAAATGATTTTATTGTCAGACAGTCAATCTGAAGAATGTTTAAATTGCATTTCATTGTTATTTTGAAGCAGCAGATCTTGTTTAATGTTAGCATCTTGTTCATGAACAGAAGTTGGATTTAAAGCTGTTTAATGTCACGTTGTGTCTTAAAGTCTTTACGTTACTCACGCTGGTTCTGAACAACATCTTAAATAAGGTTTTTGCTGTGAGTCTCTCTGTTCTTCTGTGTGACACGAAGTGAACTTTGAAGTCAGCGCTGAGCAGCTATCCTGACTTTTAATCTTTAATGAGTCCGATCGTGTCATCCTGACTCTTTCTCATGTTTTCCTCTTCTCGTCTCTCTATCCAGATGCTCTGCCTCGACCAGGACGAACCCTCCAGCTGATCGTCACCAACGTGAGGAACTGTCCGTTGAGCGCACAGGCTAGTAACCACAGCAACTGAATAAGCCAGATATACAATATGGCGGAGACACCAGTAAAAACGTGAAATGACAACAAGTGCAGCCGCTGTATTACACCACCAACACAATCAAAGCAGAGACACATCAATCCGATGTCATTTGGTAACGATGGATGATCTTTTTGATCGCTACGTCATTAATAACCTCCCTCGTGCACACGCAGCTCACGTGCTGTTTTGAATTGCGATAGAAAATATTTAAGTTTTGTAACTTAATTTAACAGACTGCTGATGAAGGCAGTCAACAAAGCAGACAGAAAGAGGGGGGCGGGGCCAGCAGCTATGCCGAGAGCAGAGGTGCAGGTGGGTTGGGGGACTGAAGCAAAGCAAAGTGATCAGACTAAAGTAGATTGTGAATTAAAACTTAATACAGTGAAGAAAAGAGAACAATTAGAGTGTGGAAGTGTGCTTCTCACAGAAATCATTGATATATGCGAGTAATTGCGATCAATTAATTTACCCCCCCCCCAGCTGCTGAAAAAAATCCTAGCGGAAACACTGGCAATCTACAGCTAATTTTATTTGGCAAAACCAGCAGCACTTAGTTTGCTAACAGAGACTGTGGAAAAAACAACAGAGCCAACTAAGCAGTAACTCACTGATGTTGTGAACATTTAGCTGTGCGAGCACAGGCACACAGAACTAACCTGGTAACCTGAAAGTAACCCTGCCTGGGCACTTCACAGAGATATTTTCAGCCACTCTGCCATGAAAAAACGCCATACAGCAGCACCAGTGGGAACAAGCTAACGTTAGCCCGACTGCAACACCAACGTAAAGTCACAGTAACCGCAGACATCTTAGGATTGTGGAGACGTTTTTTGAAAGCAAATACAGCATAAATCAAGCTGGGGTAACTGTCTAACTCAGCATCACTTTATAATCCTCTCAGGTCCCGTAGCTCTCTCCACCTCAGAAATGCTGCTCCAGTGTTAACGCTGTTTTGTTTCTGTCTCGGTCCAACTCTTTCTTTTTACCTTGCCTTTTCCTCTTCTGTCTTCTTCGGTGTAACGGTTCTTGTAGTAGAAGCCGTATTTGGCGATGGAGGGATGGACAGTTTTTCATTCCTGGTGGTTGTTTTTCAGCCTTTGTGGACACAAACAGGCTGACGCTGCGCACACTGAAGAAATTGATCTTGACTGTGCTGCTGCGCAGCGTGTGATTGACAGCAGCCCGATTGACTGCTCGGCTCTGATTGGTTGTTGTGTTTCGGGAGTGTTGGGTTCTTGTCGGAGGAGCCAGAGGAACATGATGTTTTTCACAGATTATCTCTCTCATGTACGACTGCATATTTGAAGTGACAGTTTGTTAGTTTTAATAATGTAACCTACTACAGCATTAATAATAGATGCAATAATAATATCAAGTAATAAAATAGTAATAAAGAATAAAAAAATAAGTCAGCATATTACAAAGTGAGGTCAAAGACCGCTCTATTTAGATAAAGTGTAATTACAGAACCAATATCTAGTAGTCTCCTAAATTCAGATGCGTAGTGACGTGGCTTAAGAGAGAGTTGTGTTGGAGGTGGTCGTCTTTTTGTCCACCAGGGGTTGCCATACTTCAAGAACGTCTCTGTTGTCCAGCTTGTAACACACTCTCTCTAAATGTATTTCTCAGATCTCTGAGCCGTCGCTGAAATGAAGGACCGCCCTCTGACCTCCACAGTTGAAGAATAAGGCATTTGGCCAGCGATGTGCAGAGGGAAACAGCTCGTCCTTTGTCAATACACGGGTTTGTCACTACTGAACCAAAGAAGGCAAGAAGTGGGTCTGCATCAATAGTTCTATTGAACGCTGCTGATATATAGTCGAATACAAGGCACCAGAAGGAGGCTCAAGTAGGGCAACACCTAAACTGATGAGGAAGTGTGCGTTTACATTCGTCACATGAGGGGGAAGTGTTCAGGTATAATATATATATAACAGAGAATTTTATAATGTAAAAAGATCTGATCTATGAAGGACTGAAACTGCCATAATCAAAAACAAATAAATATCTCAAATAAATAAATAAGTAAACAAAATAATAAAGACAGAAATGTAAAAATGAAAGCCTCAATTGTCAAATAAATGTTCATATTCATTAAAGAATAAATAAATATATTCAGAAATCTGAAAAATGTAATGTTTTTATTTATTTTATCCTTATTTTTGTATTCATTTATTTCAATATTTACTTGATTGACAATTGATTCTTTCTATTTAAATTTATATCAGTTTTTCATTATTTCCCTATTTATTTAATTCTGTCTGCATTTATTTCCGTATCCTGTATTTCTGAATACTTAAAGTACTCCATGTAAATGTTGTAGCGACCAGAGGGGGGCCGTCGCGTGAGGCACAAAGCATTATGGGACTGTTGATGCTCACATTGTTTTAAAGTGTTGTTTTAAAGACAGTGTGTTCATGGTTTGATTGTTGTGGTTATGTTGGTGTTATATAATGTGTTTTCAGTGTTTGTGTGGCTAGGAAAGCATTACAGTTTATCTAGCAATGTAGCCACCATGACTCGTGTTGATTAATGACCTGTGTCCATGTATTAAATGGCTTTGTCTTGTTTTAAACAGCACCACCTGTTGTTGAGAAGAGTATGGGGCAGAGGTGTTGTTAAAAGTCAGAAAATCTCTGTCTTCTAACTTTCTTGTCCACGCTAACCCACCACATTGGTGTCAGAAGTGGGATTTCAGTCATGTCAGACTTCAGAATGGAGAGAGAAATTCAAGACCTGGAGCTAGCTATTGAGCAGACACGTCAGCAACTGGGGAGACCACAGATGGAGTCTACCAGAGGTGGAAGTATCCCAGCACGTCCGGATGGCTCCAGTGCACCACGGCTCCATCGCCCCCTACAGGATGAAAATGATAACACCAGAGGATTGCTGTTACTTACTGCCGACGCTGAGCTTCAACTGCCCATTGCTGCGGCTGCTGCTAACGAGCTGCCATCAACACCGGTCTCCATGCCCAGCCTGTTGCACCCTGCAGCTGTGCCTACAACACCAGCCACAATGGGATGACGCAGCTGGAGCTGTACCTCTCACAAGTCCAACTAGCGGCATGGCACAGCAACTGGAGCAATGAAGAAGCTGCTGTTCACCTGGCTCTGTCCTTGGAGGGCAAGGCGCTGCAGGTGCTCCTCGACCTAGCCCCAGCAGAGCAGCAGAATCTAGAGGCCCTGACCATGGCGCTGGAGAGGCGATTTGGGCGAAGACTCTTCACTGAGCAGAGCAGAGAGCAACTAGCCAGTCGCCACTGTCAAGAGGGAGAGACCCTGGGCACCTTCGCAGCAGATGTGCAGCTGCACGCCCAGCATGGTTAACCGCAGTTCAGCGCAGCTGCTCAAGAGGAGCTGACACCAGAGCTGCTGCGCCAGCATGTTCACCTAGTCATGCTCCAATCTCTCAGCGAGGCTCTCCATGAAGCTGAACGGGCCGAGGCTGTACTCTCCACTCGACCTAGGTTGGTGGTGGAGATGTTTGCCTGCTTTGTGGTCCCAGCTGAACTCCACAGCGACCAAGGGCGAAACTTGGCTTACTGCCGACGCTGAGCTTCAACTGCCCATGGCTGCAGCTGGTGTGATCGAGCCCTCTGACAGTCCGTGGGCAGCTCCAGCGGTCTTGGTGAAGAGGAAGGATGGCCGCTGGCCATTCTGTGTGGACTATCGACGCCTTAATGCCATCACAAAAAAAGACTCCCACCCACTCCCTCAGATTGACGACGCACCTCGACTACATCACTGGGTCCAGCAGGTTGAGCTAGCCCCTGCCGCAAGACCAAAGACCGCTTTCACCAGCGACCAAGGGCGAAACTTGGAGTCCCAGGTCTTTGGTGAGGTCTGTCGGCGGCTGGGGGTGGACAAGACAAGGACAACACCGCTCCACCCTCAAAGCGACGGGCTGGTGGAGCGTTTCAACCGCACCCTAGCCACTCAGCTCGCCATCCTCACCAGCCAACAGCAGCGGGACTGGGACCGTCACCTACCCTTGGTTCTGTGGTCCTACCGAACTGCTGTTCAGGAGTCAAGTCAGTGCACACCTGCTGCCCTCATGTTTGGGCGGGAGCTCCGGACACCGATGGACTTGGTGTTTGGGGCTCCGAACCCCTGTGCTTCAACGCAACTCAGCAGCCCAGACCACCGTCCAAGCTTCACACCAGCACACCCATCGGCACCACCACCACCAGAAGCCCTACACCACCACAGCCTGCCCAAGCCCCGACAGTTGAGCCTGCTGTCCTTCCCTCAGCCGAGAAGACTGAGGCCATACACAACTTATGGCAACGCAGCAGCGATGGCCTCGACCCACAGCAGCGCCACCAGTTGAAATGCCTCCTCGATGACTACGTTGACATCTTTGCAGCTAGAGATGAAGATTGCAGGCAGACAGGGCTGGTCCAACATGCAATCGATACCGGCTCTGCCCAGCTCATCCGACTGCACCCCCATCAGCTGACCCTCACTAAACGACAGGCGGCGGAGGATATGATCTGTGAGATGGCTGCAGCTGGTGTGATCGAGCCCTCTGACAGTCCGTGGGCAGCTCCAGCGGTCTTGGTGAAGAGGAAGGATGGCCGCTGGCGGTTCTGTGTGGACTATCGACGCCTTAATGCCATCACAAAAATAGACTCCTACCCACTCCCTCAGATTGACGACGCACCTCGACTACATCACTGGGTCCAGCAGGTTGAGCTAGCCCCTGCCGCAAGACCAAAGACCGCTTTCACCAGCGACCAAGGGCGAAACTTGGAGTCCCAGGTCTTTGGTGAGGTCTGTCGGCGGCTGGGGGTGGGGGGGGAGCTCCGGACACCGATGGACTTGGTGTTTGGGGCTCCACCCTAGCCAGAGATTGGTGGGGGAAGAGAAATGGACTACTTTCGTAGACTGAAGGATCACCTGCAAGTGGTCCACGACTACAGCCGCCAGGCTCAAGCCAACTCTGGAGTGCGGCAGAAGAGGGCCTACGACACACGGTGTCGGGGACAGGCTTTCATGCCTGGGGACAAGGTATGGGTGTATTATCCCATCCGTAAGGGTTAGGGGCACACCAGTCGCTCTGTCGCAGCCGGAAGCAGACGGGAGCGCAAAAGAAAGAGGCAGGGGGGAAGTCGCTGCTTAAATGCTTCCCCCTAGTTCAATGATTGGCCACCAGTGGCGCTCCATTAATTGAAGCAGCAAACTGCATAAATAAATAAATATATTTCTATGCTGCTACACACCGATCAGTGTGACTCTCCTCCAGTTGCATTTCCTGTGGGCCCCAGGCGGCCTGTTGGCCAGCGAAGACATCCTGGACATTTGAGGGACTATCTTTTGGGTGATGGGATCGTCGAGGACGACTGACCCCTCAGATGGGAGTTATGTAGGGACCAGAGGGGGTCCGTCGCGTGAGGCACAAAGCATTATGGGACTGTTGATGTTCACATTTAAAGTGTTGTTTTAAAGACAGTGTGTTCATGTTTTGATTGTTGTGGTTATGTTGGTGTTATATAATGTGTTTTCAGTGTTTGTGTGGCTGGGAAAGCATTACAGTCTATCTAGCAATGTAGCCACCATGACTCATGTGTTGATTAATGACCTGTGTCCATGTATTATATGGCTTTGGCTTGATTAAAACAGCACCACCTGTAGTCAAGCGGTGTATGGGGCACAGGTGTTGTTTAAAGTGAGAAAATCTCGTTCTCTTGTCCACGCAAGCTCGCCACAATATGTAACGTGTGTTTACTTCAGTGACCATCGAAAAATAATCCTTCAATCAACCATCTGTCATATTCACGCACTTCTGACAGCTACATTTACATCAACATGATGATATTCATAGTTGTTGTTTTAGTGGCTGGGAACAGAGATAAATGTAACAAGAGCATTAATGACACATTATGTATGTAGCTAATTATAAATGCCTCCAATAAACGGTGTTTTTTACATTTTATTTTAGTTTTTCAGTTTAAATAAGAATGGCTTCAAACCATATGGAGTGTTTTGATTGACCATTAACACATTATACTGTAAATTACGAGACTCTTCTTTGGAAGCTTTTATTGTGAAAGGCCTGAAAATGAAACTAAAGTTACTCCTGCAGTCAGTATCTGGGGAACAAGGTGCGTACTCGTCTTTGTCTTGACATATTTTCTTTAAAAAGAATCCCAGTAAATATAAAACTCTGTTGAAGTCAGTTGATGTTGTTTTACTGCTGAAACTCGATCAGTCTGACTCTTATGTTCAGATTATGTTCTGGATATTTGGTTACCGATCGTAACGGCTCTGAAGCTCTGACTTCCTCTTTTGAGGCTGACGGCACATTGCACTTGCACACAGCGAGAGTTAAAGCAAGTAGAGTATATTGTAATCTTTAAGGACAAGTTCTGTTTGCAAACATTTCAAAGTTATTTGTTGGCTTGATTAATGATGATTGATTGATAGACTATTGAATGAAGTGTTTTCAGATTCTTAATGTTCTCGTAGGGTCATACTTTGTATTAGTGAAAGTTCTTTTGAGCAGTCGTGTCTCCTCCATGCTGAGGAGAAGTAGCCTTTCTTAGACACCATAAGTGTGAGATTCTGAGGGTGAACTTGTGTGTTGTGAGATTATTCATGTTTTAAACTTTACTGTCATATTAGTTATTTTTAAAATCTTTGTGATTCTGTTAGTGATGAAGAAAATCTGCCCCCCCCCCCCCCCTCCTCCCCCTGATTCTTGTTTACCTCAGGTAATATGAACCCTTTAACATCGAAACCCCTTTAATGTGGCTTCTCTTCAGGGATTCATCATCATCATCATCGTCAGTTAAGGCAGATACAGCTGATACTAAACTTTATCTGAACTTTGAGACTTCGTAGAAATGAAATCGGTTTAGTTTATAATGTTGCTGTGGACCAAAGTTCAGAGTTAATTTGTCCAAAATAAAAAACAAGTTGAATGAATATGTGTTTCTTTTTGTTCCCAGGTGGTGTTGTGATCAACGTCTCCCTTCATCCAAACTGTGACATGACGTCTTCAGCCCATGAAAACGTTTACAATGTTCACATGGAATCCTTGGTCAGCTGCATCACTGCTGGTGAAATTATTATTATTATTATTATTATTATTATTTTATTGTGTGAAGAATGTTTGACAGGTAGTGCAGGGAAATGATGAACCATGACCAATTCTAATAGTTTATGAAGGTATAAATAAATAAGGGGGGGAGGAGAGGAAATAAAGATAAAGTTTAAAGTTTCAGATTAAACAAAAAGGTGAGGACCCAGAAGCAGACTTAGATATAAGGATATAATTAAATAAAAGGCAAAAATGCACAAACAAAATCTAAACTCCAACAAAAGACAAAAAGGAAAATCAAAAGACAGAGCAAAAAACTTACAAACAAAACCAGGAACAGGTAATCCAAGGGAACGAGGAGCTACGAGGAAATCAGGGGAGGCACGAAGATAATCCAGAGGAGACACGAGGAACAAAAACACACCAGGAAGGTCAAAGACATAGACTCCACAGGATAGACGACAATGAACTGGCAACGAGACAGGGGAGCACAAAGACTAAATAAACTCAGGAGGTGAGGCTAATCAGACACAGGTGAGACAATCAAGGGGCAGGTGAAAACAATCAGGGCAGGGCACATCATCACACAAGCGGGAAACACAAAGGCAGGAAGTGGACCAACACGAGAGACAAGGTGACAAAGTAAAACAGGAAATGATCTAATCAAAAAGACACAAGTGAAATACTAAACTAAACAAGACTAACTACTGACAAGAACACAGAATAAAGTAAATACAAAACTAAACGATGAGAACTCATGACAAGGGACAAAGTGACAGGTAACACAAGAAATAATAACTGAACACCGAAATACAAGAAAAACCAGAACTAAACTAGAAACTCATGACAAAAGTGGTGATGAAAAGTAAATACATTTGAAGAGGTAGTTATTACAGTCTTTAGTGTCCTTAGCAGTGAAATATATAGTCATAATACTGATAGCCAGGAGTCGTCATTACCCTCGCTGTCATCATAGTATACATAGAGTGTGTATATAGAGTGCATCCGGAAAGTATTCACAGCGCTTCACTTTTTCCACATTTTGTTATGTTTCAGCCTTATTCCAAAATGGATTAAATTATTTTTTCCCTCAAAATACTACAAACAATATCCCACAATGACAACGTGAAAAAAGTCTTTTTGAGATTTTAGCAAATTTATTGAAAATAAAAAACGAAGAAATCACATGTACATAAGTATTCACAGCTTTTGCCGTGAAGCTCAAAATTGAGCTCAGGTGCATCCTGTTTCCACCGATCATCCTTGAGATGTTCCTACAGCTTAATTGGAGTCCACCTGTGGTAAATTCAGTTGATTGGACATGATTTGGAAAGGCACACACCTGTCTGTATAAGGTCCCACACTTGACAGTGCATGTCAGGGCACAAACCAAGGATGAAGTCAAAATAACTGTCTGTAGACCTCCGAGACAGGATTGTCTCGAGGCACAAATCTGGAGAAGGGTACAGAAACTTTTCTGCTGCTTTGAAGGTCCCAATGAGCACAGTGACCTCCATCATCTGTAAATGGAAGAAGTTCGGAACCACCAGGACTCTTCCTAGAGCTGTCCGGCCGTCTAAACTGAGCGATCGGGGCAGAAGGGCCCTAGTCAGGGAGGTGACCAAGAACCCGATGGTCACTCTGTCAGAGCTGCAGCGTTCCTCTGTGGATAGAGGAGAACCTTCCAGAAGGACAACCATCTCTGCAGCAATCCATCAATCAGGCCTGTATGGTAGAGTGACCAGACTGAAGCCACTCCTTAGTTAAAAGCACACGGCAGCCCGCCTGGAGTTTGCCAAAATGCACCTGAAGGACTCTCAGACCATGAGAAACAAAATTCTGATGTTCAAAGATTGAACTCTTTGGCGTGAATGCCAGGCGTCATGTTTGGAGGAAACCAGGCACCTCTCATCACCAGGCCAATACCATCCCTACAGTGAAGCATGGTGGCGGCAGCATCATGCTTTGGGGATGTTTTTCAGCAGCAGGAACTGGGATACTAGTCAGGATAGAGGGAAAGATGAATGCAGCAATGTACAGAGACATGGATGAAAACCTGCTCCAGAGCGCTCTTGACCTCAGACTGGGGCGACGGTTCATCTTTCAGCAGGACAACGACCCTAAGCACACAGCCAAGATATCAAAGGAGAGGCTTCAGGACAACTCAGTGAATGTCCTCGAGTGGCCCAGCCAGAGCCCAGACTTGAACCCGATTGAACATCTCCGGAGGGATCTGAAAATGGCTGTGAACCAACGCTCCCCATCCAACCTGATGGAGCTTGAGAGGTGCTGCAAAGTTGAATGGGCGAAACTGCCCAAAGAGAGGTGTGCCAAGCTTGTGGCATCTAATTCAAAAAGACTTGAGGCTGTAATTGCTGCCAAAGGTGCATCAACAAAGTATCGAGCGAAGGCTGTGAATACTTATGTACATGTGATTTCTTAGTTTTTTATTTGTAATAAATTTTCTAAAATCTCAAAAGAACTTTTTTCACGTTGTCATTATGGTGTATTGTGTGAAGAATTGAGGAAAAAAATGAATTTAATCCATTTTGGAAGAAGGCTGAAACATAACAAAACGTGGAAAAAGTGAAGCGCTGTGAATACTTTCCGGATGCCCTGTATATATGAATATATATTTATATATATATATATACATATATGTGTATATATATCACGTCACGTCTTTGGTTAAAACACTTCCACGTAGGATCCACCTGTGTACCCTCGCTCAGAGCCTCCTCTCTGCATTTTAGAGAGATCCTCCATCATGGCGGAGGGGGAAACATTTTTGGGTCAGCAGAGGAGAGAGGACGCGAGGATGCGCAAATTAATGTAATGAAAAGCACCAGGCGTCATTGGCAGAGCGTAGTGGGCGAGAGGGAGTGTAGACCTGGATGAGGGCGTTCAGGTAGGCAGAAGCTGTATTCTGTCCAGGTGTTTGATTTTCATGTTTCACTGACACCAAACTGTCTCTTCTCTCCTCTCCTCTCCTCTCCTCTCCTCTTCTCTCCTCTCCTCTCCTCTTATCTCCTCTCCTCTTCTCTTCTCTTCTCTTCTCTCCTCTCCTCTCCTCTCCTCTCCTCTCCTCTCCTCTCCTCTCCACAGATACTCGTGCTGAATGTCTTCAGAGGTCATTTCACATGTGATCTATCTGAGTATAAGATAGACAATAGATGCTGTCTCAAGTGTCCTCCTGGTAGGATCCACCAGATTGATATAGTGTGTGTATGTGTTTGTATTTGTATGTGTGTGTGTGTGTATATATATACACACACTACCAGTCAAAGGTTTGGACACACTTTCCCATTCACTTGTATGAGAAAATGTGCCCAAACCTTTGACTGGTAGTGTGTATGTGTATAATACACATATAAATCAATATACACACACACACACACACACACACACACACACACACACATATATATATACATATATATGTGTGTGTGTGTTCAAATCACCCGTATACTTAACAATTTAAAAAAAAATCTGTTTTTACAGGATTTCTAGTTTATAGAGATTGCACAGAGTCCAGTCACACCTCCTGTCTGCCCTGCACTGAGGGAACCTTCATGAACCAGCCTACTGGCCGTACAAAGTGCTTCAGCTGTAGAAACTGTGATGCAGGTACATTTCTGATAATATAACATAATATAATATAATATAATATAATATAATATAATATAATATAGTATTTCTAGAACCTGAGTGGAACACTAAGCGACACCAAACAAAGCAGGTTAAACAGACAGAGAGCTAAAGAGCAGCTGCTGAGCTAAACGCTGTGACTGCCTGAATCAAAGATCCGTGTTCTCTGTCCAACGAGTGTTCAGATACGAGAGGAGCTGTTTTTTGGGTCAATATTCTGAAACATTTGAGCCTGTTTTGGTTCCACAACTAAATGTGAATGATCTGAGTTATAGCTCAGATGTTTGCTGCATTCACAGCAGCTCAGTTTGTCTCCGTCTGTTTGACTTTGTAGGAACTTTTTGTCCTGTGAGAAACTATTTGAGTTGAGCTAAAGCATCCCTGCTCTACATCCTTACCTTCCTTATAGATGTAGCCTTACCTTATATAGAAGAGAAGATATCTGCCAGGTGTGTTTGGCTGATGGGTCGAGTAGGTCCATAATAACCTCTGTGTGTGTGCTGACAGGTTCTGGTGTGAGGATAAAGACGTCATGTACCCAAACATCAAACACAGTTTGTGAACCACTGGAAGGATTTTACTGCACAGACTCTGCAGAGGACAGCTGTGCAGCAGCACGGAGTTACACACGCTGCAGACCAGGACAATACATCAGACAGAAAGGTGAGTTTTATTTCTAATGATAAAATTATGAGACAAAATCACGTCTAAAATCTCATTTGAACTGGTTTTAATAAATGTGCTGTGTGCAGGAACGTCACAGAGAGACACTGAGTGCTCTGACTGCGGAGGTGGAACATTTTCAGATGGGACGTTTACATCTTGTCGACCACACACACAGTGAGTAAAGCTTCACATCAGACAGGGACACACCTTCATGAGTTCATGAGCTCCGACAGGTGTTCCTCTAATAAATGTCCCTCTGTCATTACAGGTGTAGATCAAAGTTACTACAGATGCTGGAACCAGGAACTGTTTCAACTGATGCTCAATGTGGAGGACTGAATACAGCCGGGATAATTATTATAGTCTCTATTCTTTTGTTCATTTCATCAGTTGTATTGCATCTCGTAGTGAAGATAAAAAGACTTCGAAACAAAAGTAAGATTTTCTTTGTGTCAATAAAAACTTGATCATGTTTTGATAGATAATACTGTCTGTGACATCATCAAGTTTTTATTCATTGTTTATGTTTTATTACAGGGAGAGAAAGAGAAGAAGAAATTCATGATCAGGTATGTTTTCTTCTCTCTTTACTCTCAATCCATTTAACAGTGAAATAATTAAATGATGTCACTCACTCATTAATATTTTTCTTAAAAGCACAGATGGATTCAAACGTGACAACACCTGAAAATATTTCATACGTATCAGAAGATGAGGAGGTGAGACAGCAGAGTGTTCCTCTGACATGTTCACTGACTGACTCTGTCAGGTTTTATAAAATGTTCCTGTTATAAATAAATCTCTTCTCTCCTCAGGAGCTGACAGAACAAACCTGAACATGCAGACAGTTTACCGTCACACAGTGATTGGTCCATCAGAGAGGTCAAGCAGAGGTCGTGCAGCAGACTCAGTGTTCAGCTCTCGTGTTTGTGAAGCAGAGAATTGTTTCATTTCTCTCCATGAGGCTGAGCTGACGTCAGCTGAGGTTATTTGGTGTCACTCAGTTTTTTGTCTGTAAATTATGTAAATACATGTTGAGATTAATTATCTTTACTCAGGAAACTTTCATTGTACTTAATGTTAAAGTAATGCGTCTGTTGTCGTAACGTTTGAACAGAGTGACATGTAAAAGAAATGTCTTCATGTGCTCGATCATCATCAGAATGTTTGTGTGACCTGCGTGTTCAGGACGGTCCACGTCTTCATTTCTGTCTTCATACAAACCAAGACTTCACATGAGAAGTTATTCAGACATGTCCACCATTAATCACATGTTTTAATCCTGGCCTCTGTACACTGACCACCTGTTGCTTTAAGAAGTGTCAGGATTACTCACAAAACACTGAGAGGCGGAGCATCGAGCTGTCTGTCAGAAATTTTGTTCCGGCTTTGACTTTGTTTTTGATTCTGCCTGTCGCAATATTGCAATGAATATCGCAAAACAAACAAAAAGATATCGCTATGTATGTTTTTTCCAATATCATGCAGCCCTAGTGGGTTAAATAAAACTGTGAATACTCAACCAATCAGCACTGCAGGCCCTGCAGGCCCCGCCCTGAAAGTTCCTGGACCTTTGGAAAGTTCTACCCCCTGAGCAGGGACTTTTCAGGGGGTAAGTCAATTACCCTGGAACTAAATTTAGACCCTGGTTCCTGCTGTTGAAACGCACAGAGTTCCTAAAAAGGTTCCTAGTTTCTGGGGAAAGTTCCTGCTGTCGAAAAGCACCTTTAGAGATCAGGGCAGAAACTGTCTTCTTTTGAACCACTTTAAAAAGCACGTTATGATGTTTATGTAGTAGTGTTCATAGTCTTTGTGTGTGTGTGTGTGTGTGTGTGTGTGTGTGTGTGTGTGTACATAAATATATATGAGACATTGTTGAACTTTAAAGGATCCAAGATGATGAAGACAATGTTCCTCTGACAATCTCAATTGTGAATTAATCTTTTTTAGGCTGCATTAAATATGAATCAAAAGGATTCTTCAGAGTTTGTAAAAATCATGCTGAACGTTTTTTTCACACTTTACAAAATAAACTACTTTTTATCTTTACCAAGGAAGTGGTTTGTAATTTAGTTGAATGTCTTCTTGCACAGATTTATTTTGGTGCTTCTTTCCTGCTGCAGACGTCAGAAATCAACTCCTGCAGCTGTGAGGAGAAAGTTCCCCTGAACTTAAACTTCACCAATAATCTTAATCAGACATGAACACCAACCGCTCTGACTGATGTGTTGTCCTGGTCTGCAGCTCTTGTGTCTCTGTGCTGCTGCACAGCCGCCCTCTGCAGAGACTGTGCAGTAAAATCCTTCCAGTGTTTCACAAACTGTCTGATTTCTTGGTGCATGACGTCTTTATCCTCACACTAGAACCTGTCAGCACACACACAGAGGTTATTATGGACCTACTCCACTTTGACTGTGTTTAATGAACTAACAGCAACATGCTGAACTTTAATCTGACCATCTTTAAATTTTCTGAATTAATGTAAAAAAATCTGCACACATGATTTAAGATTTAAGAGGTTGGTCACTCGTACACAGAATGACATTTGATTTCTAACATTACTGCAAGTCCCACTGAAAAAACAAAAGTCTTATTATTGTTTAAAGAAATTACACATTAAAGTGTCAGCTGATTCTAACAGCCAGAGATCTGAAGCAAAGGGTAGATTAAAACATTCATATCAAATCAAATCAAGTTTATTTATAGAGCACATTTCATACGAAAGGCACGGACTCAATGTGCTTAAGATTAAAAACAGGTCAAAATCATACATGACAAGCATATAAAACAGGAAAATAAAACAAAAAGACACTATGCACAGAAAACAGATACAAAAAGCACAGACAATGGAAAACCCGGCACACCCCACTCGAGACCCACCCACATGACACAAACCGGCAACAATCAGCAGACACACGATCAACCAAACACAAACACCCGAACCCTTCCCAACGAGTCTACTTCAAACCTGGTGAAAAGCTTTTGAGTTTTAAGTCTACTTTTAAAAGAAGGCACAGTTTTAGTCAATCATAATTCAACTGGTAGAGAATTCCACACAGTAGGACCATAATGACCGAAGGCGCCATGAGCAGATTTAGAGTTAATTAGGTGTAATGAGGAGACCGTTACTGGATGATCTAAGGGATCTGTTCAGTGTGTATTCAGTGACCAATGTAGGAAGCAGCTAAGCCGTGCATAGATTTAAAAACAATGACAAGTATTTCAAAATCGTAATGTTTGTTTTACTGGGAGCCAGTGAAGAGATTTTAGAAAGCGAGTGATCACAACAGGGCCCTATGTCTCTAACTAGACTCTTCTCCTCTGTCGCCCCCCGGTGGTGGAACGAGCTACCAAACTCCAGTCGGTCCGCAGAGTCCCTTTCACCTTTAAGAAGAAGCTAAAGACCCAGCTCTTTATGAACACCTCTGACCTTGAAGACATTGAGGATGTAGTTTATGTTGACTAGGATTTTCATGATGATGATGATGACTATACTGATCTTGTTGATGTTGCTGATGCTGATTACTATGAAAACATTTTTTAAAAAACACCCTATACACTGCCTGTCAGCACCGGTGTCTGATCATACTGAAGCTGTTTGTAGGCTCTTGCTGACTTCGTTCCCTCCTGTCCCCATCGTTGCTTGTGTTGTATTAACTCTCAGATGTGCGTCGCTTTGAACAAAAGCGTCTGCTACATGAAATTGTAACATTGTAACATCCTCACTCTTTCCATATTCAGCCAAGGTGCTTTAATTTGACCAGAATCTGTTTTGTTTTTATAGGTGAAATGTCGTCCATAGTTCATGTCACTGATGGGTTCAAATTATTGAGCAGATCACCACACAAAGACAGGGAAGACGAGACAAATAAGAATGTGACCCGGTACTCTCGAAGGGGTTAGTATATCTGGCAATAAGCTTGTCAGATGTGCCTGCACACACTGAACGATTTTTGACTCATTTTAAACCAGCTACTTGTTGAGCGTCCAAGCAACTTTGAAAAGGATACAAAAGTGATCTGAAATCTGAAACTAAAACCACTAAGAAACTTTAGGAACACATAACACAGAGAAAATAAAAACTCCATTTTCCACATCAGAATCACAATTTTTATTTATGGATTATTTTTCCGTTCCAGCAAAAAGAAGAAAGAAGCCTGCAGACTGTGTTTGTTCCCCTCGGCCTGCTGAGACTGGCCCCGCCTACCTCACACTGTATACAGGAAGTGGTCGCAGCCTCTTGTTTAGAAGAATTTGACAGACAGAAGTTTCAGGTTTCACCATGCCCACCTTCACAATAAAAGCATGCTGATTTGTTCACTTATCATCAAACTCTGCAAAAATAATGAAAATACATCAATATGCAGCATTTCAAACTAAAAATGTAACACGTATTAAAGCTTTAACACAGGGACAGGACAGGTGTCTTCTTCAGGTCACCTTCAGAAAATGAATCCTTCAACCAACCATGTGTCATATTTATGCACCGCTGCAGCAGTTTGTGAGGTGGTGTGTGGAAAATCACCTGCAGCTGAATGTGGGAAACAAAGGAGATGGACCTCAGACAAAAAGAAGACCTCTCTTTCTCCAGTCTGCATCAGTGGGAACGACGTGGAGATCGTCAGGTCCTACAGGTACCTGGGTGTGCACCTGGATGATAGACTGGGGTGGTCCACCAACACGGACGCTGTGTATGGGAGGGGCCTGAGTCAGCTTCACTTCCTGACGAGGCTCAGGTTCTTTAACGTCTGCAGCGAAATGCTCCTCATGTTTATCAGTCTGTTGTTACGAGCCCGATCTTCTTTGCTGTGTGCTGGGGTTCAGCATCACAACAAAGGACGCCAACAGACTGAAGAAACTGATGAAGAAGGCTGAGTCTGCTGTGGGCCTGCAGATGGTCAGACTGGAAGAGGTGGTCGAGGCCAGAATACTGGAGATACAGTTCACCGTTATGGACAATGACTCCCGCCCTCTGGAACATGCTGGATAATCTGAGGAGAAACTTCAGCCACAGATTCCTCCACCCTCGCTGTTCCACAGAGAGACACAGGAGGTCTTTCTTACCTGCTGCAGTCAGACTGTACAACACATCTGCACAAACCTACAAACACTGACCTGGACGTATTATCTTTGCACTGTTCACTCTTTGGCCTTTTGTGTGCTACTGCCTGGAAACTAGAATATACATGTACATCTGTGACTTCTGTTCGGTGTGATATCATCTATATTATATTATAATATATCCTATTTTATGTATCATATCATATTATAGCATATTATTACCAGTTCCATAAATGCTCTGTTAAAACCTGCTGAAAACAGGAAATGAATGTAACAACTTATGACACGTATAAATTCCTTCGTTAAACAGTGTCTTTATTAATTTTTCCCTCCACTCCAGTTGAAATGACGTAAAACCAGAAAAATGTTCTGATTGGCCAGCTTTTGTTGTGAAAGGATCTTTCCTTTCAAAAAGAAACTAAAGTCACTCCTGTGGTCAGCCTCCGAGTAACAAGGTGCGTACTCGTCTTTGTCTTGAGTTTTTCTGTAAATAGAATCACAGTAAATATGAAACACTGTTGGAGTCAGTCGTTGTTGTTTAAAAGCTGAAACAGTCTGAGTGTGATATGTGTCAGAAATGTTCTGGATATTCGGTTGCAGAACATACAATAGTTGTGAAACGCTCAGAGTTTCTCTTTTAAGTCTGAAGTCACGTTTTTTTATGTCATACTCGTTATTATAAATTAACATGCACTGTGACGGTGTCAGTTTATGTGACAAGATATCTGGAATGAGTCCGGGTCTGAAGAGGAAATCCTGAAGAACATAAAAAAGCTTCGTCGAGAGAAGTCGAGTCAGATCGTTGCTTCCTTAAAGTCAGTTAAAGAATCTTGGGTGTTGATCTTTTAGTTAACAGAAGCGCTCACAGTGAAAACCAGGAGACATTTCAAAGATCTTTGAGAAAAAGTTCTCTTTAAAAACGTTACCAAGTTGTTTGTTGGCTTTTTTGTTTGCAGATGATTGATAATTGGTTTATAAATGATTGAATAAATAATAGATGGAACGTGTTTTCAGTGTAAGATACAACATGTTTTGGTAGGATCATAATCAGATATTAACGGTCCGTTCCTCTCCACGCACGTGACTTTACTTGCGCACAAACACGGCCACAGCCAAACCCCCCCCTCCTGTCTCCCCGTGCATGCCCTCCCTTTACCCTGGCTGTCAGGAAGGTTTTACGGTTGATTTAAAAGACCATGTTTCAGCTTCTTCTTCTTTTTTATACACTTACTGTATTGTTTGTTCATTCTTCTTTATTTTAGTCTAGTTTATTCTTCCTCTTAGTGTTTATTTATTTGAACAACAACCCGTGATATTTAGTTTCACATTCACCACCTCTTGTCCTCTAGTGTATTCCTTTTTTAAAAAACTCTTTTTAGAACAAATTTTAAACAAATTACACCCAGGAGAGTAAAACCGTCTCTTATTAAACCAAAAACACAATATGAAATAGTTTCTCCTTTTTCTGTTTGACTCAGTCTCCATGTGTTTGTATGAGTTCCTACCCAACCATTAGAACAGATGACTGTCCATCCAGATTTCTCAGAGATGTTAAAAGAAGATGCAGGATGTGGATGTGATGAAATATATGAAGCTGATGAGCAGGAGGCCGTAGAATGGCGGGGACTCGTACCTCAACTGCTGGGCTCTGAATCAGAAAACAACAGCTCACAAATGTGCAGAACAGTCACTCAAATTTACCCACTTTAATCTGTTCGTCAATCTTTTCATTTAGTAAACATTTGAACTCTCAACATTCACTACAATTCACGTTTTTTAAACTACATTCATCGTTAATAACGTCACATTTTAACCATGAATTACTTGAAAATGAAATATGGACTCATTTACAATCAGTCCGTTTGATCCAAAGAAATAACAACAGTTATCATGAAATATTACCTGCTAGCTTAGTTAGCTTACCACCTGTATTAGGGTAATCGTCCCTTTAAGCCCACCAAAACCTGTTTGCAGACATTATATATGCAAATATATACGTATATATATATATATATATATATACATATATATATTGCCACAATTTAAGAAATAAAATTGCAGATGAAATGAAACATTTATCTCTCATATGAAGTTTAGATCATTTATACAACTTTTTAATGTTTTTATTATTTAATTTAAGGAAACCTGTCCAAAGTCTGGAATGGGCTTAATGGGTACCGAATGAGCCCATGTGTGTTCCCAATAAGCCCACTTCATGATTTACTGATAAATAAATAATTACATATTTTAAATGTAACAATACAAACTTGATCTATCAAATCTGTAATCTCTTACCTCTCAATAGCAATTAAAGAATAGTTATTTTTAACATAGCTAGTAAACACAGCTTAATCTAACTGGCCTGCTTAACCTCATAATAGACTGCTTCACGCTGTGTGTAGGTTTAGTTTCTCCTGGTTTCAGTCATCTTGCTAAAACTGATCTGAAAGTAAAGATTTAAAAATGAGGCCAATGATCTGAATTAGGGAACTGAGCTGAACAAGAGGAAGAACATCCCCATTGAAACACAGTCAGCCGGGCTTAAAGGGTACATCAGTGATTTTATGGATAAAGACTGAATATTTTATCTTCCCTACATGACCTTAAATAAACAATGTTATGAATATAATAATAATAATAATAATAATAATAATAATAATAATAATCTATATATGGTGGACTAACATAACATAAACATTTAAAATGGATCATACAGAGAAGTAATTAACTACACTCATTTACATCCACCCCAACCAGTGTGATTGTTCTGCTCGTGTCCCATTTAACCCACCTGATGATGATGATGATGATGATGTTAATTTAAAAAACAACTAAGATAAAAATACACATTTAATAAACATTTAATTATAATAATATCAACTGCATACACAAATGGAAACTATACATGCTTGTCATGCTTTATGTCATTGCAATGAACCATTCTGTGTAGCTCCTGCATGGCAGCACTATGTTGTTGGTTAGCTAGCATGCTAAAACTCATATTTTGATTTCAAAATAAAACAATATTAATATTTCTTTTAATATGTGTTTTTCTGAGGGTACCCACAGGACCAACGTGTTTTTTGCAGCTTCTTCTCAGCTCAGCCGGCACATGTCACACATTGACCCAATCCCAATCTCCTCCCTGAAGCCTGAGCACTGAACACTCACGGACTTTAATGGCGTCAGGCGTGCAGTGCGTGAGTCTGTGAGGGTTTGAGAACAGCATAAAAATGAGGAATGGGTCGCACAATCATGGCATCACATTGCCTGTAAACCAGATGGGCCATTAAATCTAATAAGAAAAAAAGGCGACCTGCAGCATGTGTGTGTGTGTGTGTGTGTGTGTGTGTGTGTGTCTTACAGTGTTTACATATTTAAGATAAGATAAGCTTTATTTAACAAACTATCAAAAGTCAGAAAGGCTTTCATGTTATCTAATTGTTTACAGATAAATGTATTTGCGGTTCCCGTCCATGCTCGCATTGTTTACATTTATTATCATTTTTTGGTCAAACTTTATTGAATACGACTTCAATGTACGAACATTTGTTTACATTTAGTGGGGGGCTGGACTATCACGTTTGTATACGTCACCAAGTTCGCTATGAACCCTGGGTAAGTCCCACAGGAAAGCCAGCAGAAATGCGGACTCACGGAAAGTCCGTAATTTACCGCTGAAAAGTCGGCATCAGAGAACCTCACGCACTTACCGGGAACGCACCTCAAAGTCTGTGAGTCCGAGAGTGTGGAGATTGGGATTGGGCCATAATTAATAAACGTCCCTAACTCAAGATCAGCAAATCTGATTGGCTTAAAAATACAACTGGCATGTAGGTAAAAAAACAGCTTAATATGAAGAAACATGACACAGCACAAAATGATGATGACTCAGAAGTTGCTTATATGGTCGGCTACGTGAGCTTAATAGGGACGTTTACTCACACTCTGAGGCTACATTTGAAATTCGACTTAATAAAGTGGAAACAGGCTTTTTGTTTATCACTCCAACTTAAATGATATTTTTATCTCATCCCGATGGGTTTTTATTTAACAATCTTCAAGTCACAGTTACATAAATACTAACACACTAGCGGGCCTAAATTGCAGTTTTGGCTAGTAGCTAACTCACCGGAAAATCAATATGTCCGCCGCTGATACAGAGAAGTCCACTCCCTGCTGCAAATGTTTCACTCTCTCATCTGTCTACATAAAACCACAGCGTGGTCTGTGTTTATTCTGAGTTAATCAATCTTAATCTCACTTTTCAGTTCCTATCATGATGGCTACTAGCTCAACGATCTGTCATCTATGTGTCCTACTCCCTCGACCTGTGTCAGAAACCCTTTTCCAACCGAAATTAACACGTTGATGCGAGTTTTTCAGACCCGGGAAGACCCGCTTTATAAGTGGGTAAGCGGCGCTTATAAATGCTGATTGTCTCTTTCCCATTGCCAGTGGAGTATACTGCTTTCGGTCCCTTTCTGATGCGTCACCGTGCGACGATGTTACGATGGTTAGGTCTTTATTGTATCTATTACTCATTCAGTCTGTGTATCAAACTCAGCACGGTAAAATTTGGAACAAAGTTCGAGCGCTGCTCGGACGGAGACGGGCGGAATTTCGAGCTGAGATGACGAGGAGTCACAGAAGTTACAGGCAGAGCATAGCATCGCGCCAGAACGGGGGCGGAGATTAGCACGATGACACAGGTTTTATGTGCCCATCAATGCCGATCAGAGCCGAGGCGATAATTACCCGGGTCTTTCCCAGCCGGGAAACGACGGGTCCATTGAGTTTGAGGTTATCCTGAACACTAGGTCCCTTACCAAGTTACGCCAGCAGATGGTGCTAAAATACGGGTATTTATTCTAAGTCATGTCTGTTAGAGACGTTTAACTCTTTTAAACTGATCTTTATTCAAATTAAATAAATATAATGACTAAACAATGGCTGCCCTGACTACCTGGGCTACACCTCTCAAGAGATATGTGAGAAGTTTTTCATCTCATTTACAAGTAAAGTTATGGATGTTAGGCAACAAATCACCCAGCCAGACCGTATTCTACATGCGCGTAGGACACAGTTATTTTAGCACTTTTGAGTCTGTGTCCATTTTTATCTGAAATCATATCCCACATGACAGCCTCGAGTTTTTCTTAAAGAGGTTTTTAACACCGTTGGACCTGATAAAATGAAGGGGTGAATCTGTTTAGTGATGAAGATAACTGCCCCTCCTCGTCACGTTGTGTTTACTTCAGGTAATATGAACCCTTTAATAATGAAACCCCTTTAAGTGGCTTCTCTTAAGTGTCATCATCCTCATTAGTTAAGGCTGATACTTAACTTTATTTGATAAACAAATTAATTCTGTTTAGTTGTTCTGTTTTAAATAAAAAAGTGTGATTGAATATTTTCTCTCTCTGTTCCCAGGTGGTGTCGTGATCAACGTCTCTCTCCATCTCAGATCTCAGTGAGAAGACGTCTTCATGAAAACTGTGATCCTGACGATACAACGATGTTCAGAGGGACTCTTTGGTCAGCTGCATCACTGCTGGTAAAAGATTTTATTATTACAGAGATTTTTTTGTCTTTTTCTTTTCCATCTAAAGTTCAAAGAAAATAAAACACAGAAATAAACTGAAGAACTGAAGGTGTTTTTCATCGACACACTGAGGGATGATGTTCATGTTTCACTGACACCAAACTCTCTCCTCTCCTCTCCTCTCCTCTCCTCTCCTCTCCTCTCCTCTCTCCTCTCCTCTCCTCTTCTCTCCTCTTCTCTTCTCTTCTCTCCTCTCCACAGCTACTCGTGCTGAATGTCTTCAGAGGTCATGCTCTCACATGTGATCAATCTGAGTATAAGATAGGAAATAGATGCTGTCTCAAGTGTCCTCCTGGTAAGAGCCAACTGAAAATTAAAGGGATATATATATATATATATATATATATTTATATATGCTTATGACTTAAAAAATATATTTATATCTCTTTTTTTTAAACAGGAAGTGAAGTTCAAACTGATTGTAGCTCAGAGTCCAGTAACACCTCCTGTCTGCCCTGCACTGAGGGAACCTTCATGAACCAGCCTACTGACCGTATGCAGTGCTTCTTCTGTAGAGACTGTGATGCAGGTACATTTCTGATAATATAACATAATATAATATAATATAATATAATATTATTATAATATTTTTCAAACCTGAGTGGAACACTAAGCGACACCAAACAAAGCAGGTTAAACAGACAGAGAGCTAAAGAGCAGCTGCTGAGCTAAACGCTGTGACTGCCTGAATCAAAGATCCGTGTTCTCTGTCCAACGAGTGTTCAGATACGAGAGGAGCTGTTTTTTGGGTCAATATTCTGAAACATTTGAGCCTGTTTTGGTTCCACAACTAAATGTGAATGATCTGAGTTATAGCTCAGATGTTTGCTGCATTCACAGCAGCTCAGTTTGTCTCCGTCTGTTTGACTTTGTAGGAACTTTTTGTCCTGTGAGAAACTATTTGAGTTGAGCTAAAGCATCCCTGCTCTACGTCCTTACCTTCCTTATAGATGTAGCCTTACCTTATATAGAAGAGAAGATATCTGCCAGGTGTGTTTGGCTGATGGGTCGAGTAGGTCCATAATAACCTCTGTGTGTGTGCTGACAGGTTCTGGTGTGAGGATAAAGACGTCATGTACCCAAACATCAGACACAGTTTGTGAACCACTGGAAGGATTTTACTGCACAGACTCTGCAGAGGACAGCTGTGCAGCAGCACGGAGTAACACACGCTGCAGACCAGGACAATACATCAAACAGAAAGGTGAGTTTTATTTCTAATGATAAAATTATGAGACAAAATCACGTCTAAAATCTCATTTGAACTGGTTTTAATAAATGTGCTGTGTGCAGGAACGTCACAGAGAGTCACTGATTGCTCTGACTGCGGAGGTGGAACATTTTCAGATGGGACGTTTACATCTTGTCGGCCACACACACAGTGAGTGAAGCTTCACATCAGACATGGACACACCTTCATGAGTTCATGAGCTCGTACAGGTGTTCCTCTAATAAATGTCCATCTGTCATTACAGGTGTGGATTAAAGTATCTACAGCTGCTGGAACCAGGAACTGTTTCAACTGATGCTCAATGTGGAGGACTGAATACAGCTGGGATAGCACTGATAGTTTGTGTTGTTGGGACTTTGTTGTTCATTGCAGTTGTCGTGGCTCTCATAAAAAGACTTCAAATCAAAAGTAAGATTTTCTTTGTGTCAATAAAAACTTGATCATGTTTTGATAGATAATACTGTCTGTGACATCATCAAGTTTTTATTCATTGTTTATGTTTTATTACAGGGAGAAGAGACCGGGTATGTTTTATTCTCTCTTTACTCTCAATCCATTTAACAGTGAAATAATTAAATGATGTCACTCACTCATTAATATTTCTCTTAAAGGAACAGAGGATTCTCAGACGTATCATCAGAGACCAGGTGAGACAGCAGAGTGTTCCTCTGACATGTTCACTGACTGAATCCATTTAACAGTGAAATGATTAAATGATGTCACTCACTCATTAATATTTCTCTTAAATGAACAGAGGTATCTCGCACGTATCAGAAGAGAGCAGGTGAGACAGCAGAGTGTTCCTCTGACATGTTCACTGACTGACTCTGTCAGGTTTTATAAAATGTTCCTGTTATAAATAAATCTCTTCTCTCCTCAGGAGGTGACAGAACAAACCTGAACATGCAGACAGTTTACCGTCACACAGTGATTGGTCCATCAGAGAGGTCAAGCAGAGGTCGTGCAGCAGACTCAGTGTTCAGCTCTCGTGTTTGTGAAGCAGAGAATTGTTTCATTTCTCTCCATGAAGCTGAGCTGACGTCAGCTGAGGTTGTCACTCATGCTACAAACACACACACTATAAACACAAACACAAAGTGGGTCCTTCAACAGTCTGTTATAAACACAAAGTCTTATTTTATATTCATCTTTTTATTTTCTTGTTCTTTTGCTTTCTTGTTTTTCACCTTCTGCAGCAGCTTTAATGTGTCAGCAGCACATGAACCACAGTCACGTCTCACACAGACGATGACGAGTCATTTCAGTTGTTTGCTGAAGATCTCGACTTCTTTATCTGGTTATCTCCAGAGAACAAAGCTGGTTCTCTCGTGATAACGGATCATTTAGTGTCGATGTAGAAAACAGAACAACAGGCTGCTCGCTGTGATATTAAATCAGATTCAAATCAAATGTTATTTGTATAGCGCCAAATCATAACCAGAGTTATCTCAAGACACTTTACAGCAGGTCAGCAGAAGAACCTACGAGACAAGGGAGCGCAAGAACTCCCGGGAAGATATATGGTTAGTAACGTTAATGGGACAAGAAGACACAGAGTTAATGAGCTGCATTAATATAAGAGAGAGAGAGAGAGAGAGAGAGAGAGAGAGGCAGACAGACAGAGAGAGAGAGAGAGAGAGAGAGAGAGAGAGAGACTTGGTGTGTCAGATCCCCCCGGCAGTCTAAACCTATAGCAGCATAACTCTGGGCTGGTCCCAGCCTGAGCCAGCCCTAACTATAAGCTTTGTCAAAGAGGAAAGTTTTAACTCTTAAAAGAAGAGAGGGTGTCTGCCTCCCGGACCCTGACTGGTAGATTGTTCCAGAGGAGGGGGGCCTGGTAATTGAAGGCTCTACCTCCAACACTACTCTTAGAGACTTTAGGTACCACAAGCAGGCCTGCATCCTGGGAGCGCAATGTTCTAGAGGGGTAATATGGCACTATGAGCTCTTTCAGATATGATGGTGCCTGACCATTAAGAGCTTTGTAAGTAAGAAGAAGGATTTTAAATTCTATTCTAGATTTCACAGGAAGCCAGTGCAGAGAGGCTAATACAGGAGAGATGTGATCTCTCTTCCTCGTTCTTGTCAGCACACGTGCTGCAGCATTTTGTACCAGCTGCAGAGTTTTTAGTGACTTATTAGGGCAGCCTGATAGTAACGAGTTACAATAATCCAACCTGGAAGTAACGAATGCATGGACGAGTTTTTCTGCATCGTGTTGAGACAGGATGTGTCTGATGTTTGTTGTGACGGTGAAAGAAGGCTGTCCTTGATATTTGTTTTCTGTGGGAGATGAAGGACATATCCTGATCAAACAGAACTCCCAGATTCCTAACAGTAGTGCTGGAGGCCAGGATGATGCCATCTAGGGCAGAGGTTTCATTACAGCTAGTTTAAAAGACTGGGGTACATCGCCTGTCGATAAAGACATATTGATCATATCTAGTAAAGAGGTGCTGATTGAGGGAAAGACTTCCTTCAGCAGCTTGGTTGGAATCGGGTCTAAAAGACAGGTCGATGGTTTAGACGGAGTGATTAGAGAATTTAGCTCAGGAAGGTCAATTGGAGACAAACAGTGTAAACATCAGGTTTTTGAGCAGTTTCCAAAGATACATCTGCACCAGTTAAGGGCAGCAGGTTACAGAGTCTCTAATCTTTAGGATTTTGTCATTAAAGAAGCTCATGAAATCATCACTGCTGAGGGCTATAGGAAAACATGGCTCAATGGAGCTGTGACTCTCTGTCAGCCTGGCTACAGCGCTGAAAAGGTACCTGGGATTGTTTTTATTTTCTTCTATAATTACAGAGCAGGACATGCCATGCTGCCATCGCCCACACTGATGAGGGAAGTTCAGCCTGTTTCTATGTTCGATTGGTGATACGAGTTATGATCATCTGACGTTACGGTGACCTCCAGGAAACAACTGATATGAGTCGTTATCACGGGAAAACGAAATGAAATGTACGAGGCATGTTCGCTCAGGGCTTCTGTAAATAGCAGCTTTAAAATCCAGCCTTAAGAGCCGTCCACACCAAGAACAGCATCTATAAATATATCCTCTCTGCTGCTGTGGTTTACAAGTTATTAAAATATTATATGATGTAATATTATGCTGCAAATATCATCAACCAGTTGAGTTGAAGTTTATATCATATTTGAGAGGTCACAGCAATCTTTGACCTTTGACCCCAAATTCAAATCAGTTCAAACCTGAGTCTGCACATTTGTACAGAGGCCGACACGGGCAAACGTGCTCCAGCGGCCTGAAGCTCTTCCATCAGAGGAAAACAGCAGCAGAAACAGAAACCATGCAGAAACCAAAACACATAAAGTCTGAAGGGAAACGTGCTGCAAGAAAAGAGAAACAAAGGCATGAACAGCAAACACAGACGACATAAACACTGAAGCATGATCAGAAACACAGCGCGGAGGAAGAGAGGACGTTAAATTAAATGTCTTATTTGAAATGAAGGATTTTTACCTGTTGTGTAACAGAGCAGCGAGCCGTCACTGAGTTCTTGTGAGGAACAGACTTTAATATCACTTTGTTTTTGTTGTTCTGAATGTTTTTCTGATGCTTCTCTTCACTCTGTGTTTCTCTCTCTGAGTCCACTCTGTGTTTAAATATCACTGCATCAATAAAAGTCTCTTTCTTGAATCTTAAAAGTGTCTGATGTGGATTTATCGTGTGTTTGACTAAAAAGGTGACAGGTCGTCGTGTTCAACAGGAAGTAAAGAGCGCCGCAGCACAGCTGGACACAGTAATCAGGGAAGAAGTGAGAATAAAGAAGTTCACTGAGTCACTGAATGCAAACGACTTAAAAGTTTAGTTTGTCTGAAACATTTTGCTTCCCTACAGTCTCTTTTTGTTCAGCATCAGAACACAAAAAAAATGATCAACGTGAGAATATTTCTGATATTTAATGGTCTTTACTCCACATTTATCCGCCCTGTCTGGTTTTATAGGATTTTTCTTTAAACACAAATTGCATTAAAAAGCTCTTTAGAAATCACAGCCCTACTGATAAAAGATTTTTGAGACCAAATCAGTTTAAAGGGGAGAAACTCACAGATTAAAGATGTGTTTACAGAGAGGGAATATCAGAGCCAGAGCGCCCCCTGCTGGATGAACAACATGATGACACCTTCTCAACATCAGGCATATATCAGCCTGTTTTTATTATAGATATTATTATTACTGCCAGAGACAGAGAGAGGTCACAGCATGAAGGGGAACAAAGTGAGAGGAGGGAGGGAGACAGGAGCAGTTTGTTAAACGTCATTCAGTCTCCTCCGGCTCTCAGTCCACCTCTCCTGTGTTTTAAGCAGTGGCGGCTGGCCAATAGAGGGCGCTAGGGCGCCGGCCTCCCTATTGGAGAGTGTGTGTCATCTCTGCTTTAGGGGCGCTTTTTCCAGCGCCCCTAAAGCAGAGACGAGTAGCCAATCAGGGACTGTTGCTGGGGCAAGATACGCGCATATGAACGTGAATTTGGCCAATCAGCGTCATTGAAAATAATCCCCGGAGGTTCGGGTAAATTCGGTTAGTCTCGGTGGTTGAAGTCTGATCAGTCTATGAGTGATGGAAATGACAATGATGGACGCTGACACCGCAAACAACTCTGTACACTCTCCTCTTCAAAATCTGTTCGAGAGGAGAAGTTTAAGTGAAAAATTAGGGATTAAAGAAACTGGACCGGATCAGCCAGATACTAAAATCAACCAACAAGCGAGTGAAAAAGGTAAAACCTACACCAGAGGATTTTCTCCCAACTGGTACACCAGAAAGGCTTGGCTAGCTGGATGTAGCCATTTAATGCACTATTTTGCTCCCCGTCTTTACTTTTTAAAACTGTCATAGTGGGATGGTTGTTAAAAACTGAGTATGGCACAGCACAGCCACACCTAGAATATTTTTCACCAGCCGCCACTGGTTTTAAGGATAGACAGGTCAGACCTGTTTGGGTTGTACTTCATGCAAGATAAAATCAGGGTTTTTGTTCACTTTCACACTGACTGTTATTTCTTTTCACCTTCTCAACAGAGAACACAAACTCTGCTCATTTTCACATCGTTTCTCAGGAGGAATTTTTAACTGAACGGAGCCAAAGAAAAACCAACATGGAGCTAATGTAGAATCTTAGGTTTAGTTTTTCTTTGCAACTTAATCTCTTTAAATTATATTTATATGACTCTAGATGCACTTTTTAATAACTAACCAGCTTCATGTTTGAAACCATGAATTTCTCCGCACTAATCTTTAGCACAGATTTATTTTGGTGCTTCTTTCCTGCTGCAGACGTCAGAAATCACCACCTGCAGCTGTGAGGAGAAAACTTCACCAATAATCTTAATCAGACATGAACACCAACCGCTCTGACTGATGTGTTGTCCTGGTCTGCAGCTCTTGTGTCTCTGTGCTGCTGCACAGCCGCCCTCTGCAGAGACTGTGCAGTAAAATCCTTCCAGTGTTTCACAAACTGTGTCTGATTTCTTGGTGCATGACGTCTTTATCCTCAAACCAGCACCTGTCAGCACACACACAGAGGTTATTATGGACCTGCTCCACTGTAAAGAGCCAACAGCAGCATGCTGAACTTTAATCTGACCATCTTTACATTTTATGAGATGTGAAACTAAAGTTTATGAATTCATGGAAAAATATCTGCGCACATGATTTAAGATGGAAGAGTGAATAGATTTCTATCATTGTTGTAAGTCCCACTGATAAACATTAAAGTGTCAGCTGATTCTAACAGCCAGAGGTCTCTGTGAGGACTGACAGTGACCTGTCATTGTGACCACCAACAGATGAAGCAAAGGGTTAAACATTAAACACTGAAGTGGTGATTTGTCCTCAGAATAAATAATGAACAATAACCACGAAGAAACTTTAGGAACAAACAACACAGAGAAATTAATAACTCCATTTTCCAAATCAGCATCACAAGTTTTATTTATGGATTATTTTTCCGTTCCAGCAAAGAACAAGACGCCTGCAGCCTGTGTTTGTTCCCTCGGCCTGCTGAGACTGGCCCCGCCTACCTTACACTGTATACAGGAAGTGGTCATGCCTCTTTGATCTTTCAGCCTCTTTTTGTTTCAAATAGTTTCTGTTTCTGCAGCCTATGGTTTTAATGCAGCCATATTCCCCCAAAAGGTTGACAAATCATATCACCTCACAGGACTGAGGAAATGTCACAGAGCTCTGCATGACAAATTAAAAAAAACAGTTTCTTGTATCTACTAAAAACACAAAACAAAACAGTTTCTAGTTTCCCTGCCTTCAGAATAAAAGCATCCTGCTTTGTTCAAAATAGGTTTTAATACATTAACTAAGTATCTTATTATCAAACTCAGCCCAAAACCCTACAGACCAGTTTCACTTCTACGCTTCCTGTCAAAAATACTTGAGCGCACAGTTTTTAATCAAGTCTCTGACTTCCTGTCCGAGAACAATCTGTTGGACCCAAATTAGTCTGTGTTTAAGCGGGGCCACTCTACAGAAACAGCACTACTGTCGGTAACAGTATCACTGCGTCTGGTTAAAGCTGCCGGACAGTCCTCGGCTCTATTGCTGCTAAATCTGTCAGCCGCCTTTGACACAGTGAACCACCAAATCCTCCTCTCCACTCTCTCTGAGCTTGGTATCTCAGGATCTGCCCTCCTCTGGTTCATGTCCTACCTCTCAGGGAGATCTTTCAGAGTATCTTGGAAAGGAGAAGTGTCCAAACCCCACAGCTTATCCACAGGGGTGCCTCAAGGGTCAGTCCCCTTCTCTTTTCAATATATACCACCTCACTTGGTGCAATCATGCGCTCCCATGGTTTCTCATACTATTGCTATGCAGTCGATACCCAGCTCTTCCTGTCATTCCCACCAGACGACACGACGGATCTTGTCATGCCTTGCCGACATCTCTAAATCTAAGTCACTAGCGAGACTCTTTCTCTCAGTATTCCCCCGGTGGTGGAACGAGTTACCAAACTCCATTGAGTCTGCAGAGTCCCTTTCGCCCAGCTCTTTCATCATCACCTCTGACCTTCATGATATTGATGCTATTGATGATGATGACATTGAGGATGTGGTTTCTGTTGATTAGTAGATTCATGATGCTGATGATTACTGTATTGACCTTGTTGATGTTCCTGATGATGATTTTAAAAGATAAAGATATACGCCCTGTGCTCTGCCTGTCAGCACCAGAGTCCGATCACACCTGAAGCTGTTTGTTGGCTCTTACTGACTTTGTTCTCTCCTGTCTTGATCGTTGCTCGTGTTGTATTAAATACAAAAGCATCTGATAAATAACACTGTAACATAAATGTAACATGAGTACTAATATGTAATATTATGTATAAATGCCTCCATTAAACGGTTTGTTTTGATTCACCATTATCACATCACAGCCTGGATTACAAATTTCTTCTTCGGAAGCTTTTATTGTGAAAGGACAGAAAACTGAAAGAAAGACACTCTGGCAGTCAGCCTCCATGTAACAAGGTGCGTACTCGTCTTTTCCTTTCCTTATATTCTTTAAATAGAATCACAGTAAATATAAAACTCTGTTGAAGTCAGTAGTTGTTTGTTTTATTATATGTTAACATGCACTGTGATTGTATGGGACAAGATATCTGGAATGAGTCAGGGTCTAAAGTGGAAAACCTGTGGGAAAAAAAGCTTCGTCGAGTGAAGTCGAGTGGAAACTTGTTGAAACTTGTGCACAGCAAGAGTGAAAGTCAGTAAAGAGTACAAAAACGTTTATGACAAATGAGAACAAAAACAGAATAAAGTGATTTACAAATCCTTTTAACCCTTAATTCAATTGAATGCAACACAAAGACATTTAATGTTCAAACTGATATACTTTGTTTGTTTTTTTAAATATACACACATTCTAAATTTGATGCCTTCAACACATTCCAAAAAAGTTGGGACAGGAGCATGTTCACCGCTGTGTGACATCACCTTTTCTCCTAACAGCACTCTGTAAGCGTCTGAGCACTGAAGACACTACGTGTTGAAGTTGTAGAGCATTGGAGTGTGTAGCTGTCGACTTCCGTGTAGAGGATAAGCAAAGCTTAACTCGGTCTCTATTCTTTAGCCATTGGCATATTTATTTGGGGCCAGTACTGGAGGATTCATCTTAATACACTGGCATAAAAACAGAACTGCAGGTGCCGTGCCTGCTCTCCTCTTCATCAACATAACAGGGGGGCACAGAACGTGACATCACATCTGCATGCACATGTGTAATCTTAAACAGAACAGTACAATACATTGAGCGAGGGCGCCATTTAGTGACACCATTTAACACCCCCACTCGCTCTTAGCTCACGAGGTTATACAGAAACAAAACAGAAATAAAGTTTCTCCTTTACCTTAACAATATGAACACACACTCTTTGTGCACTTTTAAGTGCCAAACATGTCCTGAGCAGACTTCTTTAGTTTTCGCTTTGTAGCTGGCTTTGTCATTAAATCGGCAATCCTTTGTTCAGTAGGACAGTATTCCAAGATTACTTTTCCATTGTTTACAGTTTCCCTTATGAAATGGTACTTAATATCAATATGCTTGCACCGTTGTCCGTCCACTGGGTTTCTGGCTAATGATATAGTACCTTGGTTGTTTTCATACACTTGTTTGTGCATATTGGTATTTGTCACTACCTTTGAGTAGCTGTTCCAAATAAATACACTCCTGTATAGCCGACGTTAGGGACATGTATTCTGCCTCGCAGGTCGATAATGCTACTGTCGGTTGTTTCCTCGTTTTCCATAAGATCAAAGAGCTCCCTTTACTTAGACTAACACAATATCCTGATGTACTGCGCCTGTCTGTTACATCTGATGCCCAGTCAGCATCACTGTACACTCTTAGACCTAGTTTCTCTGTGTAATCTCTTTTGAAGAATAACTCCTGTTCTGCAGTACCTTTGAGGTATCTGAACACGTGTTTAACTGTGTTCCAGTGTTCTTCTGTTGGTTCAGCAAAGTGCTGAGATAGTTTACTGACCACAAAATATATATCTGGTCTCCTGCATGTGGACAAGTAAATTTAAATTCCCACTGCTTCTCTATACTTCCGTGGATCTTTCATTTTCTCAGCATTTTCTGTGTACTCAAGTTTTGGCTCACATGGGGTCTCTAGACCTGCAATCCTGCATTTCAAACCTCTCCAATATCTTTCTCACATATCTCTTTTGTGACATTTTGACCTGACCTTCTGTTTGGTCAAAATCTATTCCCAGAAAATGTTTCAACTGTCCTAAGTCTTTCATGTTGAAACCTTTCATTGAGCATGCTCTTTACACTCTGTAACGATCTGCCTAGACAAATGTGAACCCAAAAGCACGACAACAGACCAGCAATCAAAGTAAATAAAATATATTTATTTACAACTAATTCACAGACCAAAGCACAAAGGTAATAATAAGAAAACCTGAACTCTGAACCCTGATATCAAACCCGACTTCTGATAAACCGAAAATCTCACATGAAAGGAATTAAACACAGAACAAAACCAAAAGACCTATATCTAACAAAACTAAAGGGAATGAGGAAGGGAATGAGGAAGGGAATGACAGGTGAAACCGATTAGGGAGGGGCCAGACAATCACCAGATGCAGGAAACACAGGGGCAGGAAGTAAAGTGATCTGAAACAAGATGGAACAGGGTTACTTTCAAAATAAAACAGGAAATGACAAAACATGAAAGAACGAGACAAAAATAATAACTTAACTGAAGGAAAATGAGGAGACATGACACACTCTTCAGTATATTCTCGTTACTAGCTGCTATGATCAGTATTACCTTTTCATCGTGGTTTTCTTTTGTATACACAGTGATCTGCAGGGTTCTGTGCAAAATCATTTTCAATCAAACATGTGTGTAACATAGCATTCCAGTTCAACCTGACTGTTTTAAGCCAACAAGTGACTTATAACAATAATATAATAATACATTTTATTTGAATGCGCCTTTCTCGGCACTCAAGGACACCGTACATAGATATATATAGATATATATATATACACACAAAATACACATTAAAAGAGAGAGAAAAAAACAAAAAAACAAAAACAAAACAAAAAAAACAATAAGTGACAAAGCAATTAGCGTCATGTGGAATAGGCAGAGTTAAACAGATGTGTTTTGAGTTGTGATTTAAAATCGGGGAATGAATCGATGTTTCTGAGTTGGGGTGGTCATGAATTCCAGAGATGGGGAGCAGAGCGGCTGAATGCTCTGCTCCCCATCGTGGTGAGACGGGCGGAGGGGACAGACAGGTGTAAGGAGGAAGAGGATCTGAGGGAGCGGGAGGGAGTGGGAACATGGAGTTAGGTCGGACAGATATGGGGGGGCGAGGTTGTGGATGGCCTTGAATGTTAACAGGAGGACTTTGAATTGAATATGGAACTGAACCGGGAGCCAGTGGAGCTGTTGGAGGACAGGAGTGATGTGGTGGATGGAGGGGGTTCGAGTAATGATACGGGCAGCTGAATTCTGGACCAGTTAAAGTTTATGGATGGATTTGTGAGGGAGGCCGAAGAGGAGGGAGTTACAGTAATCCAGACGGGAAGTGACGAGACTGTGGACAAGGATGGCGGCAGTGTGGGGGGTGAGGGAGGCGCAGAAACGATTGATGTTTCGTAGGTGGAAGTAGGCAGACCGGGTAATGTTATTGATGTGTGATTGAAAGGATAGTGTGCTGTCGAGGATGACACCCAGACTCTTAACCTGGGTGGAGGGTGAAATGGAGGAGTTATCTATAGTGAGGGAGAAGCTGCTGGTTTTGGATAGAGTGGATTTAGTGCCAATGAGGAAAACTTCGATTTTGTCACTGTTTAATTTAAGAAAGTTTAGGGTGAACCAGGTTTTTGTTTCATAGACGCAGTCAGTGAGGGAGGTCGGCGGGAGAGTGGACGAGGGTGAAGTGGTGAGGTAGAGCTGGGTGTCATCTGCATAACAGTGGAACTGAATGTTAAATTTGCGGAAGATATTGCAGAGGGGAAGGAGGTAGATGATGAAGAGGAGGGGCCCCAGGACAGAGCCCTGGGGCACACCTGTAGTGACGGAGGAAGGAGTGGATTTAAAGGACTTGAGTTGAATGAACTGAGTGCGGCCAGAGAGGTAAGATGTGAACCAGTCTAATGGAGTGTAGGTGATGCCAATGGAAGATAGCCTGTTGAGGAGGGTGGTGTGACAGATGGTATCGAAGGCTGCACTAAGGTCGAGGAGGATGAGGATGGTGAGGAGTCCAGAATCAGCTGCCATAAGGAGGTCATTGGTGATTTTGATGAGTGCTGTTTCAGTGCTATGGGGTGGGCGGAAACCGGACTGGAACTGTTCATACAGGTTATTGTGGGATAGGTGAGAATGGAGTTGGGAGGCAACTGTTTTTTCGAGGATTTTGGAGATGAAGGGTAGATTGGAGATTGGACGGAAGTTGTTGAAGTTGGAGGGGTCGGCGCCAGGTTTTTTCAGAATTGGGGTAATGGCAGCAGTTTTGAAGGATGTAGGGACAGTTCCAGTGATGAGAGAGGAGCGGATGATGGCAGAAATGAGGGGGACCAGAGACGGGAGGCACGTTTTAACAAGTTGTGTAGGGAGGGGGTCCAGTTGACAGGTGGATGGCTTGGATTTCTGGATGAGTTCCGGGAGCAATTTGGGGTTCAGTGTCTTGCCCAAGGACACTTCGACATGTAGCCTGAGGAGCTGGGGATCGAACCTGAGGGAGCTGGGGATCGAACCTCCCACCTGCCGATTGAAAGACGACCGACTCTACCACTGAGCCACAGCCGCCCCATTTACATTGTTTCTGAATTTGCAGCTCCTTTCTTCTGATCGAAATCATTCGGGCTGTTGCAGCAGACTTAGGTCTCCCATACATGAAATGGATTCTTGTATAAAAATATTTTGTTTAAATTGATAGATATTGTTATATACACCAAAAACAGCACCAAGTATAGCCTGGTCGTATGGTAGTTGAGACATGTAAACTCATAGATTCATAACAGAAGCTCAGAGAGCTTTCAAACTTGACATGTTAGCAGTCAGAAAGTTGCTTAAAGGGATAGTTGGGATTTTTTGACCCCCAGTTGTATGAAATACTTGCCAGTAGTGTAGCGAATGCAAAACTATTAGCTTACTCACCGAGTGCCGTGGTCGGACTTCTGTCTGGTTCCGAACGTAGAGTAAGTAGTTCCGGTGAGATGCCAGGGCCAAAAAGTTTTACCCTACAAAAACAACACGGTGTCATGAACCGGGGGCCAAAAATGAAGGACTCTGTCAGCAGAACAGTGTTTATGACAAATTACCTTTAATTCACTTCACAAAGTGGCAGAATGTGACGCGAATGTACGGATGTCATACATGTTTATTTTTTAATTTAACACACACTCACACAAATAAGAGGAACATTTATTATAACCCTCAAGCATAACTACGTGGCACCAACAATCGTGCCCACAGATATTAACTGTCCAGTGTCTGTTTTATGCACCCGCGAGCATACAGCCGTGTGATCCAGCAGCAACAATAAGGAAATAAACATTTACAGCCGACCTTTCTTTGATGGTCAGCACACAGAACTTTAATAAACATGTCCGGACCTGACGGCGTGTCTGCAGATTTAAATAATTAATGAGTTACCTGCTGTGCCTCGCGCCAAAATGTTTTGTTTCTGCTCAAAAACAGTCGATGCCTGAACATCAGGCTGTGGAAGCTTAAAATAAAATAAAAAGCCCAGGCCTACACCTGTCCTTATTTTGTAGGACACAATTTGTCTTCTGGTTGTGATGAAGAAATAGAAACTTGTGGACATGCTGTGAGTTAGTCTGGTGTGCACTCTGTTAAATGTGAGACACGCCGCGGAGAATACCTGCTCAGACGGAACAGGTGTCCCAGGCTCCCGCCGTGGTTTGTATATTCCAGCTGTGTTTCACGCCTCTTTTTACGTCACGGTGCCGGTTCCTCGATCCTCGATCCTCTCTCCTCGAGATGCATTTTATGAACTGAGACATCCTTCAAGATGGCGTGCTGAAATCGATTTCCGGGTCACAGGCAGGAGGAGCGAGGAGCGAGGAGGCACAAAATAGAGAAATGAGAAAGGCCTAATGGCGCATGGGAAAGCAGTGTTTCCTCTAGGATTGTTTTCAGCAGCAGGGTAGAGGGTTTGTTGTGCCACCCAGGTATGTGCGCATGTGCACATCATATCAAAACTGTTGCTGTCAGGTGATTCCAACAATGAATCTAATTAATTGATTTTTTTTTGACTACTTTTGCATCAATTTGGGATGCAAAGGAAGGAGAAGAGAAAAATGGACAAACATTTAATGACCAACAGCTCAGAAAGCTGCTCCAAGCCAGGCTGAACTGTAGCCTCCAGGCTTTGGACCGGACCAAAGTTCAGAGTTCATTTGTCTTAAATAAAAAAGTGTGAATGAATATTTTCTCTCTCTGTTCCCAGGTGGTGTCGTGATCAGCGTCTCCCTCCGTCTCAGATCTCAGTGAGAAGACGTCTTCATGAAAACTGTGATCCTGACGATACAACGATGTTCAGAGGGACTCTTTGGTCAGCTGCATCACTGCTGGTAAAAGATTTTATTATTACAGAGATTTTTTTATCTTTTTCTTTTCCATCTAAAGTTCAAAGAAAGTTAAACACAGAAATGAACTGAAGAACCGAAGGTGTTTTTCATCAACACACTGAGTGATGAGCAGCTCATTGTCTCTCACCTGCAAAGGTGTGATGATGACAGTTACTGACTTTAATGTAGAATAGAGCTGAGCTGATATTTGAACTGTACTGGACGTGTTTCTGTACATTTAATGACCATTTGACTGTCTGGGTGTCTGCACGGGTTCAACACAGACACTAAGTTCGGTCTGATTTCTATCCAGATTTTCATGTTTCACTGACACCACACTCTCCTCTCCTCTCTTCTCTTCTCTTCTCTTCTCTTCTCTTCTCTTCTCTTCTCTTCTCTTCTCTTCTCTTCTTTTCTCTCCTCCTCCTCTCTCTCCTCCTCTCCTCTCCTCTCCTTTCTGGTTCCGGTGGTGTGTGAGTGTGAGTGGTGGTGGTGGTAGGAAGTGCGAGTGGCAGAAAGTTTGAATTGTTTGCTGTCCCAGTTTTCGGGTCTCCCTGTGTTTCCCATCTGTATGTGCATGGTCAGGTAGGCGGCTTATTTTGATACTTTGTACCGAGTGTTGGGTAAGTGAATTAGTTGTTTGTGAGGTGTTTTTTTCGGGAGGAATGGCGTCCTCCGAGACGCCACCTCCGTCTATCCAGCAGGGAGTGCGGATCGTCCCGCCGGACAGTAGCACCGCAGTGGAGGAGGTTCTGCTGGCTGTGGGTGAGCAGGTAGGCCACGACAAACTGTCATTCGCATCCAGAATGAATAAAGCGGTGGTTGTATTTTTGACGGAAGAGCCGCTTGTATATCGACTGATAGAAGCTGGTGTGTTCATCAGGCAGATCTTTGTACAAGTTTCCCCGCTGTCAGTTCCCTCCACGCGGATCACCGTCTCCGGTGTTCCGCCGTTCATACCAAATGTGTTGTTGGAGAACGAGCTCCGAAGGTTCGGCAAATTTGCGAGCGTGTTTAAAACCGTGACTCTGGGATGTAAAGATCCGAAGCTGAAGCATGTCCAGTCTCTGAGGAGGCAGGTGTTCATGTTCCTGGATTCACCTGCACAAACACTGGAGGTGTCATTCAGAGTGAAGCACGGTGATGGTACATGTATGGTGTACGCTAGCTCAGGACAAATGAAGTGTTTTGAGTGTGGAGATGTCGGACACAAACGCTTTGCCTGTCCGCATAAACAGCGAGGGGAGGTGCGCTCCGACGGTGCGGCGAGCGGCTCCGTCCCCGCGGACGCGGCGGGCGCTTCCGCTCCCGTGGACGCGGCGGGCGGCTCCGTCCCTGCGGACGCGGTGAGCGCTTCCGCTCCCGCGGGCGCGGCGAGCGGCTCCGTCCCCGCCGACGCGGAGGGCGCTTCCGCTCCCGCGGATGCGGCGAGCGGCTCTGTTCCCGCGGATGCGGCGGGCGCTTCCTGAGAATGTGAGCAGGCTGCAGTCAGCAGTGCATGTTAGGGAAGCAGCCTCTACCAGTGTTGCAGAAGGAGGTCACAGTGAGATTACCACAGAAGGACAAAGTGTGTTTAACAGCCAGGCGTCATGTGATGGAGAAGACATGGAGTATGACTCTGAGTCAGAATCTGTATCTATTGCTGAGACGCCTAACAGAAATGTAGAACTCTATTCATTAGAGGAGATAAACAGATTTCTTGATGAAACATTCAAAAAGTCTGTGAAAGTGAGTGATTACTTCAGTGACACTGGTAAGTTCATCAGGTCTGTTGATGTATTGAAAAAGCTTGTTGGTTTTGACCTGCTGGATGAAAAGAAGCGCTTCCGCCTTAAAAAACACATTACAACCCTGAGAAAGGCAACAAAAGGAAGAACTGGTTTAAGGACCAAAAGAGGTCAGCTAACATGATCATGTATTGCACGGTGTTTTCCTCTTTGTACTGTTTGGTTGTTTCATCTTGTCTTATTCTCCTTCTCGACCTCTCCATGAGAAACCTAAAAATAGGGTCTCTAAACATTAACGGTGGCAGAGACGGGCAGAAAAGGGCTTTGGTTTCTGAAACCTCTAATCAAAAAAGGGTTGATGTGTTGTTTTTACAGGAGACACATTCAAATCCAAGGGATGAGACAGAGTGGAGGTCATGGTGGGAGGGTCCATGTCTCCTTAGTCATGGCACTAACCTTAGTGCGGGGGTAGCTACTCTGTTTAAAACAAATGTGAATGCTACCATCTTATCCTCCACTGAAGTGGTGAAGGGTCGACTGTTAATATTCAGGGCAGTGATAGAGGACTCTGTCTTGTGCTTTGTTAACTTACATGCTCCAAATCAAGGAGCAGAAAGAGTAGAGTTTTTTAACCGACTGAAAAATGAACTCACAAATTATCATCAGGATCAATTCATTTTGGGGGGGGATTTTAACTGTACATTAGATTTCACTATGGACAGGATAGGTGAGGAACCCCATCCACAGTCATCTCAGAACCTTAAAAACATCACAACACATCTGGATCTGCTCGACACATGGAGGGTTAAACATTCACAGTCCAGACAGTACACATGGGTGAGGGTCAGCAATAACAGGGTGAGTGCAGCCAGATTAGACAGGATATACATTTCACAAAGCCTCAGCTCGAGGTTAGCACATAGCAGCATTAGTCCGGTCGGTTTCTCTGACCACCATCTTGTCAGCGCTGCCTTGATTCTTTCGCCAGGTGAAAGAGTTAAATCCTACTGGCTTTTTAATAACCAGCTACTGCAAGACAGATTTTTCTGTCAGAGCTTCGAGCTTTTTTGGCAGCAGTGGAAAATTAAAAAAGCAGATTTTAGTTCTTTGAAGCTGTGGTGGGAGGTTGGTAAGGCGCAAATTCGTGTGTTTTGCCAGCAGTATACCTCTCATTCCACTGCTAAGATCAAGGCAGCAGTTCAGGGTCTTGAAGCCAGCATTAAAACCATTGAAAAGGGTTTACATAGAGACTCAGACCCTACTACTGGTCAGCTGCTGCGAGAGAAGAGGCTGGAACTGAGCTCCTTCCTGCAGGAGAGAGTGAAGGGGGCTCTTGTCAGGTCTCGCTTCCTGCAGCTCAAAGACATGGACGCCCCAAGTTCATTCTTCTTCAATCTGGAGAGGTCGGTGGCGCAGCGGAAGCAGATGACCTGCCTGAAGCTTCCAGGAGGCAGAGTGACCACCAGCCCGGGCGAGATGAGGAGCCACGCCATGGAGTTCTACGCTGACCTCTTTGGGGCAGAGCAGTGCAACATGGAGTGTCGTGAGGAGCTCCTGGAAGGACTTCCTCAGCTCAGCTCGGAGGAGAAAGCTGCCCTGGACCTTGAGCTGACTCTGGAGGAGCTGACAGTGGCTGTCGGTCAGCTGTCATCAGGACGGGCACCAGGGATCGATGGTCTCTCCACTGATTTTTATCAGCGGTTTTGGAATACCCTTGGACCTGATCTGCACAGTGTTTTTATGGAGTGTTTTAAAACAGGATCTCTCCCTGTTTCTTGTCAGCGAGCAGTGCTTTCCCTGCTGCCCAAAAAGGGAGACTTGGCCTTACTGAGGAACTGGAGGCCAGTTGCCCTGCTATGTGCAGACTACAAGGTTCTGTCCAGAGCGTTGTCAAACAGACTAAAAGACATCCTTGGAATTATTGTTCATTCTGATCAGACTTATTGTGTTCCTGACAGGACGATCATGGATAATATTTTTCTTATTCGGGATGCTTTTGATGTTTGTAAATTGTATGATGTGGACTGTGGTATTGTCTCTTTAGACCAAGAGAAAGCGTTTGATAGGGTGGATCACACGTATTTGTTTTCTGCACTGAGGGCTTATGGTATTGGTGATGGGTTCCTTGCTTGGGTTGGTCTATTGTACAGTGGTGCACAGTGTATGGTGAAGATGGGGGCAGGGCTGAGTCGGCCAATTCCTGTACAGCGAGGGATAAGGCAGGGTTGCCCTATCTCCGGTCAACTGTTTAGTTTAGCGATTGAGCCCTTGCTTGTTAGGTTGAGGGATCGACTCAGTGGTCTCTCGCTGCCCGGGTCCTGCACTCTTGATTGTTCTCCTACTGTCTCTGCTTATGCAGATGATGTCTATGTTTTTGTCTCCAGCCAGGGGGACGTTCAGTGTTTGCGGGATACCCTGTCCCTATATGAGAAGGCCTCATCTGCACGGGTGAATTGGGCAAAAAGTGAAGCGTTGTTGGTGGGACAGTGGAGGGGTCGGGCAGTGCCCAGTCTGCCTGGGGGACTTGAGTGGGGGAAGGAGGGGCTTAAGGTGCTGGGAGTTTTTTTGGGCAATGAGGGCCTCCAAATGAAGAACTGGGAGGGAGTGAAGGAGAAAGTGTGCGCTCGGTTGTCTAAATGGAAATATTTGCTACCCCAGTTGTCATATAGGGGAAGAGTTCTGGTCGCCAACAACTTGGTCGCCTCGACTCTTTGGCACAGACTTGTTGCTTTGACGCCACCAAAAGGACTGGTGGAGGACATACAGAGAGCCATCCTGGACCTCTTCTGGTCTGGACGGCACTGGGTCCGAGCAGCAGCCCTCTACCTGCCTGTGGTTGAGGGAGGCCAAGGACTGATCAACATCCAGGCAAAAATTGCTTCGTTTAGACTCCGGACTGCACAGAGGCTGCTCTACGACTGTGGCCCAAGCTGGTTTGGCACAGCTCGATTACTGCTGAGGAGAGCTGGGCGCTTGGGTTATGACAAGCAGCTTTTCCTCCTACAACCCAAGGACGTGGACGTTACTCGACTCACACCTTTTTACAGCTCGGTACTGCAGGCGTGGCACATCTTTAAAATCACACGTGCCACAAATGAGATTCCGGGCATGTGGCTGTTTGAGGAACCCTTGTTCTTCAACACTCTCATATGAACAGAAACGCTGCAGTCTGCCAGCCTGAGAGCTGGTTTCAGAGAGGCCGGCTGTACCAAACTGGGCCATCTGATGAAGATGACGGCTGAATCTGTTGAAACACTGAGGAGGAACAGCAGCATCACATCAGTCAGGCTGATCAAAAGAGTGGTGGAGGAGGTCTGTGCTGCCCTGCCACAGCCTTCCAGAAGGTTTGTAAGAGACAGGACTCTGTATGACCAATGGAGCGAGGAGAGCGAGTACTGTTTCCCCTCTCTTTCCATCACCCCAGCTGTAGGAGAGTGGCAGGAAGGAGGAGGCCAGCTGCTCTCTATCACAACCCCCCACCTGGACAAGTTTTGAGATGTGGGGAAGAAAGCTGTGTACCAGGCCTGTGTCAAAGTGCTGAACCTGCGCTCTCTGGCAGGTCTAAAGGAGTCGAGGTGGACTGAGGTTTTTGGTCCAGACATTTCCCCGAAGGGCAGCTGGCGGTCCCTGTACAAGCTGCCCGTTGAAAAGCGGACAGCAGACCTCCAGTGGAGGATTGTTCACGGGCAAATAGCTACGAACAGATACAGAGCGCACCTTGATCCGGAGCTGGGGGAGGGGTGCATTTTTTGCTCACAGGTGGAAACGTTGGCTCACTTATTTGTTCAGTGTCCTCGGCTTTCAGAACTGTTTGAACTTTTAAAAAGGTGGTTTCAGGGTCTCGGGGAGGACTTCTCATTTGTTTTGTTTATTTTTGGCCCGAAATACAGCGCCAGGAAGAAAACCATTTGTACTCTGCTGAACTTTGTTTCTGGTTCTGCCAAGCTGGCCATCTGGCTGACTCGCAGGAACCGGACTGAGGGCGCTGGCAGTGTGGAGCTGGTACCGGTTCTGAAGGGACTGTTGAAGGCCAGGCTGAGGGTGGAGTACTCTTACTACCACATGATGGACAATCTGCAGGCCTTCAGGCACATGTGGGCTGTTGGGGGGGTTCTTTGCTCTGTGGGGGGCGATGGAGAGCTGATGGTTCATTTTTGATTTTGGTATTTCAGTGAAAGTTTTAATGTATTTTTGAGGACCTCATTTGATGAGGTGACAGTGTTTTGTTTTTTTCCCTGCAGTGGTTAAATAAAGGGATTTTGAAAACCTCTCCTCTTCTCTCCTCTCCTCTTCTCTTCTCTCCTCTTCTCTTCTCTTCTCTTCTCTTCTCTTCTCTTCTCTTCTCTTCTCTTCTCTTCTCTTCTCTCCTCTTCTCTTCTCTTCTCTTCTCTTCACAGATGCTCGTGCTGAATGTCTTCAGAGGTCATGCTCTCACATGTGATCAATCTGAGTATAAGATAGGAAATAGATGCTGTCTCAAGTGTCCTCCTGGTAAGAGCCACCTGAAAATTAAAGGGATATATATATATGTGTGTATATATATATATATATATATGCTTATGACTTAAAAAATATATTTATATCTCTTTTTTTTTAACAGGAAGTGAAGTTCAAACTGATTGTAGCTCAGAGTCCAGTAGCACCTCCTGTCTGCCCTGCACTGAGGGAACCTTCATGAACCAGCCTACTGACCGTATGCAGTGCTTCTTCTGTAGAGACTGTGATGCAGGTACATTTCTGATAATATAATATGATATAATATGATGATAATAATATTTTCCAAACCTGAGTGGAACACTAAGCGACACCAAACAAAGCAGGTTAAACAGACAGAGAGCTAAAGAGCAGCTGCTGAGCTAAACGCTGTGACTGCCTGAATCAAAGATCCGTGTTCTCTGTCCAACGAGTGTTCAGATACGAGAGGAGCTGTTTTTTGGGTCAATATTCTGAAACATTTGAGCCTGTTTTGGTTCCACAACTAAATGTGAATGATCTGAGTTATAGCTCAGATGTTTGCTGCATATACTTCTTCGTCTTCCTTAACTTGTGCAATTAATGACTTCAAGCCGCTTTTAATACTATACAAAGAAATCTTTGGAAATTCAGACTTGTTCTTAACCCAAATAAGACGATGATGTGCTTCTCAAGGTCAAAACGGACTGGAACAGAAGGTCAGAATCAGATTACGACATCTAAGGACGAGGTTATTGAACGTGTGACAACATATAAATATCTGGGTTTCTTACTAGAGGAAAACCTGTCTTTTAATAATCATATTGAGAGCCTCACAAAAAAACTGAGAGTGAAATTAGGGTTCTTCTATAGAAACAAAAGCTGTTTTTCTCTTGTTGCAAGAAAAAAACTCATTCAAGCAACATTCTTATCAGTTATTGACCACGGTGACATTCTTTATATGCACGCTACCTCATCTTCACTGAAAACGCTGGACTCAGTGTATCATGCAGCGTTGCGATTCGTGTGTGGTCTGGGTTTCTGCACCATCACTGCATCTTGTATGAGAAAGTTGGCTTGTCTTCATTACATAATTGCAGGATGGAACATTGGTACATCTTCCTTTACAAGGCGATACTACATGAACTGCCTTCTTACTGATGTTCTCTACTGTCTCCTAAAACTTTCAGTGGCCACATCCTTCGGTCACATGGACATGTCATGTTTGTCATTCCTCGAACTTGATCTGTCTTTGGTAAAAGTGCTTTTAATGTCTTTGCTCCCTCATCATGGTTCCAGCTACAGGGTCACCTCAAACTGGAGAAATTAATTAACTTGGAAGTCTTTAAAAGCCGAATGAAGGAGCGTTTGATCAGTAAATGCAAATGTCCTAGTGCTGAATGCTATTGAGCTATTGGTTGATGAATTTGCTTGCCTGTCTTAGTCAGTTGCCTGCTCAGCACTTGAAACGTTTATGTTGCTGTTTTCAGTCAGTTGATTGTTCTGTATTTGAAACTTTTATGTTGCTGTCTTAAATCTGTTTCTGTTTTGTGTGAAACTTTTTATGCTGCCGATTTGGCCAGGACTCCCTTGTAAAACAGATCTTGCATCTCAATGGGAAAATTTCCTGGTAAAATAAAATAAAATAAAATTCACAGAAACTATTTGAGTTGAGCATAGCCTTACCTTATATAGAAGAGAAGATATCTGCCAGGTGTGTTTGGCTGATGGGTCAAGTCGGTCCATAATAACCTCTGTGTGTGTGCTGACAGGTTCTGGTATGAGGATAAAGACGTCATGTACCCAAACATCAGACACAGTTTGTGAACCACTGGAAGGATTTTACTGCATCAGTCAGAGAGGTGAGTTTGAGTTTGATAAGACCGTCAGTTAATCTTCATTTCTCAGACATATTTTTATCTCAGTGTGAAACAGCAGATTGCTTTAAACACCACGATAACCAGGAGCTCCCACAGTGTCGCTGTTGAGAAGAACATCCAGAGGCACAAATCAGACTTCATCAAACTTTGAATTCTCTGTTGGAACCAAAAGGCCCCATTTAGTCACTGACTCCAGTCTTTATGCTAAGCTAGGCTAACCAGCTCTGCACTCTGCAACAAAGCAAACACACACTGTTCCCCAGACTGTGAACTTTCCCTGTTAGCTGATATGTTTCAGGTTGAACAGTGTGTGATGTTTCAAACATGCTCCTGCCTGAGCTCAGAACAGTGGAAGGTGATTGTGTGACTGAAGCAGGAGAAGCTGAATCTCAGTCAGTGTCCTCCATAAAATACATAATGAGTTCATGTTTCTCAGATCAGTTCTGTGTCAGTTATCTTTCAAAGAAAACTTCTTCTGCTCTCTGGTGTTGACGACTGTCACAGAAAGAGTTCTGATATTCTCACATTTTTAGATCCTCTGGTATAAAACTGGACACACTGATATGATTATATTAAAACATTCATGAGACAAAATCTCACTTTAATAAATGTGCTGTGTTTTCAGATGGGACGTTTACATCTTGTCGGCCACACACACAGTGAGTGAAGCTTCACATCAGACAGGGACACACCTTCATGAGTCCATGAGCTCCTACAGGTGTTCCTCTAATAAATGTCCCTCTGTCATTACAGGTGTGAATCAAAGTTACGACAGCTGCTGGAACCAGGAACTGATTCAACTGATGCTCAATGTGGAGGACTGAATACAGCCGGGATATTAGTGACAGTCGGGACTTTGTTGTTCATTGCAGTTGTCGTGGCTCTCGTAGTGAAGATAAAAAGACTTCGAAACAAAAGTAAGATTTTCTTTGGGTCAATAAAAAAATAAAAAAATGTTTTAATAGATAATACTGTCTGTGACATCATCAAGTTTTTATTCATTGTTTATGTTTTATTACAGAAAACAAAAGAAAAGCAGAAACTCTGGAACAGGTATGTTTTCTTCTCTTTTTACTCTCAATCCATTTAACAGTGAAATAATTAAATTATGTCACTCACTCATTAATATTTCTCTTAAAGGAACAGATGCTTCTCAGACGTATCATCAGAGAGCTGGTGAGACAGCAGAGTGTTCCTCTGACATGTTCACTGACTGACTCTGTCAGGTTTTATAAAATGTTCCTGTTATAAATAAATCTCTTCTCTCCTCAGGAGGTGACAGAACAAACCTGAACATGCAGACAGTTTACCGTCACACAGTGATTGGTCCATCAGAGAGGTCAAGCAGAGGTCGTGCAGCAGACTCAGTGTTCAGCTCTCGTGTTTGTGAAGCAGAGAATTGTTTCATTTCTCTCCATGAAGCTGAGCTGACGTCAGCTGAGGTTGTCACTCATGCTACAAACACACACACTATAAACACAAACACAAAGTGGGTCCTTCAACAGTCTGTTATAAACACAAAGTCTTATTTTATATTCATCTGTTTATTTTCTTGTTCTTTTGCTTTCTTGTTTTTCACCTTCTGCAGCAGCTTTAATGTGTCAGCAGCACATGAACCACAGTCACGTCTCATACAGACGATGACGAGTCATTTCAGTTGTTTGCTGAAGATCTCGACTTCTTTATCTGGTTATCTCCAGAGAACAAAGCTGGTTCTCTCGTGATAACGGATCATTTAGTGTCGATGTAGAAAACAGAACAACAGGCTGCTCGCTGTGATATTAAATCAAATTCAAATCAAATGTTATTTGTATAGCGCCAAATCATAACCAGAGTTATCTCAAGACACTTTACAAGAAGAGCAGGTCTAGACCGACTCTTTATGTTATTTAGAGAGAGACCCAACATGAATCACCATGAGCAGCACGTAGCAACATCCAGCACAGTGGCAGAACAACTTCCTTTAACAGGCAGAAACCTCGAGCAGAACCAGACTCATGTTGAACATCTGAAGAGACTGGATGGGACGAACATGGGACAGAAGGAGATGCAGGATAGAGACAGGCAGAGAGAGCAGCAACAACATATGTCCTTGTTACAGCAACAGCAGCTAATACATACTTATGGTTATGATGCCAATAATAGTGGTACACTAGTGTGAAGATTAGCAAGAACAGCAGAGACATGATGAAAGGCTGATAATAGTAATTGTAACACTTGAAGTCAGCAGGTCTACTATTAGCATTAGCAGCAACAATAATGATACTATGGGGAAGTCTGATGTTAGTAGGTGTTGCAGACTGAGTCGAGCCGGTCAGCAGCAGAACCTACGAGACAAGGGAGCGCAAGAACTCCCAGGAAGATATATGGTTAGTAACGTTAATGGGACAAGAAGACACAGAGTTAATGAGCTGCATTAATATGAGAGAGAGAGAGAGAGAGAGAGAGAGAGAGACAGAGAGAGAGAGAGAGAGACAGAGAGAGAGAGAGACAGAGAGAGAGAGAGAGAGAGAGAGAGAGAGAGAGAAGCTCGGTGTGTCAGATCCCCCCGGCAGTCTAAACCTATAGCAGCATAACTCTGGGCTGGTCCCAGCCTGAGCCAGCCCTAACTATAAGCTTTATCAAAGAGGAAAGTTTTAACTCTTAAAAGAAGAGAGGGTGTCTGCCTCCCGGACCTTGACTGGTAGATTGTTCCAGAGGAGGGGGGCCTGGTAATTGAAGGCTCTACCTCCAACACTACTCTTACAGACTTTAGGTACCACAAGCAGGCCTGCATCCTGGGAGCGCAATGTTCTAGAGGGGTAATATGGCACTATGAGCTCTTTAAGATATGATGGTGCCTGACCATTAAGAGCTTTGTAAGTAAGAAGAAGGATTTTAAATTCTATTCTAGATTTCACAGGAAGCCAGTGCAGAGAGGCTAATACAGGAGAGATGTGATCTCTCTTCCTAGTTCTTGTCAGCACACGTGCTGCAGCATTTTGTACCAGCTGCAGAGTTTTTAGTGACTTATTAGGGCAGCCTAATAGTAACGAGTTACAATAATCCAACCTGGAAGTAACGAATGCATGGACGAGTTTTTCTGCATCGTGTTGAGACAGGATGTGTCTGATGTTTGTTGTGACGGTGAAAGAAGGCTGTCCTTGATATTTGTTTTCTGTGGGAGATGAAGGACATATCCTGATCAAACAGAACTCCCAGATTCCTAACAGTAGTGCTGGAGGCCAGGATGATGCCATCTAGGGCAGAGGTTTCATTACAGCTAGTTTAAAAGACTGTGGTACATCGCCTGTCGATAAAGACATATTGATCATATCTAGTAAAGAGGTGCTAATTGAGGGAAAGACTTCCTTCAGCAGCTTGGTTGGAATCGGGTCTAAAAGACAGGTCGATGGTTTAGACGGAGTGATTAGAGAATTTAGCTCAGGAAGGTCAATTGGAGACAAACAGTGTAAACATCAGGTTTTTGAGCAGTTTCCAAAGATACATCTGCACCAGTTAAGGGCAGCAGGTTACAGAGTCTCTAATCTTCAGGATTTTGTCATTAAAGAAGCTCATGAAATCATCACTGCTGAGGGCTATAGGAAAACATGGCTCAATGGAGCTGTGACTCTCTGTCAGCCTGGCTACAGCGCTGAAAAGGTACCTGGGATTGTTTTTATGTTCTTCTATAATTACAGAGCAGGACATGCCATGCTGCCATCGCCCACACTGATGAGGGAAGTTCAGCCTGTTTCTATGTTCGATTGGTGATACGAGTTATGATCATCTGACGTTACGGTGACCTCCAGGAAACAACTGAAATGAGTCGTTATCACGGGAAAACAGAGTAAATGAAATGTACGAGGCATGTTCGCTCAGGGCTTCTGTAAATAGCAGCTTTAAAATCCAGCCTTAAGAGCCGTCCACACCAAGAACAGCATCTATAAATATATCCTCTCTGCTGCTGTGGTTTACAAGTTATTACAATCTTATATGATGTAATATTATGCTGCAAATATCATCAACCAGTCGAGTTGAAGTTTATATCCTATTTGAGAGGTCACAGTAATCTTTGACCTTTGACCCCAAATTCAAATCAGTTCAAACCTGAGTCCGAGTGCACATTTGTACAGAGGCCGACACGGGCAAACGTGCTCCAGCGGCCTGAAGCTCTTCCATCAGAGGAAAACAGCAGCAGAAACAGAAACCATGCAGAAACCAAAACACATAAAGTCTGAAGGGAAACGTGCTGCAAGAAAAGAGAAACAAAGGCATGAACAGCAAACACAGACGACATAAACACTGAAGCATGATCAGAAACACAGCGCGGAGGAAGAGAGGACGTTAAATTAAATGTCTTATTTGAAATAAAGGATTTTTACCTGTTGTGTAACAGAGCAGCGAGCCGTCACTGAGTTCTTGTGAGGAACAGACTTTAATATCACTTTGTTTTTGTTGTTCTGAATGTTTTTCTGATGCTTCTCTTCACTCTGTGTTTCTCTCTCTGAGTCCACTCTGTGTTTAAATATCACTGCATCAATAAAAGTCTCTTTCTTGAATCTTAAAAGTGTCTGATGTGGATTTATCGTGTGTTTGACTGCAGACTGAAAGGTAACAAGTCCTCGTGTTAAACAGTATGGTGCAGGGAAAAGGACAAAATTAAGACTATTGAGAGGCCGAAGGAGGCTATGTCCTTGCCGAAGCCAGCTATTGATCTGGCCAGTGATAAGTCAGCGCAGTGCAGGCCGTTAACTGGCCGCCTGTTCATTCGACCAGGGTGGCAAGTCATGCGTTTAACATAGCAACCCATTGGCTTGGCGACTGGCTAGGCTGGTCATGAGCTTCCGAATTACCAGCCTGTCCAGTAACCGATCCAGTGGGTTGTTAGCTTCGGCGCGCTAGTCGCCAGCCTCGGAAGCGTAGTGAGTTGCTAAAACTGGGCTATACTTAGTGAAAATACGTATTATTAAGCTATATTTGAGCCATCAACCTGCTGCAGTGTTCATCAGACACGTCAGGATACTGAGGAACAAAAAAATAATAATGTTTCCATAAAATTTGCCATATTTACCATATTTTTCACTTGTGCTGTAAAACACATAGGTCTATGTATTGATCCACACGGGCTGATAATTAAATAGCAAGACATAAAAAAATCATTCAATTCAATTCATTATTACGTTTTTTACATATCAGAGCACAATTTTATAATCATGTTATTATACTAATTTAATTATTATGTTTTGTTATAACGAAAGTCCACTTTAAAAAACAAATGAAGCCCATTTAATTATTAATTATTAATCCAGGCCTATTGGTCTGTGAGTGACTGTAATCGATTTGGTCCTAATATAATCTGGCTTTAATTTATTTTAGTTTTATATAACAAAGTTTTTATTGGTCGTAGCCTAGAAAATTGATTTTTGATTTCCCAGTTTGGGACCAATAAAGTACATCCATCTGTCTGTCTGTCTATTCATCCAACTATACATCCAACTATACATCCATCCATCTATACATCCAACTATACATCCATCCATCTATACATCCATCCATCTATTCATCCAACTATACATCCATCCATCTATACATCCAACTATACATCCATCTATACATCCATCCATCTATACATCCAACTATACATCCATCCATCTATACATCCAACTATACATCCATCCATCTATACATCCAACTATACATCCATCCATCCAACTATACATCCATCCATCTATACATCCATCTATACATCCAACTATACATCCATCCATCTATACATCCAACTATACATCCATCCATCTATACATCCAACTATACATCCATCCATCCAACTATACATCCATCCATCTATACATCCATCTATACATCCAACTATACATCTATCCATCTATACATCCAACTATACATCCATCCATCCAACTATACATCCATCTATACATCCATCCATCGCCCCAGCCGCTTCCTTACTGCTACTCGCTGGCTCTCTGGCTCTCTGGCTCAGCGGTCTGACCTGCATGGTGGAGTGGCCTATCTTCCCAGCCGAATTAGCCGAAAACATTAGAAGGGCCGTTTTGGCTTCAATTCAGGGTTTGAGCAATGCAACTGTTTTAAAGCAAACATTTAAACACCGACTGCACCATTGCAACCACGCACCCACCTTCAGCTCATGAGATTTTTCCTTTGCTGAGGTAAGTACTGTTCACAGTACAACACGGAGCCCTACCCATGCAGTTGCGCTTTTGATCCACCAGGTGGCGACAGAGCAACATCAACAATACAGTCACATCAATGTTGCAGAAATTCCACAATAAAGGTTATTCCTAACTCTGTTACATTGAGGATGGATTTGTTTGGGTTTTTTTATTTTATCCAGTACTTATAAAAATTAGGCTATCGTTCAAAAAATACCTAATAGAGGACGTTTATACATCTGATAAAATATATGAGCCTTTATACACCAAATAATGTTTCCTTTTCCGGTTTGGTGAGTTGGTGATAACATTTCACTGGAATCACAAAAACATCTTCAGTCATGTTTTGTTTGTCGTTCCGCTTTTATTCTACGTTTTTAAATCAGATGACGTGATCACAGAGAAGTAAAAGTTATTTCGTTTTAAGGTTTAAAATTTGAGTATTAGCAGCTCCATATCTCACACGGTTATTGTCCTAAACTGAAGGCCTTTCTTTGCTCTGATGACTCTTTACAGACCCCTGAAGGCGCTGCTAAGAAATACTCACAGCCTAATATTTGAACCATAAAAGGAATATAACTTCTACATCCGATGTCAGGTTTTTCCATATTTCCATATTGATGCCTATGTAGCTATTGACCCACACAATGATAATAAGAGAAAAACAGTGACGATGTTATTAATTCAACACATATAGCATCAACACACAATTTGATCAAAATCATGATTTTGATTGTATTATTTTGTTTTGTTATTACGATCGCCCACAAATCAATTACTTATTAATCCAGGCCTATTGGCCAGTGAGTAAGCGTAATCGATTTGGTTCTAATATAATCAGGTTTTATTTACTTTAGTATCATCTAATTAAGTATTATTTGTAGAACGAAATGTATTTTCTTATGAATAATATTAATAATATTGGGCTATTATTTTTCATATCGCTGGTCGTCATGGTGAGGCCTGACGTGTTCAGGGGCCCCTATAAAAGCAGAGGTCACAATAATTCTAATTCCTTTCCAAACCTGAGCGCAGAACAAGAGACACTTGAACGAGCTCGATTTTTTGGAGATTTATTTGGAGATTACAAACTTTCATCAAGAAGACTTCGACCATCATCTGGAAGATTCCAAGAAGCTGTCAGGAGACGAAGAAATGGCCCCCGGATTCCGACGAGAGAAGCACCTGCTGACCATCGACATCTTCCGCCTGCTGGATGAGCGCTATGGTAAGACACATGTTCGCTCTGTATTTATATTACATAGAACACAAGATTCTGATGTGCTGTAATAGCAAATTACTACGGTATGTGTAAAGGTGAATTTAAGTTAATTTCACTGTTAGTCGAAATATTTGTCCACTATTTATATGTAAAATCATATAATCATATTTATAGACAATTATTTTACGATAGACTGTTTCTAAATAATATTATATACAGTGTTTAGAATTTACTGAGAGAAACGTGTGTAAAAAGTGTAATTGTTCATGTTTTGGGGGTTTGTGAAGTGTAAAATTGAAAGTTTTGGTCAAACATGGCGACCGTTCAGTGTTTTTTTTTAAAAACGCAAAAGTTGTTGTTGCACGCGCCATAGAGACAGACGTCTGACGTCAGTGAGGTCAACCCGGGCCTGCTGTTTGTATGTGGATGCCAGAGTTAGCATGATTAGCATGTTTTATTGTTCGGGATTGACAGTAATGAAGGTACGCACGGAGCTAAATATTTATGATGTGTTTTTATGTTTTAGTTGAATTTGATTTGGTTGAGTAAAGAAACAAGTAGACTACGTTGTATGTAAAAGTGTCTCTGGATAGTCATGTTCAGTGTTATTATGGGAAACAGACGGTGTGATGCTAACATGGCTCAAACAGACTTTATTAATGTGACCGTTCAGAGACGTTGGTTTTCCATGTGAGCCATTTGGTTCCCTTATTTCCACATTGTGTTCACATAGAGAAATATATCAAATGATTTTATTGTCAGACAGTCAATCTGAAGAATGTTTAAATTGCATTTCATTGTTATTTTGAAGCAGCAGATCTTGTTTAATGTTAGCATCTTGTTCATGAACAGAAGTTGGATTTAAAGCTGTTTAATGTCACGTTGTGTCTTAAAGTCTTTACGTTACTCACGCTGGTTCTGAACAACATCTTAAAGAAGGTTTTTGCTGTGAGTCTCTCTGTTCTTCTGTGTGACACGAAGTGAACTTTGAAGTCAGCGCTGAGCAGCTATCCTGACTTTTAATCTGTCTTTAATGAGTCCGATCGTGTCATCCTGACTCTTTCTCATGTTTTCCTCTTCTCGTCTCTCTATCCAGATGCTCTGCCTCGACCAGGACGAACCCTCCAGCTGATCGTCACCAACGTGAGGAACTGTCCGTTGAGCGCGCAGGCTAGTAACCACAGCAGCTGAATAAGCCAGATATACAATATGGCGGACACACCAATAAAAACGTGAAATGACAACAAGTGCAGCCGCTGTATTACACCACCAACACAATCGAAGCAGAGACACATCAATCCAGCGGAAATCAGTATTTTTACTGTGAACGGTAATCCAGTGTTTCCGCTACATACATTTTGAAATTAAATAATTAATAAAATTATTACCGCCGCTGCTTCAGATTTCTATAACGTGTCCTGAAGTTGCAATTAAACGACGGAGATGTCCGCTCCAAATAAACAGTCGTTTGCCGATGTCATTTGGTAACGATGGATGATCTTTTTGATCGCTACGTCATTAATAACCTCCCTCGTGCACACGCAGCTCACGTGCTGTTTTGAATTGCGATAGAAAATATTTAAGTTTTGTAACTTAATTAAACAGACTGCTGATGAAGGCAGTCAACAAAGCAGACAGAAAGAGGGGGGCGGGGCCAGCAGCTATGCCGAGAGCAGAGGTGCAGGTGGGTTGGGGGACTGAAGCAAAGCAAAGGGATCAGATTAAAGTAGATTGTGAATTAAAACTTAATACAGTGAAGAAAAGAGAACAATTAGAGTGTGGAAGTGTGCTTCTCACAGAAATCATTGATATATGCGAGTAATTGCGATCAATTAATTTACCCCCCCCCAGCTGCTGAAAAAAATCCTAGCGGAAACACTGGCAATCTACAGCTAATTTTATTTGGCAAAACCAGCAGCACTTAGTTTGCTAACAGAGACTGTGGAAAAAACAACAGAGCCAACTAAGCAGTAACTCACTGATGTTGTGAACATTTAGCTGTGCGAGCACAGGCACACAGAACTAACCTGGTAACCTGAAAGTAACCCTGCCTGGGCACTTCACAGAGATATTTTCAGCCACTCTGCCATGAAAAAACGCCATACAGCAGCACCAGTGGGAACAAGCTAACGTTAGCCCGACTGCAACACCAACGTAAAGTCACAGTAACCGCAGACATCTTAGGATTGTGGAGACGTTTTTTGAAAGCAAATACAGCATAAATCAAGCTGGGGTAACTGTCTAACTCAGCATCACTTTATAATCCTCTCAGGTCCCGTAGCTCCCTCCACCTCAGAAATGCTGCTCCAGTGTTAACGCTGTTTTGTTTCTGTCTCGGTCCAACTCTTTCTTTTTACCTTGCCTTTTCCTCTTCTGTCTTCTTCGGTGTAAAGGTTCTTGTAGTAGAAGCCGTATTTGGCGATGGAGGGATGGGCAGCTTTTCATTCCTGGTGGTTGTTTTTCAGCCTTTGTGGACACAAACAGGCTGACGCTGCGCACACTGAAGAAATTGATCTTGACTGTGCTGCTGCGCAGCGTGTGATTGACAGCAGCCCGATTGACTGCTCTGCTCTGATTGGTTGTTGTGTTTCGGGAGTGTTGGGTTCTTGCAAATGCCATTAGGAGCAGTCGGAGGAGCCAGAGGAACATGATGTTTTTCACAGATTATCTCTCTCATGTACGACTGCATATTTGAAGTGACAGTTTGTTAGTTTTAATAATGTAACCTACTACACCATTAATAATAGATGCAATAATAATATCAAGTAATAAAGAATAAAAAAATAAGTCAGCATATTACAAAGTGAGGTCAAAGACCGCTCTATTTAGATAAAGTGTAATTACAGAACCAATATCTAGTAGTCTCCTAAATTCAGATGCGTAGTGACGTGGCTTAAGAGAGAGTTGTGTTGGAGGTGGTCGTCTTTTTGTCCACCAGGGGTTGCCATACTTCAAGAATGTCTCTGTTGTCCAGCTTGTAACACACTCTCTCTAAATGTAACATATTTCCCAGATCTCTGAGCCGTCGCTGAAATGAAGGACCGCCCTCTGACCTCCACAGTTGAAGAATAAGGCATTTGGCCAGCGATGTGCAGAGGGAAACAGCTCGTCCTTTGTCAATACACGGGTTTGTCGCTACTGAACCAAAGAAGGCAAGAAGTGGGTCTGGATCAATAGTTCTATTGAACGCTGCTGATATATAGTCGAATACAAGGCACCAGAAGGAGGCTAAATTAGGGCAGCACCAAAGCTGATGAGGAAGTGTGCGTTTACATTCGTCACATGAGGGGGAAGTGTTCAGGTATAATATATATATAACAGAGAATTTTATAATGTAAAAAGATCTGATCTATGAAGGACTGAAACTGCCATAATCAAAAACAAATAAATATCTCAAATAAATAAATAAGTAAACAAAATAATAAAGACAGAAATGTAAAAATGAAAGCCTCAATTGTCAAATAAATGTTCATATTCATTAAAGAATAAATAAATATATTCAGAAATCTGAAAAATGTAATGTTTTTATTTATTTTATCCTTATTTTTGTATTCATTTATTTCAATATTTACTTGATTGACAATTGATTCTTTCTATTTAAATTTATATCAGTTTTTCATTATTTCCCTATTTATTTAATTCTGTCTGCATTTATTTCCGTATTCTGTATTTCTGAATACTTAAAGTACTCCATGTAAATATTGTAGCGACCAGAGGGGGGCCGTCGCGTGAGGCACAAAGCATTATGGGACTGTTGATGCTCACATTGTTTTAAAGTGTTGTTTTAAAGACAGTGTGTTCATGGTTTGATTGTTGTGGTTATGTTGGTGTTATATAATGTGTTTTCAGTGTTTGTGTGGCTAGGAAAGCATTACAGTTTATCTAGCAATGTAGCCACCATGACTCGTGTTGATTAATGACCTGTGTCCATGTATTAAATGGCTTTGTCTTGTTTTAAACAGCACCACCTGTTGTTGAGAAGAGTATGGGGCAGAGGTGTTGTTTAAAGTCAGAAAATCTCTGTCTTCTAACTTTCTTGTCCACGCTAACCCACCACATTGGTGTCAGAAGTGGGATTTCAGTCATGTCAGACTTCAGAATGGAGAGAGAAATTCAAGACCTGGAGCTAGCTATTGAGCAGACACGTCAGCAACTGGGGAGACCACAGATGGAGTCTACCAGAGGTGGAAGTATCCCAGCACGTCCGGATGGCTCCAGTGCACCACGGCTCCATCGCCCCCTACAGGATGAAAATGATAACACCAGAGGATTGCTGTTACTTACTGCCGACGCTGAGCTTCAACTGCCCATTGCTGCGGCTGCTGCTAACGAGCTGCCATCAACACCGGTCTCCATGCCCAGCCTGTTGCACCCTGCAGCTGTGCCTACAACACCAGCCACAATGGGATGACGCAGCTGGAGCTGTACCTCTCACAAGTCCAACTAGCGGCATGGCACAGCAACTGGAGCAATGAAGAAGCTGCTGTTCACCTGGCTCTGTCCTTTGAGGGCAAGGCGCTGCAGGTGCTCCTCGACCTAGCCCCAGCAGAGCAGCAGAATCTAGAGGCCCTGACCATGGCGCTGGAGAGGCGATTTGGGCGAAGACTCACTGAGCAGAGCAGAGAGCAACTAGCCAGTCGCCACTGTCAAGAGGGAGAGACCCTGGGCACCTTCGCAGCAGATGTGCGGATGACACCAGAGCCGCTGCGCCAGCATGTTCACCTCGCCATGCTCCAATCTCTCAGCGAGGCTCTCCATGAAGCTGAATGGGCCGAGGCTGTACTGTCCACTCGACCTACCCAGCAGAAGGCCCCTGCTCTCCGATCACTTGTCAGGTTGGTCGACTACGAGGAGGAGGCAGCAGAGCTTTGCCAGGTTCAGCCTTCACCACGACAGTGTCAGCAATGGCCTCCACCATCCCGGTGACGTTCACCCCGGCAGAACGATCGCTGTTACCGGTGTGATGAACCTGGCCACATAGCCTGCAACTGCCCAGCACCAGCACCGAAAGCCAGAGCCCCCAGCTGGCGGGAAATGGCAGCAGGATGGTCTAGTGAGGGGCCCACCACTCCAGTCTTCAGTCCCCCTCCAAGGTCAATACACACAGGTTGGCCGCTTAGGTCACACCTCTGGACTGTATCTGAACTGCCAACTTGACGGTAAGCCCTGCCGGGCCCTGGTAGACTCTGGGGCTACCATTTCCCTGGTACGACCTGGTATCCTCCGGTCAACTCTCAGGGGCATGGGCTTCAACCCACACCCAGATGACAACAGTGACAGGACAAAAGGCTGGCATGAGAGGGAAGAAGTCACTGCGAGTCCAGGCTGGAGACCAGGAGCTGGTGCATGAGTTCTGGCTCGCTTAAATCCAGGACCCGTGCACCATTGGTCTGGATCTGCTGACCCGCTGGGGAGCCATAGTTAATGTGCAGAAGAAAACCATCATGCTTGGCACAGAGACATTGGCACTTGAGATCGGTCAAGAGAAGAAGACCAGACCTAAAGACCACCGTGCCAGTCGCCAAGCGGCGCCAGCCCTGCAGGCACAGAACCCCTGTGCTTCAACGCAACTCAGCAGCCCAGACCACCGTCCAAGCTTCACACCAGCACACCCATCGGCACCACCACCACCAGAAGCCCTAAACCACCACAGCCTGCCCAAGCCCCGACAGTTGAGCCTGCTGTCCTTCCCTCAGCCGAGAAGACTGAGGCCATACACAACTTATGGCAACGCAGCAGCGATGGTCTCGACCCACAGCAGCGCCACCAGTTGAAATGCCTCCTCGATGACTATGTTGACATCTTTGCAGCTAGAGATGAAGATTGCATGCAGACAGTGCTGGTCCAACATGCAATCGATACCGGCTCTGCCCAGCCCATCCGACTGCACCCCACGCAGCTGACCTTCACTAAACGATAGGCGGCGGAGGACATGATCTGTGAGATGGCTGCAGCTGGTGTGATCGAGCCCTCTGACAGTCCGTGGGCAGCTCCAGCGGTCTTGGTGAAGAGGAAGGATGGCCGCTGGCGGTTTCTCTGTGGCCTATCGACGCCTTAATGCCATCACAAAAATAGACTCCTACCCACTCCCTTAGATTGACGACGCACCTCGACTACATCACTGGGTCCAGCAGGTTGAGCTAGCCCCTGACGCAAGACCAAAGACCGCTTTCACCATCGGGCATGGGTTGTGGCAGTTCCGCATCATGCCTTTCTGACTCTGCAATGCACCAGCCACCTTCGAGTGGTTGATGGAGAGAGTGCTGAAAGATGTCCCTCGGAGTCGTTGTGTTGTGTACCTCGACGACCTGCTGGTACACGCCAACGATTTTGACAGAGCCCTGTCTAACCTTTGTGAGGTCTTCACTGCCATCCGCCAAGCCGGGCTGCGGCTGAACCCTGCAAAGTGTCGCCTGCTGACGAGCAAGACAATATTCCTGGGCCACGTGGTCAGTGCTCGTGGTGTAGCCACAGACCCAGCTAAGATGGATTCTGTCCGAGACTGGCCAACCCCTGCCAACGTCAGCGAGCTGCGGAGTTTCCATGGCCTGGCGTCATACTACCGCCGTTTCGTCCGGAACTTCGCCACCATCGCCAGCCCACTCCACCGCCAGACTGACAAGGGCAGACAATTTGACTGGGATGACACCTGTGCTGCAGCCTTCGCCCAGTTCAGGGCGACCCTCACTGAAGCCCCAGTTTTGGCCTACCCCGATGCCGGACAGTCCTTCATCGTGGACACAGATGCCAGCAACATGGGGATCGGGGCTATCCTCTCCCAGCGGGTAGGAGATGGGGAGCGTGCTGTGGCCTACTTCAGTCGTGCCCTGAGTCGGGCAGAAAAGAACAACTGCATCACTCAACGTGAACTGCTGGCAGTGATCCAGGCATAACGGCACTTCTGTCTGTATTTGCACGGCAGCCACTTCCTTATCTGCACCGACCATGCCTCACTCACCTGGCTCCTGAAATTTAAATACCCTGAAGGTCAGGGTGCCCGATGGCTGGAGGCCCTTCAGGATATGACTTTGAAATTGAGCATCGGGCAGGGCAACACCATGGCAATGCTGACGCACTCTCTAGATGCCCCTGTGCAGTGTTGGAGTGCTGCTACTGCCAGCGGCAAGAAGAACGGGGCCAGATGACACCGACGGTGGCGGTCGTCCAGCCTGACAGCCATGAGGAGGGGTGGCTCCAATTGACCACGCAGCAGCTAAGACAACAACAGAAGGCAGATGTGACCCTAGCACTGGTGAGAGGCTGGCTGGAGACTGGGCAGCGTCCCGAGTGGACAGAGGTGTCAGCGCTGGGGCCTGAGGTAAAAGCCTACCATTCTCAATGGGGCAACTTCGAGCTTCAAAACGGGTTGGCCTACCAGAAGTGGCAAGCTCCAGGACGTGGGGTCAACCTGCTTCAGCTGTCGGTGCCTCGTGTGCTCCGTCCCCAAATTCTCCAGATTGTCCATGGCTCGGTGGGGGCGTGACACTACGGGAATGCCAAGAAACTTCACCACCTCAGGGGGCGGTTCTACTGGCCTGGCTGCCAACGAGACGTAGAGCTGCACGTGCAATGCTGCGACCCCTGCACCGCCCAGAAGGGACCAACCCAGCGCTCCCACGTGTCACTGCAGCAGTACTTGGTGGGGGCTCCAATGGAGCAAGTAAGGGTGGACATCCTGGGGCCTTTCCCTGTCACAGACGCTGGCAACCGCTACATCCTCGTGGCTCTGTATTATTATTTCACTAAGTGGCCCGAGGTGTATTCAGTGTCAGACCAGAGTGCCACCACGACAGCAGTGAGGTTGGTGGAGGACATGTTTGCCTGCTTTGTGGTCCCAGCTGAACTCCACAGCGACCAAGGGCGAAACTTGGAGTACCAGGTCTTTGGTGAGGTCTGTCGGCGGCTGGGGGTGGACAAGACAAGGACAACACAGCTCCACCCTCAAAGCGACGGGCTGGTGGAGTGTTTCAACCGCACCCTAGCCACTCAGCTCGCCATCCTCACCAGCCAACAGCAGCGGGACTGAGACCGTCACCTACCCTTGGTTCTGTGGTCCTACCGAACTGCTGTTCAGGAGTCCAGTCAGTGCACACCTGCTGCCCTCATGTTTGGGCGGGAGCTCCGGACACCGATGGACTTGGTGTTTGGGGCTCCACCCGAGCCAGAGATTGCCGGGGGACGAGAAATGGACTACTTTCGTAGCCTGAAGGATCACCTGCAAGTGGTCCACGACTACACCCACCAGGCTCAAGCCAACTCTGGAGTGCGGCAGAAGAGGGCCTACGACACACGGTGTCGGGGACAGGCTTTCATGCCTGGGGACAAGGTATGGGTGTATTATCCCATCCGTAAGGGTTAGGGGCACACCAGTCGCTCTGTCGCAGCCGGAAGCAGACGGGAGCGCAAAAGAAAGAGGCAGGGGGGAAGTCGCTGCTTAAATGCTTCCCCCTAGTTCAATGATTGGCCACCAGTGGCGCTCCATTAATTGAAGCAGCAAACTGCACAAAGTAATAAATATATTTCTATGCTGCTACACACCGATCAGTGTGACTCTCCTCCAGTTGCATTTCCTGTGGGCCCCAGGCGGCCTGTTGGCCAGCGAAGACATCCTGGACATTTGAGGGACTATCTTTTGGGTGATGGGATCGTCGAGGACGACTGACCCCTCAGATGGGAGTTATGTAGCGACCAGAGGGGGGCCGTCGCGTGAGGCACAAAGCATTATGGGACTGTTGATGTTCACATTTAAAGTGTTGTTTTAAAGACAGTGTGTTCATGGTTTGATTGTTGTGGTTATGTTGGTGTTATATAATGTGTTTTCAGTGTTTGTGTGGCTAGGAAAGCATTACAGTCTATCTAGCAATGTAGCCACCATGACTCGTGTGTTGATTAATGACCTGTGTCCATGTATTAAATGGCTTTGGCTTGATTAAAACAGCACCACCTGTAGTCAAGCGGTGTATGGGGCACAGGTGTTGTTTAAAGTGAGAAAATCTCGTTTCTCTTGTCCACGCAAGCTCGCCACAATATGTAACGTGTGTTTACTTCAGTGACCATCGAAAAATAATCCTTCAATCAACCATCTGTCATATTCACGCACTTCTGACAGCTACATTTACATCAACATGATGATATTCATAGTTGTTTTTTTAGTGGCTGGGAACAGAGATAAATGTAACAAGAGCATTAATGGCACATTATGTATGTAGCTAATTATAAATGCCTCCAATAAACGGTGTTTTTTAAATTTTAGTTTAGTTTTTCAGTTTAAATAAGAATGTCTTCAAACCATATGGAGTGTTTTGATTGACCATTAACACATTATACTGTAAATTACGAGACACTTCTTTGGAAGCTTTTATTGTGAAAGGCCTGGAAATGAAACTAAAGTTACTCCTGCAGTCAGTATCTGGGAACAAGGTGCGTACTCGTCTTTGTCTTGACATATTTTCTTTAAAAAGAATCCCAGTAAATATAAAACTCTGTTGAAGTCAGTTGATGTTGTTTTACTGCTGAAACTCGATCAGTCTGACTCTTATGTTCAGATTATGTTCTGGATATTTGGTTACCGATCGTAACGGCTCTGAAGCTCTGACTTCCTCTTTTGAGGCTGACGGCACATTGCACTTGCACACAGCGAGAGTTAAAGCAAGTAGAGTATATTGTAATCTTTAAGGACGAGTTCTGTTTGCAAACATTTCAAAGTTATTTGTTGGCTTGATTAATGATGATTGATTGATAGACTATTGAATGAAGTGTTTTCAGATTCTTAATGTTCTCGTAGGGTCATACTTTGTATTAGTGAAAGTTCTTTTGAGCAGTCGTGTCTCCTCCATGCTGAGGAGAAGTAGCCTTTCTTAGACACCATAAGTGTGAGATTCTGAGGGTGAACTCGTGTGTTGTGAGATTATTCATGTTTTAAACTTTACTGTCGTATTAGTTATTTTTAAAATCTTTGTGATTCTGTTAGTGATGAAGAAAATCTAAAGTTTCAGATTAAACAAAAAGGTGAGGACCCAGAAGCAGACTTAGATATAAGGATATAATTAAATAAAAGGCAAAAATGCAAAAACAAAATCTAAACTCCAACAAAAGACAAAAAGGAAAATCAAAAGACAGAGCAAAAAACGTACAAACAAAACCAGGAACAGGTAATCCAAGGGAACGAGGAGCTACGAGGAAATCAGGGGAGGCACGAAGATAATCCAGAGGAGACACGAGGAACAAAAACACACCAGGAAGGTCAAAGACATAGACTCCACAGGATAGACGACAATGAACTGGCAACGAGACAGGGGAGCACAAAGACTAAATAAACTCAGGAGGTGAGGCTAATCAGACACAGGTGAGACAATCAAGGGGCAGGTGAAAACAATCAGGGCAGGGCACATCATCAAACAAGCGGGAAACACAAAGGCAGGAAGTGGACCAACACGAGAGACAAGGTGACAAAGTAAAACACGAAATGATCTAATCAAAAAGACACAAGTGAAATACTAAACTAAACAAGACTAACTACTGACAAGAACACAGAATAAAGTAAATACAAAACTAAACGATGAGAACTCATGACAAGGGACAAAGTGACAGGTAACACAAGAAATAATAACTGAACACCGAAATACAAGAAAAACCAGAACTAAACTAGAAACTCATGACAAAAGTGGTGATGAAAAGTAAATACATTTGAAGAGGTAGTTATTACAGTCTTTAGTGTCCTTAGCAGTGAAATATATAGTCATAATACTGATAGCCAGGAGTCGTCATTACCCTCGCTGTCATCATAGTATACATAGAGTGTGTATATAGAGTGCATCCGGAAAGTATTCACAGCACCTCACTTTTTCCACATTTTGTTATGTTTCAGCCTTATTCCAAAATGGATTAAATTATTTTTTTCCTCAAAATACTACAAACAATATCCCACAATGACAACGTGAAAAAAGTCTTTTTGAGATTTTAGCAAATTTATTAAAAATAAAAAACGAAGAAATCACATGTACATAAGTATTCACAGCTTTTGCCGTGAAGCTCAAAATTGAGCTCAGGTGCATCCTGTTTCCACCGATCATCCTTGAGATGTTCCTACAGCTTAATTGGAGTCCACCTGTGGTAAATTCAGTTGATTGGACATGATTTGGAAAGGCACACACCTGTCTGTATAAGGTCCCACACTTGACAGTGCATGTCAGGGCACAAACCGGATGAAGTCAAAATAACTGTCTGTAGACCTCCGAGACAGGATTGTCTCGAGGCACAAATCTGGAGAAGGGTACAGAAACTTTTCTGCTGCTTTGAAGGTCCCAATGAGCACAGTGACCTCCATCATCTGTAAATGGAAGAAGTTCGGAACCACCAGGACTCTTCCTAGAGCTGTCCGGCCGTCTAAACTGAGCGATCGGGGCAGAAGGGCCCTAGTCAGGGAGGTGACCAAGAACCCGATGGTCACTCTGTCAGAGCTGCAGCGTTCCTCTGTGGATAGAGGAGAACCTTCCAGAAGGACAACCATCTCTGCAGCAATCCATCAATCAGGCCTGTATGGTAGAGTGACCAGACTGAAGCCACTCCTTAGTTAAAAGCACACGGCAGCCCGCCTGGAGTTTGCCACAATGCACCTGAAGGACTCTCAGACCATGAGAAACAAAATTCTCTGGTCTGATGTTCAAAGATTGAACTCTTTGGCGTGAATGCCAGGCGTCATGTTTGGAGGAAACCAGGCACCTCTCATCACCAGGCCAATACCATCCCTACAGTGAAGCATGGTGGTGGCAGCATCATGCTGTGGGGATGTTTTTCAGCAGCAGGAACTGGGATACTAGTCAGGATAGAGGGAAAGATGAACGCAGCAATGTACAGAGACATGGATGAAAACCTGCTCCGGAGCGCTCTTGACCTCAGACTGGGGCGACGGTTCATCTTTCAGCAGGACAACGACCCTAAGCACACAGCCAAGATATCAAAGGAGAGGCTTCAGGACAACTCAGTGAATGTCCTTGAGTGGCCCAGCCAGAGCCCAGACTTGAACCCGATTGAACATCTCTGGAGAGATCTGAAAATGGCTGTGAACCGACGCTCCCCATCCAACCTGATGGAGCTTAAGAGGTGCTGCAAAGTTGAATGGGCGAAACTGCCCAAAGAGAGGTGTGCCAAGCTTGTGGCATCATATTCAAAAAGACTTGAGGCTGTAATTGCTGCCAAAGGTGCATCAACAAAGTATCGAGCGAAGGCTGTGAATACTTATGTACATGTGATTTCTTCGTTTTTTATTTGTAATAAATTTGCTAAAATCTCAAAAGAACTTTTTTCACGTTGTCATTATGGTGTATTGTGTGAAGAATTGAGGAAAAAAATGAATTTAATCCATTTTGGAAGAAGGCTGAAACATAACAAAATGTGGAAAAAGTGAAGCGCTGTGAATACTTTCCGGATGCCCTGTATATATGAATATATATTTATATATATATATATACATATATGTGTATATATATCACGTCACGTCTTTGGTTAAAACACTTCCACGTAGGATCCACCTGTGTACCCTCGCTCAGAGCCTCCTCTCTGCATTTTAGAAAGATCCTCCATCATGGCGGAGGGGGAAACATTTTTGGGTCAGCAGAGGAGAGAGGACGCGAGGATGCGCAAATTAATGTAATGAAAAGCACCAGGCATCATTGGCAGAGCGTAGTGGGCGAGAGGGAGTGTAGACCTGGATGACGGCGTTCAGGTAGGCAGAAGCTGTATTCTGTCCAGGTGTTTGATTTTCATGTTTCACTGACACCAAACTGTCTTTTCTCTCCTCTCCTCTCCTCTCCTCTCCTCCTCCTCTCTCTCCTCCTCTCCTCTCCTCTCCTCTCCTCTCCTCTCCTCTCCTCCTCCTCTCTCTCCTCCTCTCCTCTCCTCTCCTTTCCGGTTCCGGTGGTGTGTGAGTGTGAGTGGTGGTGGTGGTAGGAAGTGCGAGTGGCGGAAAGTTTGAATTGTTTGCTGTCCCAGTTTTCGGGTCTCCCTGTGTTTCCCATCTGTATGTGCATGATCAGGTAAGCGGCTTATTTTGATACTTTGTACCGAGTGTTGGGTAAGTGAATTAGTTGTTTGTTAGGTGTTTTTTTCGGGAGGAATGGCGTCCTCCGAGACGCCACCTCCGTCTATCCGGCAGGGAGTGCGGATCGTCCCGCCGGACAGTAGCACCGCGGTGGAGGAGGTTCTGCTGGCTGTGGGTGAGCAGGTAGGCCACGACAAACTGTCATTCGCATCCAGAATGAATAAAGCGGTGGTTGTATTTTTGACGGAAGAGCCGCTTGTATATCGACTGATAGAAGCTGGTGTGTTCATCAGGCAGATCTTTGTACAAGTTTCCCCGCTGTCAGTTCCCTCCACGCGGATCACCGTCTCCGGTGTTCCGCCGTTCATACCAAATGTGTTGTTGGAGAACGAGCTCCGAAGGTTCGGCAAATTTGCGAGCGTGTTTAAAACCGTGACTCTGGGATGTAAAGATCCGAAGCTGAAGCATGTCCAGTCTCTGAGGAGGCAGGTGTTCATGTTCCTGGATTCACCTGCACAAACACTGGAGGTGTCATTCAGAGTGAAGCACGGTGATGGTACATGTATGGTGTACGCTAGCTCAGGACAAATGAAGTGTTTTGAGTGTGGAGATGTCGGACACAAACGCTTTGCCTGTCCGCATAAACAGCGAGGGGAGGTGCGCTCCGACGGTGCGGCGAGCGGCTCCGTCCCCGCCGACGCGGAGGGCGGCTCCGTTCTCTCGGGTGCGGCGGCTGATGGGCCTGCAGCTGCTGAGAATGTGAGCAGGCTGCAGTCAGCAGTGCATGTTAGGGAAGCAGCCTCTACCAGTGTTGCAGAAGGAGGTCACAGTGAGATTACCACAGAAGGACAAAGTGTGTTTAACAGCCAGGCGTCATGTGATGGAGAAGACATGGAGTATGACTCTGAGTCAGACTCTGTATCTATTGCTGAGACGCCTAACAGAAATGTAGAACTCTATTCGTTAGAGGAGATAAACAGATTTCTTGATGAAACATTCAAAAAGTCTGTGAAAGTGAGTGATTACTTCAGTGACACTGGTAAGTTCATCAGGTCTGTTGATGTATTGAAAAAGCTTGTTGGTTTTGACCTGCTGGATGAAAAGAAGCGCTTCCGCCTTAAAAAACACATTACAACCCTGAGAAAGGCAACAAAAGGAAGAACTGGTTTAAGGACCAAAAGAGGTCAGCTAACATGATCATGTATTGCACGGTGTTTTCCTCTTTGTACTGTTTGGTTGTTTCATCTTGTCTGATTCTCCTTCTCGACCTCTCCATGAGAAACCTAAAAATAGGGTCTCTAAACATTAACGGTGGCAGAGACGGGCAGAAAAGGGCTTTGGTTTCTGAAACCTCTAATCAAAAAAGGGTTGATGTGTTGTTTTTACAGGAGACACATTCAAATCCAAGGGATGAGACAGAGTGGAGGTCATGGTGGGAGGGTCCATGTCTCCTTAGTCATGGCACTAACCTTAGTGCGGGGGTAGCTACTCTGTTTAAAACAAATGTGAATGCTACCATCTTATCCTCCACTGAAGTGGTGAAGGGTCGACTGTTAATAGTCAGGGCAGTGATAGAGGACTCTGTCTTGTGCTTTGTTAACTTACATGCTCCAAATCAAGGAGCAGAAAGAGTAGAGTTTTTTAACCGACTGAAAAATGAACTCACAAATTATCATCAGGATCAATTCATTTTGGGGGGGGATTTTAACTGTACATTAGATTTCACCATGGACAGGATAGGTGAGGAACCCCATCCACAGTCATCTCAGAACCTTAAAAACATCACAACACATCTGGATCTGCTCGACACATGGAGGGTTAAACATTCACAGTCCAGACAGTACACATGGGTGAGGGTCAGCAATAACAGGGTGAGTGCAGCCAGATTAGACAGGATATACATTTCACAAAGCCTCAGCTCGAGGTTAGCACATAGCAGCATTAGTCCGGTTGGTTTCTCTGACCACCATCTTGTCAGCGCTGCCTTGATTCTTTCGCCAGGTGAAAGAGTTAAATCCTACTGGCTTTTTAATAACCAGCTACTGCAAGACAGATTTTTCTGTCAGAGCTTCGAGCTTTTTTGGCAGCAGTGGAAAATTAAAAAAGCAGATTTTAGTTCTTTGAAGCTGTGGTGGGAGGTTGGTAAGGCACAAATTCGTGTGTTTTGCCAGCAGTATACTCTCATTCCACTGCTAAGATCAAGGCAGCAGTTCAGGGTCTTGAAGCCAGCATTAAAACCATTGAAAAGGGTTTACATAGAGACTCAGACCCTACTACTGGTCAGCTGCTGCGAGAATAGAGGCTGGAACTGAGCTCCTTCCTGCAGGAGAGAGTGAAGGGGGCTCTTGTCAGGTCTTGCTTCCTGCAGCTCAAAGACATGGACGCCCCAAGTTCATTCTTCTTCAATCTGGAGAGGTCGGTGGCGCAGCGGAAGCAGATGACCTGCCTGAAGCTTCCAGGAGGCAGAGTGACCACCAGCCCGGGCGAGATGAGGAGCCACGCCATGGAGTTCTACGCTGACCTCTTTGGGGCAGAGCAGTGCAACATGGAGTGTCGTGAGGAGCTCCTGGAAGGACTTCCTCAGCTCAGCTCGGAGGAGAAAGCTGCCCTGGACCTTGAGCTGACTCTGGAGGAGCTGACAGTGGCTGTCGGTCAGCTGTCATCAGGACGGGCACCAGGGATCGATGGTCTCTCCACTGATTTTTATCAGCGGTTTTGGAATACCCTTGGACCTGATCTGCACAGTGTTTTTATGGAGTGTTTTAAAACAGGATCTCTCACTGTTTCTTGTCAGCGAGCAGTGCTTTCCCTGCTGCCCAAAAAGGGAGACTTGGCCTTACTGAGGAACTGGAGGCCAGTTGCCCTGCTATGTGCAGACTACAAGGTTCTGTCCAGAGCGTTGTCAAACAGACTAAAAGACATCCTTGGAATTATTGTTCATTCTGATCAGACTTATTGTGTTCCTGACAGGACGATCATGGATAATATTTTTCTTATTCGGGATGCTTTTGATGTTTGTAAATTGTATGATGTGGACTGTGGTATTGTCTCTTTAGACCAAGAGAAAGCGTTTGATAGGGTGGATCACACGTATTTGTTTTCTGTACTGAGGGCTTATGGTATTGGTGATGGGTTCCTTGCTTGGGTTGGTCTATTGTACAGTGGTGCACAGTGTATGGTGAAGATGGGGGCAGGGCTGAGTCGGCCAATTCCTGTACAGCGAGGGATAAGGCAGGGTTGCCCTATCTCCGGTCAACTGTTTAGTTTAGCGATTAAGCAACATGCAGAGACTCAACGTGGCCTATAGTGATGGCATGAGAATGCTTTTAAAACTTCCAAAATGGTGCAGTGCTAGTGAAATGTTTGTAAATGTTGGGGTGCCGAACTGCTCTGCTGTGATACGTAATCTTATGTACAGGTTCATGTGCAGGTTGTCAGTTTCAGGTAATGGTATTTTAATGTATTTGAGTAACTGTGAGAGGAGCTCAGTGCGGTTCTCGTCGAGATTGTGGAGCCACTGGCGCTCAAATGTACTAACTAACTAAATTTAGACCCTGGTTCCTGCTGTTGAAACGCACAGAGTTCCTAAAAAGGTTCCTAGTTTCTGGGGAAAGTTCCTGCTGTCGAAAAGCACCTTTAGAGATCAGGGCAGAAACTGTCTTCTTTTGATCCACTTTAAAAAGCACGTTATGATGTTTATGTAGAAGTATTCATAGTGTGTGTGTGTGTGTGTGTGTGTGTGTGTGTACATAAATATATATGAGACATTGTTGAACTTTAAAGGATCCAAGATGATGAAGACAATGTTCCTCTGACAATCTCAATTGTGAATTAATCTTTTTTAGGCTGCATTAAATATGAATCAAAAGGATTCTTCAGAGTTTGTAAAAATCATGCTGAACGTTTTTTTCACACTTTACAAAATAAACTACTTTTTATCTTTACCAAGGAAGTGGTTTGTAATTTAGTTGAATGTCTTCTTGCACAGATTTATTTTGGTGCTTCTTTCCTGCTGCAGACGTCAGAAATCACCACCTGAGCTGTGAGGAGAAAGTTCCCCTGAACTTAAACTTCACCAATAATCTTAATCAGACATGAACACCAACCGCTCTGACTGATGTGTTGTCCTGGTCTGCAGCTCTTGTGTCTCTGTGCTGCTGCACAGCCGCCCTCTGCAGAGACTGTGCAGTAAAATCCTTCCAGTGTTTCACAAACTGTCTGATTTCTTGGTGCATGACGTCTTTATCCTCACACTAGAACCTGTCAGCACACACAGAGGTTATTATGGACCTACTCCACTTTGACTGTGTTTAATGAACTAACAGCAACATGCTGAACTTTAATCTGACCATCTTTACATTTTCTGAATTAATGTAAAAATATCTGCACACATGATTTAAGATTTAAGAGGTTGGTCACTCGTACACAGAATGACATTTGATTTCTAACATTACTGCAAGTCCCACTGAAAAAACAAAAGTCTTATTATTGTTTAAAGAAATTACACATTAAAGTGTCAGCTGATTCTAACAGCCAGAGATCTGAAGCAAAGGGTAGATTAAAACATTCATATCAAATCAAATCAAGTTTATTTATAGAGCACATTTCATACGAAAGGCACGGACTCAATGTGCTTAAGATTAAAAACAGGTCAAAATCATACATGACAAGCATATAAAACAGGAAAATAAAACAAAAAGACACTATGCACAGAAAACAGATACAAAAAGCACAGACAATGGAAAACCCGGCACACCCCACTCGAGACCCACCCACATGACACAAACCGGCAACAATCAGCAGACACACGATCAACCAAACACAAACACCCGAACCCTTCCCAACGAGTCTACTTCAAACCTGGTGAAAAGCTTTTGAGTTTTAAGTCTACTTTTAAAAGAAGGCACAGTTTTAGTCAATCATAATTCAACTGGTAGAGAATTCCACACAGTAGGACCATAATGACCGAAGGCGCCATGAGCAGATTTAGAGTTAATTAGGTGTAATGAGGAGACCGTTACTGGATGATCTAAGGGATCTGTTCAGTGTGTATTCAGTGACCAATGTAGGAAGCAGCTAAGCCGTGCATAGATTTAAAAACAATGACAAGTATATTAAAATCGTATTGTTGTTTTACTGGGAGCCAGTGAAGAGATTTTAGAAAGCCAGTGATGTGGTTTTAGTAAGTACTCTGGCTGCAGCATTCTGGATAAGCTGGAGTTTGTTTAACGACTGCTTTGTCAGTCCAGCAAAAAGTGTGTGACAGTAAACGTAGTCCACTTGAAATGAATGCATGAACTTGCATGGATGAGGTCATTCACTGGGCTAAGGTTGTCTACAGAAACAGATATGTATAACTGAGTGTGATCTGCATAGGAGTGATAGGAAATATTGTGTCTCTGAATGATGGACCCAAGTGGGAGCATATACAAATTAAACAGCAGTGGGCCAAGAACTGACCCTTGGGGGACTCCGTTTGGAATCTTGACTTCATCTGATTAAAAGTTGACAGTAGAAACAAAGAAACATCTTCCAGTAAGATATGAAGAAAACCAGTTTAGAATGGTGTCTCTAAAGCCTAAACAGTGTTCAGGACGATGAAGAAGAATTGTATGGTCGACAGTGTCGAAAGCTGCACTGAAGTCAAGAACTACCAAAATAGAAACTTTATGGTAGTCTGAATTAATTTTAAGACCTTAACAACTTTAACGAGGGCAGTTTCTATGCTGTGGTTAGCTCTAAAACCAGACTGATTGGCATCAAACAGATTGTTATGTGATAAATACGGATGAATTTGCTGGTATGCAACCTTTTTAAGAATCTTTCCCAGGAATGGACGGTTTGAGATTGGTCTGTAATTGTTATCAACAAAAGGATCAAGATTGCTCTTTCTTAACAATGGTGTTATAATAGCATGCTTGAGCCCTACGCCTTAGAAGGCCTTGGGTCAAGAGCACATGATGCAGAACTTGCAGTTCACTATGTTCAATAAGAGTGAAGTAGGAGTAGTGTCGGCACCCTAGCATTGAGTTATGGTAGTGGAAGAAGAGGCCACTTGCGCTCAGATTTGCGACTCTTTATAGAGTCCCTGTCCCGCCCGCTACGCTCTGCCAATGAAAGGCGCCTGGTGCTCCCATCACAACAGGGCCCTATGTCTCTAACTAGACTCTTCTCCTCTGTCGCCCCCCGGTGGTGGAACGAGCTACCAAACTCCAGTCGGTCCGCAGAGTCCCTTTCACCTTTAAGAAGAAGCTAAAGACCCAGCTCTTTATGAACACCTCTGACCTTGAAGACATTGAGGATGTAGTTTATGTTGACTAGGATTTTCATGATGATGATGATGACTATACTGATCTTGTTGATGTTGCTGATGCTGATTACTATGAAAACATTTTTTAAAAAACACCCTATACACTGCCTGTCAGCACCGGTGTCTGATCATACTTGAAGCTGTTTGTAGGCTCTTGCTGACTTCGTTCCCTCCTGTCCCCATCGTTGCTTGTGATGTATTAACTCTCAGATGTGCGTCTCTTTGAACAAAAGCGTCTGCTACATGAAATTGTAACATTGTAACATCCTCACTCTTTCCATATTCAGCCAAGGTGCTTTAATTTGACCAGAATCTGTTTTGTTTTTATAGGTGAAATGTCGTCCATAGTTCATGTCACTGATGGGTTCAAATTATTGACCAGATCACCACACAAAGACAGGGAAGACGAGACAAATAAGAATGTGACCCGGTACTCTCGAAGGGGTTAGTATATCTGGCAATAAGCTTGTCAGATGTGCCTGCACACACTGAACGATTTTTGACTTATTTTAAACCAGCTACTTGTTGAGCGTCCAAGCAACTTTGAAAAGGATACAAAAGTGATCTGAAATCTGAAACTAAAACCACTAAGAAACTTTAGGAACACATAACACAGAGAAAATAAAAACTCCATTTTCCACATCAGAATCACAATTTTTATTTATGGATTATTTTTCCGTTCCAGCAAAAAGAAGAAAGAAGCCTGCAGACTGTGTTTGTTCCCCTCGGCCTGCTGAGACTGGCCCCGCCTACCTCACACTGTATACAGGAAGTGGTCGCAGCCTCTTGTTTAGAAGAATTTGACAGACAGAAGTTTCAGGTTTCACCATGCCCACCTTCACAATAAAAGCATGCTGCTTTGTTCACTTATCATCAAACTCTGCAAAAATAATGAAAATACATCAATATGCAGCATTTCAAACTAAAAATGTAACACGTATTAAAGCTTTAACACAGGGACAGGACAGGTGTCTTCTTCAGGTCACCTTCAGAAAATGAATCCTTCAACCAACCATGTGTCATATTTATGCACCGCTGCAGCAGTTTGTGAGGTGGTGTGGGGAAAATCACCTGCAGCTGAATGTGGGAAACAAAGGAGATGGACCTCAGACAAAAAGAAGACCTCTCTTTCTCCAGTCTGCATCAGTGGGAACGACGTGGAGATCGTCAGGTCCTACAGGTACCTGGGTGTGCACCTGGATGATAGACTGGGGTGGTCCACCAACACGGACGCTGTGTATGGGAGGGGCCTGAGTCAGCTTCACTTCCTGACGAGGCTCAGGTTCTTTAACGTCTGCAGCGAAATGCTCCTCATGTTTACCAGTCTGTTGTTACGAGCACGATCTTCTTTGCTGTGTGCTGGGGTTCAGCATCACAACAAAGGACGCCAACAGACTGAAGAAACTGATGAAGAAGGCTGAGTCTGCTGTGGGCCTGCAGATGGTCAGACTGGAAGAGGTGGTCGAGGCCAGAATACTGGAGATACAGTTCACCGTTATGGACAATGACTCCCGCCCTCTGGAACATGCTGGATAATCTGAGGAGAAACTTCAGCCACAGATTCCTCCACCCTCGCTGTTCCACAGAGAGACACAGGAGGTCTTTCTTACCTGCTGCAGTCAGACTGTACAACACATCTGCACAAACCTACAAACACTGACCTGGACGTATTATCTTTGCACTGTTCACTCTTTGGCCTTTTGTGTGCTACTGCCTGGAAACTAGAATATACATGTACATCTGTGACTTCTGTTCGGTGTGATATCATCTATATTATATTATAATATATCCTATTTTATGTATCATATCATATTATAGCATATTATTACCAGTTCCATAAATGCTCTGTTAAAACCTGCTGAAAACAGGAAATAAATGTAACAACTTATGACACGTATAAATTCCTTCGTTAAACAGTGTCTTTATTAATTTTTCCCTCCACTCCAGTTGAAATGACGTAAAACCAGAAAAATGTTCTGATTGGCCAGCTTTTGTTGTGAAAGGATCTTTCCTTTCAAAAAGAAACTAAAGTCACTCCTGTGGTCAGCCTCCGAGTAACAAGGTGCGTACTCGTCTTTGTCTTGAGTTTTCCTGTAAATAGAATCACAGTAAATATGAAACACTGTTGGAGTCAGTCGTTGTTGTTTAAAAGCTGAAACAGTCTGAGTGTGATATGTGTCAGAAATGTTCTGGATATTCGGTTGCAGAACATACAATAGTTGTGAAACGCTCAGAGTTTCTCTTTTAAGTCTGAAGTCACGTTTTTTTATGTCATACTCGTTATTATAAATTAACATGCACTGTGACGGTGTCAGTTTATGTGACAAGATATCTGGAATGAGTCCGGGTCTGAAGAGGAAATCCTGAAGAACATAAAAAAGCTTCGTCCAGAGAAGTCGAGTCAGATCGTTGCTTCCTTAAAGTCAGTTAAAGAATCTTGGGTGTTGATCTTTTAGTTAACAGAAGCGCTCACAGTGAAAACCAGGAGACATTTCAAAGATCTTTGAGAAAAAGTTCTCTTTAAAAACGTTACCAAGTTGTTTGTTGGCTTTTTTGTTTGCAGATGATTGATAATTGGTTTATAAATGATTGAATAAATAATAGATGGAACGTGTTTTCGGTGTAAGATACAACATGTTTTGGTAGGATCATAATCAGATATTAACGGTCCGTTCCTCTCCACGCACGTGACTTTACTTGCGCACAAACACGGCCACAGCCAAACCCCCCCCTCCTGTCTCCCCGTGCATGCCCTCCCTTTACCCTGGCTGTCAGGAAGGTTTTACGGTTGATTTAAAAGACCATGTTTCAGCTTCTTCTTCTTTTTTATACACTTACTGTATTGTTTGTTCATTCTTCTTTATTTTAGTCTAGTTTATTCTTCCTCTTAGTGTTTATTTATTTGAACAACAACCCGTGATATTTAGTTTCACATTCACCACCTCTTGTCCTCTAGTGTATTCCTTTTTTAAAAAACTCTTTTTAGAACAAATTTTAAACAAATTACACCCAGGAGAGTAAAACCGTCTCTTATTAAACCAAAAACACAATATGAAATAGTTTCTCCTTTTTCTGTTTGACTCAGTCTCCATGTGTTTGTATGAGTTCCTACCCAACCATTAGAACAGATGACTGTCCATCCAGATTTCTCAGAGATGTTAAAAGAAGATGCAGGATGTGGATGTGATGAAATATATGAAGCTGATGAGCAGGAGGCCGTAGAATGGCGGGGACTCGTACCTCAACTGCTGGGCTCTGAATCAGAAAACAACAGCTCACAAAATGTGCAGAACAGTCACTCAAATTTACCCACTTTAATCTGTTCGTCAATCTTTTCATTTAGTACACATTTGAACTCTCAACATTCACTACAATTCACGTTTTTTAAACTACATTCATCGTTAATAACGTCACATTTTAACCATGAATTACTTGAAAATGAAATATGGACTCATTTACAATCAGTCCGTTTGATCCAAAGAAATAACAACAGTTATCATGAAATATTACCTGCTAGCTTAGTTAGCTTACCACCTGTATTAGGGTAATCGTCCCTTTAAGCCCACCAAAACCTGTTTGCAGACATTATATATGCAAATATATATATATATATATATATATATTATATATTGCCACAATTTAAGAAATAAAATTGCAGATGAAATGAAACATTTATCTCTCATATGAAGTTTAGATCATTTATACAACTTTTTAATGTTTTTATTATTTAATTTAAGGAAACCTGTCCAAAGTCTGGAATGGGCTTAATGGGTACCGAATGAGCCCATGTGTGTTCCCAATAAGCCCACTTCATGATTTACTGATGAATAAATAATTACATATTTTAAATGTAACAATACAAACTTGATCTATCAAATCTGTAATCTCTTACCTCTCAATAGCAATTAAAGAATAGTTATTTTTAACATAGCTAGTAAACACAGCTTAATCTAACTGGCCTGCTTAACCTCATAATAGACTGCTTCACGCTGTGTGTAGTTTTAGTTTCTCCTGGTTTCAGTCATCTTGCTAAAACTGATCTGAAAGTAAAGATTTAAAAATGAGGCCAATGATCTGAATTAGGGAACTGAGCTGAACAAGAGGAAGAACATCCCCATTGAAACACAGTCAGCCGGGCTTAAAGGGTACATCAGTGATTTTATGGATAAAGACTGAATATTTTATCTTACCTACATGACCTTAAATAAACAATGTTATGAATATAATAATAATAATAATGATAATAATAATAATCTATATATGGTGGACTAACATAACATAAACATTTAAAATGGATCATACAGAGAAGTAATTAACTACACTCATTTACATCCACCCCAACCAGTGTGATTGTTCTGCTCGTGTCCCATTTAAGCCCACCTGATGATGATGATGATGATGATGTTAATTTAAAAAACAACTAAGATAAAAATACACATTTAATAAACATTTAATTATAATAATATCAACTGCATACACAAATGGAAACTATACATGCTTGTCATGCTTTATGTCATTGCAATGAACCATTCTGTGTAGCTCCTGCATGGCAGCACTATGTTGTTGGTTAGCTAGCATGCTAAAACTCATATTTTGATTTCAAAATAAAACAATATTATTATTTCTTTTAATATGTGTTTTTCTGAGGGTACCCACAGGACCAACGTGTTTTTTGCAGCTTCTTCTCAGCTCAGCCGGCACATGTCACACATTGACCCAATCCCAATCTCCTCCCTGAAGCCTGAGCACTGAACACTCACGGACTTTAATGGCGTCAGGCGTGCAGTGCGTGAGTCTGTGAGGGTTTGAGAACAGCATAAAAATGAGGAATGTGTCGCACAATCATGGCATCACATTGCCTGTAAACCAGATGGGCCATTAAATCTAATAAGAAAAAAAGGCGACCTGCAGCGTGTGTGTGTGTGTGTGTGTGTGTCTTACAGTGTTTACATATTTAAGATAAGATAAGCTTTATTTAACAAACTATCAAAAGTCAGAAAGGCTTTCATGTTATCTAATTGTTTACAGATAAATGTATTTGAGGTTCCCGTCCATGCTCTCATTGTTTACATTTATTATCATTTTTTGGTCAAACTTTATTGAATACGACTTCAATGTACGAACATTTGTTTACATTTAGTGGGGGGCTGGACTATCACGTTTGTATACGTCACCAAGTTTGCTATGAACCCTGGGTAAGTCCCACAGGAAAGCCAGCAGATATGCGGACTCACGGAAAGTCCGTAATTTACCGTTGAAATGTCGGCATCAGAGAACCTCACGCACTTACCGGGAACGCACCTCAAAGTCTGTGAGTCCGAGAGTGTGGAGATTGGGATTGGGCCATAATTAATAAACGTCCCTAACTCAAGATCAGCAAATCTGATTGGCTTAAAAATACAACTGGCATGTGGGTAAAAAAACAGCTTAATATGAAGAAACATGACACAGCACAGAATGATGAAGACTCAGAAGTTGCTTATATGGTCGGCTACGTGAGCTTAATAGGGACGTTTACTCACACTCTGAGGCTACATTTGAAATTCGACTTAATAAAGTGGAAACAGGCTTTTTGTTTATCACTCCAACTTAAATGATATTTTTATCTCATCCCGATGGGTTTTTATTTAACAATCTTCAAGTTACAGTTACATAAATACTAACACACTAGCGGGGCTAAATTGCAGTTTTGGCTAGTAGCTAACTCACCGGGAAATCAATATGTCCGCCGCTGATACAGAGAAGTCCACTCCCTGCTGCAAATGTTTCACTCTCTCATCTGTCTACATAAAACCACAGCGTGGTCTGTGTTTATTCTGAATCAATCTTAATCTCACTTTTCAGTTCCTATCATGATGGCTACTAGCTCAACGATCTGTCATCTATGTGTCCTACTCCCTCGACCTGTGTCAGAAACCCTTTTCCAACCGAAATTAACACGTTGATGCGAGTTTTTCAGACCCGGGAAGACCCGCTTTATAAGTGGGTAAGCGGCGCTTATAAATGCTGATTGTCTCTTTTCCCATTGCCAGTGGAGTATACTGCTTTCGGTCTCTTTTCTGATGCGTCACCATGCGACGATGTTACGGTGGTTAGGTCTTTATTGTATCTATTACTCATTCAGTCTGTGTATCAAACTCAGCACGGTAAAATTTGGAACAAAGTTCGAGCGCTGCTCGGACGGAGACGGGCGGAATTTCGAGCTGAGATGACGAGGAGTCACAGAAGTTACAGGCAGAGCATAGCATCGCGCCAGAACGGGGGCGGAGATTAGCACGATGACACGGGTTTTATGTGCCCATCAATGCCGATCAGAGCCGAGGCGATAATTACCCGGGTCTTTCCCAGCCGGGAAACGACGGGTCCATTGAGTTTGAGTTTATCCTGAACGCTAGGTCCCTTACCAAGTTACACCAGCAGATGGTGCTAAAATACGGGTATTTATTCTAAGTCATGTCTGTTAGAGACGTTTAACTCTTTTAAACTGATCTTTATTCAAATTAAATAAATATAATGACTAAACAATGGCTGCCCTGACTACCTGGGCTACACCTCTCAAGAGATATGTGAGAAGTTTTTCATCTCATTTACAAGTAAAGTTATGGATGTTAGGCAACAAATCACCCAGCCAGACCGTATTCTACATGCGCGTAGGACACAGTTATTTTAGCACTTTTGAGTCTGTGTCCATTTTTATCTGAAATCATATCCCACATGACAGCCTCGAGTTTTTCTTAAAGAGGTTTTTAACACCGTTGGACCTGATAAAATGAAGGGGTGAATCTGTTTAGTGATGAAGATAACTGCCCCTCCTCGTCACGTTGTGTTTACTTCAGGTAATATGAACCCTTTAATAATGAAACCCCTTTAAGTGGCTTCTCTTAAGTGTCATCATCCTCATTAGTTAAGGCTGATACTTAACTTTATTTGATAAACAAATTAATTCTGTTTAGTTGTTCTGTTTTAAATAAAAAAATGTGAATGAATATTTTCTCTCTCTGTTCCCAGGTGGTGTCGTGATCAACGTCTCCCTCCATCTCAGATCTCAGTGAGAAGACGTCTTCATGAAAACTGTGATCCTGACGATACGATGTTCAGAGGGACTCTTTGGTCAGCTGCATCACTGCTGGTAAAAGATTTTTTTTATTAGCTTGTAACACTTCAGATGTCATATTGCAGCTCCTCTGGAACCTTACTTTGAAGGTCTTTTTCTTTGTCATTTTCTTTTACATCTAAAGTTAAAAGAAAGTAAAACACAGAAGGAGTTCTACACAGACGAAAAGTTCAGTCTGAATTCTGTCCAGGTGTTTGATTTTCATGTTTCACTGACAGCAAGCTCTCCTCTCCTCTCCTCTCCTCTCCTCTCCTCTCTCTCCTCGTTTCCGGTGTGTGTGAGCGTGAGTGGAGGTGGCGGACGTGAGAGTGGCGCGGGTTTTGAATTGTTTTTGTCCTGGTTTTCACCTGTATTTTCCTCTGTTTTCTAACTGCATGATCAGGTAAGCCTCTGTGGCAAGTGGAGGGTGGAAAAAGGTGTGTGTACCAACAACGCCACCTGGGGAGTTGCGCCCCAGGAAATAGTTATAATAATTTTAATATAATAATTTTTGTAAGGTCACGCAAGGTCCAAAATTACCACAGGGCAAGAGACTGTTGTAGAAAATATACACAAATACTTTATTTTACAAATCAATAAAATTCACAAATTAACAGCTGTTTGCACGTCATGAAAACACTTGGGCCAAGGGAGGGGGAATGGATGGATGAGTGGACGGCGCTGAGGCTTACCAAGGCGGCCCAGAACCAAAATCAAGGGAGGAGGAGAAACTAAATCAAAACACCCGTGGCACTGCACACACGCAACTGGGGATCGGTGAGAAAAACCCACCACCAGGGGATGGGTCGCCGCCTTGGGCCCACAGCGCCTGTCCACAAACGGAGAGGGAAAATGAAAACGGCCTCAGTGATCAACAGCTGACACACACACACATACACGCACACGCGCGCGCATACACACACACACCCAAACAACAATTAAGTAATAAAAGAAACAGAAACCCAAAATACCAGTACACGTAATAAACTACAAACATACAAAATAAATCACATTAACAACCTAATTAATAAATCAATAAAATTTAGTGGCAATTCCGAGTCCAGGTGCCAGCTCAGTGAAGAGCGCAATGGCCACGGGGAGTCAACCGGGCCACACAGCGCCGCACAAACCCAAGGGCTAAAACAGGGAGAGTCCAGAAGAGGCCACAACGGGTCAAAGAGAAGAGAGCAGAGCCAAAACAGCAGTGCCGTCCAGGAAGCTGCAGCAGTGGGTCAAACTACTTCGGCCTCACCGGCACAGCATCACAGAGGACGAGAGGAGGGATACTCCAGGCTGCAGCATAAAATCATTACAATCAGCCGGGAGCGGAGAAACAGATTATAAAAGAAAAGGCGACTTACCACATGGAGGCACAATCACACCCAGAGGGGCTACCAGCGGGACAACCCGGCCCCACGCCACCACAGTGTGCATCAAGAGTAGACTGTCACCATTACGCATTTCAGCACATTGAATGGGAGAAAGAAGCAACTGTGCGCTTTACCTGTGCGCTGCGGGAGGAAACACGCACCGCAACAGCAGATGCGCCAACAGGCACGACAGCACCAAACCAAAGCCACGCCACCCAAGCTCCACCACGGCAGGCCAAAGCCACCACCAGGGACCAGCGGATCCGGAAAAGGAGAGAGAGAGGCGCGCCAGGTATGGACACACTATATAGCGGCGCGGTGCCGCCCATCAATCAGTGCTCCCGATAACACAACACAGCGCCCTGCTGCGAGAGGGGGTACACAGTGCTCCGGCCACACCTCTTTACTAGTATTTTTGAGTGTTTGACGGTGAGAGACAGGTCGTTGTTTGGTTTCCCTCGTGTTTTCGGGAGGAATGGCGTCCGCCGAGACGCCACCTCCGTCAATCCGGCAGGGAGTGCGGATAGTCCCGCCGGACAGTAATGTGACGGTGGAGGAGGTTTTGTTTTCTGTTGGTGAGCAGGTAGGTCATGATAAGTTGGGTTTTGCATCCAGAATGAATAAAGGGGTGGTTGTGTTTCTAAAAGATGAGCCTCTTGTGTACCAGCTGATTGAGAGCGGAGTGTTTGTGAGGGACTTGTATGTGCAGGTTTCCCCGCTGTCTGTTCCCTCCACGCGGATCACCGTATCCGGGTGCAGGCACCTGTAGCTGCAGTAAACCTGAGCAGCTCTCAGTCTGCAGCTGCTGAAGGAAACCATCAAAATGTTGAGGAAGCAGCTTCGTCCAGTTTCACCGGTGAAGGTGTGACTGAAGTTAGTGAAGGACAGGCAGTGTGCAGTCAGGCATCATGTGAAGGAGAGGACATGGAGGAGGATTATGACTCAGACAATATTGAAACATCCAACAGGAGCACTGACTTATATTCTTTACCAGAAATAAACCAGTTTATGGATGAAACATTCAAGAAATCAGTGAAAGTGAGCGACTATTTCACAGACAGACAAGTTCATCAGATCAGTCAGCACTCTAAAGAGACAGGTTGGTTTTGACCTCCTGGATGAAAAGAAACGCTTCAGGTTAAAAAGACACATCACAACTCTGAGAAAAGCGAGCGGTGAAACTGTCCGGAAAAATAAGAAGTAAAAATGATCATCACGAGGTGTCCTCCTCTTTCCACTGTTCTTTGCTGTTTTCTGTCGGTCTGCTTCTCCTGTCTCACTTCTCTGTGCGTAGCCTTAAAATAGGGTCTTTGAATATCAATGGTGGGAGAGACAGACACAAGAGAGCGCTCATATCTGAAGTCTCTAATCACAAAAGGATTGATGTGTTGTTTTTACAGGAAACACAGTAATCCTTCTGATGAGACGGACTGGGCTTTATGGTGGGAGGGTTCCTGTAAGCTTAGCCATGGAACAAACTAGTGCAGGGGTGGCTGTTCTGTTTGGAGCCTCTGCTAATGCTAATGTGTTGTCATGTGCTGAAGTGGTGCAGGGCCGGCTGCTGGTGGTCAGGGCAGAGATAGGCGGCTCTGTGTTCTGCTTTGTCAACATTTATGCTCCTAATGTTGGAGCAGAAAGAGTAGCTTTTTACAACCTGCTACAAAATGAGCTGATGTCCTATAATCAGGACCAGATCATCATCGGGGGGGATTTTAACTGTACCTTAGATTTTACTGTAGACAGAAGAGGTGAGGAACCCCACCCACCATCCTCCCAGGCTCTTCGTTCTGTCATCTCTCATTCAGATCTGTAAGACACCTTCAGAGTCAAACATCCTCAATCTAGACAGTACACATGGGTCAGGGTCACAGAGGAAGCTGATGTCCTGCCTGAAGCTTCCAGGGGGCAGAGTTACAACCAATCCAGCTGAGATGAGGAGCCATGCCATGGGTTTCTACGTGGATCTCTTTGGAGCTGAGAACTGTAGCTTGGAGTGCCGTGGGGAGCTCCTGGAGGGTCTTCCTCAGCTCAGCAAGGAGGAAACGGCTGCTCTGGACTGTGAGCTGACTCTGGAGGAGCTAACTGTTGCTGTGAATCAGATGGCTTCAGGTCGAGCCCCTGGGATAGACGGGTTACATGCTGACTTTTTTAAAAGGTTCTGGAAAATTCTTGGATCTGATCTTCACAGTGTTTTGTTGGAGTGTTTGAGGACAGGTTCTCTCCCGGTGTCTTGTCAGAGGGCAGTACTCTCCCTGCTGCCAAAGAAAGGAGACCGTGCCTTGTTAAAGAACTGGAGGCCGGTTGCCCTCCTCTGCACGAATTATAAAATACTCTCCAGAACTTTATCGAACAGACTGAAGGACTTCCTGGGGAGTATCATACATACTGACCAGAGTTATTGTGTACCTGACAGGACAATAATGGACAATATTTTCCTCATGAGAGATGTCATTGACTTGTGTAAATTATATAATGTTGATTGTGGTATTGTGTCTCTGGATCAGGAGAAGGCGTTTGACAGGGTGGATCACTCGTACTTGTTTTCTGCCCTGAAGGCTTTTGGTTTTGGTGATGGGTTTTTGTCTTGGGTTGGGTTATTATATCAGAACGCAAGGTGTTTGGTGAAGATGGGGGCAGGGCTGAGTCGGCCTATCCCTGTACAGCGGGGGATTAGACAGGGTTGTCCCATCTCGGGCCAGTTGTATAGTTTAGCTATTGAGCCCTTGCTGTGCAGGTTGAGGGGGCGGCTCAGCGGGCTGTCTTTGCCCGAGTCCTGCGGCCTTGAACGTCTCCCAACACTCTCTGCTTATGCGGATGATGTGAGTATTTTGGTTTTCAATCAGGGGGATGTCCGGTGTCTGCAGGACACCCTGTCCCTGTATGAAAAGGCAACATCATCACGGGTGAACTGGGAAAAGAGCGAGGCTCTGCTGGTTGGACAGTGGAGGGATCAGGTGGTGCCCAGTCTGCCTGGAGGACTTGAGTGGGGGAGGGAGGGGCTGAAGGTGCTGGGGGTTTTTTTGGGCACTGAGGGCTTTCAAAAAAAGAACTGGTAGGGAGTTAAGGAGAAGGTGTGCGCTCGGTTGTCTAAATGGAAACGGTTGCTGCCGCAGTTGTCGTATAGGGGAAGAGTTCTGGTCGCCAATAACTTGGTCGACTCGACTCTTTGGCACAGACTCGTCCCTCTGACTCCACCTAGAGGCCTGATGGAGGACATACAGAGGGTCATCCTGGACTTCTTCTGGTCTGGAAAACACTGGGTTCAGGCAGCAGCCCTTTATCTGCCAGTGGCTGAGGGTGGACAGGGACTTGTTAACATCCCATCAAAAATCGCCTCGTTTAGACTCTGGACAACACAAAGACTGCTCTACAACTGTGGCCCAAGCTGGCTGGACACAGCTCGACTGCTGCTGAGGAGAGCTGGGCGCTGGGGTTACGACAAGCAGCTTTTCCTGTTGCAGCCTGAGGATGTGGACCTCACTGGACTGACCCCTTTCTACGGCTCAGTACTGCAGGCGTGGCAAGTTTTAAAGACCACACGTGCCACAGAGGAGACTCCAGGAATGCGGGTGTTTGAAGAGCCTTTATTTTTTAACAGCTTCATTCAGACTCAAATCTTGCAGTCTGCCAGCCTACGGGTGAGTCTGAGAGAGGCTGGCTGCACCAAACTGGGCCACTTAATGAGGCTGACGGCTACGTCCGTGGAAGCACTAAGAGACAGGAGCAACATCACCTCCACACGACTGATCAACAGAGTGGTGGAGGAGGTCTGCACTGCTCTGCCACACCATCTAAGGGCTTTTGCAAAGAACCGGACTCTGTGTGACCAGTGGACTGAGGGGTGCGAGTACAGTTTTCCCTCTCTGTCTGTTACCCCAGCAATGGGGGGCTGGCAAGAGGGGGGAGGGCAGCTGCTGTCCCTTACAACTCCTTACCCAGTCAAGTTTCAGGATGTGGAGAAAAGGGCAGTTTACCAGCTCTGTGATAAGGTCCTGAATGTCTGGTCTCTGTCAGGGATGAAGGAGTCGAGGTGGACTGAGTTCTTTGGCCCAGACGTTTCCCCGAAAGGCAGCTGGCGGTCCCTGTACAAGCTGCCCGTTGAGAAGCGGACAGCAGACCTTCAATGGAGGGTTGTACACGGGGCAATAGCTACGAACAGATACAGAGCGCACATTGATCCTGGGGTGGGAGAGGAGTGTCTGTTTTGTTCCCAGGTTGAAACTCTTGTTCATTTGTTTGTTGAGTGTCCCAGACTGTCACGTTTATTTGTGCTGTTGAAATCTTTGTTTCCGGCTCTCAGAGAGGATTTTTCTTTTCCTGTGTTCATCTTTGGACCAAAGTATTCAGCAAAGAAAAACACTGTACATATGATGATGAACTTTTTATCCGCTTCTGCCAAGTTGGCCATTTGGCTGATTCGTAGGAGCCGGGCTCAGGGTGCCGGTAGTGTGGAGCCGGTATCGGTTCTGGAGGGACTTTTAAAGGCCAGACTGAGGGTTGAACATGCCTATGCCTCTATGATGGACGATGTGCAGGCTTTCACTCGTGTGTGGGCTGTAGGGGGGTTTTGTGCTCTGTGGGAGAGCACAGAGAGCTCACTGTGAATATTTGATTTGAGAAATTATCGGCTTGTTTTTTGTTGCATGTGTTGTTGAGGGTTTTGTTGCTTTTTCTAAGAATGTGAAAATGTGACAGTGATGGGTTTTCTCCTGTCAACGGTAAATAAAGGGACTTTCAAAACCTAAACCTCTCCTCTCCTCTCCTCTTCTCTCCACAGATACTCGTGCTGAATGTCTTCAGAGGTCATGCTCTCACATGTGATCAATCTGAGTATGAGATAGGAAATAGATGCTGTCTCAAGTGTCCTCCTGGTAAGATCCACCTGAAAATTAAAGGGATATATATCAAATCAAATCAAACTTTATTTATATAGCACCTTTCATGCAAAAAGAATGCAACACAAAGTGCTTCAAGGAAAAATTAAAAACATATCACTAGAATTAAAAACATATCACAATAATACAAATACTGGAAACTTGCCCCTCCCGACCCACCCGCAGAGGCACACATACACTTTATCACAAACAGATACAGACAGACACACATGTACACGTGCACATACACACTCACACATACACCCACCCACACACACGCACGCACTCAGGATAAAACATGGTAAAGAGACATGGCAGGACACTGAGGAACAGGTGAGGAAAACGTCACCTATGGGAGCCATCCGCTCTGGGAGGGGTCACAGTCTATGCCCGCAGGGAGTGCCACCCACAGAGACCACCCCGACCCGGAAAGACCGGGATAGACTCCGCACAAGGTGCAGAGCCCCACGGTCCTCCGGGCCTGAGGGATCTCCAGGACGACGTCCCCGCGAGCAGACCAGACACAACTCCCAGTGTGGAGGGCTCCCATGAGGAAGCACTGGAGCTAAAAAGTAAAAGGCTAAAAGACAATAAGATGGCTGAGATAAATGTAAGAAATAAAATGATAAAAATAGAAAAAACAAGATAAAAGCAATAAAGTGCAAAAAGAATTAAGAATAAATCAATAAAAATATTAGATATTAAAAATAGAATAAAGTAGTTAAAAGAACAGGATAAATCAGTTAAAAGCCGAGCTGAAAAAGTGAGTCTTGAGCTTCTTTTTAAAAACATTAACAGTCTCTGCGGTCCTGATGCTCTACGGCAGGCTGTTCCACAAGCGTGGGCCACAGTAACTGAATGCTGCCTCACCGTGGGTTTTTGTTCTAACTTTAGGAATGACTAAAAGGCCGGTGCCGGAGGACCTCAGGGTCCGCGAGGGTTGGTATGGTAAAAGCAGTTCAGATAGATAAGATGGCGCAAGACCATTAAGACACTTAAAAACTAATAAAATAACCTTAAAATCGATCCTGAAACACACGGGGAGCCAATGCAGCGACTTTAAAACTGGTGTAATGTGCTCCCGCCCTCTGGTCTTCGTCAGCACACGTGCGGCTGAGTTTTGTAGCAATTGTAAGTTAGAGATAGTCTTTTTGGGAAGACCAGAGAGCAGGGCATTACAATAGTCTAAACGACAAGAGATAAAAGCATGCATCAGCACCTCTGTGTTAGCCTGAGAGAGAAACGGGCGGACTCTGGCAATATTCTTAAGATGATAAAAACCTGTTTTTGTTACGTTTTTAATGTGTTGGATAAAAGTGAGTTCAGAGTCAAAAATGACGCCCAGATTCTTTACGTATTGTGATGGTTTAAAATCCTGCAGTTTTGGTAAAAGTTTCTCTCTCTTGCCTTCAGGACCAATGATTAAAACTTCTGTATATATATATATAAATATATATGCTTATGACTTAAAAAATATATTTATATCTGTTTTCTTTAAACAGGAAGTCAAGTTCAAACTGTTTGTATCTCAGAGTCCAGTAACACCTCCTGTCTGCCCTGCACTGAGGGAACCTTCATGAACCAGACTACGTACCGTACAAAGTGCTTCAGCTGTAGAGACTGTGATGCAGGTACGTTTATGATAGTATTTCTAGAACCTGAGTGGAACACTAAGCGACACCAAACAAAGCAGGTTAAACAGACAGAGAGCTAAAGAGCAGCTGCTGAGCTAAACGCTGTGACTGCCTGAATCAAAGATCCGTGTTCTCTGTCCAACGAGTGTTCAGATACGAGAGGAGCTGTTTTTTGAGTCAATATTCTGAAACATTTGAGCCTGTTTTGGTTCCACAACTAAATGTGAATGATCTGAGTTATAGCTCAGATGTTTGCTGCATTCACAGCAGCTCAGTTTGTCTCCATCTGTTTGACTTTGTAGGAACTTTTTGTCCTGTGAGAAACTATTTGAGTTGAGCTAAAGCATCCCTGCTCTACATCCTTACCTTCCTTATAGATGTAGCCTTACCTTATATAGAAGTGCACTCATTAGAGAGAAGATATCTGCCAGGTGTGTTTGGCTGATGGGTCGAGTAGGTCCATAATAACCTCTGTGTGTGTGCTGACAGGTTCTGGTGTGAGGATAAAGACGTCATGTAACCAAACATCAAACACAGTTTGTGAACCACTGGAAGGATTTTACTGCACAGACTCTGCAGAGGACAGCTGTGCAGCAGCACGGAGTTACACAAGCTGCAGACCAGGACAATACATCAGTCAGAAAGGTGAGTTTTATTTCTAATAATAAAATTATGAGACAAAATCACGTCTAAAATCTCATTTGAACTGGTTTTAATAAATGTGCTGTGTGCAGATACGTCACAGAGAGTCATTGATTGCTCCGCCTGCAGTGATGGAACATTTTCAGATGGGACGTTTACATCTTGTCAGCCACACACACAGTGAGTGAAGCTTCACATCAGACAGGGACACACCTTCATGAGTTCATGAGCTCCGACAGGTGTTCCTCTAATAAATGTCCCTCTGTCATTACAGGTGTCAATCAAAGTTACTACAGCTGCTGAAAGCAGGAACTGATTCAACTGATGCTCAATGTGGAGGACTGAGTACACTTGGGATAATGTTTATAGCCTCTAATCTTGTGCTTATTTCATCAGCTGTACTGCTTCTCGTACTGAAGATAATAGGACTTGTAATCACAGGTAAGATTTTCTTTGTGTCAATAAAAACTTTGATAGATAATACTGTCTGTGACATCATCAAGTTTTTATTCATCGTTTATGTTTTATTACAGGGAGAAGATAAAAAGAAAATTTTATTCAGGTATGTTTTCTTCTCTCTTTACTCTCAATCCATTTAACAGTGAAATAATTAAATGATGTCACTCACTCATTAATATTTCTCTTAAAGGAACAGATGATTCACACACGTATCATCAGAGAGCTGGTGAGACAGCAGAGTGTTCCTCTGACATGTTCACTGACTGACTCTGTCAGGTTTTATAAAATGTTCCTGTTATAAATAAATCTCTTCTCTCCTCAGGAGGTGACAGAACAAACCTGAACATGCAGACAGTTTACCGTCACACAGTGATTGGTCCATCAGAGAGGTCAAGCAGAGGTCGTGCAGCAGACTCAGTGTTCAGCTCTCGTGTTTGTGAAGCAGAGAATTGTTTCATTTCTCTCCATGAAGCTGAGCTGACGTCAGCTGAGGTTGTCACTCATGCTACAAACACACACACTATAAACACAAACACAAAGTGGGTCCTTCAACAGTCTGTTATAAACACAAAGTCTTATTTTATATTCATCTGTTTATTTTCTTGTTCTTTTGCTTTCTTGTTTTTCACCTTCTGCAGCAGCTTTAATGTGTCAGCAGCACATGAACCACAGTCACGTCTCATACAGACGATGACGAGTCATTTCAGTTGTTTGCTGAAGATCTCGACTTCTTTATCTGGTTATCTCCAGAGAACAAAGCTGGTTCTCTCGTGATAACGGATCATTTAGTGTCGATGTAGAAAACAGAACAACAGGCTGCTCGCTGTGATATTAAATCAGATTCAAATCAAATGTTATTTGTATAGCGCCAAATCATAACCAGAGTTATCTCAAGACACTTTACAAGAAGAGCAGGTCTAGACCGACTCTTTATGTTATTTAGAGAGAGACCCAACATGAATCACCATGAGCAGCACGTAGCAACATCCAGCACAGTGGCAGAAAAACTTCCTTTAACAGGCAGAAACCTTGAGCAGAACCAGACTCATGTTGAACATCTGAAGAGACTGGATGGGCCGAACATGGGACAGAAGGAGAAGCAGGATAGAGACAGGCAGAGACAAGGGAGCGCAAGAACTCCCGGGAAGATATATGGTTAGTAACGTTAATGGGACAAGAAGACATAGAGTTAATGAGCTGCATTAATATGACAGAGAGAGAGAGAGAAGCTCGGTGTGTCAGATCCCTCGGCAGTCTAAACCTATAGCAGCATAACTCTGGGCTGGTCCCAGCCTGAGCCAGCCCTAACTATAAGCTTTATCAAAGAGGAAAGTTTGAACTCTTAAAAGAAGAGAGGGTGTCTGCCTCCCGGACCCTGACTGGTAGATTGTTCCAGAGGAGGGGGGCCTGGTAGTTGAAGGCTCTACCTCCAACACTACTCTTAGAGACTTTAGGTACCACAAGCAGGCCTGCATCCTGGGAGCGCAATGTTCTAGAGGGGTAATATGGCACTATGAGCTCTTTCAGATATGATGGTGCCTGACCATTAAGAGCTTTGTAAGTAAGAAGAAGGATTTTAAATTGTATTCTAGATTTCACAGGAAGCCAGTGCAGAGAGGCTAATACAGGAGAGATGTGATCTCTCTTCCTCGTTCTTGTCAGCACACGTGCTGCAGCATTTTGTACCAGCTGCAGAGTTTTTAGTGACTTATTAGGGCAGCCTAATAGTAACGAGTTACAATAATCCAACCTGGAAGTAACGAATGCATGGACGAGTTTTTCTGCATCGTGTTGAGACAGGATGTGTCTGATGTTTGTTGTGACGGTGAAAGAAGGCTGTCCTTGATATTTGTTTTCTGTGGGAGATGAAGGACATATCCTGATCAAACAGAACTCCCAGATTCCTAACAGTAGTGCTGGATGCCAGGCTGATGCCATCTAGGGCAGAGGTTTCATTACAGCTAGTTTAAAAGACAGTGGTACATCGCCAGTCGATAAAGACATATTGATCATATCTAGTAAAGAGGTGCTAATTGAGGGAAAGACTTCCTTCAGCAGCTTGGTTGGAATCGGGTCTAAAAGACAGGTCGATGGTTTAGACGGAGTGATTAGAGAATTTAGCTCAGGAAGGTCAATTGGAGACAAACAGTGTAAACATCAGGTTTTTGAGCAGTTTCCAAAGATACATCTGCACCAGTTAAGGGCAGCAGGTTACAGAGTCTCTAATCTTCAGGATTTTGTCATTAAAGAAGCTCATGAAATCATCACTGCTGAGGGCTATAGGAAAACATGGCTCAATGGAGCTGTGACTCTCTGTCAGCCTGGCTACAGCGCTGAAAAGGTACCTGGGATTGTTTTTATTTTCTTCTATAATTACAGAGCAGGACATGCCATGCTGCCATCGCCCACACTGATGAGGGAAGTTCAGCCTGTTTCTATGTTCGATTGGTGATACGAGTTATGATCATCTGACGTTACGGTGACCTCCAGGAAACAACTGAAATGAGTCGTTATCACGGGAAAACAGAGTAAATGAAATGTACGAGGCATGTTCGCTCAGGGCTTCTGTAAATAGCAGCTTTAAAATCCAGCCTTAAGAGCCGTCCACACCAAGAACAGCATCTATAAATATATCCTCTCTGCTGCTGTGGTTTACAAGTTATTAAAATATTATATGATGTAATATTATGCTGCAAATATCATCAACCAGTCAGGTTGAAGTTTATATCATATTTGAGAGGTCACAGTAATCTTTGACCTTTGACCCCAAATTCAAATCAGTTCAAACCTGAGTCCGAGTGCACATTTGTACAGAGGCCGACACGGGCAAACGTGCTCCAGCGGCCTGAAGCTCTTCCATCAGAGGAAAACAGCAGCAGAAACAGAAACCATGCAGAAACCAAAACACATAAAGTCTGAAGGGAAACGTGCTGCAAGAAAAGAGAAACAAAGGCATGCAACAGCAAACACAGACGACATAAACACTGAAGCATGATCAGAAACACAGCGCGGAGGAAGAGAGGACGTTAAATTAAATGTCTTATTTGAAATGAAGGATTTTTACCTGTTGTGTAACAGAGCAGCGAGCCGTCACTGAGTTCTTGTGAGGAACAGACTTCAATATCACTTTGTTTTTGTTGTTCTGAATGTTTTTCTGATGCTTCTCTTCACTCTGTGTTTCTCTCTCTGAGTCCACTCTGTGTTTAAATATCACTGCATCAATAAAAGTCTCTTTCTTGAATCTTAAAAGTGTCTGATGTGGATTTATCGTGTGTTTGACTGCAGACTGAAAGGTAACAAGTCCTCGTGTTAAACAGTATGGTGCAGGGAAAAGGACAAAATTAAGACTATTGAGAGGCCGAAGGAGGCTATGTCCTTGCCGAAGCCAGCTATTGATCTGGCCAGTGATAAGTCAGCGCAGTGCAGGCCGTTAACTGGCCGCCTGTTCATTCGACCAGGGTGGCAAGTCATGTGTTTAACATAGCAACCCATTGGCTTGGCGACTGGCTAGGCTGGTCATGAGCTTCCGAATTACCAGCCTGTCCAGTAACCGATCCAGTGGGTTGTTAGCTTCGGCGCGCTAGTCGCCAGCCTCGGAAGCGTAGTGAGTTGCTAAAACTGGGCTATACTTAGTGAAAATACGTATTATTAATCTATATTTGAGCCATCAACCTGCGGCAGTGTTCATCAGACACGTCAGGATACTGAGGAACAAAAAAATAATAATGTTTCCATAAAATTTGCCATATTTACCATATTTTTCACTTGTGCTGTAAAACACATAGGTCTATGTATTGATCCACACGGGCTGATAATTAAATAGCAAGACATAAAAAAATCATTTAATTCAATTCATTATTACGTTTTTTACATATCAGAGCACAATTTTATAATCATGTTATTATACTAATTTAATTATTATGTTTTGTTATAACGAAAGTCCACTTTAAAAAACAAATGAAGCCCATTTAATTATTAATTATTAATCCAGGCCTATTGGTCTGTGAGTGACTGTAATCGATTTGGTCCTAATATAATCTGGCTTTAATTTATTTTAGTTTTATATAACAAAGTTTTTATTGGTCGTAGCCTAGAAAATTGATTTTTGATTTCCCAGTTTGGGACCAATAAAGTACATCCATCTGTCTGTCTGTCTATTCATCCAACTATACATCCATCCATCTATACATCCAACTATACATCCATCCATCTATACATCCAACTATACATCCATCCATCTATACATCCAACTATACATCCATCTATACATCCATCCATCTATACATCCAACTATACATCCATCCATCTATACATCCAACTATACATCCATCCATCTATACATCCATCTATACATCCATCCATCCAACTATACATCCATCCATCTATACATCCATCTATACATCCATCCATCCAACTATACATCCATCCATCGTCCCAGCCGCTTCCTTACTGCTACTCTCTGGCTCTCTGGCTCTCTGGCTCAGCGGTCTGACCTGCATGGTGGAGTGGCCTATCGTCCCAGCCGAATTAGCCGAAAACATTAGAAGGGCCGTTTTGGCTTCAATTCAGGGTTTGAGCAATGCAACTGTTTTAAAGCAAACATTTAAACATCGACTGCACCTAAAACCACACCACTAAAACACTAAAAGAACTTGTAAAATACGGTATGACGTTTTGTTTAAAACTAAACTCAACAGTTTGTACTAATGCTGCTTAAATGATGAGTTAATAAATCTATCAGGTAATTTACAGAAAATGAAATGGCAACTTTTTTGATTCATTTAATAATACTAAAAACTGAAAGTATTATGAATATCATGCCATTGTAGGGCACCTTTTCACATGAAATCTTTGAACCGTCTTCCGTGTTCCTTAGTTTGTTTAGTGGCTTGTTTTTGATCGATCATTTTTCTCAACATTCAGGCATGCGCAGATCATTCCGCCTTACTTGGCGCTTCACGTTAATCTTAAACATGCTCGGAATAGTATTCTATTTTCACAGAATAGGCTGTAGACCTAGAGGCCATAGAGACAGACGTCTGACGTCAGTGAGGTCAACCCGGGCCTGCTGTTTGTATGTGGATGCCAGAGTTAGCATGATTAGCATGTTTTATTGTTCGGGATTGACAGTAATGAAGGTACGCACGGAGCTAAATATTTATGATGTGTTTTTATGTTTTAGTTGAATTTGATTTGGTTGAGTAAAGAAACAAGTAGACTACGTTGTATGTAAAAGTGTCTCTGGATAGTCATGTTCAGTGTTATTATGGGAAACAGACGGTGTGATGCTAACATGGCTCAAACAGACTTTATTAATGTGACCGTTCAGAGACGTTGGTTTTCCATGTGAGCCATTTGGTTCCCTTATTTCCACATTGTGTTCACATAGAGAAATATATCAAATGATTTTATTGTCAGACAGTCAATCTGAAGAATGTTTAAATTGCATTTCATTGTTATTTTGAAGCAGCAGAACTTGTTTGATGTTAGCATCTTGTTCATGAACAGAAGTTGGATTTAAAGCTGTTTAATGTCACGTTGTGTCTTAAAGTCTTTACGTTACTCACGCTGGTTCTGAACAACATCTTAAATAAGGTTTTTGCTGTGAGTCTCTCTGTTCTTCTGTGTGACATGAAGTGAACTTTGAGGTCAGTGCTGAGCAGCTATCCTGACTTTTAATCTGTCTTTAATGAGTCCGATCGTGTCATCCTGACTCTTTCTCATGTTTTCCTCTTCTCGTCTCTCTATCCAGATGCTCTGCCTCGACCAATTAATAAAATTATTACCACCGCTGCTTCAGATTTCTATAACGTGTCCTGAAGTTGCAATTAAATGACGGAGATGTCGTCAAATAAACAGTCGTTTACCGATGTCATTTGGTAAATATGGATGATCTTTTTGATCGCTACGTCATTAATAACCTCCCTCGTGCACACGCAGCTCACGTGCTGTTTTGAATTGCGATAGAAAATATTTAAGTTTTGTAACTTAATTTAACAGACTGCTGATGAAGGCAGTCAACAAAGCGGACAGAAAGAGGGGGCGGGGCCAGCAGCTATGCCGAGAGCAGAGGTGCAGGTGGGTTGGGGGACTGAAGCAAAGCAAAGGGATCAGATTAAAGTAGATTGTGAATTAAAACTTAATACAGTGAAGAAAAGAGAACAATTAGAGTGTGGAAGTGTGCTTCTCACAGAAATCATTGATATATGCGAGTAATTGCGATCAATTAATTTACCCCCCCCCAGCTGCTGAAAAAAATCCTAGCGGAAACACTGGCAATCTACAGCTAATTTTATTTGGCAAAACCAGCAGCACTTAGTTTGCTAACAGAGACTGTGGAAAAAACAACAGAGCCAACTAAGCAGTAACTCACTGATGTTGTGAACATTTAGCTGTGCGAGCACAGGCACACAGAACTAACCTGGTAACCTGAAAGTAACCCTGCCTGGGCACTTCACAGAGATATTTTCAGCCACTCTGCCATGAAAAAACGCCATACAGCAGCACCAGTGGGAACAAGCTAACGTTAGCCCGACTGCAACACCAACGTAAAGTCACAGTAACCGCAGACATCTTAGGATTGTGGAGACGTTTTTTGAAAGCAAATACAGCATAAATCAAGCTGGGGTAACTGTCTAACTCAGCATCACTTTATAATCCTCTCAGGTCCCGTAGCTCCCTCCACCTCAGAAATGCTGCTCCAGTGTTAACGCTGTTTTGTTTCTGTCTCGGTCCAACTCTTTCTTTTTACCTTGCCTTTTCCTCTTCTGTCTTCTTCGGTGTAACGGTTCTTGTAGTAGTAGCCGTATTTGGCGATGGAGGGATGGGCAGCTTTTCATTCCTGGTGGTTGTTTTTCAGCCTTTGTGGACACAAACAGGCTGACGCTGCGCACACTGAAGAAATTGATCTTGCCTGTGCTGCTGCGCAGCGTGTGATTGACAGCAGCCCGATTGACTGCTCTGCTCTGATTGGTTGTTGTGTTTCAGGAGTGTTGGGTTCTTGCAAATGCCATTAGGAGCAGTCGGAGGAGCCAGAGGAACATGATGTTTTTCACAGATTATCTCTCTCATGTACGACTGCATATTTGAAGTGACAGTTTGTTAGTTTTAATAATGTAACCTACTACACCATTAATAATAGATGCAATAATAATATCAAGTAATAAAACAGTAATAAAGAATAAAAAAATAAGTCAGCATATTACAAAGTGAGGTCAAAGACCGCTCTATTTAGATAAAGTGTAATTACAGAACCAATATCTAGTAGTCTCCTAAATTCAGATGCGTAGTGACGTGGCTTAAGAGAGAGTTGTGTTGGAGGTGGTCGTCTTTTTGTCCACCAGGGGTTGCCATACTTCAAGAATGTCTCTGTTGTCCAGCTTGTAACACTCTCTCGCTAAATGTATTTCCCAGATCTCTGAGCCGTCGCTGAAATGAAGGACCGCCCTCTGACCTCCACAGTTGAAGAATAAGGCATTTGGCCAGCGATGTGCAGAGGGAAACAGCTCGTCCTTTGTCAATACACGGGTTTGTCACCACTGAACCAAAGAAGGCAAGAAGTGGGTCTGGATCAATAGTTCTATTGAACGCTGCTGATATATAGTCGAATACAAGGCACCAGAAGGAGGCTCAAGTAGGGCAACACCAAAACTGATGAGGAAGTGTGCGTTTACATTCGTCACATGAGGGGGAAGTGTTCAGGTATAATATATATATAACAGAGAATTTTATAATGTAAAAAGATCTGATCTATGGAGGACTGAAACTGCCATAATCAAAAACAAATAAATATATCAAATAAATAAATAAGTAAACAAAATAATAAAGACAGAAATGTAAAAATGAAAGCCTCAATTGTCAAATAAATGTTCATATTCATTAAAGAATAAATAAATATATTCAGAAATCTGAAAAATGTAATGTTTTTATTTATTTTATCCTTATTTTTGTATTCATTTATTTCAATATTTACTTGATTGACAATTGATTCTTTCTATTTAAATTTATATCAGTTTTTCATTATTTCCCTATTTATTTAATTCTGTCTGCATTTATTTCCGTATCCTGTATTTCTGAATACTTAAAGTACTCCATGTAAATGTTGTAGCGACCAGAGGGGGGCCGTCGCGTGAGGCACAAAGCATTATGGGACTGTTGATGCTCACATTGTTTTAAAGTGTTGTTTTAAAGACAGTGTGTTCATGGTTTGATTGTTGTGGTTATGTTGGTGTTATATAATGTGTTTTCAGTGTTTGTGTGGCTAGGAAAGCATTACAGTTTATCTAGCAATGTAGCCACCATGACTCGTGTTGATTAATGACCTGTGTCCATGTATTAAATGGCTTTGTCTTGTTTTAAACAGCACCACCTGTTGTTGAGAAGAGTATGGGGCAGAGGTGTTGTTTAAAGTCAGAAAATCTCTGTCTTCTAACTTTCTTGTCCACGCTAACCCACCACATTGGTGTCAGAAGTGGGATTTCAGTCATGTCAGACTTCAGAATGGAGAGAGAAATTCAAGACCTGGAGCTAGCTATTGAGCAGACACGTCAGCAACTGGGGAGACCACAGAAGGAGTCTACCAGAGGTGGAAGTATCCCAGCACGTCCGGATGGCTCCAGTGCACCACGGCTCCATCGCCCCCTACAGGATGAAAATGATAAAACCAGAGGATTGCTGTTACTTACTGCCGACGCTGAGCTTCAACTGCCCATTGCTGCGGCTGCTGCTAACGAGCTGCCATCAACACCGGTCTCCATGCCCAGCCTGTTGCACCCTGCAGCTGTGCCTACAACACCAGCCACAATGGGATGACGCAGCTGGAGCTGTACCTCTCACAAGTCCAACTAGCGGCATGGCACAGCAACTGGAGCAATGAAGAAGCTGCTGTTCACCTGGCTCTGTCCTTGGAGGGCAAGGCGCTGCAGGTGCTCCTCGACCTAGCCCCAGCAGAGCAGCAGAATCTAGAGGCCCTGACCATGGCGCTGGAGAGGCGATTTGGGCGAAGACTCTTCACTGAGCAGAGCAGAGAGCAACTAGCCAGTCGCCACTGTCAAGAGGGAGAGACCCTGGGCACCTTCGCAGCAGATGTGCGGAGCTGCTCAAGAGGAGCTGACACCAGAGCCGCTGCGCCAGCATGTTCACCTCGCCATGCTCCAATCTCTCAGCGAGGCTCTCCATGAAGCTGAATGGGCCGAGGCTGTACTCTCCACTCGACCTACCCAGCAGAAGGCCCCTGCTCTCCGATCACTTGTCAGGTTGGTCGACTACGAGGAGGAGGCAGCAGAGCTTTGCCAGGTTCAGCCTTCACCACGACAGTGTCAGCAATGGCCTCCACCATCCCGGTGACGTTCACCCAGGCAGAACGATCGCTGTTACCGGTGTGATGAACCTGGCCACATAGCCTGCAACTGCCCAGCACCGAAAGCCAGAGCCCCCAGCTGGCGGGAAATGGCAGCGGGATGGTCTATTGAGCTAGCCCACCACTCCAGTCTTCAGTCCCCCTCCAAGGTCAATACACACAGGTTGGCCGCTTAGGTCACACCTCAGGACTGTATCTGAACTGCCAACTTGACGGTAAGCCCTGCCGGGCCCTGGTAGACTCTGGGGCTACCATTTCCCTGGTACGACCTGGTATCCTCCGGTCAACTCTCGGGGGCATGGGCTTCAACCCACACCCAGATGACAACAGTGACAGGACAAAAGGCTGGCATGAGAGGGAAGAAGTCACTGCGAGTCCAGGCTGGAGACCAGGAGCTGGTGCATGAGTTCTGGCTCGCTTAAATCCAGGACCCGTGCACCATTGGTCTGGATCTGCTGACCCGCTGGGGAGCCATAGTTAATGTGCAGAAGAAAACCATCATGCTTGGCACAGAGACGTTGGCACTTGAGATCGGTCAAGAGAAGAAGACCAGACCTAAAGACCACCGTGCCAGTCGCCAAGCGGCGCCAGCCCTGCAGGCACCGAACCCCTGTGCTTCAACGCAACTCAGCAGCCGAGACCACCGTCCAAGCTTCACACCAGCACATCCATCGGCACCACCACCACCAGAAGCCCTAAACCACCACAGCCTGCCCAAGCCCCGACAGTTGAGCCTGCTGTCCTTCCCTCAGCCGAGAAGACTGAGGCCATACACAACTTATGGCAACGCAGCAGCGATGGTCTCGACCCACAGCAGCGCCACCAGTTGAAATGCCTCCTCGATGACTATGTTGACATCTTTGCAGCTAGAGATGAAGATTGCATGCAGACAGTGCTGGTCCAACATGCAATCGATACCGGCTCTGCCCAGCCCATCCGACTGCACCCCACGCAGCTGACCTTCACTAAACGATAGGCGGCGGAGGACATGATCTGTGAGATGGCTGCAGCTGGTGTGATCGAGCCCTCTGACAGTCCGTGGGCAGCTCCAGCGGTCTTGGTGAAGAGGAAGGATGGCCGCTGGCGGTTTCTCTGTGGCCTATCGACGCCTTAATGCCATCACAAAAATAGACTCCTACCCACTCCCTTAGATTGACGACGCACCTCGACTACATCACTGGGTCCAGCAGGTTGAGCTAGCCCCTGACGCAAGACCAAAGACCGCTTTCACCATCGGGCATGGGTTGTGGCAGTTCCGCATCATGCCTTTCTGACTCTGCAATGCACCAGCCACCTTCGAGTGGTTGATGGAGAGAGTGCTGAAAGATGTCCCTCGGAGTCGTGTTGTGTACCTCGACGACCTGCTGGTACACGCCAACGATTTTGACAGAGCCCTGTCTAACCTTTGTGAGGTCTTCACTGCCATCCGCCAAGCCGGGCTGCGGCTGAACCCTGCAAAGTGTCGCCTGCTGACGAGCAAGACAATATTCCTGGGCCACGTGGTCAGTGCTCGTGGTGTAGCCACAGACCCAGCTAAGGTGGATTCTGTCCGAGACTGGCCAACCCCTGCCAACGTCAGCAAGCTGCGGAGTTTCCATGGCCTGGCGTCATACTACCGCCGTTTCGTCCGGAACTTCGCCACCATCGCCAGCCCACTCCACCGCCAGACTGACAAGGGCAGACAATTTGACTGGGATGACACCTGTGCTGCAGCCTTCGCCCAGCTCAGGGCGACCCTCACTGAAGCCCCAGTTTTGGCCTACCCCGATGCCGGACAGTCCTTCATCGTGGACACAGATGCCAGCAACATGGGGATCGGGGCTATCCTCTCCCAGCGGGTAGGAGATGGGGAGCGTGCTGTGGCCTACTTCAGTCGTGCCCTGAGTCGGGCGGAAAAGAACTACTGCATCACTCAACGTGAACTGCTGGCAGTGGTCCAGGCATAACGGCACTTCTGTCTGTATTTGCACGGCAGCCACTTCCTTATCTGCACCGACCATGCCTCACTCACCTGGCTCCTGAAATTTAAATACCCTGAAGGTCAGGGTGCCCGATGGCTGGAGGCCCTTCAGGATATGACTTTGAAATTGAGCATCGGGCAGGGCAACACCATGGCAATGCTGACGCACTCTCTAGATGCCCCTGTGCAGTGTTGGAGTGCTGCTACTGCCAGCGGCAAGAAGAACGGGGCCAGATGACACCGACGGTGGCGGTCGTCCAGCCTGACAGCCATGAGGAGGGGTGGCTCCAATTGACCACGCAGCAGCTAAGACAACAACAGAAGGCAGATGTGACCCTAGCACTGGTGAGAGGCTGGCTGGAGACTGGGCAGCGTCCCGAGTGGACAGAGGTGTCAGCGCTGGGGCTACCATTCTCAATGGGGCAACTTCGAGCTTCAAAACGGGTTGGCCTACCAGAAGTGGCAAGCTCCAGGACGTGGGGTCAACCTGCTTCAGCTGTTGGTGCCTCGTGTGCTCCGTCCCCAAATTCTCCAGATTGTCCATGGCTCGGTGGGGGCGTGACACTACGGGAATGCCAAGAAACTACTCAGGGGGCGGTTCTACTGGCCTGGCTGCCAACGAGACGTAGAGCTGCACGTGCAATGCTGCGACCCCTGCACCGCCCAGAAGGGACCAACCCAGCGCTCCCACGTCTCACTGCAGCAGTACTTGGTGGGGGCTCCAATGGAGCAAGTAGGGGTGGACATCCTGGGGCCTTTCCCTGTCACAGACGCTGGCAACCGCTACATCCTCGTGGCTCTGGATTATTATTTCACTAAGTGGCCCGAGGTGTATTCAGTGTCAGACCAGAGTGCCACCACGACAGCAGTGAGGTTGGTGGAGGAGATGTTTGCCTGCTTTGTGGTCCCAGCTGAACTCCACAGCGACCAAGGGCGAAACTTGGAGTCCCAGGTCTTTGGTGAGGTCTGTCGGCGGCTGGGGGTGGACAAGACAAGGACAACACAGCTCCACCCTCAAAGCGACGGGCTGGTGGAGCGTTTCAACCGCACCCTGGCCACTCAGCTCGCCATCCTCACCAGCCAACAGCAGCGGGACTGAGACCGTCACCTACCCTTGGTTCTGTGGTCCTACCGAACTGCTGTTCAGGAGTCCAGTCAGTGCACACCTGCTGCCCTCATGTTTGGGCGGGAGCTCCGGACACCGATGGACTTGGTGTTTGGGGCTCCACCCGAGCCAGAGATTGCCGGGGGACGAGAAATGGACTACTTTCGTAGCCTGAAGGATCACCTGCAAGTGGTCCACGACTACACCCACCAGGCTCAAGCCAACTCTGGAGTGCGGCAGAAGAGGGCCTACGACACACGGTGTCGGGGACAGGCTTTCATGCCTGGGGACAAGGTATGGGTGTATTATCCCATCCGTAAGGGTTAGGGGCACACCAGTCGCTCTGTCGCAGCCGGAAGCAGACGGGAGCGCAAAAGAAAGAGGCATGGGGGAAGTCGCTGCTTAAATGCTTCCCCCTAGTTCAATGATTGGCCACCAGTGGCGCTCCATTAATTGAAGCCGCAAACTGCATAAAGAAATAAATATATTTCTATGCTGCTACACACCGATCAGTGTGACTCTCCTCCAGTTGCATTTCCTGTGGGCCCCAGGCGGCCTGTTGGCCAGCGAAGACATCCTGGACATTTGAGGGACTATCTTTTGGGTGATGGGATCGTCGAGGACGACTGACCCCTCAGATGGGAGTTATGTAGCGACCAGAGGGGGGCCGTCGCGTGAGGCACAAAGCATTATGGGACTGTTGATGTTCACATTTAAAGTGTTGTTTTAAAGACAGTGTGTTCATGTTTTGATTGTTGTGGTTATGTTGGTGTTATATAATGTGTTTTCAGTGTTTGTGTGGCTAGGAAAGCATTACAGTCTATCTAGCAATGTAGCCACCATGACTCATGTGTTGATTAATGACCTGTGTCCATGTATTATATGGCTTTGGCTTGATTAAAACAGCACCACCTGTAGTCAAGCGGTGTATGGGGCACAGGTGTTGTTTAAAGTGAGAAAATCTTGTTTCTCTTGTCCACGCAAGCTCGCCACAATATGTAACGTGTGTTTACTTCAGTGACCATCGAAAAATAATCCTTCAATCAACCATCTGTCATATTCACACACTTCTGACAGCTCCATTTACATCAACATGATGATATTCATAGTTGTTTTTTTAGTGGCTGGGAACAGAGATAAATGTAACAAGAGCATTAATGACACATTATGTATGTAGCTAATTATAAATGCCTCCAATAAACGGTGTTTTTTACATTTTATTTTAGTTTTTCAGTTTAAATAAGAATGGCTTCAAACCATATGGAGTGTTTTGATTGACCATTAACACATTATACTGTAAATTACGAGACTCTTCTTCGGTAGCTTTTATTGTGAAAGGCCTGGAAATGAAACTAAAGTTACTCCTGCAGTCAGTATCTGGGGAACAAGGTGCGTACTCGTCTTTGTCTTGACATATTTTCTTTAAAAAGAATCCCAGTAAATATAAAACTCTGTTGAAGTCAGTTGATGTTGTTTTACTGCTGAAACTCAATCAGTCTGACTCTTATGTTCAGATTATGTTCTGGATATTTGGTTACCGATCGTAACGGCTCTGAAGCTCTGACTTCCTCTTTTGAGGCTGACGGCACATTGCACTTGCACACAGCAAGAGTTAAAGCAAGTAGAGTATATTGTAATCTTTAAGGACAAGTTCTGTTTGCAAACATTTCAAAGTTATTTGTTGGCTTGATTAATGATGATTGATTGATAGACTATTGAATGAAGTGTTTTCAGATTCTTAATGTTCTCGTAGGGTCATACTTTGTATTAGTGAAAGTTCTTTTGAGCAGTCGTGTCTCCTCCATGCTGAGGAGAAGTAGCCTTTCTTAGACACCATAAGTGTGAGTTTCTGAGGGTGAACTTGTGTGTTGTGAGATTATTCATGTTTTAAACTTTACTGTCATATTAGTTATTTTTAAAATCTTTGTGATTCTGTTAGTGATGAAGAAAATCTGCCCCTCCCCCCCCTCCTCCCCCTGATTCTTGTTTACCTCAGGTAATATGAACCCTTTAACATCAAAACCCCTTTAATGTGGCTTCTCTTCAGGGATTCATCATCATCATCATCGTCGTCAGTTAAGGCACATACAGCTGATACTAAACTTTATCTGAACTTTGAGACTTCGTAGAAATGAAATCGGTTTAGTTTATAATGTTGCTGTGGACCAAAGTTCAGAGTTAATTTGTCCAAAATAAAAAACAAGTTGAATGAATATGTGTTTCTTTTTGTTCCCAGGTGGTGTTGTGATCAACGTCTCCCTTCATCCAAACTGTGACATGACGTCTTCAGCCCATGAAAACGTTTACAATGTTCACATGGAATCCTTGGTCAGCTGCATCACTGCTGGTGAAATTATTATTATTATTATTATTATTATTTTATTGTGTGAAGAATGTTTGACAGGTAGTGCAGGGAAATGATGAACCATGACCAATTCTAATAGTTTATGAAGGTATAAATAAATAAGGGGGGGAGGAGTGGAAATAAAGATAAAGTTTAAAGTTTCAGATTAAACAAAAAGGTGAGGACCCAGAAGCAGACTTAGATATAAGGATATAATTAAATAAAAGGCAAAAATGCACAAACAAAATCTAAACTCCAACAAAAGACAAAAAGGAAAATCAAAAGACAGCAAAAAACGTACAAACAAAACCAGGAACAGGTAATCCAAGGGAACGAGGAGCTACGAGGAAATCAGGGGAGGCACGAAGATAATCCAGAGGAGACACGAGGAACAAAAACACACCAGGAAGGTCAAAGACATAGACTCCACAGGATAGACGACAATGAACTGGCAACGAGACAGGGGAGCACAAAGACTAAATAAACTCAGGAGGTGAGGCTAATCAGACACAGGTGAGACAATCAAGGGGCAGGTGAAAACAATCAGGGCAGGGCACATCATCAAACAAGCGGGAAACACAAAGGCAGGAAGTGGACCAACACGAGAGACAAGGTGACAAAGTAAAACAGGAAATGATCTAATCAAAAAGACACAAGTGAAATACTAAACTAAACAAGACTAACTACTGACAAGAACACAGAATAAAGTAAATACAAAACTAAACGATGAGAACTCATGACAAGGGACAAAGTGACAGGTAACACAAGAAATAATAACTGAACACCGAAATACAAGAAAAACCAGAACTAAACTAGAAACTCATGACAAAAGTGGTGATGAAAAGTAAATACATTTGAAGAGGTAGTTATTACAGTCTTTAGTGTCCTTAGCAGTGAAATATATAGTCATAATACTGATAGCCAGGAGTCGTCATTATCCTCGCTGTCATCATAGTATACATAGAGTGTGTATATAGAGTGCATCCGGAAAGTATTCACAGCGCTTCACTTTTTCCACATTTTGTTATGTTTCAGCCTTATTCCAAAATGGATTAAATTATTTTTTCCCTCAAAATACTACAAACAATATCCCACAATGACAACGTGAAAAAAGTCTTTTTGAGATTTTAGCAAATTTATTGAAAATAAAAAACGAAGAAATCACATGTACATAAGTATTCACAGCTTTTGCCGTGAAGCTCAAAATTGAGCTCAGGTGCATCCTGTTTCCACTGATCATCCTTGAGATGTTCCTACAGCTTAATTGGAGTCCACCTGTGGTAAATTCAGTTGATTGGACATGATTTGGAAAGGCACACACCTGTCTGTATAAGGTCCCACACTTGACAGTGCATGTCAGGGCACAAACCAAGGATGAAGTCAAAATAACTGTCTGTAGACCTCCGAGACAGGATTGTCTCGAGGCACAAATCTGGAGAAGGGTACAGAAACTTTTCTGCTGCTTTGAAGGTCCCAATGAGCACAGTGACCTCCATCATCTGTAAATGGAAGAAGTTTGGAACCACCAGGACTCTTCCTAGAGCTGTCCGGCCGTCTAAACTGAGCGATCGGGGCAGAAGGGCCCTAGTCAGGGAGGTGACCAAGAACCCAATGGTCACTCTGTCAGAGCTGCAGCGTTCCTCTGTGGATGGAGGAGAACCTTCCAGAAGGACAACCATCTCTGCAGCAATCCATCAATCAGGCCTGTATGGTAGAGTGACCAGACTGAAGCCACTCCTTAGTTAAAAGCACACGGCAGCCCGCCTGGAGTTTGCCACAATGCACCTGAAGGACTCTCAGACCATGAGAAACAAAATTCTCTGGTCTGATGTTCAAAGATTGAACTCTTTGGCGTGAATGCCAGGCGTCATGTTTGGAGGAAACCAGGCACCTCTCATCACCAGGCCAATACCATCCCTACAGTGAAGCATGGTGGTGGCAGCATCATGCTGTGGGGATGTTTTTCAGCAGCAGGAACTGGGATACTAGTCAGGATAGAGGGAAAGATGAATGCAGCAATGTACAGAGACATGGATGAAAACCTGCTCCGGAGCGCTCTTGACCTCAGACTGGGGCGACGGTTCATCTTTCAGCAGGACAACGACCCTAAGCACACAGCCAAGATATCAAAGGAGAGGCTTCAGGACAGCTCTGTGAATGTCCTTGAGTGGCCCAGCCAGAGCCCAGACTTGAACCCGATTGAACATCTCTGGAGGGATCTGAAAATGGCTGTGCACCGACGCTCCCCATCCAACCTGATGGAGCTTGAGAGGTGCTGCAAAGTTGAATGGGCGAAACTGCCCAAAGAGAGGTGTGCCAAGCTTGTGGCATCATATTCAAAAAGACTTGAGGCTGTAATTGCTGCCAAAGGTGCATCAACAAAGTATCGAGCGAAGGCTGTGAATACTTATGTACATGTGATTTCTTCGTTTTTTATTTGTAATAAATTTGCTAAAATCTCAAAAGAACTTTTTTCACGTTGTCATTGTGGTGTATTGTGTGAAGAATTGAGGAAAAAAATGAATTTAATCCATTTTGGAAGAAGGCTGAAACATAACAAAATGTGGAAAAAGTGAAGCGCTGTGAATACTTTCCGGATGCCCTGTATATATGAATATATATTTATATATATATATATACATATATGTGTATATATATCACGTCACGTCTTTGGTTAAAACACTTCCACGTAGGATCCACCTGTGTACCCTCGCTCAGAGCCTCCTCTCTGCATTTTAGAAAGATCCTCCATCATGGCGGAGGGGGAAACATTTTTGGGTCAGCAGAGGAGAGAGGACGCGAGGATGCGCAAATTAATGTAATGAAAAGCACCAGGCTTCATTGGCAGAGCGTAGTGGGCGAGAGGGAGTGTAGACCTGGATGAGGGCGTTCAGGTAGGCAGAAGCTGTATTCTGTCCAGGTGTTTGATTTTCATGTTTCACTGACACCAAACTGTCTCTTCTCTCCTCTCCTCTCCTCTCCTCTCCTCTCCTCTCCTCTCCTCTCCTCTCCTCTTCTCTTCTCTTCTCTTCTCTTCTCTCCTCTCCTCTCCTCTCCTCTCCTCTCCTCTCCTCTCCTCTTCTCTCCTCTCCACAGATACTCGTGCTGAATGTCTTCAGAGGTCATTTCACATGTGATCTATCTGAGTATAAGATAGACAATAGATGCTGTCTCAAGTGTCCTCCTGGTAGGATCCACCAGATTGATATAGTGTGTCTATGTGTTTGTATTTGTATGTGTGTGTGTGTATACATATATATATATATATATATATACACTACCAGTCAAAGGTTTGGACACACTTTCCCATTCACTCGTATGAGAAAATGTGCCCAAACCTTTGACTGGTACTGTGTATGTGTATAATACACATATAAATCAATATACACACACACACACACTTATATATATATATACATATATATGTGTGTGTGTGTGTGTATGTGTGTGTGTGTGTATGTATGTTCAAATCACCCGTATACTTAACAATTTTTTAAAAATCTGTTTTTACAGGATTTCTAGTTTATAGAGATTGCACAGAGTCCAGTCACACCTCCTGTCTGCCCTGCACTGAGGGAACCTTCATGAACCAGACTACGTACCGTACAAAGTGCTTCAGCTGTAGAAACTGTGATTCAGGTACGTTTATGATAGTATTTCTAGAACCTGAGTGGAACACTAAGCGACACCAAACAAAGCAGGTTAAACAGACAGAGAGCTAAAGAGCAGCTGCTGAGCTAAACGCTGTGACTGCCTGAATCAAAGATCCGTGTTCTCTGTCCAACGAGTGTTCAGATACGAGAGGAGCTGTTTTTTGGGTCAATATTCTGAAACGTTTGAGCCTGTTTTGGTTCCACAACTAAATGTGAATGATCTGAGTTATAGCTCAGATGTTTGCTGCATTCACAGCAGCTCAGTTTGTCTCCGTCTGTTTGACTTTGTAGGAACTTTTTGTCCTGTGAGAAACTATTTGAGTTGAGCTAAAGCATCCCTGCTCTACATCCTTACCTTCCTTATAGATGTAGCCTTACCTTATATAGAAGAGAAGATATCTGCCAGGTGTGTTTGGCTGATGGGTCGAGTAGGTCCATAATAACCTCTGTGTGTGTGCTGACAGGTTCTGGTTTGAGGATAAAGACGTCATGTAACCAAACATCAAACACAGTTTGTGAACCACTGGAAGGATTTTACTGCACAGACTCTGCAGAGGACAGCTGTGCAGCAGCACGGAGTTACACAAGCTGCAGACCAGGACAATACATCAGTCAGAAAGGTGAGTTTAACTTTAGTTTTTTCATAAGACCTTCAGTTACAATCAATCTTTATTTATAATAAGACAATTATGAGACAAAATCACGTCTAAAATCTCCTTTAAACTGGTTTTAATAAATGTGCTGTGTGCAGGAACGTCACAGAGAGTCATTGATTGCTCCGCCTGCAGTGATGGAACATTTTCAGATGGGACGTTTACATCTTGTCAGCCACACACACAGTGAGTGAAGCTTCACATCAGACATGGACACACCTTCATGAGTCCATGAGCTCCTACAGGTGTTCCTCTAATAAATGTCCCTCTGTCATTACAGGTGTCAATCAAAGTATCTACAGCTGCTGAAAGCAGGAACTGTTTCAGCTGATGCTCAATGTGGAGGACTGAATACAGCCGGGATAGCACTGATAGTTTGTGTTGGGCTTTTGTTTATATGTACAGTTGCAGTGTTTTCAGAAAGAAGATAAAAAGATGTCTCACAGGTAAGATTTTCTTTGTGTCAATAAAAACTTGATCATGTTTTGATAGATAATACTGTGACATCATCAAGTTTTTATTCATTGCTTATGTTTTATTACAGGAAGAGAAAGAGAAGCAGACATTCATGATCAGGTATGTTTTATTCTCTCTTTACTCTCAATCCATTTAACAGTGAAATAATTAAATGATGTCACTCACTCATTAATATTTCTCTTAAAAGCACAGATGGATTCAAACGCGACAACACCTGAAAATATTTCATACGTATCAGAAGAGAGCTGGTGAGACAGCAGAGTGTTCCTCTGACATGTTCACTGACTGACTCTGTCAGGTTTTATAAAATGTTCCTGTTATAAATAAATCTCTTCTCTCCTCAGGAGCTGACAGAACAAACCTGAACATGCAGACAGTTTACCGTCACACAGTGATTGGTCCATCAGAGAGGTCAAGCAGAGGTCGTGCAGCAGACTCAGTGTTCAGCTCTCGTGTTTGTGAAGCAGAGAATTGTTTCATTTCTCTCGATGAGGCTGAGCAGCATTTTGTAGCCCTATGTATACTGCCCGCTTGTGTCCTGTTTATAGCAAAAGCAACATGCAGAGACTCAACGTGGCCTATAGTGATGGCATGAGAATGCTTTTAAAACTTCCAAGATGGTGCAGTGCTAGTGAAATGTTTGTAAATGTTGGGGTGCCGAACTGCTCTGCTGTGATACGTAATCTTATGTACAGGTTCATGTGCAGGTTGTCAGTTTCAGGTAATGGTATTTTAATGTATTTGAGTAACTGTGAGAGGAGCTCAGTGCGGTTCTCGTCGAGATTGTGGAGCCACTGGCGCTCAAGTGTACGTACACACAGCTACCTAATGTATGTACCTTTGTGTCATAATCTAGTTGATGCCTCACTTGATGTACTAGTTTATGTATTGTCTGTTATGTTTTATAAATATATATATATTTTTTTTAGTGCTATGGACCTCACGCTGTGTCCTTAAATTATTATTATTATTACTATCTTTACTCAGGAAACTTTCATTGTACTTAATGTTAAAGTAATGCGTCTGTTGTCGTAACGCTTGAACAGAGTGACATGTAAAAGAAATGTCTTCATGTGCTCGATCATCATCAGAATGTTTGTGTGACCTGCGTGTTCAGGACGGTCCACGTCTTCATTTCTGTCTTCATACAAACCAAGACTTCACATGAGAAGTTATTCAGACATGTCCACCATTAATCACATGTTTTAATCCTGGCCTCTGTACACTGACCACCTGTTGCTTTAAGAAGTGTCAGGATTACTCACAAAACACTGAGAGGCGGAGCATCGAGCTGTCTGTCAGAATTTTTGTTCCGGCTTTGACTTTGTTTTTGATTCTGCCTGTCGCAATATTGCAATGAATATCCCAAAACAAACAAAAAGATATTGCTATGTATGTTTTTTTCCAATATCATGCAGCCCTAGTGGGTTAAATAAAACTGTGAATACTCAACCAATCAGCACTGCAGGCCCTGCAGGCCCTGCCCTGAAAGTTCCTGGACCTTTGGAAAGTTCTACCCCCTGAGCAGGGACTTTTCAGGGGGTAAGTCAATTACCCTGGAACTAAATTTAGACCCTGGTTCCTGCTGTTGAAACGCACAGAGTTCCTAAAAAGGTTCCTAGTTTCTGGGGAAAGTTCCTGCTGTCGAAAAGCACCTTTAGAGATCAGGGCAGAAACTGTCTTCTTTTGAACCACTTTAAAAAGCACGTTATGATGTTTATGTAGTAGTGTTCATAGTGTTTGTGTGTGTGTGTGTGTGTGTGTGTGTGTGTGTGTGTGTGTGTGTGTGTACATAAATATATATGAGACATTGTTGAACTTTAAAGGATCCAAGATGATGAAGACAATGTTCCTCTGACAATCTCAATTGTGAATTAATCTTTTTTAGGCTGCATTAAATATGAATCAAAAGGATTCTTCAGAGTTTGTAAAAATCATGCTGAACGTTTTTTTCACACTTTACAAAATAAACTACTTTTTATCTTTACCAAGGAAGTGGTTTGTAATTTAGTTGAATGTCTTCTTGCACAGATTTATTTTGGTGCTTCTTTCCTGCTGCAGACGTCAGAAATCACCACCTGAGCTGTGAGGAGAAAGTTCCCCTGAACTTAAACTTCACCAATAATCTTAATCAGACATGAACACCAACCGCTCTGACTGATGTGTTGTCCTGGTCTGCAGCTCTTGTGTCTCTGTGCTACTGCACAGCCGCCCTCTGCAGAGACTGTGCAGTAAAATCCTTCCAGTGTTTCACAAACTGTCTGATTTCTTGGTGCATGACGTCTTTATCCTCACACTAGAACCTGTCAGCACACACAGAGGTTATTATGGACCTACTCCACTTTGACTGTGTTTAATGAACTAACAGCAACATGCTGAACTTTAATCTGACCATCTTTACATTTTCTGAATTAATGTAAAAATATCTGCACACATGATTTAAGATTTAAGAGGTTGGTCACTCGTACACAGAATGACATTTGATTTCTAACATTACTGCAAGTCCCACTGAAAAAAAAAAAGTCTTATTATTGTTTAAAGAAATTACACATTAAAGTGTCAGCTGATTCTAACAGCCAGAGATCTGAAGCAAAGGGTAGATTAAAACATTCATATCAAATCAAATCAAGTTTATTTATAGAGCACATTTCATACGAAAGGCACGGACTCAATGTGCTTAAGATTAAAAACAGGTCAAAATCATACATGACAAGCATATAAAACAGGAAAATAAAACAAAAAGACACTATGCACAGAAAACAGATACAAAAAGCACAGACAATGGAAAACCCGGCACACCCCACTCGAGACCCACCCACATGACACAAACCGGCAACAATCAGCAGACACACGATCAACCAAACACAAACACCCGAACCCTTCCCAACGAGTCTACTTCAAACCTGGTGAAAAGCTTTTGAGTTTTAAGTCTACTTTTAAAAGAAGGCACAGTTTTAGTCAATCATAATTCAACTGGTAGAGAATTCCACACAGTAGGACCATAATGACCGAAGGCGCCATGAGCAGATTTAGAGTTAATTAGGTGTAATGAGGAGACCGTTACTGGATGATCTAAGGGATCTGTTCAGTGTGTATTCAGTGACCAATGTAGGAAGCAGCTAAGCCGTGCATAGATTTAAAAACAATGACAAGTATATTAAAATCGTATTGTTGTTTTACTGGGAGCCAGTGAAGAGATTTTAGAAAGCCAGTGATGTGGTTTTAGTAAGTACTCTGGCTGCAGCATTCTGGATAAGCTGGAGTTTGTTTAACGACTGCTTTGTCAGTCCAGCAAAAAGTGTGTGACAGTAAACGTAGTCCACTTGAAATGAATGCATGAACTTGCATGGATGAGGTCATTCACTGGGCTAAGGTTGTCTACAGAAACAGATATGTATAACTGAGTGTGATCTGCATAGGAGTGATAGGAAATATTGTGTCTCTGAATGATGGACCCAAGTGGGAGCATATACAAATTAAACAGCAGTGGGCCAAGAACTGATCCTTGGGGGACTCCGTTTGGAATCTTGACTTCATCTGATTAAAAGTTGACAGTAGAAACAAAGAAACATCTTCCAGTAAGATATGAAGAAAACCAGTTTAGAATGGTGTCTCTAAAGCCTAAACAGTGTTCAGGACGATGAAGAAGAATTGTATGGTCGACAGTGTCGAAAGCTGCACTGAAGTCAAGAACTACCAAAATAGAAACTTTATGGTAGTCTGAATTAATTTTAAGACCTTAACAACTTTAACAAGGGCAGTTTCTATGCTGTGGTTAGCTCTAAAACCAGACTGATTGGCATCAAACAGATTGTTATGTGATAAATACGGATGAATTTGCTGGTATGCAACCTTTTTAAGAATCTTTCCCAGGAATGGACGGTTTGAGATTGGTCTGTAATTGTTATCAACAAAAGGATCAAGATTCCCTCCTGTCCCCATCGTTGCTTGTGTTGTATTAACTCTCAGATGTGCGTCGCTTTGAACAAAAGCGTCTGCTACATGAAATTGTAACATTGTAACATCCTCACTCTTTCCATATTCAGCCAAGGTGCTTTAATTTGACCAGAATCTGTTTTGTTTTTATAGGTGAAATGTCGTCCATAGTTCATGTCACTGATGGGTTCAAATTATTAACCAGATCACCACACAAAGACAGGGAAGACGAGACAAATAAGAATGTGACCCGGTACTCTCGAAGGGGTTAGTATATCTGGCAATAAGCTTGTCAGATGTGCCTGCACACACTGAACGATTTTTGACTCATTTTAAACCAGCTACTTGTTGAGCGTCCAAGCAACTTTGAAAAGGATACAAAAGTGATCTGAAATCCCGACGTCTATCTGAAACATCAAACACTGAAGTGGTGATTTGTCCTCAGAATAAATAAGGAAAAAACTAAACCACTAAGAAACTTTAGGAACACATAACACAGAGAAGATAAAAACTCCATTTTCCACATCAGAATCACAATTTTTATTTATGGATTATTTTTCCGTTCCAGCAAAAAGAAGAAAGAAGCCTGCAGACTGTGTTTGTTCCCCTCGGCCTGCTGAGACTGGCCCCGCCTACCTCACACTGTATACAGGAAGTGGTCGCAGCCTCTTGTTCATAAGAATTTGACAGACAGAAGTTTCAGGTTTCACCATGCCCACCTTCACAATAAAAGCATGCTGATTTGTTCACTTATCATCAAACTCTGCAAAAATAATGAAAATACATCAATATGCAGCATTTCAAACTAAAAATGTAACACGTATTAAAGCTTTAACACAGGGACAGGACAGGTGTCTTCTTCAGGTCACCTTCAGAAAATGAATCCTTCAACCAACCATGTGTCATATTTATGCACCGCTGCAGCAGTTTGTGAGGTGGTGTGGGGAAAATCACCTGCAGCTGAATGTGGGAAACAAAGGAGATGGACCTCAGACAAAAAGAAGACCTCTCTTTCTCCAGTCTGCATCAGTGGGAACGACGTGGAGATCGTCAGGTCCTACAGGTACCTGGGTGTGCACCTGGATGATAGACTGGGGTGGTCCACCAACACGGACGCTGTGTATGGGAGGGGCCTGAGTCAGCTTCACTTCCTGACGAGGCTCAGGTTCTTTAACGTCTGCAGCAAAATGCTCCTCATGTTTATCAGTCTGTTGTTACGAGCACGATCTTCTTTGCTGTGTGCTGGGGTTCAGCATCACAACAAAGGACGCCAACAGACTGAAGAAACTGATGAAGAAGGCTGAGTCTGCTGTGGGCCTGCAGCAGTGACGTGCGGTCAGGAGAGGCAGGGGAGGCAGAGCCTCACCTGTCATCATAAATAAAATATATAATAAACAGATAAATTAAATGGTTATATTTATCAAATGGTTTGAACTATAAACTGATTTTCCATTTAACATAAACAATTTGGATCGTTTTTTATAAAAAATCGCTGAATTTTCACATTTCCGTTCAAATACGGGGAAGAGACGCACAGTGAGGCAGCAGCAAGCTGAGCCTCACCTTGGATTGCGCAATCCCTCACAAACTGTGCTCTGCCATGCAATGAGAGCGTGTTACTGTCTCTCTGTATGTCGCCAATAAAACACTTTCAAACACCTTTAATATATGCCCCCCTGGCTTTCCATAGTTTAGCTGATGTATATAATATATGTGTGTAACCTGTTTAGTGTGCTCAGCGATCTTACAACGGCAGTGAAGAGGCACTGGGTGAGGCAGGCAGTTTTCTTGCCTCAACGTAGGGGGCGCTGGTGAGCCCAGAAATGTTTATGCTACTCCGCAGCTGCAGAGTAAGTGGCAGGTCAGTGGCAGGTCAGTGGCAGCTGCCTCAGACACCGGCAACTGGAGTGGAAGGCAGGAAGTGCCACTACTCGCTGCCGCTGCCACGAATTGAGCCAGCCCTTGCTGTCAAATGGTGAATAATCTACTCTGTTGTTGGGTTCATATATTTGTAAATCTGATTCTGATGGAGTCAGTGCCTCACCAGCCATGAACCTCACCGCACGTCACTGGCCTGCAGATGGTCAGACTGGAAGAGGTGGTCGAGGCCAGAATACTGGAGATACAGTTCACCGTTATGGACAATGACTCCCGCCCTCTGGAACATGCTGGATAATCTGAGGAGAAACTTCAGCCACAGATTCCTCCACCCTCGCTGTTCCACAGAGAGACACAGGAGGTCTTTCTTACCTGCTGCAGTCAGACTGTACAACACATCTGCACAAACCTACAAACACTGACCTGGACGTATTATCTTTGCACTGTTCACTCTTTGGCCTTTTGTGTGCTACTGCCTGGAAACTAGAATATACATGTACATCTGTGACTTCTGTTCGGTGTGATATCATCTATATTATATTATAATATATCCTATTTTATGTATCATATCATATTATAGCATATTATTACCAGTTCCATAAATGCTCTGTTAAAACCTGCTGAAAACAGGAAATAAATGTAACAACTTATGACACGTATAAATTCCTTCGTTAAACAGTGTCTTTATTAATTTTTCCCTCCACTCCAGTTGAAATGACGTAAAACCAGAAAAATGTTCTGATTGGCCAGCTTTTGTTGTGAAAGGATCTTTCCTTTCAAAAAGAAACTAAAGTCACTCCTGTGGTCAGCCTCCGAGTAACAAGGTGCGTACTCGTCTTTGTCTTGAGTTTTCCTGTAAATAGAATCACAGTAAATATGAAACACTGTTGGAGTCAGTCGTTGTTGTTTAAAAGCTGAAACAGTCTGAGTGTGATATGTGTCAGAAATGTTCTGGATATTCGGTTGCAGAACATACAATAGTTGTGAAACGCTCAGAGTTTCTCTTTTAAGTCTGAAGTCACGTTTTTTTATGTCATACTCGTTATTATAAATTAACATGCACTGTGACGGTGTCAGTTTATGTGACAAGATATCTGGAATGAGTCCGGGTCTGAAGAGGAAATCCTGAAGAACATAAAAAAGCTTCGTCCAGAGAAGTCGAGTCAGATCGTTGCTTCCTTAAAGTCGGTTAAAGAATCTTGGGTGTTGATCTTTTAGTTACCAGAAGCGCTCACAGTGAAAACCAGGAGACATTTCAAAGATCTTTGAGAAAAAGTTCTCTTTAAAAACGTTACCAAGTTGTTTGTTGGCTTTTTTGTTTGCAGATGATTGATAATTGGTTTATAAATGATTGAATAAATAATAGATGGAACGTGTTTTCAGTGTAAGATACAACATGTGTTGGTAGGATCATAATCAGATATTAACGGTCCGTTCCTCTCCACGCACGTGACTTTACTTGCGCACAAACACGGCCACAGCCAAACCCCCCCCTCCTGTCTCCCCGTGCATGCCCTCCCTTTACCCTGGCTGTCAGGAAGGTTTTACGGTTGATTTAAAAGACCATGTTTCAGCTTCTTCTTCTTTTTTATACACTTACTGTATTGTTTGTTCATTCTTCTTTATTTTAGTCTAGTTTATTCTTCCTCTTAGTGTTTATTTATTTGAACAACAACCCGTGATATTTAGTTTCACATTCACCACCTCTTGTCCTCTAGTGTATTCCTTTTTTAAAAAACTCTTTTTAGAACAAATTTTAAACAAATTACACCCAGGAGAGTAAAACCGTCTCTTATTAAACCAAAAACACAATATGAAATAGTTTCTCCTTTTTCTGTTTGACTCAGTCTCCATGTGTTTGTATGAGTTCCTACCCAACCATTAGAACAGATGACTGTCCATCCAGATTTCTCAGAGATGTTAAAAGAAGATGCAGGATGTGGATGTGATGAAATATATGAAGCTGATGAGCAGGAGGCCGTAGAATGGCGGGGACTCGTACCTCAACTGCTGGGCTCTGAATCAGAAAAAAACAGCTCACAAAATGTGCAGAACAGTCACTCAAATTTACCCACTTTAATCTGTTCGTCAATCTTTTCATTTAGTACACATTTGAACTCTCAACATTCACTACAATTCACGTTTTTTAAACTACATTCATCGTTAATAACGTCACATTTTAACCATGAATTACTTGAAAATGAAATATGGACTCATTTACAATCAGTCCGTTTGATCCAAAGAAATAACAACAGTTATCATGAAATATTACCTGCTAGCTTAGTTAGCTTATTACCTGTATTAGGGTAATCGTCCCTTTAAGCCCACCAAAACCTGTTTGCAGACATTATATATGCAAATATATATATATATATCTATATATAGATATATATATTATATATCTATAGATATATAGATATATATATTACCACAATTTAGGAAATAAAATTGCAGATGAAATGAAACATTTATCTCTCATTTGAAGGTTAGATAATTTATACAACTTTTTAATGTTTTTATTATTTAATTTAAGGAAACCTGTCCAAAGTCTGGAATGGGCTTAATGGGTACCGAATGAGCCCATGTGTGTTCCCAATAAGCCCACTTCATGATTTACTGATAAATAAATAATTACATATTTTAAATGTAACAATACAAACTTGATCTATCAAATCTGTAATCTCTTACCTCTCAATAGCAATTAAAGAATAGTTATTTTTAACATAGCTAGTAAACACAGCTTAATCTAACTGGCCTGCTTAACCTCATAATAGACTGCTTCACGCTGTGTGTAGTTTTAGTTTCTCCTGGTTTCAGTCATCTTGCTAAAACTGATCTGAAAGTAAAGATTTAAAAATGAGGCCAATGATCTGAATTAGGGAACTGAGCTGAACAAGAGGAAGAACATCCCCATTGAAACACAGTCAGCCGGGCTTAAAGGGTACATCAGTGATTTTATGGATAAAGACTGAATATTTTATCTTCCCTACATGACCTTAAATAAACAATGTTATGAATATAATAATAATAATAATAATAATAATAATCTATATATGGTGGACTAACATAACGTAAACATTTAAAATGGATCATACAGAGAAGTAATTAACTACACTCATTTACATCCACCCCAACCAGTGTGATTGTTCTGCTCGTGTCCCATTTAAGCCCACCTGATGATGATGATGATGATGATGTTAATTTAAAAAACAACTAAGATAAAAATACACATTTAATAAACATTTAATTATAATAATATCAACTGCATACACAAATGGAAACTATACATGCTTGTCATGCTTTATGTCATTGCAATGAACCATTCTGTGTAGCTCCTGCATGGCAGCACTATGTTGTTGGTTAGCTAGCATGCTAAAACTCATATTTTGATTTCAAAATAAAACAATATTAATATTTCTTTTGATATGTGTTTTTCTGAGGGTACCCACAGGACCAACGTGTTTTTTGCAGCTTCTTCTCAGCTCAGCCGGCACATGTCACACATTGACCCAATCCCAATCTCCTCCCTGAAGCCTGAGCACTGAACACTCACGGACTTTAATGGCGTCAGGCGTGCAGTGCGTGAGTCTGTGAGGGTTTGAGAACAGCATAAAAATGAGGAATGGGTCGCACAATCATGGCATCACATTGCCTGTAAACCAGATGGGCCATTAAATCTAATAAGAAAAAAAGGCGACCTGCAGCGTGTGTGTGTGTGTGTGTGTGTGTGTGTGTGTGTGTGTCTTACAGTGTTTACATATTTAAGATAAGATAAGCTTTATTTAACAAACTATCAAAAGTCAGAAAGGCTTTCATGTTATCTAATTGTTTACAGATAAATGTATTTGCGGTTCCCGTCCATGCTCGCATTGTTTACATTTATTATTATTTTTTGGTCAAACTTTATTGAATACGACTTCAATGTACGAACATTTGTTTACATTTAGTGGGGGGCTGGACTATCACGTTTGTATACGTCACCAAGTTCGCTATGAACCCTGGGTAAGTCCCACAGGAAAGCCAGCAGATATGCGGACTCACGGAAAGTCCGTAATTTACCGTTGAAATGTCGGCATCAGAGAACCTCACGCACTTACCGGGAACGCACCTCAAAGTCTGTGAGTCCGAGAGTGTGGAGATTGGGATTGGGCCATAATTAATAAACGTCCCTAACTCAAGATCAGCAAATCTGATTGGCTTAAAAATACAACTGGCATGTAGGTTAAAAAAACAGCTTAATATGAAGAAACATGACACAGCACAAAATGATGAAGACTCAGAAGTTGCTTATATGGTCGGCTACGTGAGCTTAATAGGGACGTTTACTCACACTCTGAGGCTACATTTGAAATTCGACTTAATAAAGTGGAAACAGGCTTTTTGTTTATCACTCCAACTTAAATGATATTTTTATCTCATCCCGATGGGTTTTTATTTAACAATCTTCAAGTCACAGTTACATAAATACTAACACACTAGCGGGCCTAAATTGCAGTTTTGGCTAGTAGCTAACTCACCGGGAAATCAATATGTCCGCCGCTGATACAGAGAAGTCCACTCCGTGCTGCAAATGTTTCACTCTCTCATCTATCTACATAAAACCACAGCGTGGTCTGTGTTTATTCTGATTTAATCAATCTTAATCTCACTTTTCAGTTCCTATCACGATGGCTACTAGCTCAACGATCTGTCATCTATGTGTCCTACTCCCTCGACCTGTGTCAGAAACCCTTTTCCAACCGAAATTAACACGTTGATGCGAGTTTTTCAGACCCGGGAAGACCCGCTTTATAAGTGGGTAAGCGGTGCTTATAAATGCTGATTGTCTCTTTTCCCATTGCCAGTGGAGTATACTGCTTTCGGTCCCTTTCTGATGCGTCACCGTGCGACGATGTTACGGTGGTTAGGTCTTTATTGTATCTATTACTCATTCAGTCTGTGTATCAAACTCAGCACGGTAAAATTTGGAACAAAGTTCGAGCGCTGCTCGGACGGAGACGGGCGGAATTTCTAGCTGAGATGACGAGGAGTCACAGAAGTTACAGGCAGAGCATAGCATCGCGCCAGAACGGGGGCGGAGATTAGCACGATGACACGGGTTTTGTGTGCCCATCAATGCCGATCAGAGCCGAGGCGATAATTACCCGGGTCTTTCCCAGCCGGGAAACGACGGGTCCATTGAGTTTGAGGTTATCCTGAACACTAGGTCCCTTACCAAGTTACGCCAGCAGATGGTGCTAAAATACGGGTATTTATTCTAAGTCATGTCTGTTAGAGACGTTTAACTCTTTTAAACTGTTCTTTATTCAAATTAAATAAATATAATGACTAAACAATGGCTGCCCTGACTACCTGGGCTACACCTCTCAAGAGATATGTGAGAAGTTTTTCATCTCATTTACAAGTAAAGTTATGGATGTTAGGCAACAAATCACCCAGCCAGACCGTATTCTACATGCGCGTAGGACACAGTTATTTTAGCACTTTTGAGTCTGTGTCCATTTTTATCTGAAATCATATCCCACATGACAGCCTCGAGTTTTTCTTAAAGAGCTTTTTAACACCGTTGGACCTGATAAAATGAAGGGGTGAATCTGTTTAGTGATGAAGATAACTGCCCCTCCTCGTCACGTTGTGTTTACTTCAGGTAATATGAACCCTTTAATAATGAAACCCCTTTAAGTGGCTTCTCTTAAGTGTCATCATCCTCATTAGTTAAGGCTGATACTTAACTTTATTTGACAAACAAATTAATTCTGTTTAGTTGTTCGGTTTAAAATACAACAAGTGTGATTGAATATTTTCTCTCTCTGTTCCCAGGTGGTGTCGTGATCAACGTCTCTCTCCATCTCAGATCTCAGTGAGAAGACGTCTTCATGAAAACTGTGATCCTGACTTTACAACGATGTTCAGAGGGACTCTTTGGTCAGCTGCATCACTGCTGGTAAAAGATTTTATTAGTACAGAGATTTTTTTGTCTTTTTCTTTTCCATCTAAAGTTCAAAGAAAATAAAACACAGAAATGAACTGAAGAACTGAAGGTGTTTTTCATCAACACACTGAGGGATGATGTTCATGTTTCACTGACACCAAACTCTCTCTCTCCCCTCCTCGTCTCGTCTCGTCTCGTCTCTCCTCTCCTCTTCTCTTCTCTCCTCTCCACAGATGCTCGTGCTGAATGTCTTCAGAGGTCATGCTCTCACATGTGATCAATCTGAGTATAAGATAGGAAATAGATGCTGTCTCAAGTGTCCTCCTGGTAAGATCCAACTGAAAATTAAAGGGATATATATATATATATGCTTATGACTTAAAAAATAAATTTATATCTGTTTTCTTTAAACAGGAAGTCGAGTTCAAACTGATTGTAGCTCAGAGTCCAGTAGCACCTCCTGTCTGCCCTGCACTGAGGGAACCTTCATGAACCAGCCTACTGACAGTATGCAGTGCTTCTTCTGTAGAGACTGTGATGCAGGTACATTTCTGATAATATAACATAATATAATATAGTATAATATGATGATAATAATATTTTCCAAACCTGAGTGGAACACTAAGCGACACCAAACAAAGCAGGTTAAACAGACAGAGAGCTAAAGAGCAGCTGCTGAGCTAAACGCTGTGACTGCCTGAATCAAAGATCCGTGTTCTCTGTCCAACGAGTGTTCAGATACGAGAGGAGCTGTTTTTTGGGTCAATATTCTGAAACATTTGAGCCTGTTTTGGTTCCACAACTAAATGTGAATGATCTGAGTTATAGCTCAGATGTTTGCTGCATTCACAGCAGCTCAGTTTGTCTCCGTCTGTTTGACTTTGTAGGAACTTTTTGTCCTGTGAGAAACTATTTGAGTTGAGCTAAAGCATCCCTGCTCTACATCCTTACCTTCCTTATAGATGTAGCCTTACCTTATATAGAAGTGCACTCATTAGAGAGAAGATATCTGCCAGGTGTGTTTGGCTGATGGGTCGAGTAGGTCCATAATAACCTCTGTGTGTGTGCTGACAGGTTCTGGTGTGAGGATAAAGACGTCATGTACCCAAACATCAAACACAGTTTGTGAACCACTGGAAGGATTTTACTGCACAGACTCTGCAGAGGACAGCTGTGCAGCAGCACAGAGTTACACAAGCTGCAGACTAGGAGAATACATCAGACAGAGAGGTGAGTTTTATTTCTAATAATAAAATTATGAGACAAAATCACGTCTAAAATCTCCTTTTAACTGGTTTTAATAAATGTGCTGTGTGCAGGAACGTCACAGAGAGTCACTGAGTGCTCTGACTGCAGTGATGGAACATTTTCAGATGGGACGTTTACATCTTGTCGACCACACACATGGTGAGTGAAGCTTCACATCAGACATGGACACACCTTCATGAGTTCATGAGCTCCGACAGGTGTTCCTCTAATAAATGTCCCTCTGTCATTACAGGTGTCAATCAAAGTATCTACAGCTGCTGAAAGCAGGAACTGATTCAACTGATGCTCAATGTGGAGGACTGAGTACATTTTGGATAATGTTTATAGTCTCTAATCTTGTGCTTATTTTATCAGCTGTACTGTATCTCGCACTGAAGCAAAAAAGACTTCAAAAACAAAGTAAGATTTTCTTTGTGTCAATAAAAACTTGATCATGTTTTGATAGATAATACTGTCTGTGACATCATCAAGTTTTTATTCATTGTTTATGTTTTATTACAGAGAGAGAAAGAAAAGAAGAAATTCATGATCTGGTATGTTTTATTCTCTCTTTACTCTCAATCTATTTAACAGTGAAATAATTAAATGATGTCACTCACTCATTAATATTTCTCTTAAAGGAACGGAGGATTCTCAGCCTTATCGGAATAGAGCAGGTGAGACAGCAGAGTGTTCCTCTGACATGTTCACTGACTGACTCTGTCAGGTTTTATAAAATGTTCCTGTTATAAATAAATCTCTTCTCTCCTCAGGAGGTGACAGAACAAACCTGAACATGCAGACAGTTTACCGTCACACAGTGATTGGTCCATCAGAGAGGTCAAGCAGAGGTCGTGCAGCAGACTCAGTGTTCAGCTCTCGTGTTTGTGAAGCAGAGAATTGATTCATTTCTCTCCATGAAGCTGAGCTGACGTCAGCTGAGGTTGTCACTCATGCTACAAACACACACATTATAAACACAAACACAAAGTGGGTCCTTCAACAGTCTGTTATAAACACAAAGTCTTATTTTATATTCATCTGTTTATTTTCTTGTTCTTTTGCTTTCTTGTTTTTCACCTTCTGCAGCAGCTTTAATGTGTCAGCAGCACATGAACCACAGTCACGTCTCATACAGACGATGACGAGTCATTTCAGTTGTTTGCTGAAGATCTCGACTTCTTTATCTGGTTATCTCCAGAGAACAAAGCTGGTTCTCTCGTGATAACGGATCATTTAGTGTCGATGTAGAAAACAGAACAACAGGCTGCTCGCTGTGATATTAAATCAGATTCAAATCAAATGTTATTTGTATAGCGCCAAATCATAACCAGAGTTATCTCAAGACACTTTACAAGAAGAGCAGGTCTAGACCGACTCTTTATGTTATTTAGAGAGAGACCCAACATGAATCACCATGAGCAGCACGTAGCAACATCCAGCACAGTGGCAGAACAACTTCCTTTAACAGGCAGAAACCTCGAGCAGAACCAGACTCGTGTTGAACATCTGAAGAGACTGGATGGGCCGAACATGGGACAGAAGGAGAAGCAGGATAGAGACAGGCAGAGAGAGCAGCAACAACATATGTTCTTGTTACAACAACAGCAGCTAATACATACTCATGGTTATGATGCCAATAATAGTGGTGCACTAGTGTGAAGATTAGCAAGAACAGCAGAGTCATGATGAAAGGCTGATAATAGTAATTGTAACACTTGAAGTCAGCAGGTCTACTTTGTTAGACAGGACAGGTAAAATTAAATGCAATTGTTAACATTTGAATACTATAATTAAATATTTTTTAAATGAGCGTTTATGTAGGATGTAATGAGTTTCATGTCTTTGGACTCCTGCATTTCGCCCATGTCCCTTATGGGACTATATAAATAACAAGTTAAAAATAACAAAAACAAATGATAAGGAGGAAATCTCCATAAGCTTACACTGGCATGAAAGAGTAGCCAGAACACTTGTTATGAATAACTAGTGCACGTTTGAGTCTTGAGAATATATCACTTTTATGTTCTCTGTATGATCTTAGATCTGCTCCTCTTGTACTCCTCTTGAGGTGTCAGAGTCTAACATGTATGCTTTAAGTTTTACTGCCATGTTGGCCTCTGATGCTCTTAGTCGAGTGTCTTGAGAATTACTGCAGTTGAGTCTTTAAAGATCCTATTCTTGATTTATATCCTGTTTTCCCTCAGTTACACTGACTGTATGTCAGCCTTTAACATTATAGCCAGCAAGCTTTATGTACTGTAGCCTTTGCTCTCTTGGTCTTTTTCTTTAGATTTATTATATGTGTGTGTTTAAGTTTGAACATTGTAAACTCACTGTGTAGCTTATAGCTCACAACTTATAATATGAGTTTATTAATTAATGGATTATTATCTGATTTCTTAACTGGAAAAATAGAATGATGATTGATTACATATTATTTTGGAGTATTACTCGATTATGTTGACTTTTTATTAACACAAATTATTGGTGAATTGTGAATTGCAAGGAATTATTTTAACCTTGACTTTTAATCAATGATTTGTGCTACTATTCTCCTTCTAGTAGTTACTTTAGTCTTTTCATCAATCTGCATGGTTGATTTTTCTGTCAATGTACTTTAATGTACTCATGTAACCATGTCATATATCCATTTATTGGACTTTTGACTATGTATTGTTAAACATTTATCATTTATGCTTACGTTTATTGAGTTGTCAGAGAACTTCTCTTTGAGTCCTTATTTGTGGGTCGCAGAGTTGTTGAAACTGGTCTTGTCTGTGAACAGATTTATGATTGGCTCCCCGGTCGCAGCTGGCCCACGTGGGGTAGGGCTCAGGTTGGCCAATAGTTATGGGTAGGCTGGACAAGTGTCCCTCACCTCACGTGGACGGGCCGCGTGCACCTCACCTCACGTGAACGGGCCGCGTGCACCTCACCTCACGTGGACGGGCCTCGTGAACTTGCAGGTGCAGGAGCTGGGAAATTCCAGCTTTTGCGCAGAGGCCTATATAAAGGCAAATGTCCGGAGATCGGGGCTCACTCCCCGCCCCACTCTCCTCAGGACATGCCTACCCGTCTCTCAGAGATTCTCCATTCGCAGGAAGAGGTAAAGCAGATAGTCTGAAAAACTTTAAATCTGACTCTTGTCCGTTTGTGACTTGAACTTCTGGCGTAATTTAGATTTGAAGCAAGACTTTGACAACTGTTGGGCCTGCCATAACGGGGATGCTCGTAAGCTCCTGGCGACAACACGCCTTTCGAGGGTTTGCATGGTATCTCTTGGTAGACAAACCTAAACAGGACTCGAGGTTTTGTGAATAATCAATGCCCGCCAGAGACTCCCAAATTTAGCTGATAGATAGAGAGAATGTAATTTAAGGTTTCTTAAACTGCATCCAAATTGTCCAACTCCTAAATTATCAGCCTTCTTTAAAGGCATCTGAAAACAGAACCAGACCAGTTCTGACAAATTTGAGTTTTTAACTTTTTCTTTTTTATTATTTATATATTTATAACCGAGTGAACAAATAAAGGCATGTAAAACTTTAAGAAATCCTTTGGAGGGAGTTTTGGTTTCAGAGTGAGTGGTATTAAAACAGAAGTGAGAAAGGTTTTCTTCAAAGGACTCCGTTACGCCCCCGAGGTAAGCTCATGAGATTCACACTACGGCGACATTACTGATTTATAGACACACACACACACACAGGGCAGAGAGCACCTTTAGAAAGCCTTTAGGGGTTTCACGGTAGGGACCGGACCAAGGGACAGAGAAACTAGCCGTATTTTTCCCTGAGGGCTAAGGGCCCGCTAGCATAGTCCCAGTAGTGATCCGTGAGCACTACGGCGACAGATTAATGAACGTGTCGTCGGCGACGGGAAAGCCTCAGTTTTTGTGACGCTTCTGAGGGCGTCCTGCTTTTAGAAGGAGAAGAAAAAATAGGAACAATTTTTTCTTAAAACCCCCCTTCCCCTTACCTATTTAGATATTAGAGCATGCTTCAACTTTTAGCATTAGCAGCAACAATAATGATACTATGGGGAAGTCTGATGTTAGTAGGTGTTGCAGACTGAGTCGAGCCGGTCAGCAGCAGACAGCGAGACAAGGGAGCGCAAGAACTCCCGGGAAGATATATGGTTAGTAACGTTAATGGGACAAGAAGACACAGAGTTAATGAGCTGCATTAATATGACAGAGAGAGAGGGAGAGAGACACAGAGGGAGAGAGAGAGAGACAGACAGACAGAGAGAGAGAGAGAGAGAGAGAGAGGCTCGGTGTGTCAGATCCCCCCGGCAGTCTAAACCTATTGCAGCATAACTCTGGGCTGGTCCCAGCCTGAGCCAGCCCTAACTATAAGCTTTATCAAAGAGGAAAGTTTGAACTCTTAAAAGAAGAGAGGGTGTCTGCCTCCCGGACCCTGACTGGTAGATTGTTCCAGAGGAGGGGGGCCTGGTAGTTGAAGGCTCTACCTCCAACACTACTCTTAGAGACTTTAGGTACCACAAGCAGGCCTGCATCCTGGGAGCGCAATGTTCTAGAGGGGTAATATGGCACTATGAGCTCTTTCAGATATGATGGTGCCTGACCATTAAGAGCTTTGTAAGTAAGAAGAAGGATTTTAAATTCTATTCTAGATTTCACAGGAAGCCAGTGCAGAGAGGCTAATACAGGAGAGATGTGATCTCTCTTCCTCGTTCTTGTCAGCACACGTGCTGCAGCATTTTGTACCAGCTGCAGAGTTTTTAGTGACTTATTAGGGCAGCCTGATAGTAACGAGTTACAATAATCCAACCTGGAAGTAACGAATGCATGGACGAGTTTTTCTGCATCGTGTTGAGACAGGATGTGTCTGATGTTTGTTGTGACGGTGAAAGAAGGCTGTCCTTGATATTTGTTTTCTGTGGGAGATGAAGGACATATCCTGATCAAACAGAACTCCCAGATTCCTAACAGTAGTGCTGGAGGCCAGGATGATGCCATCTAGGGCAGAGGTTTCATTACAGCTAGTTTAAAAGACAGTGGTACATCGCCTGTCGATAAAGACATATTGATCATATCTAGTAAAGAGGTGCTGATTGAGGGAAAGACTTCCTTCAGCAGCTTGGTTGGAATAAAGACAGGTCGATGGTTTAGACGGAGTGATTAGAGAATTTAGCTCAGGAAGGTCAATTGGAGACAAACAGTGTAAACATCAGGTTTTTGAGCAGTTTCCAAAGATACATCTGCACCAGTTAAGGGCAGCAGGTTACAGAGTCTCTAATCTTTAGGATTTTGTCATTAAAGAAGCTCATGAAATCATCACTGCTGAGGGCTATAGGAAAACATGGCTCAATGGAGCTGTGACTCTCTGTCAGCCTGGCTACAGCGCTGAAAAGGTACCTGGGATTGTTTTTATTTTCTTCTATAATTACAGAGCAGGACATGCCATGCTGCCATCGCCCACACTGATGAGGGAAGTTCAGCCTGTTTCTACGTTCGATTGGTGATACGAGTTATGATCATCTGACGTTACGGTGACCTCCAGGAAACAACTGAAATGAGTCGTTATCACGGGAAAACAGAGTAAATGAAATGTAGGTTGAAGTTTATATCATATTTGAGAGGTCACAGCAATCTTTGACCTTTGACCCCAAATTCAAATCAGTTCAAACCTGAGTCCGAGTGCACATTTGTACAGAGGCCGACACGGGCAAACGTGCTCCAGCGGCCTGAAGCTCTTCCATCAGAGGAAAACAGCAGCAGAAACAGAAACCATGCAGAAACCAAAACACATAAAGTCTGAAGGGAAACGTGCTGCAAGAAAAGAGAAACAAAGGCATGAACAGCAAACACAGACGACATAAACACTGACGCATGATCAGAAACACAGCGCGGAGGAAGAGAGGACGTTAAATTAAATGTCTTATTTGAAATGAAGGATTTTTACCTGTTGTGTAACAGAGCAGCGAGCCGTCACTGAGTTCTTGTGAGGAACAGACTTTAATATCACTTTGTTTTTGTTGTTCTGAATGTTTTTCTGATGCTTCTCTTCACTCTGTGTTTCTCTCTCTGAGTCCACTCTGTGTTTAAATATCACTGCATCAATAAAAGTCTCTTACTTGAATCTTAAAAGTGTCTGATGTGGATTTATCGTGTGTTTGACTAAAAAGGTGACAGGTCGTCGTGTTCAACAGGAAGTAAAGAGCGCCGCAGCACAGCTGGACACAGTAATCAGGGAAGAAGTGAGAATAAAGAAGTTCACTGAGTCACTGAATGCAAACGACTTAAAAGTTTAGTTTGTCTGAAACATTTTGCTTCCCTACAGTCTCTTTTTGTTCAGCATCAGAACACAAAAAAATGATCAACGTGAGAATATTTCTGATATTTAATGGTCTTTACTCCACATTTATCCGCCCTGTCTGGTTTTATAGGATTTTTCTTAAAGCACAAATTGCATTAAAAAGCTCTTTAGAAATCACAGCCCTACTGATAAAAGATTTTTGAGACCAAATCAGTTTAAAGGGGAGAAACTCACAGATTAAAGATGTGTTTACAGAGAGGGAATATCAGAGCCAGAGCGCCCCCTGCTGGATGAACAACATGATGACACCTTCTCAACATCAGGCATATATCAGCCTGTTTTTATTATAGATATTATTATTATTGCCAGAGACAGAGAGAGGTCACAGCATGAAGGGGAATAAAGTGAGAGGAGGGAGGGAGACAGGAGCAGTTTGTTAAACGTCATTCAGTCTCCTCCAGCTCTCAGTCCACCTCTCCTGTGTTTTAAGCAGTGGCGGCTGGCCAATAGAGGGCGCTAGGGCGCCGGCCTCCCTATTGGAGAGTGTGTGTCATCTCTGCTTTAGGGGCGCTTTTTCCAGCGCCCCTAAAGCAGAGACGAGTAGCCAATCAGGGACTGTTGCTGGGGCAAGATACGCGCATATCAACGTGAATTTGGCCAATCAGCGTCATTGAAAATAATCCCCGGAGGTTCGGGTAAATTCGGTTAGTCTCGGTGGTTGAAGTCTGTGATGGAAATGACAATGATGGACGCTGACACCGCAAACAACTCTGTACACTCTCCTCTTCAAAATCTGTTCGAGAGGAGAAGTTTAAGTGAAAAATTAGGGATTAAAGAAACTGGACCGGATCAGCCAGATACTAAAATCAACCAACCAGCGAGTGAAAAAGGTAAAACCTACACCAGAGGATTTTCTCCCAACTGGTACACCAGAAAGGCTTGGCTAGCTGAATGTAGCCATTTAATGCACTATTTTGCTCCCCGTCTTTACTTTTTAAAACTGTCATAGTGGGATGGTTGTTAAAAACTGATTATGGCACAGCACAGCCACACCTAGAATATTTTTCACCAGCCGCCACTGGTTTTAAGGATAGACAGGTCAGACCTGTTTGGGTTGTACTTCATGCAAGATAAAATCAGGGTTTTCGTTCACTTTCACACTGACTGTTATTTCTTTTCACCTTCTCAACAGAGAACACAAACTCTGCTCATTTTCACATCGTTTCTCAGGAGGAATTTTTAACTGAACGGAGCCAAAGAAAAACCAACATGGAGCTAATGTAGAATCTTAGGTTTAGTTTTTATTTGCATCTTAATCTCTTTAAATTATATTTATATGACTCTAGATGCACTTTTTAATAACTAACCAGCTTCGTGTTTTAAACCATGAATTTCTCCGCACTAATCTTTAGCACAGATTTATTTTGGTGCTTCTTTCCTGCTGCAGACGTCAGAAATCACCACCTGCAGCTGTGAGGAGAAAACTTCACCAATAATCTTAATCAGACATGAACACCAACCGCTCTGACTGATGTGTTGTCCTGGTCTGCAGCTCTTGTGTCTCTGTGCTGCTGCACAGCCGCCCTCTGCAGAGACTGTGCAGTAAAATCCTTCCAGTGTTTCACAAACTGTGTCTGATTTCTTGGTGCATGACGTCTTTATCCTCAAACCAGCACCTGTCAGCACACACACAGAGGTTATTATGGACCTGCTCCACTGTAAAGAGCCAACAGCAGCATGCTGAACTTTAATCTGACCATCTTTACATTTTATGAGATGTGAAACTAAAGTTTATGAATTCATGGAAAAATATCTGCGCACATGATTTAAGATGGAAGAGTGAATAGATTTCTATCATTGTTGTAAGTCCCACTGATAAACATTAAAGTGTCAGCTGATTCTAACAGCCAGAGGTCTCTGTGAGGACTGACAGTGACCTGTCATTGTGACCACCAACAGATGAAGCAAAGGGTTAAACATTAAACACTGAAGTGGTGATTTGTCCTCAGAATAAATAATGAACAATAACCACGAAGAAACTTTAGGAACAAACAACACAGAGAAATTAATAACTCCATTTTCCAAATCAGCATCACAAGTTTTATTTATTGATTATTTTTCCGTTCCAGCAAAGAACAAGACGCCTGCAGCCTGTGTTTGTTCCCTCGGCCTGCTGAGACTGGCCCCGCCTACCTTACACTGTATACAGGAAGTGGTCATGCCTCTTTGATCTTTCAGCCTCTTTTTGTTTCAAATAGTTTCTGTTTCTGCAGCCTATGGTTTTAATGCAGCCATATTCCCCCAAAAGGTTGACAAATCATATCACCTCACAGGACTGAGGAAATGTCACAGAGCTCTGCATGACAAATTAAAAAAAACAGTTTCTTGTATCTACTAAAAACACAAAACAAAACAGTTTCTAGTTTCCCTGCCTTCAGAATAAAAGCATCCTGCTTTGTTCAAAATAGGTTTTAATACATTAACTAAGTATCTTATTATCAAACTCAGCCCAAAACCCTACAGACCAGTTTCACTTCTACGCTTCCTGTCAAAAATACTTGAGCGCACAGTTTTTAATCAAGTCTCTGACTTCCTGTCTGAGAACAATCTGTTGGACCCAAATCAGTCTGTGTTTAAGCGGGGCCACTCTACAGAAACAGCACTACTGTCGGTAACAGTATCACTGCGTCTGGTTAAAGCTGCCGGACAGTCCTCAGCTCTATTGCTGCTAAATCTGTCAGCCGCCTTTGACACAGTGAACCACCAAATCCTCCTCTCCACTCTCTCTGAGCTTGGTATCTCAGGATCTGCCCTCCTCTGGTTCATGTCCTACCTCTCAGGGAGATCTTTCAGAGTATCTTGGAAAGGAGAAGTGTCCAAACCCCACAGCTTATCCACAGGGGTGCCTCAAGGGTCAGTCCCCTTCTCTTTTCAATATATACCACCTCACTTGGTGCAATCATGCGCTCCCATGGTTTCTCATACTATTGCTATGCAGTCGATACCCAGCTCTTCCTGTCATTCCCACCAGACGACACGACGGATCTTGTCATGCCTTGCCGACATCTCTAAATCTAAGTCACTAGCGAGACTCTTTCTCTCAGTATTCCCCCGGTGGTGGAACGAGTTACCAAACTCCATTGAGTCTGCAGAGTCCCTTTCGCCCAGCTCTTTCATCATCACCTCTGACCTTCATGATATTGATGCTATTGATGATGATGACATTGAGGATGTGGTTTCTGTTGATTAGTAGATTCATGATGCTGATGATTACTGTATTGACCTTGTTGATGTTCCTGATGATGATTTTAAAAGATAAAGATATACGCCCTGTGCTCTGCCTGTCAGCACCAGAGTCCGATCACACCTGAAGCTGTTTGTTGGCTCTTACTGACTTTGTTCTCTCCTGTCTTGATCGTTGCTCGTGTTGTATTAAATACAAAAGCATCTGATAAATAACACTGTAACATAAATGTAACATGAGTACTAATATGTAATATTATGTATAAATGCCTCCATTAAACGGTTTGTTTTGATTCACCATTATCACATCACAGCCTGGATTACAAATTTCTTCTTCGGAAGCTTTTATTGTGAAAGGACAGAAAACTGAAAGAAAGACACTCTGGCAGTCAGCCTCCATGTAACAAGGTGCGTACTCGTCTTTTCCTTTCCTTATATTCTTTAAATAGAATCACAGTAAATATAAAACTCTGTTGAAGTCAGTAGTTGTTTGTTTTATTATATGTTAACATGCACTGTGATTGTATGGGACAAGATATCTGGAATGAGTCAGGGTCTAAAGTGGAAAACCTGTGGGAAAAAAAGCTTCGTCGAGTGAAGTCGAGTGGAAACTTGTTGAAACTTGTGCACAGCAAGAGTGAAAGTCAGTAAAGAGTACAAAAACGTTTATGAAAAATGAGAATAAAAACAGAATACAGTGATTTACAAATCCTTTTAACCCTTAATTCAATTGAATGCAACACAAAGACATTTAATGTTCAAACTGATATACTTTGTTTTTTTTTAATATACACACATTCTAAATTTGATGCCTTCAACACATTCCAAAAAAGTTGGGACAGGAGCATGTTCACCGCTGTGTGACATCACCTTTTCTCCTAACAGCACTCTGTAAGCGTCTGAGCACTGAAGACACTACGTGTTGAAGTTGTAGAGCATTGGAGTGTGTAGCTGTCGACTTCCGTGTAGAGGATAAGCAAAGCTTAACTCGGTCTCTATTCTTTAGCCATTGGCATATTTATTTGGGGCCAGTACTGGAGGATTCATCTTAATACACTGGCATAAAAACAGAACTGCAGGTGCCGTGCCTGCTCTCCTCTTCATCAACATAACAGGGGGGCACGGAACGTGACATCACATCTGCATGCACATGTGTAATCTTAAACAGAACAGTACAATACATTGAGCAAGTGCGCCATCTAGTGACACCATTTAACACCCCCACTCGCTCTTAGCTCACGAGGTTATACAGAAACAAAACAGAAATAAAGTTTCTCCTTTACCTTAACAATATGAACACACACTCTTTGTGCACTTTTAAGTGCCAAACATGTCCTGAGCAAACTTCTTTAGTTTTCGCTTTGTAGCTGGCTTTGTCATTAAATCGGCAATCCTTTGTTCAGTAGGACAGTATTCCAAGATTACTTTTCCATTGTTTACAGTTTCCCTTATGAAATGGTACTTAATATCAATATGCTTGCACCGTTGTCCGTCCACTGGGTTCCTGGCTAATGATATAGTACCTTGGTTGTTTTCAGACACTTGTTTGTGCATATTGGTATTTGTCACTACCTTTGAGTAGCTGTTCCAAATAAATACACTCCTGTATAGCCGACGTTAGGGACATGTATTCTGCCTCGCAGGTCGATAATGCTACGGTCGGTTGTTTCCTCGTTTTCCATAAGATCAAAGAGCTCCCTTTACTTAGACTAACACAATATCCTGATGTACTGCGCCTGTCTGTTACATCTGATGCCCAGTCAGCATCACTGTACACTCTTAGACCTAGTTTCTCTGTGTAATCTCTTTTGAAGAATAACTCCTGTTCTGCAGTACCTTTGAGGTATCTGAACACGTGTTTAACTGTGTTCCAGTATTCTTCTGTTGGTTCAGCAAAGTGCTGAGATAGTTTACTGACCACAAAATATATATCTGGTCTCCTGCATGTGGACAAGTAAATTTAAATTCCCACTGCTTCTCTATACTTCCGTGGATCTTTCATTTTCTCAGCATTTTCTGTGTACTGAAGTTTTGGCTCACATGGGGTCTCTAGACCTGCAATCCTGCATTTCAAACCTCTCCAATATCTTTCTCACATATCTCTTTTGTGACATTTTGACCTGACCTTCTGTTTGGTCAAAATCTATTCCCAGAAAATGTTTCAACTGTCCTAAGTCTTTCATGTTGAACCTTTCATTGAGCATGCTCTTTACACTCTGTAACGATCTGCCTAGACAAATGTGAACCCAAAAGCACGACAACAGACCAGCAATCAAAGTAAATAAAATATATTTATTTACAACTAATTCACAGACCAAAGCACAAAGGTAATAATAAGAAAACCTGAACTCTGAACCCTGATATCAAACCCGACTTCTGATAAACCGAAAATCTCACATGAAAGGAATTAAACACAGAACAAAACCAAAAGACCTATATCTAACAAAACTAAAGGGAATGAGGAAGGGAATGACAGGTGAAACCGATTAGGGAGGGGCCAGACAATCACCAGATGCAGGAAACACAGGGGCAGGAATTAAAGTGATCTGAAACAAGATGGAACAGGGTTACTTTCAAAATAAAACAGGAAATGACAAAACATGAAAGAACGAGACAAAAATAATAACTTAACTGAAGGAAAATGACAGGCATGATACACGTATATTCTCGTTACTAGCTGCTATGATCAGTATTACCTTTTCATCGTGGTTTTCTTTTGTATACACAGTGATCTGCAGGGTTCTGTGCAAAATCATTTTCAATCAAACATGTGTGTAACATAGCATTCCAGTTCAACCTGACTGTTTTAAGCCAACAAGTGACTTATAATAATAATATAATAATACATTTTATTTGAATGCGCCTTTCTCGGCACTCAAGGACACCGTACATAGATATATATAGATATATATATACACACAAAATACACATTAAAAGAGAGAGAAAAAAACAAAAACAATAAAAGTGACAAAGCAATTAGCGTCATGTGGAATAGGCAGAGTTAAACAAATGTGTTTTGAGTTGTGATTTAAAATCGGGGAATGAATCGATGTTTCTGAGTTGGGGTGGTCATGAATTCCAGAGACGGGCAGCAGAGCGGCTGAATGCTCTGCTCCCCATAGTGGTGAGACGGGCGGAGGGGACAGACAGGTGTAAGGAGGAAGAGGATCTGAGGGAGCGGGAGGGAGTGGGAACATGGAGGAGGTCGGACAGATATGGGGGGGCGAGGTTGTGGATGGCCTTGAATGTTAACAGGAGGACTTTGAATTGAATACGGAACTGAACCGGGAGCCAGTGGAGCTGTTGGAGGACAGGAGTGGTGTGGTGGATGGAGGGGGTCCGAGTAATCATACGGGCAGCTGAATTCTGGACCAGTTGAAGTTCATGGATGGATTTGTGAGGGAGGCCGAAGAGGAGGGAGTTACAGTAATCCAGACGGGAAGTGACGAGACCGTGGACAAGGATGGCGGCAGTGTGGGGGGTGAGGGAGGCGCAGAAACGATTGATGTTTCGTAGGTGGAAGTAGGCAGACCGGGTAATGTTATTGATGTGGGATTGAAAGAATAGTGTGCTGTCAAGGATGACACCCAGACTCTTAACCTGGGTGGAGGGTGAAACGGAGGAGTTATCAATAGTGAGGGAGAAGCTGTTGGTTTTGGATAGAGTGGATTTAGTGCCAATGAGGAGAACTTCGATTTTGTCACTGTTTAATTTAAGAAAGTTTAGGGTGAACCAGGTTTTTATTTCAGAGACGCAGTCAGTGAGGGAGGTCGGCGGGAGAGTAGACGAGGGTGAAGTGGTGAGGTAGAGCTGGGTGTCATCTGCATAACAGTGGAACTGAATGTTAAATTTGCGGAAGATATTGCAGAGGGGAAGGAGGTAGATGATGAAGAGGAGGACTACACCTGTAGTGACGGAGGAAGGAGTGGATTTAAAAGACTTGAGTTGAATGAACTGAGTGCGGCCAGAGAGGTAAGATGTGAACCAGTCTAATGGAGTGTGGGTGATGCCAATGGAAGATAGCCTGTTGAGGAGGGTGGTGTGACAGATGGTATCGAAGGCTGCACTAAGGTCGAGGAGGATGAGGATGGTGAGGAGTCCAGAATCAGCTGCCATAAGGAGGTCATTGGTGATTTTGATGAGTGCTGTTTCAGTGCTATGGGGTGGGCGGAAACCGGACTGGAACTGTTCATACAGGTTATTGTGGGATAGGTGAGAATGGAGTTGGGAGGCAACTGTTTTTTCGAGGATTTTGGAGATGAAGGGTAGATTGGAGATTGGACGGAAGTTGTTGAAGTTGGAGGGGTCGGCGCCAGGTTTTTTCAGAATTGGGGTAATGGCAGCAGTTTTGAAGGATGTAGGGACAGTTCCAGTGATGAGAGAGGAGTGGATGATGGCAGAAATGAGGGGGACCAGAGACGGGAGGCACGTTTTAACAAGTTGTGTAGGGAGGGGGTCCAGTTGACAGGTGGATGGCTTGGATTTCTGGATGAGTTCTGAGATTTCTGAGAGAGTGGGGAGCTGGAAGAAGGGTGTGTGGATGGGTGAAAGTCGGCTGAGATGCTGAGGTGAGGGTTTGAACGAAGGTGCTGGTGGATATTCTTGATTTTTGAATTGAAAAAGGACATAAGGGAGTTGCAGAAGGTGGTTGTGTACAAGTGAGGGGGGAGAGAGTCCTGGGGTTGGGTGAAAATGAGAGGAGTGTATTTGGAGAGGACCATTTGGTGTAAGACTAGACTCTCCTGTGCCGCCTTTTGCATGACCACTCTTACACTTGTCATATCAGCTGTGGGTGAGAATGTCTCCTCATAGTCAATTCCTGGTTTTTGGCTGTAGCCTTTTGCTACAAATCTTGCCTTGTATTTGTCTGATCCATCAATGTCACTTTTGAGTGCGTAGACCCATCGGCCCCCCACGGTCTGTTTGCCTGGTGGCAAATGGATGAGGCTGAAAGTCTCGTTCTCCTCCAGTGATCGGATTTCCTCATCCTTTTCCGATGTCATCTCGTCCTCCCTTTTTCTTGCAAATGGATTCTTGGTGTGTGTTATTTTTGCAGTAGTTGCACCACACTTTTCGATAACACTTTCTTGCCTTGTGTCCTTTCAGTCCACACTTATAACACGCTGGCATCTTCATCTTTTCTGTTGCTGGTGTGTGTCTTGGTGGGGGCTTGGCCTTGCCTTACATACGTTTTCATCACATTATCTGTGGGTTCTGCCGTGTTCATTTTCTCGGTCTTTCATAGATCCGTAGTCTTCTGTTAAAGTCTGTGAATGTAACAATATCTTCGTTTTGTGTTACATGGACAGCTAGTGGCTTGAAAGAGTCTGGTAGCCCGTTTAATATCATGCCTACAGTCAGTCCATCAGTCTCGCCCGCATCCCGCAGAGCCGTTATGGTGTTCTCTGCTCTTGTCAGTGACACTTTCATTATCTGCCATGCGTAGCTTGGTCAGTGATGTGTACAAGTTTATCATCCATGGCTTACTTTTTCCGGAATAATGCTCGCTCAGCATCTTCAGAGCTTTCCTGCCAGTGTCAGCGACGTGTCTGATCAGCGATAGGCTTTTATCATCTATCAGTTTTATTAGCTCGGCATAGCAGTCAGCATTTTTCTTTCTATCTTCGGCTGGCCGCTCTTTAGTAGCGCCGGTGGGCTCATTCAAGATAGTCTGCTTTTGCTTCAGAGTGTGTAAGCAGCCTAGAAATCTTGTTTCCCAAAGTTCATACTTATCTTCTGATCCGTCGAACAGAAGTTGTGGTGTCAGGACTCCTGTCACTCTAGACGCCATTTTTTGCTCGCACCAATCTTTCAGCGTGGTCCTTTAGCTTGACAAACTTTTACAAAGCTGAGCTTACTTATCAGTCTCATTGGTCTCCGCGTAATACATCGCATTAAACTTCTTCAGAGAAAACGCTCACTTATCTCCAAGCTGGTCCTTTTAGTTTGCAGAAGCTCCGTTTGATGCTTCACGTTAAACTTCTTCCGGCAAAACTAACTAATGCTACCTTGTTAGCTTGTGTCCAACTTTACCTGGGCCCATAACCTGTAGAGCATTGGAGTGCGTAGCTGTCGACTTCCGTGTAGAGGATAAGCAAAGCTTAACTCGGTCTCTATTCTTTAGCCATTGGCATATTTATTTGGGGCCAGTACTGGAGGTTTCATCTTAATACACTGGCATAAAAACAGAACTGCAGGTGCCGTGCCTGCTCTCCTCTTCATCAACATAACAGGGGGGCACGGAACGTGACGACATCACATCTGCACGCACGTGTAATCTTAAACAGAACAGTACAATACATTGAGCGAGGGCGCCATCTAGTGACAACAGAACAGAAGTATTGAAAGTGAATTTATTCCCATTCTTGCTTGATGTTCATTTTAAGTTGCTCAACGGTCGGGGTTTCTGTTGTCGTATTTTGTGCTTCATAATGTGCCATACATTTTCAGTGGGAGACAGGCGTGGACTGCATGCAGGAGAGTCTAGTACCTGCAGAATGTGGCTTGGCATTGTCTTGCTGAAATAAGCAGGGACGTGCCTGAAAAAGACGTCGTCTGGATGGAAGCATATGTTGCTCCAAAACCTGTATGTACCTCTCACTATTAATGGTGCCTTCGCAGATGTGCAAGTTACCGATGCCATGGGCACTAATACACCCCCATACCATCACAGATGCTGGCTTTTGAACTTAGCACTGATAACAATCTGGATGGTCCTTTTCCTCTTCAGCCTGGAGGCGTAATAACTAGGAGCCCGTAATAACTTTTTACATATTTATCTTCCCTTTAAACAGTTTGACGCTGAGCCAGGCAGAGTAATCATAAAGCACTGCTAGCTGTACGGCTAACGGAAGCTACAATTAGCAGCGGTTACTTTAGCAAAGCTATCAGTTGATCAGGAGCCGTGTCTCAACAAAGGTTGTGTGATTTCTTTGCTCAAGTTTTAAAGTTGTCAGTAGTACATGACCAACAGAGACACTCCGCTCCAGCAGCGTCCAACCTTACAAAGTCTGAGAAGTAATAATGGTGCATTCCATTTGTACTCAGAAGTCAGAATTTCCGAGTTCCCAGTCGGAAATTTCAACTGGAATGCCCCCTGAGGTCGGATTTCCGACTCAGTAAGTCGGAGGAACCTCACCAACCCCGACCTCATAATCAAAGATGGCTGCTCCGTGCATCAACAGTAAATGAAAGCTGTAGTATTAACTGTTTATTATCACTTCTGTCTTATGTCTCATTAAATCAGTCGTACACAGTACTGTCCAATTTCTACCTGTGGACATGTTGTGGACCTCATATTTGTTCTGTATAGTTGTCTGTATTCCAAGAGAGCAAGCACAACAACTGTTTTACTGGAGGGTCATCTCTTGGTTTTCCGACGTATTGTACTGGAAAGTTGTCAACTCGGGTGTGATGTCAACGTCATTCCTCTGAATTCCGACTTCCGAGGTAAATGGAACACACCATAAGTTCAAGTCTCCCTCTCTCTCCCATTAATAATAAACCTGTCACACTGAGCGCCCCCTACAGGCCTGGAGCCTGGAGCACTTCCGTTGTGATGGCTGTATTTGCAGGTTTTTTTTGCATGTGTTTTCTGGGTTTGTCTGTTTTTGACTTTGTATCAGATTGTATTTTCAGTTTGATGTTAACGTATTCTTTTTGGCTTTTTGCAGCAGGTTTTCTCATTTGCAGCACATTCGTCGTTGCATTTCATTTGGACTTTGGCCTTTGAATTTATGGTAAATGGACTGTACTTATATAGCGCTTTTCTAGTCTTTGCGACCACTCAAAGCTGCTTTTACACTACATGTCACATTCACCCATTCACACACATTCAGACACTGATGACAGAGGCTGCTACGTGAAGTGCCCAACTGTCAATCAGATTTCACATCCATACCCGTTGGCTATGCCACCGGGAGCAATTTGGGGTTCAGTGTCTTGCCCAAGGACACTTCGACATGTAGCCTGAGGAGCTGGGGATCGAACCTGAGGGAGCTGGGGATCGAACCTCCGACCTGCCGATTGAAAGACGACCGACTCTACCACTGAGCCACAGCCGCCCCATTTACATTGTTTCTGAATTTGCAGCTCCTTTCTTCTGATCGAAATCGTTCGGGCTGTTGCAGCAGACTTAGGTCTCCCATACATGAAATGGATTCTTGTATAAAAATATTTTGTTTAAATTGATAGATATTGTTATATACACCAAAAACAGCACCAAGTATAGCCTGGTCGTATGGTAGTTGAGACATGTAAACTCATAGATTCATAACAGAAGCTCAGAGAGCTTTCAAACTTGACATGTTAGCGTTCAGAAAGTTGCTTAAAGGGATAGTTGGGATTTTTTGACCCCCAGTTGTATGAAATACTTGCCAGTAGTGTAGCGAATGCAAAACTATTAGCTTACTCACCGAGTGCCGTGGTCGGACTTCTGTCTGGTTCCGAACGTAGAGTAAGTAGTTCCGGTGAGATGCCAGGGCCAAAAAGTTTTACCCTACAAAAACAACACGGTGTCATGAACCGGGGACCAAAAATGAAGGACTCAAATGCAAACTCAGACCAGTGGACAGTTTTCTGAGTTTTAATGCCGGGCAAGATACACAAGAAAGGCAATCAAAAATCAAGCTAAGGTATCCAAAAGACGTGAGGCAAAAGGCAAGGTGAAAAGGCAAACAGGGTCAGAATCAGAGGTCATACACGAGAGCTAGGAACAAAATGCTGGAACGCGACACAAGGGTACAAACGAACTGGCAACGAGACAGGGGAAGACAGGGGGTAAAATACATGAGCTAATGAGGGTGATGAGACACAGCTGGGGAGAGCACAGTCAGGAGCAGGTGAGCACACGACGGGGGAGGGGCAGGACACAGACCTGAAACAGAGACAGGGGTGAGTGCTTTCAAAATAAAACAGGAAGTACCAGACAAGACACATGAGGAGAAAATAAAAGAAAACTTATCCTAACGGGCAGGCATGACACACGGAGGCAAAGGTGATCCATTTCCAGCACAAAATCACCGTCCGCGGAATTCATATACTGCACTATTTTCTCTCTTGAACAATCCATTATCACTATTATCACCATTTCTCAGGACTGTGTAGGCGTGGCAGATTCCATGTTGATTGACACCTGCCGGGGTCCGCCTGTCCGCGTTCTCATGGCAACTGTCAACACAACAATAGGCTCTTCTCATTTCTCAGTTTGTACCTCCTCGAGTCCTTTCCTCGACTCCTCTCCTCACGTCTTAGTCCCTCCCACCAGAGATGCGAGCGGAGGAGGCGAGGAAGAGACACGAGGAGAAGAGGAGTCGAGGCAACAGACATTTAACAACATGAGACATCCCTGCTTCAGAGCAGTCATTAAAAGCGACGTCAATTAAATATGATGTGTGGCACAGCTGCATCGTCTGTTACAGCCTGCTGTTATATGATCTCTGTCAGCAGAACAGTGTTTATGACAAGTTACCTTTAATTCACTTCACAAAGTGGCAGAATGTGACGCGAATGTACGGATGTCATACATGTTTATTTTTTAATTTAACACACACACTCACACAAATAAGAGGAACATTTATTATAATCCTCCGGCAAGTCTCCTCGATCCTCGATCCTCTCTCCTCGAGATCGACCGGACCAAAGTTCAGAGTTCATTTGTTTTAAATAAAAAAGTGTGATTGAATATTTTCTCTCTCTGTTCCCAGGTGGTGTCGTGATCAGCGTCTCCCTCCATCTCAGATCTCAGTGAGAAGACGTCTTCATGAAAACTGTGATCCTGACGATACAACGATGTTCAGAGGGACTCTTTGGTCAGCTGCATCACTGCTGGTAAAAGATTTTATTATTACAGAGATTTTTTTGTCTTTTTCTTTTCCATCTAAAGTTCAAAGAAAATAAAACACAGAAATGAACTGAAGAATTGAAGGTGTTTTTCATCAACACGCTGAGGGATGATGTTCATGTTTCACTGACACCAAACTCTCTCCTCTCCTCTCCTCTCCTCTCCCCTCCTCTTCTCTTCTCTCCTCTCCTCTCCTCTCCTCTCCTTTCCGGTTCCGGTGGTGTGTGAGTGTGAGTGGTGGTGGTGGTAGGAAGTGCGAGTGGCGGAAAGTTTGAATTGTTTGCTGTCCCAGTTTTCGGGTCTCCCTGTGTTTCCCATCTATATGTGCATGATCAGGTAAGCGGCTTATTTTGATACTTTGTACCGAGTGTTGGGTAAGTGAATTAGTTGTTTGTTAGGTGTTTTTTTCGGGAGGAATGGCGTCCTCCGAGACGCCACCTCCGTCTATCCGGCAGGGAGTGCGGATCGTCCCGCCGGACAGTAGCACCGCGGTGGAGGAGGTTCTGCTGGCTGTGGGTGAGCAGGTAGGCCACGACAAACTGTCATTCGCATCCAGAATGAATAAAGCGGTGGTTGTATTTTTGACGGAAGAGCCGCTTGTATATCGACTGATAGAAGCTGGTGTGTTCATCAGGCAGATCTTTGTACAAGTTTCCCCGCTGTCAGTTCCCTCCACGCGGATCACCGTCTCCGGTGTTCCGCCGTTCATACCAAATGTGTTGTTGGAGAACGAGCTCCGAAGGTTCGGCAAATTTGCGAGCGTGTTTAAAACCGTGACTCTGGGATGTAAAGATCTGAAGCTGAAGCATGTCCAGTCTCTGAGGAGGCAGGTGTTCATGTTCCTGGATTCACCTGCACAAACACTGGAGGTGTCATTCAGAGTGAAGCACGGTGATGGTACATATATGGTGTACGCTAGCTCAGGACAAATGAAGTGTTTTGAGTGTGGAGATGTCGGACACAAACGCTTTGCCTGTCCGCATAAACAGCGAGGGGAGGTGCGCTCCAACGGTGCGGCGAGCGGCTCCGTCCCCGCGGATGCGGCGGGCGCTTCCGTCCCCGCCGACGCGGAGGGCGCTTCCGCTCCCGCGGACGCGGCGAGCGGCTCTGCTCCCGCGGACGCGGCGGGCGGCTCCGTTCTCTCGGGTGCGGCGGCTGATGGGCCTGCAGCTGCTGAGAATGTGAGCAGGCTGCAGTCAGCAGTGCATGTTAGGGAAGCAGCCTCTACCAGTGTTGCAGAAGGAGGTCACAGTGAGATTACCACAGAAGGACAAAGTGTGTTTAACAGCCAGGCGTCATGTGATGGAGAAGACATGGAGTATGACTCTGAGTCAGACTCTGTATCTATTGCTGAGACGCCTAACAGAAATGTAGAACTCTATTCGTTAGAGGAGATAAACAGATTTCTTGATGAAACATTCAAAAAGTCTGTGAAAGTGAGTGATTACTTCAGTGACACTGGTAAGTTCATCAGGTCTGTTGATGTATTGAAAAAGCTTGTTGGTTTTGACCTGCTGGATGAAAAGAAGCGCTTCCGCCTTAAAAAACACATTACAACCCTGAGAAAGGCAACAAAAGGAAGAACTGGTTTAAGGACCAAAAGAGGTCAGCTAACATGATCATGTATTGCACGGTGTTTTCCTCTTTGTACTGTTTGGTTGTTTCATCTTGTCTGATTCTCCTTCTCGACCTCTCCATGAGAAACCTAAAAATAGGGTCTCTAAACATTAACGGTGGCAGAGACGGGCAGAAAAGGGCTTTGGTTTCTGAAACCTCTAATCAAAAAAGGGTTGATGTGTTGTTTTTACAGGAGACACATTCAAATCCAAGGGATGAGACGGAGTGGAGGTCATGGTGGGAGGGTCCATGTCTCCTTAGTCATGGCACTAACCTTAGTGCGGGGGTAGCTACTCTGTTTAAAACAAATGTGAATGCTACCATCTTATCCTCCACTGAAGTGGTGAAGGGTCGACTGTTAATAGTCAGGGCAGTAATAGAGGACTCTGTCTTGTGCTTTGTTAACTTACATGCTCCAAATCAAGGAGCAGAAAGAGTAGAGATTTTTAACCGACTGAAAAATGAACTCACAAATTATCATCAGGATCAATTCATTTTGGGGGGGGATTTTAACTGTACATTAGATTTCACCATGGACAGGATAGGTGAGGAACCCCATCCACAGTCATCTCAGAACCTTAAAAACATCACAACACATCTGGATCTGCTCGACACATGGAGGGTTAAACATTCACAGTCCAGACAGTACACATGGGTGAGGGTCAGCAATAACAGGGTGAGTGCAGCCAGATTAGACAGGATATACATTTCACAAAGCCTCAGCTCGAGGTTAGCACATAGCAGCATTAGTCCGGTCGGTTTCTCTGACCACCATCTTGTCAGCGCTGCCTTGATTCTTTCGCCAGGTGAAAGAGTTAAATCCTACTGGCTTTTTAATAACCAGCTACTGCAAGACAGATTTTTCTGTCAGAGCTTCGAGCTTTTTTGGCAGCAGTGGAAAATTAAAAAAGCAGATTTTAGTTCTTTGAAGCTGTGGTGGGAGGTTGGTAAGGCGCAAATTTGTGTGTTTTGCCAGCAGTATACCTCTCATTCCACTGCTAAGATCAAGGCAGCAGTTCAGGGTCTTGAAGCCAGCATTAAAACCATTGAAAAGGGTTTACATAGAGACTCAGACCCTACTACTGGTCAGCTGCTGCGAGAGAAGAGGCTGGAACTGAGCTCCTTCCTGCAGGAGAGAGTGAAGGGGGCTCTTGTCAGGTCTTGATTCCTGCAGCTCAAAGACATGGACGCCCCAATTTCATTCTTCTTCAATCTGGAGAGGTCGGTGGCGCAGCGGAAGCAGATGACCTGCCTGAAGCTTCCAGGAGGCAGAGTGACCACCAGCCCGGGCGAGATGAGGAGCCACGCCATGGAGTTCTACGCTGACCTCTTTGGGGCAGAGCAGTGCAACATGGAGTGTCGTGAGGAGCTCCTGGAAGGACTTCCTCAGCTCAGCTCGGAGGAGAAAGCTGCCCTGGACCTTGAGCTGACTCTGGAGGAGCTGACAGTGGCTGTCGGTCAGCTGTCATCAGGACGGGCACCAGGGATCGATGGTCTCTCCACTGATTTTTATCAGCGGATTTGGAATACCCTTGGACCTGATCTGCACAGTGTTTTTATGGAGTGTTTTAAAACAGGATCTCTCCCTGTTTCTTGTCAGCGAGCAGTGCTTTCCCTGCTGCCCAAAAAGGGAGACTTGGCCTTACTGAGGAACTGGAGGCCAGTTGCCCTGCTATGTGCAGACTACAAGGTTCTGTCCAGAGCGTTGTCAAACAGACTAAAAGACATCCTTGGAATTATTGTTCATTCTGATCAGACTTATTGTGTTCCTGACAGGACGATCATGGATAATATTTTTCTTATTCGGGATGCTTTTGATGTTTGTAAATTGTATGATGTGGACTGTGGTATTGTCTCTTTAGACCAAGAGAAAGCGTTTGATAGGGTGGATCACACGTATTTGTTTTCTTCACTGAGGGCTTATGGTATTGGTGATGGGTTCCTTGCTTGGGTTGGTCTATTGTACAGTGGTGCACAGTGTATGGTGAAGATGGGGGCAGGGCTGAGTCGGCCAATTCCTGTACAGCGAGGGATAAGGCAGGGTTGCCCTATCTCCGGTCAACTGTTTAGTTTAGCGATTGAGCCCTTGCTTGTTAGGTTGAGGGATCGACTCAGTGGCTTAAACATCAAGGGCACAGTGGAAAGAAATAAGTTAAATGTGCCGGTCGGGTCCGGTTAATATAAGAATGACTGAAATTCACTGTGTAGATAGCAACACGCCTGCCTGCAGGCGCTCCGGGCTCTTAAAGGGAATGACAACTGACACTCTGATTGGTTTGATTCATGTTATGCCGAAAATAGGCCTATGAATAATCCAGGTAGTTAAATTTACCTCTTTGCGCCTCGATTTGCGCCCAGATTGTGCGCTGTGTAATTAGCAAAACTGCGACAGACACGCCCTGAATCACTTAGTGCCGTGCGCTTTAGACTGTGCGCCTTCCGCCGTATAAATAGGGGGTGAACTCGTGTGTGTTGTTTTGTGAAAAAACGAAGGTGTGTTGTGAGATTTCTTTTTAAAATCTTTGTGATTCCGTTAGTGACGAAGAAAATCTGCCCCGCCCCCCTCCTCCTCCCCCTGATTCTTGTTTACCTCAGGTAATATGAACCCTTTAACATCGAAACCCCTTTAATGTGGCTTCTCTTCAGGGATTCATCATCATCATCGTCGTCGTCAGTTAAGGCACATACAGCTGATACTAAACTTTATCTGAACTTTGAGACTTCGTAGAAATGAAATCGGTTTAGTTTATAATGTTGCTGTGGATCAAAGTTCAGAGTTAATTTGTCCAAAATAAAAAACAAGTTGAATGAATATGTGTTTCTTTTTGTTCCCAGGTGGTGTTGTGATCAACGTCTCCCTTCATCCAAACTGACGTCTTCAGTATACTGTAAACTAGTATAATACTGATCCTGACGTTTACAATGTTTACATGGAATCCTTGGTCAGCTGCATCACTGCTGGTGAAATTATTATTATCATTATTATTATTATTATTATTATTATTGTGCAAACAATGTTTGACGGGGTGATGCATGGAGATGAACAATGACCAATTATAATAGTTTGTGAGTTTATTAAAGAATGAAATAGCTGAAAATAAAGAGTATACACAAATGAACGTATTTATAAGTGGGTTAAGAAAGAGAGATAAAAAAAGAAAGATATAAATTAATTAATAAAGTGTTGACGAAAAGTAAATACATTTGAAGCAGTAGTTATTACATTCTTTAGTGCAGTGGTTCTCAAAGTGGGGTCCCAAATAGTAATAATAAGGTATAATGAATTATACAATTGTGCTGTATCATTAAAAACTACATGTCTACAGATAAGGACCGTGTAGGACCACAGTATTAATGCTGTCAAGTTAAATCCACAAGAAATTTAAATAAATTCTGTTTTTAATTATTAACATGATTCAAGCTGAAATGCTTTACTGTCTTTTGTCGATTTGTATAACGTCTGCGATGCGTCGCAAGCTGAAGCACAGTTAAGTTAATCATACACATACATATGTATAAATATGTGTGTAAAAATACACACACACACACATATAGATGTGTGTATAATATAATTTACATAAAGAGAATATGAAGGTATACATTTAGAAAAACAATCACAGATATAAATGCATCAATTCTGAGTTTCAGAGTGCTACTAATGAAATGAAAATAAGCTTTAAATAAATTTCAGCCAATATTACTGAAAATAAAGATTACAACACAAACACACATTCATACATCGGCACATATTTTCAGGCACAGTCTTCTGTGTGTAATCCAAATGAAAGTGATGAAGAAGGGAGAAAGTAAGAATATTATCATCATCATCACCATTCATAACAATAGTAATTATGGTTATTTTAATGCACTATATAATGCTCTTTTGATATCGTATTAAAGCTAAACATGAGGCTAATAATAACTCTAATAATAGATATTTAGATAGAAAAGTCTTACACATAAGATAAACCTTTATACATTGCGATATGTTTAACATGGCCGAATATAAATGGTATCACTTCTGTTAATTATTTCATTTAATCTTCCTTTTAAATCGTCTTTATGTGCAGATCAGTGTTATCAGGATTTCTGATTCTTTTTTATTTCGTTGCATTTTTATTGTCTGCACATTAATCAGCACAGAGCTGTGAGTTTATTGATTTCATTGTAAAGTAAAAAAAATAAAAGGCCTACTGCTGCTGCGTGATGCCACAACACATTGTAATAAAGTTATCCTGTATCTAGTTAGTTGTTAAGTGTGATGATATATTTCGCCATCACGGCGCATTCACCTGTTAGATTTTCTGTCGACCCGTGCTGTGAGAATAAACTGTGAATAAATAGTGGTCTGTGTGCAGGTGCTGCTTTCGCCCAAATGCCACACCTCCGCAGCGATCACGTCACGTCTTTGGTTAAAACACTTCCACGTTGGATCCACCTGTGTCTCCTCGCTCAGTGCTCCTCTTGGAGCCTCCTCTCTCCTCCATCCTCGTCTCCAGGTGCATTTTAGAAATTGAGAGATCCTCCATCATGGCGGAGACAAAACATTTTGTGGATCAGTGGAGGAGAGAGGACGCGAGGATGCGCAAATGAATGTAATGAGAAGCACCCCAAGTTGTGATGGGAGCACCAGGCGGCTTTCATTGGCAGAGCGTAGTGGGCGGGAGGGAGTGTAGACCTGGATGAGGGCGTTCAGGTAGGCAGAAGCTGTATTCTGTCCAGGTGTTTGATTTTCATGTTGCACTGACACCAAACTCTCTCCTCTCCTCTCCTCTCCTCTCCTCTCCTCTCCTCTCCTCTCCTCTCCTCTCCTCACAGATACTCGTGCTGAATGTCTTCAGAGGTCATGCTCTCACATGTGATCAATCTGAGTATGAGATACCCAATCGATGCTGTCTTAAGTGTCCTCCTGGTAAGATCCATCAGATTCATATAATGTGTGTATGTATGTATTTGTTTGTGTGTGTGTGTCTATATGTCCAAACTTTTGACTGGTACTGTATATGTGTATAATACACATATATATCAATATAAACAAACACACACACACACACATATATATATATATATATATGTATGTATGTACAAATCACGTGTATACTTAACACTTAAAAAAAATCTGTTTATACAGGATTTCTAGTTTATAGAGATTGCACAGAGTCCAGTCACACCTCCTGTCTGCCCTGCACTGAGGGAACCTTCATGAACCAGACTACGTACCGTACAAAGTGCTTCAGCTGTAGAGACTGTGATTCAGGTACGTTTCTGATAGTATAATATAATATAATATACAATAATATTTTCCAAACCTGAGTGGAACACTAAGCGACACCGAACAAAGCAGGTTAAACAGACAGAGAGCTAAAGAGCAGCTGCTGAGCTAAACGCTGTGACTGCCTGAATCAAAGATCCGTGTTCTCTGTCCAACGAGTGTTCAGATACGAGAGGAGCTGTTTTTTGGGTCAATATTCTGAAACATTTGAGCCTGTTTTGGTTCCACAACTAAATGTGAATGATCTGAGTTATAGCTCAGATGTTTGCTGCATTCACAGCAGCTCAGTTTGTCTCCGTCTGTTTGACTTTGTAGGAACTTTTTGTCCCGTGAGAAACTATTTGAGTTGAGCTAAAGCATCCCTGCTCTACATCCTTACCTTCCTTATAGATGTAGCCTTACCTTATATAGAAGAGAAGATATCTGCCAGGTGTGTTTGGCTGATGGGTCGAGTAGGTCCATAATAACCTCTGTGTGTGTGCTGACAGGTTCTGGTGTGAGGATAAAGACGTCATGTAACCAAACATCAGACACAGTTTGTGAACCACTGGAAGGATTTTACTGCACAGACTCTGCAGAGGACAGCTGTGCAGCAGCACAGAGACACACACGCTGCAGACTAGGAGAATACATCAGACAGAAAGGTGAGTTTAACTTTAGTTTTTTCATAAGACCGTCATCTAGAATCAATATTCATTTTTAATAATAAAACATGAATGAGATTAAACAACATATTAGATCTCATTTGAACTGGTCTTAATAAATGTGCTGTGTGCAGGAACGTCACAGAGAGACACTGAGTGCTCAGATTGCAGAGGTGGAACATTTTCAGATGGGACGTTTACATCTTGTCGGTCATATATACAGTAAGTGAAGCTTCACATCAGACAGGGACACACCTTCATGAGTTCATGAGGTCTGTTACGTTCCCCAGAATTGGCTTGGGGATAAGGGGCGTAACAATTAAATTAAAACCCAGGAAAAAGGAAGGAACAAAGTATGAGCATATTTAAAAGCAATATATTAACAAACGACAGCAAAAAAACAAAACAGAAAGCAAGCTTCTTTCAAAACAAACAACAGAAGCTGTTCTATATCAAAAGACTAATAAACCAGAAAGTACAATTAACAATAACAAATACTAAGGCCTCAAAGAAACACACTCCTTCCTCTGAAGGAGTAAACCCGAGCATGAAGATGTCTGTCACACACAGCCAAAGGGCCCACTGGCACTAGCTGTCTCCTCTCTGCTGCTCTTTATACTCTCTGATTGAGATCCAGTCGAGCTTAATCACCTGCACTGAAGGAAGAGCAGCACCTGAGGAGCACACAGGAGAGAGATTCACACAGAAAACAACACAAATCTACGGCATATAACAAGGTCCTGCAAGTGTTCCTCTAATAAATGTCCCTCTCTCATTACAGGTGTGGATCAGATTATCTACAGCTGGTGAAACCAGGAATTGATTTAGCTGATGCTCAGTGTGGAGGACTGAGTTCATGCCACACAGAAGTGATGCTCTTGTGTGTTTTCTGTGGGATTGTTGTGTTAACCACAGTTCTATTTCGTGTGCTTTATCTCGTAGAGAAGATAAAAAGATGCTATAACAAAAGTAAGAATTTCTTTGGGTCAATAAAAACTTGATCATGTTTTGATAGATAATACTGTCTGTGACATCATCAAGTTTTTGTTCATTGTTTATGTTTTATTACAGAAAACAAAAGAAAAGCAGAAACTCTGGAACAGGTATGTTTTATTCTCTCTTTACTCTCAATCCATTTAACAGTAAAATCATTAAATGATGTCACTCACTCATTATTTATCTTAAAGGGACAGATGGATTCAAATGCGACAACACCTGACAGTAATTCAATCATATCAGAAGAGAGCAGGTGAGACAGCAGAGTGTTCCTCTGACATGTTCACTGACTGACTCTGTCAGGTTTTATAAAATGTTCCTGTTATAAATAAATCTCTTCTCTCCTCAGGAGCTGACAGAACAAACCTGAACATGCAGACAGTTTACCGTCACACAGTGATTGGTCCATCAGAGAGGTCAAGCAGAGGTCGTGCAGCAGACTCAGTGTTCAGCTCTCGTGTTTGTGAAGCAGAGAAATTGTTTCATTTCTCTCGATGAAGCTGAGCTGACGTCAGCTGAGGTTGTTTCTCTTTACTCAGGACGCTTCATGTTAAAGTAATGCGTCTGTTGTCGTAACGCTTGAACAGAGTGACATGTAAAAGAAATGTCTTCATGTGCCCGATCATCATCAGAATGTTTGTGTGACCTGCGTGTTCAGGACGGTCCACGTCTTCATTTCTGTCTTCATACAAACCAAGACTTCACAGGGCCATATGAAAATGTTCATATTGAAATGAAACACTTTTGGCCTTTATTAAATTGATAGGTGATTCCCAAAAATTTGGAGTGCCATGACTGTGCGCATCTGTAGTTGATTTCATGCACGTGTCGTGAATCTGGCGGTGATTTTGCGCTAGCACTTATTTTTTGTGGAGAGTAAGAACATTTCTGCGCAGATATTAGTGAATGAGACCCGATGTTCCTCTGACAATCTCAATTGTGAATTAATCTGCTTTTTTAGGCTGCATTAAATATGAACCAAAATGATTCTTCAGAGTTTGTAAACATTTTACACAATAAACTCATCTTTTACTTTTACTTATAAGAAGTGGTTTGTTTGACTGTAATTTACTCCAATGTCCTCTTGATGTTATTTATTGACCATCCAGCAGGTGGCGCTCTACAGCTGCATTATAGTATCTGAGGCCTGAAGCTTCTTGTGTCCATGAAGTGAGTTTATTCTGTTGGGCTGTTTGACTCGTGCCATGGCTCTCTGACAGCACACGAGAAAAACGATCTTACTGAAATAAAACACATTATTAAAAACATTCACACAAAAGTTTTAATATAATCAATTATTTTTTCTTAAAAATGACGAGGACATTAAACAAGGAGAGATATAATACAGCGTGAGGTGGGGACAGACGGAGCACCTGTATGAGGGTAACAATAAATACCTGGTTATAAATCCCAACATGAACATTAGAGGCCGTTCTGTTGGCTCATGGACATGCTCCGTTAGGAACTAACGGGACAGGTGAATTTGGATCCCGGTAACCATGGTAACAACCAGTGTGTGTTCCCTGCACTGTGTGTCCCTTTCCCCCTCCTGTTGTGTCTTCCCAGCAGCTTCCCAGGTGATCCTGAGGTTCACCTGTCTAGCTGCTTGAAAAACCCCAGACATGGCTTCTGAAGACAGAGGCTTCCTGAGTGGGGGCTGCTGTGGTTCTGCCTCTCAGTTGTTGATTTGGTTGTTTGATTGACCTTTAATAAATCCCTTGGTTTGGACTTTTATGAGGTGTTTTATGTGATTTTGTTGGGTCAAGTGTGGATAGCTGTCAGCCCTGTAGGGCTGCCTCAGGGCGGGGTGTAAAATGAACCAACAGGCCAGGTGAATCTGGATCCAAGCTTCTGATGTCGTCTGAAGTGAAGAAACTTTAAAGGAGCTGGACGAGCTTTCTTTCCAGAATGTTCTGCAGCCCTTTAACGTCACTCCTGACCATGTTATGAACACTTAACGTGACCCGGTGCCATCACCACCTTTAGCTTTGTTGTTCTGTCTGTACAACGCCACACACATTCATCACTGCAGTCACCAGTGATTTACAGACGGCAGACACATTTCTTAGGCTGTCTTTGCATTAGTTTCAATAATGATTGTTTAGCAGATGTAATGTAAAGAAAGGGGAAGTTTGGACACATTACAGAGACTTCTCTGCAAATCTGGTCAGAAATATACGATCTGTAATGTCAAGCTATGTGACCGCTCTCCAATGTGGTATAATTACAATCTACTACAGAACTCTGGTCCAAACTACAATGAAAGCCGGGCCTCTGGAGGAGTCCACAGACCTCTAGATCTCTGTGATAGAAATGGATTGCTTTCATTTCAGCAGCTTAAGGAATGTGATTCTCTTCCTGGGTCTTCTTGTATTTGCAATTAAGGTCAGCAATCTGTTCACAGGGAGTCACATGGGAATTACCTTTATCCTCTCATCCATTGAACACTTGGATTAGCCCCCGAAAATCCTCGACTGGCCTGGTGTCCAAAACGTATCAAGTGAAAAAACTTTGGGGTGACTTTGAAGGCCAAACCCTGGAACTCCTCTGGGACATTATCTGCTCAAATATATTTATCTCATCAAAGTTCAACTTATTCATTACAAGTGCATTAATATTATGCCTCACCATACAGGGTTAAGAAGCTAACAGAGAGACCAAACTGTACTAAATATAATCGGGATATTATTGGTGCTTTCATGTTTTCTGGGAATGTACTTTGGTATCGAACCTTTGGACTGAGGCGGCCAAGTGTCAAGAAAAAGTCCTCAAACTCCCAATTCCAAAACATTCCTTATTTTTATTCTATGTTCACTTTGCACTCAGGGACAAAACCAGATTGGCCTTTAGGAAAATCATATTTACAAGTTCATGTGCTGCCAGGAAGACTATAATATTCTCTTGGTTCTCTGCTGTAGAGATGTTGCTCTCACACGAGATCTTTGGCTGTAATCCATAAAGCGCAGGGATCCACTGTAGAGGCTTCAGGACGTCCAGTTATAACTGGTCTTTTTGAAAGACTGTAGAATCTACACACAACATATCATTTCTGTCAAATATTCATTTAGTTTACTTATTTTGATTTCTATTCTTTTATACATGTTCTTTATAATTTTCTTATTAAGGCGATGGCGATGTGTAAACAGTTTGTGTTTGATGGTGCTGGTTGTGCAGTTGTTGTTCATGTGGTAGAAACACATTTATAATTCATGTGTTGGTATTAACTGTTAGATATTTTGTACATGTTGGTGATTTGTTCTTACTTATTTAAAGTGCCTTTGGTTGACATTTGAGCGTGCCTCACCTTTTTGTAGCTCTGGATCAAAGGTCCTCAGAACTCAGAACAACACGTTCTGAGTAATCAAAGCTCAAAGTTAATCAAAAACGCGTTGACACTGAGCCAGTTCTTTTCCGTATGATTTTGACGTCTCTGCAGGAAGCATAAAACAAACAGTATTCTGACAGTTTGTTTAATCTCTGCATGGATATATTTCCTTTATGATTGCAGAGGGGGTCCTCGATTGTGTTTCACTCTTCTGTTCATCTAAAACCTCAGTGAGACGACGTCTTCATGAACACTGAGATCCTGATGATTAAAATGTTCAATGCTCAAATGGAACCCTTGGTCTGCCGCATCACTGCTGGTAAAATCATTTATCATTACAGCATTGTTTTTGTTTCGCATCTATTCAGAAATAATATCACTCCTTCTCTATATTTCTTTATTTGGAAACATTAGTATTAGTAGTAGTATATATTATTACTGAGTCTGACTCTGTCAGAGTCCTATCAGGGTGTTTGATTTTAAGTTTGTCTGAATTTCATGTTTCACTGACAACAGACTCCTCTCCTCTCCTCTCCTCTCCTCTCCTCTCCTCTCCTCTCCTCACAGATGCTCGTGCTGAATGTGTTCAGAGGTGATACTCTCACATGTCATGGACGTACGTATCAGATAAGTGATAGATGCTGTTCCATTTGTCCTCCAGGTAAGATCCACCTGGGTGTTAAAGGGAAACCTCATTGGGGGTCAGATTTACTAAGAATATGTTGCTGTTTTGATTCTCCTTAAATAATTCATGCTTTCTTCTTCCTCACCTCACCCTTTACACAAACAGAACACTAAATGTTTCAGTGCTTTTCTTTAATCTGTTTTTTTATAAATATTTTCACAGATGAGAAAAAAGTTATTTGATCCTTGAAAAGCTTTTTTTCATCATTTAATCAGTTCAGCAGATGATATGTGAACACAGCAAGGCCAGAAACAGAGAAGAGAAGACCTCAGACCAGAATTGGATCACCTGGGATAACTTTGGATCACTTGGATCACTTTGGATCACTTTGAATCACTTGGATCACCTGGGATCACTTTGGATCACTTTGGATCACTTTGGATCACTTTGTGGTCTAGTTGAGTTTTGGGTCTGATCAAATGTGAGCAGACTACCTGAAACAGAAAGAACACAACTTAGTGTAACACTGAGAAGAAAAAAGGGCTCATCAGAGATCTTGGACAGATTGGACATGTGGTCTAAAATGGCGTCAACTTTTAAATATTTTTTTAATTTACATTTCTTAATAAATGTAATTGTGAAGCCTCAAATGTGTTGATGTCTGTTAACAGGTTTTTGTGTTGAACAGGAGGTCGAGTTCATAAGGACTGCACAGAGATGAAAAGCACCTGGTGTGTGCCCTGCACTGCAGGAACCTTTATGAACCAGCCGACTTCCCATAGACAGTGCTACACCTGTAGAAAGTGTGATGCAGGTGAAGTAAGATCTGAACTCTGTAAACACTCCAAAACACAATAATCTAAACAGAGTTAGTTTTAGTTACTTTAACTTAACCATCTGAAAAAGATCATTTTCAACCTTCAAAGAGGAAACTTTAAAAATAACCTTTTATTTAAAAAACTATTTAAATCAAAGTTCTGACTGACACACAAAGATTTTGACTTTATCCACAGAAAAGTACTTCATTAATTATTACTCGATATATACTATTAATAGAGTATATGTTAATTATAGTCCGGCTGTGTTTGTAGTTAAGGTGAAACTGTCTGGACTCACTGAATGCTCTGGCTGCGTCTCAGTCTGTTTAAGATGAGTAGAAACAGGGACGCAGTCAAACCTGCATTTGTAATTCAAGCAACTCGTTAACAAGCCGACAAACTGTGTTCTTCATAGACTGTCAATTTATATCTACTGTATATCAACTGTACACAATGTTATCCTCTTTGACTCTGGCTAGCATAGAGTTAGCTTTGTGGCTAACATCTAAACTAAATCGTTCTATGAGCTGAACTAGAAATAGTCCAATAGCCAAGTCATAGTGAGTAGTGAACACCGTTTCAATTGTATTAGAACATCATGAGACTGGAATGACTTTGTCAGGTATTAGTCAGACACTGAGGCAAACAAAGGAAACATCAGTTATTGGTCCTGTTCTTTTAACCATGGTATAATCACAATAATGCGCTTTTAAATGTCCTTTATCAGGGATTAGTCTGTCAGACGGCAGCACCATTATCCAATGTATAAAATCAACTTTAGATCCTTCAGGTAACAGAACGAAGTTTGGAAGTCAGGAGTTAAATATAACCTGATGTATAACCTGTGTGTGTGTGTGTGTGTGCTGACAGGTTCTGGTGTGAGGATAAAGACGTCATGTACCCAAACATCAGACACAGTTTGTGAAACACTGGAAGGATTTTACTGCACAGACTCTGCAGAGGACAGCTGTGCAGCAGCACAGAGACACACACGCTGCAGACCAGGACAATACATCAGACAGAGAGGTGAGTTTTAGTGAAGAAAAACAGAGGCTGGAGTGCTCGGGAAATCAAAGTGGAAAAGTAAAAGGCAGAAATTCAGATGGCATTTTACAAAATAATATTTAATACATGAAAATAAAGAACTACTCAGGACAAAAGTCACAGACAGTAAAAGAAGTAGCTCCATTAAAATAACAGAGGCTACCTCCAACACATACTATTACAGTATAAACACTTACACCATCAGCCTCCCTTCTGTTAGCACAGCATGCAGCTGATGGACTCTCTGGCTCCCTCTATAGCTCTCGCTCAGCATCCTCAGGCCCTGATGAGTGGAGGCAGCTGAAGTAACAAAGGCCGCCACGAGACTTTACACACAAGTATATGGAAAACAAAATGAGGAAAAGCACAAACACTAGGACAGAAAAATAATAAATGCCCGTCGACACCACCATGAATCATAGTAGAGGACTGATGACACAAATACTGAAATCCTTCGTCTCACTTGAATCTGTGCAGGAACGTCACAGAGAGACACTGAGCGCTCCGCCTGCAGTGATGGAACATTTTCAGATGGGACGTTTACATCTTGTCGGCCACACACACAGTGAGTGAAGCTTCACATCAGACATGGACACACCTTCATGAGTTCATGAGCTCCGACAGGTGTTCCTCTAATAAATGTCCCTCTGTCATTACAGGTGTGGATCAAAGAATCTAGAGCTGCTTAAACCAGGAACTGTTTCAGCTGATGCTCAGTGTGGAGGACGTTCAGAGGGGATATCATTGCTATTGGGTAGTGGTGTTGTTGGGTTTCTTTATTTATTGAGTGCAGTTGGAGTTGGAGCTGTGTTTTATCACAGAGAGAAGATAAATAAATGTCGATTCACAGGTAAGTTTTTCTTTGTGACAATAAAAACTTGATTTCCAACCAGGTATGTTTATTCTCTCTTTACTCTGGATCCATTTTACTGTTCAATTATTAAATGATGTCACTCACTTATTGATATTTCTCTAAAAGGAACGGATGAGTTTAAAAAATAAATCACAGGAAAGGATTTAAACAGAAAATAAGATCAGCAGGTGAGACAGCAGAGTGTTCCTCTGACATGTTCACTGACTGTCAGGTTTTATTAAATGTTTGTGATTAATATAAATCTCTTCTCTCCTCAGGAGGTGACGCTCCTTATGTAAACATGCCGACAGTTTTTAGGACACTGCAGAGTAAATGTTGTCCAGGGTCCAGTTATTATCCAGCTGGTCTTTGCAGTGTTCATAAAAGACATCCATCAAAGTTAACAGTATTCTACACATGGACATATTCTCTGTAAATAAGTAACTCTTGTTTACGCTCTTGTTTTTCCCCCGCTGCCTGATATTGATTTCAATGTTGAATTTGTTTATTTTCTTTAGATTTTCACTTGTTTTTGAAGTTTCATGCTCTTTTGTTGTCGATCTTTTGGGTCATAGCAGTTGTTTACTATTACACTGTGTCTAATACAACATTACGATTTTTTATTACCATCAATATGAATGAAATGTATTCTTTGGAGTTCGTTAGTAAACTTATTACTGGTGTATTAAATGTTTTTTTTACACTTTACACCATGAACTACAACCATATAACGATTACCAATAAAGTGATATGTTGGACTGTAATTTACTCCAATGTCCTCTTGATGTTATTTATTGACCATCCAGCAGGTGGCGCTCTACAGCTGCATTATAGTATCTGAGGCCTGAAGCTTCTTGTGTCCATGAAGTGAGTCTAAAATATAACACTTTATTCAAAGCATTCACACAAAAGTTTTAATATAATCAATTATTTTCTCTTCTAATGCTGGAACATGACGAGGACATTAAACCAGGAGAGATATAATACAGCGTGAGGTGGGGACAGACGGAGCACCTGTATGAGGGTAACAATAAATACCTGGTTATAAATCCCAACATGAACATTAGAGGCCGTTCTGTTGGCTCATGGACATGCTCCGTTAGGAACTAACGGGACAGGTGAATTTGGATCCCGGTAACCATAGTAACCACAAGAAACCGTGAAGTTAGCCTGAGTTGCCCTGACGCTTAAAGAAGGTTGAATTTCAAAATAAAAGCGCTACTCTAAACCGTATTAAAATTACAGCACACCTTTATTAGCATGCAGGGCCATGCGCAGACATTTTCGCGGGGGCACGGGCTCATGCTAAAAAAAGGGCACTTGCGCCACCAACGTGCCAATTGCCACCCTGATGTTGTCACACCATCACATCACATCAACCATAATCACACATTATGTTGATCACATGGGAACTGTTTATCTTCTACTGAACCACATTATTCCAGAAAGAAACCACAGTTTTGACATGTTTTAATGAAAGTAATGCAGTCCGTCGGTGTTCAGTTGTTTAGACTGATTCAGTCTCATTAGATCAGTGGTTTCTTTGAGAAGTTTATCTTTTTAATGTTTAACAAATGTATAAAGCCTACCTGAGTGATATTCACCCAAATACTATATTCAGAGTACTTCCTGAATTGATATGGCACATTTTTCGTGGATACTACTTTACATTTCTGTCTTTATATTTGATAGAATTAAAGAAAAAATAATAGAATGTATATATATATTTTAAATGAAGGGCACTTTTCGACTCTGAGGGCACAAGGGCAGGGGCTCAAGCCCCCCTTGGGTCCTATCTGTGCAGGTGCCTGTTAGTATGTACCTCTTGTCATGACCTTATTTACATAGTCTGTGGTCATGACCCGCTGACAGACTGTGGAACCTGAGGAAAAAAACACAAATACACATACTTGTTTTTGTTTTGTTTTTCCTTTAAATCTTGTCATTACGTGAAACTTTGACAAGATTGTCTCAATTACATTCGTTCCAATAAAGCATATTGAATTAAACAAATTTGAATGTATTTTATTTTGACATGTAAGACCGGAAGTGGAAATGCTACACAAATTAGCTTGATGTCTCCTCCTCCCGGGAAGCTTCTAATGTCTAAAGTGAAGAAACTTTAAAGAAGCTGGACGAGCTTTTTTTCCAGAGTGTTCTGCAGCACTTTAACGTCACTCCTGACCGTGTTATAAACACTTAACGTGGCACGGTGACACCGAGAGTTTGGGCCTGTCCGGTACCCGTTGGGAGGTAACACCAAACTGTAACAATGCACATGCTAGCGTCAAACGGATCCATAATGGACCTGGACTCGGAGTGGGTGAAAATAAAAGCACACTACTGTGGGTAAGTAGGTTTCATCAGGAGGTTGGCACACAGGAGTTAGCCGGCTACTAGCAAGGACAGGTAGAGGTGGAGGGGGACACCTGTGGAGGGACTGCCCGGATATGAGGGGGTGTTATAGGTCAGAATGTGGGGTCGTCCACCTTTGACCGAGCTGGGTCAGTCCTGATGACGTCACATTGGCTTAACGGTTAGACAGAATCACAATAATGACGCCGACGGTTATTATAAAAGCGGTGTTAGGAGATTCCTCACCTTTCATCTGTTCATCTTTTTTAGTAGTGATGGGAATACACACACAAATACACATACATAATGTAGGGCTATGTATGGAATTTATAAGGTTTAGTATAATGATATATTATTTAGAGTGTCTATGTTAGGGCTAGGTGATAAAATGTTCTCAATATGGGGTCGTGATAATTATATTTACTGCAGTAAACAAAATGAATCAGTACTTCTACTTTACCTGAGTCTGTTTTAGTGTCTGATCTTCTACCTGAGTAAAGCTTGTGTGAACTCTTCCTCCTCTGCTGCTGAGTCACAGAAGGGATACTGTTATACTTGAGTTAACTGGTATTAGAAAGTGATGCTGACATGATAAATGAAGTAAAAGATAAACCAAAATGTGATGGATGACTGTGTGAGTGCACGCTGTGTGGATTAACAGTAACAGGGTCCACAGCACACTGAGCCTGGCAGGCTCTGGCTCCTCATGATTAGCAGGTCACAGCAGGGAAACAGAAGAAAACACTGAGAATGAAAAGCCACCTTGTTTATTAATCCAGTTAGCATACTGAAAGGACTTCAGAGCACGAAGTGTGTGCAGGTGAGAGCGTAAAGTCAGGAAACAGAACATTACCTGTTGTCTTACCTGGACCTGAGATTTCTAATCAAACTCTGAATATGGCCAGAAGAGTTCTTAAACTCTGAGTTTGGGATTAGGAATATTTTACCACAGAGGGCGGACCAGCCAATCACAGCGCAGGAGGACGAGATCAGCTGACAAACATAATGCTGTTAAATATTAACACTCATGTCAGACTCTCGGTCACAGTGTTGCTCTTCACCTCACACCTTTTTGAATCTCACATCTTCTCTAACTTTCAGGTGTTTCTGTGATTGAGAAGTAGATCAGGTACAGTCAGTAACAGGTGTTACAGGTGGAGCTAACACACAGGCACTGTGGTTCAGTGTTTGAGCTAAATGTTCCTATGCGAGGGATCAAAGGTCAGCATGTCTCAGGGCGGTTTATGCTCTTGTAGGCGACCAATCCCTTCAGTATATGCACTCTGCAAATAGTTAAAGGGTCAGTCTGCACGATCATTTGACTTCAACAGTTTTTTTAAGGAGAGTAGAAAATGTTCTTTTCTACATACAGTAGAGCTGCAACTAAATACTCTTGTTACATTAATCGATCAATCATTTTGTCTGTTAGATGTCCTAAAAAAACGAGACAATCAGGTCGTCAGAACCTCCCAGAATCAAAAGTCCAACTTCAAATTGTTTATTTTTGTCCAATTCACAGCCACAAACCAAAAGATCTTTATTTACTGTCATGAATGTAAAAGAAAAGCAACAAATCTTCACGTTTAAGGAGCTGGAACCTGCAAATATGTATGTGAACAATGACTGAAACAATGAACAGTTTGCAGCTCTTATGTGTTGTGTATTTAAGCTGCAGAGTCAGAAACATATCATTTAAGTTACATTAAGAAATAGGTCAGTGTACTGTTAATACCAGTCTGACTAAATGTAAAAGCATTTCTGCAATATCATAGACCAGACTTAAGTAATGCTCTGATTTTATAACAAGACAAATACTGTGTGTGTGTGTGTGTGTGTGTGTGTGTGTGTGTGTGAGAGACATCATTCCACTCTGACTTGTGTGGGTGTTGACTGTGTGGAGCAAAGCCTGCTGGGAAGCAAGCTGTCTCTGCTCCACCTTGTCAGAGTCCAACTAACACTCACCATAAACACACACACACACACACACACACACCCAGGAGAGCCCTGTCAGACTCACTCACACACACACACACACACACACACACACACACACACACACACACACTCAGCAGCATGTTTCAGGTGTTAAACAGAATCAAACACAGACTGTATCAGGCTCTATGTCTGATTCTGTCTGCCGTCACTTGTTTACTCTTTGCAGCTGTACTGTTGTTTGAATGTCTAAGCATGCACACACACACACACACACACACACGCACACACACACACACACCCTTATTTAAGATAGTCTGCTGATAAGGGTGTTTGAAGGTCAGGACTGACATAAACTTTGTGCTTTCTGTTTCACATGCAGGTCCGACTACGTTTACGTGTTTCCAGTTTTACAACAACTTTAACCTTTAATGCTGCCGTAGTTATTAAATGATGATGAAATTATCTCAATATTTCAAGAATAATCTGTAACGAGGAAAAAGTCCTGCTCATTTAGATCTGCCTGCAAACGATTATTAAACTGGACTAAGACAGAATAAAAAGTTCTGGCATTGGACTGGATTTGATAACAAATAAGAGGCTGCCCCTGGTTAGCAGGACGAAATGTATTTATCGCCTCTCATAGACTGTAAAAAAAGACGAACGGCGCGTCTCCACCTCCTCTGTTGTACACAAGTGAAGCCTAAACCCCCTCCAAGCGGGCGCTGCCATCTTTAGTATCCAGGGTGTTTGCAGTAGAGATCGGCTGGTGGAGCCGCCGTGTTGACGTCCCGCCCCTTCCTCTCCCCGACACACACCTTCACCTTGTATCCTTGGCGTGTTGGAGCCCTCAGGTGTCCTTGGCGTGTCGTAGCCCTCAGGTGTCCTTGGCGTGTTGGAGCCCTCAGGTGTCCTTGGCGTGTTGGAGCCCTCAGGTGTCCTTGGCGTGTTGGAGCCCTCAGGTGGGCTCAGTCTGCAGCAGAACAGCTTCTCGTGTCGGTCTGAAGCAGATATTCACGCTGATGGAAAGTTCAATGACTGTAGTGTTAGTGTTAGTTACGTCTCCTCTCGCCGTTCCTCCTCTACTCTGCTACTCGGGAACAGAACGCTGCAGGAGCCCCATTTGTCAACACAGCTGTCAATCATGAGGCCACACCCCCTTTTTATAGCATCAAATAACTAATTAGAAGTAAACTTGGAACACTGTGACATAAATCAGCATGATAAGAACTAACTATAATGACAGAAACCATGTTTGAGAAAAATGTATTTGACGTGTATTTAGATTTTATAGTTTGACTCATGTCCCATCTGTTAACATGGAGGAGGCGGGCTTTATGAGCTATACTGCAGCCAGCCAGCAGGGGGCGACAGAGAGGGTTTGGCTTCACTTTGAGGGAGCTGTCATGTCGGCCATCTTGTTATACAGTCTGTGCTGTAGTCTCATGCCTGTTTAGGATTTCAAAGCTGGACAAACGCCTCCTGGGTTCAAAGGAAGGATTCTGGCTGATTGGAGCGTTTATATAGATTTTTGAAGCATTAATCTGTAGTTTTAATATTTTTATTTGAATAGCATTGCCAACCATAAAGCTGTTATTAAAGTGTGACTCCTTAACAGTAACAGGCTCTAAGGGGAGCGGGAAGGGAAGTGTGTTTGCAGAGCAGTCATATAGCTAACCAGTAGTTTTCCACCATGCGGGGATACATAAGTAAGCAGCCCAGTAATACATTTTAAAATGAGGTGGGGTAAAACCACTTGCACTCTTTGTTTTAAATAAAACTGAATGTTTTTGGTCCAAACAGATTTAAACAGAGACGAAAGCTGCCTGTAGGAGGAGTTTACTTTGAATTCAGTGATGTGAAGGAAGTCCTCATGTTGTCGACTTCTTGAATCCTCCTGAGGATCTCAGATTGACTCCATCTTTCCTCTGTGTGTGCGTGTGTGTGTGTGTGTGTGTGTGTGTGTGTGTGTGTGTGTGTGTTCAGGGACATGCTGATCACAGACTTGGCAGCCTCAGTAACCTTTGCAGAGTTGTGTGAGGAGGTGAGAGGGATGTGCAGCGTTGCCAGGCAGCAGCCCATCACACTGAAGTGGATCGATGATGAAGGTGGGTGCTCCCCCCGCTCAGACTCCCCTCATCAGGTTGAACACACCTGCTGTGCCCTTTTGCACTCTGGCTCAGAGATGCGGTGTGGAGCACAGCGAGCCTGTTCACTGGGCTTTAAGCCAGTCCAACAGTCATCACTGCCACATCACACTGTTACTGGAATGACCTGACGAGCTCATATCCAGCGATGTCGGCTGTACTGTGAATACCAGCAGTCAGAATGGGATCCTGTTTTTACAAATGTCTTTAAAGCTGGACAACAGGAAGTTATCTTCAATGCTGCTGCTGAAGATAATCTTTGTACAAGACTTTAAAAATACAAAACCTTGTCTTGAAATAAAATAAATGTGTGTGTGTGTGTGTGTGTGTGTGTGTGTGTGTAGGGGACCCTTGTACCATCTCGTCTCAGATGGAGCTGGTGGAGGCTTTCCGTATTTACAATCGGACCAAGAAGTCTGGACTGCTGCTGCACGGTGAGTTTGTTCCTTTGTTTCATTTGACTCTTAATAATAACAACAAGGTGACTAAATAGTTTAAATAACACAAACAAACAACCGATCTAGACTGCAGCTCCTGTGTCCTGTGAGCTAAAATCAGTGTTTTTATGAATGGAGTCTGGCGTGTCTGCAGAGAGCGATGTAACGTCTGTGTGTGGTTAAAACAATCATCTTCCTCTGTAACTAAAAGGTCTATCTCTGTAGGATCCTTTCTGTCATGTTGTCACACACTTAGAATAACAACCTGAGCCTGTCAGTGGAAACAACAAGAACCTTTGACCCATCAAGGATTATGTTGCAGCCATGACAGCCTGTTTCACTGCTGCAGGATGAACACATCTACTGGAGACACTCTTAAAGTTTTTGTGCCTTTAAGTCATTAATAGTTTTGCAGAATTGCAGTCATAGATATATACCTTAGCAAGCAACGTAGCATTTAAGGAAGAATTTTAAATGCAATTTTTATTCTGATTGGTGAATTTCTGTAAATTTATTGTGCTCATAAATGGATTACATGTATGTAAGGTTTTTTATTTCCATGTCCGATGCATATTTCACACAGCTCTGCTTGGTGACAGGAGAACAAAAGCACCAGATTATAACGACAACTTTCCCTTTTATTTTCTGTCTTCTCAGTGTTTCCCAGCATGCCCGAGCGGCCTGGCATGCCCTGCCCCGGAGAAGACAGTGAGTAAACCAGCTCTGCTTTCTCTCTGACCCCTCCTATTGTATCCCTTTGACCAGCAATGTTACACTAGGTGATGCACATGCTGTATGTACCTGTCACCTGGCTGTGGTGAAAGAGCTCTAGCAGCACGTTGTTGTTGTTTTCGTACCGAGCTGCAGTCGGCCATGATTCAGAGCTCATGTTGGATCATGTGGTTTACATGTGGCCCTTCTGCTTGTTTGATCTACACTCGGTTTTTCTTTCCTCTAAACATTTAATATATTCATAGATCTGTTGAAACCTAATCTTTGCTCATGAGTTGGTCCCTGTGTGCGCCACACTATACTCGCGTCGTCTCAGGTGTGATGGATATTTACCCAGATGTTTCACTCAAACAGCATTCATGTTTCACTGACACCAAACTCTCTCCTCTCCTCTCCTCTCCTCTCCTCTCCTCTCCTCTCCTCTTCTCTTCTCTCCTCTCCACAGATGCTCGTGCTGAATGTCTTCAGAGGTCATGCTCTCACATGTGATCAATCTGAGTATAAGATAGGAAATAGATGCTGTCTCAAGTGTCCTCCTGGTAAGATCCAACTGAAAATTAAAGGGATATATATATATATATGCTTATGACTTAAAAAATAAATTTATATCTGTTTTCTTTAAACAGGAAGTCGAGTTCAAACTGATTGTAGCTCAGAGTCCAGTCACACCTCCTGTCTGCCCTGCACTGAGGGAACCTTCATGAACCAGCCTACTGACCGTTTGCAGTGCTTCTACTGTAGAGACTGTGATGCAGGTACATTTCTGATAATATAATATAATATAATATAATATAATAATAATATTTTCCAAACCTGAGTGGAACACTAAGCGACACCAAACAAAGCAGGTTAAACAGACAGAGAGCTAAAGAGCAGCTGCTGAGCTAAACGCTGTGACTGCCTGAATCAAAGATCCGTGTTCTCTGTCCAACGAGTGTTCAGATACGAGAGGAGCTGTTTTTTGGGTCAATATTCTGAAACGTTTGAGCCTGTTTTGGTTCCACAACTAAATGTGAATGATCTGAGTTATAGCTCAGATGTTTGCTGCATTCACAGCAGCTCAGTTTGTCTCCGTCTGTTTGACTTTGTAGGAACTTTTTGTCCTGTGAGAAACTATTTGAGTTGAGCTAAAGCATCCCTGCTCTACATCCTTACCTTCCTTATAGATGTAGCCTTACCTTATATAGAAGAGAAGATATCTGCCAGGTGTGTTTGGCTGATGGGTCAAGTAGGTCCATAATAACCTCTGTGTGTGTGCTGACAGGTTCTGGTATGAGGATAAAGACGTCATGTAGCCAAACATCAGACACAGTCTGTGGACCACTGGAAGGATTTTACTGCATCAGTCAGAGAGGTGAGTTTGAGTTTGATAAGACCGTCAGTTAATCTTCATTTCTCAGACATATTTTTATCTCAGTGTGAAACAGCAGATTGCTTTAAACACCACGATAACCAGGAGCTCCCACAGTGTCGCTGTTGAGAAGAACATCCAGAGGCACAAATCAGACTTCATCAAACTTTGAATTCTCTGTTGGAACCAAAAGGCCCCATTTAGTCACTGACTCCAGTCTTTATGCTAAGCTAGGCTAACCAGCTCTGCACTCTGCAACAAAGCAAACACACACTGTTCCCCAGACTGTGAACTTTCCCTGTTAGCTGATATGTTTCAGGTCGAACAGTGTGTGATGTTGCAAACATGCTCCTGCCTGAGCTCAGAACAGTGGAAGGTGATTGTGTGACTGAAGCAGGAGAAGCTGAATCTCAGTCAGTGTCCTCCATAAAATACATGATGAGTTCATGTTTCTCAGATCAGTTCTGTGTCAGTTATCTTTCAAAGAAAACTTCTTCTGCTCTCTGGTGTTGACGACTGTCACAGAAAGAGTTCTGATATTCTCACATTTTTAGATCCTCTGGTATAAAACTGGACACACTGATATGATTATATTAAAACATTCATGTGACAAAATCTCACTTTAATAAATGTGCTGTGTTTTCAGATGGGACGTTTACATCTTGTCAGCCACACACACAGTGAGTGAAGCTTCACATCAGACAGGGACACACCTTCATGACTCCATGAGCTCCGACAGGTGTTCCTCTAATAAATGTCCCTCTGTCATTACAGGTGTGAATCAAAGTTACTACAGATACTGGAACCAGGAACTGATTCAACTGATGCTCAATGTGGAGGACTGAATTCAGACGGGATATTAGTGACAGTCGGTGTTGTTGGGCCTTTGTTGTTCATTGCAGTTGTCATGGCTCTCGTAGTGAAGATAAAAAGACTTCGAAACAAAAGTAAGAATTTCTTTGTGTCAATAAAAACTTGATCATGTTTTAATAGATAATACTGTCTGTGACATCATCAAGTTTTTATTCATTGTTTATGTTTTATTACAGAAAACAAAAGAAAAGAAGAAATTCTGGAACAGGTATGTTTTATTCTCTCTTTACTCTCAATCCATTTAACAGTGAAATAATTAAATGATGTCACTCACTCATTAATATTTCTCTTAAAGAGACTGAGGTTTGCAGAAGAACTTCATCACCAGGTGAGACAGCAGAGTGTTCCTCTGACATGTTCACTGACTGACTCCATTTAACAGTAAAATAATTAACTGATGTCACTCACTCATGAATATTTCTCTTAAAGGAACGGATGTTGGCAGAAGTACTTTATCAGCAGGTGAGACAGCAGAGTGTTCCTCTGACATGTTCACTGACTGACTCTGTCAGGTTTTATAAAATGTTTGTGATTAAAATAAATCTCTTCTCTCTTCAGGAGATGATCAGGATGGAAGGACAGTTGGACGATCTTTGATAAACACAAAGCAAGTCTTATTTAGATTTATTTGGAACAATTAAACAGCTCAGATCAAATATATTACTGGGCAGCAAATATCAGCAGCTTTCTGTATCAGCAGCTTATTGTGTGACACATCAAAACCTTGAAATTCCTGCTTGGATACAAATTGGATCTCGCTCTTGTGCTCGTATTTCACTGTCTGCTCTTCTGTGTTCATCACTTCCACTGCATACCCCACAGAACTGTCAGAACCCTGTGGGTTTGCACTCCTTGAAATTGTGGTTTCAATTTACTGAAACACTACAGATTAGTCTCCATGTCTACTTATGCTTCAACTGCAGCCAGCCACCTGTTCCCAGCATCCCGTATAGACCGTGCTTTTGATCAGTGGTCCAAAAAGGGAATTTTGAACTCCTATTGTATAAAGAAGACATTCTTATGTCATCTGATTAAAGTAAACATTAATTTGTTCTTCCAGCACATCATTTCTTTGGATATTTACAAATTAGACACTTTATACAAAATCAGTTGACTCAGGTTCCTTCCCGGACACAAAAACATATCTTGACTTAATTCTAGAGACCAAACCAGGAGCTAAAGGAACAACATCCAGGCTTTATACAGCTCTATTTGATATGGAAGATGCATCTCTCTCAATTATAAAGGAAAACTGGGAAAATGATTATGAAACCAATATATCAGAAAATCAGAGGTCTAAAACACTTAAAAATATACATTGATCATCCATCTGTGCGAGGCATGGCCTCATTCCATTGAAGACTGTACACAGGCCTCATGCTCTTCTATATTTGAAGTGAACTCAGAGGTCGCAGGTCAAACAGTTCAACACATGCTCTTTTCTTGGTCTTGTACCATCAGAGCATCTTACTCTGACAAAGGCACAGTTCAGCAGCATGGCCTGCTCTGCACTTCTGGCAAAGCGTCTCATTCTTTTGAACTGGAATTAGTTTTTTTGTTTTGTTCTTGTTTGTTTTTGTCTTTTGTGTGATGCTTTTTCTATTCCGTCTATTTAATTTTTCCACATTCATTACGTCTGTCATTTCTGCTGTATTTGTATTCTGTATGTACTTTGTATGAAAAGTTAAATAGAAACACAGTGACAAAAAAAAAGTCTTATTTTATATTCATCTGTTTATTTTCTTGTTCTTTTGCTTTCTTGTTTTTCACCTTCTGCAGCAGCTTTAATGTGTCAGCAGCACATGAACCACAGTCACGTCTCATACAGACGATGACGAGTCATTTCAGTTGTTTGCTGAAGATCTCGACTTCTTTATCTGGTTATCTCCAGAGAACAAAGCTGGTTCTCTCGTGATAACGGATCATTTAGTGTCGATGTAGAAAACAGAACAACAGGCTGCTCGCTGTGATATTAAATCAGATTCAAATCAAATGTTATTTGTATAGCGCCAAATCATAACCAGAGTTATCTCAAGACACTTTACAAGAAGAGCAGGTCTAGACCGACTCTTTATGTTATTTAGAGAGAGACCCAACATGAATCACCATGAGCAGCACGTAGCAACATCCAGCACAGTGGCAGAAAAACTTCCTTTAACAGGCAGAAACCTCGAGCAGAACCAGACTCATGTTGAACATCTGAAGAGACTGGATGGGCCGAACATGGGACAGAAGGAGAAGCAGGATAGAGACAGGCAGAGAGAGCAGCAACAACATATGTTCTTGTTACAACAACAGCAGCTAATACATACTCATGGTTATGATGCCAATAATAGTGGTACACTAGTGTGAAGATTAGCAAGAACAGCAGAGTCATGATGAAAGGCTGATAATAGTAATTGTAACACTTGAAGTCAGCAGGTCTACTTTGTTAGACAGGACAGGTAAAATTAAATGCAATTGTTGTTAACATTTGAATACTATAATTAAATATTTTTTAAATGAGCGTTTATGTAGGAAGTAATGAGTTACATGTCTTTGGACTCCTGCATTTCGCCCATGTCCCTTATGGGACTATATAAATAACAAGTTAAAAATAACAAAAACAAATGATAAGGAGGAAATCTCCATAAGCTTACACTGGCATGAAAGAGTAGCCAGAACACTTGTTATGAATAACTAGTGCACGTTTGAGTCTTGAGAATATATCACTTTTATGTTCTCTGTATGATCTTAGATCTGCTCCTCTTGTACTCCTCTTGAGGTGTCAGAGTCTAACATGTATGCTTTAAGTTTTACTGCCATGTTGGCCTCTGATGCTCTTAGTCGAGTGTCTTGAGAATTACTGCAGTTGAGTCTTTAAAGATCCTATTCTTGATTTATATCCTGTTTTCCCTCAGTTACACTGACTGTATGTCAGCCTTTAACATTATAGCCAGCAAGCTTTATGTACTGTAGCCTTTGCTCTCTTGGTCTTTTTCTTTAGATTTATTATATGTGTGTGTTTAAGTTTGAACATTGTAAACTCACTGTGTAGCTTATAGCTCACAACTTATAATATGAGTTTATTAATTAATGGATTATTATCTGATTTCTTAACTAGGAAAAATAGAATGATGTTTGATTACATATTATTTTGGAGTATTACTCGATTATGTTGACTTTTTATTAACACAAATTATTGGTGAATTGTGAATTGCAAGGAATTATTTTAACCTTGACTTTTAATCAATGATTTGTGTTACTATTCTCCTTCTAGTAGTTACTTTAGTCTTTTCATCAATCTGCATGTTGATTTTTCTGTCAATGTACTTTAATGTACTCATGTAACCATGTCATATATCCATTTATTGGACTTTTGACTATTTATTGTTAAACATTTATCATGTATGCTTACGTTTATTGAGTTGTTAGAGAACTTCTCTTTGAGTCCTTATTTGTGGGTCGCAGAGTTGTTGAAACTGGTCTTGTCTGTGAACAGATTTATGATTGGCTCCCCGGTCGCAGCTGGCCCACGTGGGGTAGGGCTCAGGTTGGCCAATAGTTATGGGTAGGCTGGACAAGTGTCCCTCACCTCACGTGGACGGGCCGCGTGCACCTCACCTCACGTGAACGGGCCGCGTGCACCTCACCTCACGTGGACGGGCCTCGTGAACTTGCAGGTGCAGGAGCTGGGAAATTCCAGCTTTTGCGCAGAGGCCTATATAAAGGCAAATGTCCGGAGATCGGGGCTCACTCCCCGCTCCGCTCTCCTCAGGACATGCCTACCCGTCTCTCAGAGATTCTCCATTCGCAGGAAGAGGTAAAGCAGATAGCCTGAAAAACTTTAAATCTGACTCTTGTCCGTTTGTGACTTGAACTTCTGGCGTAATTTAGATTTGAAGCAAGACTTTGACAACTGTTGGGCCTGCCATAACGGGGATGCTCGTAAGCTCCTGGCGACAACACGCCTATTGAGGGTTTGCATGGTATCTCTTGGTAGACAAACCTAAACAGGACTCGAGGTTTTGTGAATAATCAATGCCCGCCAGAGACTCCCAAATTTAGCTGATAGATAGAATGTAATTTAAGGTTTCTTAAACTGCATCCAAATTGTCCAACTCCTAAATTATCAGCCTTCTTTAAAGGCATCTGAAAACAGAACCAGACCAGTTCTGACAAATTTGAGTTTTTAACTTTTTCTTTTTTATTATTTATATATTTATAACTGAGTGAACAAATAAAGGCATGTAAAACTTTAAGAAATCCTTTGGAGGGAGTTTTGGTTTCAGAGTGAGTGGTATTAAAACAGAAGTGAGAAAGGTTTTCTTCAAAGGACTCCGTTACGCCCCCGAGGTAAGCTCATGAGATTCACACTACGGCGACATTACTGATTTATAGACACACACACACACAGGGCAGAGAGCACCTTTAGAAAGCCTTTAGGGGTTTCACGGTAGGGACCGGACCAAGGGACAGAGAAACTAGCCGTATTTTTCCCTGAGGGCTAAGGGCCCGCTAGCATAGTCCCAGTAGTGATCCGTGAGCACTACGGCGACAGATTAATGAACGTGTCGTCGGCGACGGGAAAGCCTCAGTTTTTGTGACGCTTCTGAGGGCGTCCTGCTTTTAGAAGGAAAGAAAAAATAGGAACAATTTTTTCTTAAAACCCCCCTTCCCCTTACCTATTTAGATATTAGAGCATGCTTCAACTTTTAGCATTAGCAGCAACAATAATGATACTATGGGGAAGTCTGATGTTAGTAGGTGTTGCAGATTGAGTCGAGCCGGTCAGCAGCAGACAGCGAGACAAGGGAGCGCAAGAACTCCCGGGAAGATATATGGTTAGTAACGTTAATGGGACAAGAAGACACAGAGTTAATGAGCTGCATTAATATGACAGAGAGAGAGGGAGAGAGACACAGAGGGAGAGAGAGAGAGACAGACAGACAGAGAGAGAGAGAGAGAGAGAGAGAGGCTCGGTGTGTCAGATCCCCCCGGCAGTCTAAACCTATTGCAGCATAACTCTGGGCTGGTCCCAGCCTGAGCCAGCCCTAACTATAAGCTTTATCAAAGAGGAAAGTTTGAACTCTTAAAAGAAGAGAGGGTGTCTGCCTCCCGGACCCTGACTGGTAGATTGTTCCAGAGGAGGGGGGCCTGGTAATTGAAGGCTCTACCTCCAACACTACTCTTAGAGACTTTAGGTACCACAAGCAGGCCTGCATCCTGGGAGCGCAATGTTCTAGAGGGGTAATATGGCACTATGAGCTCTTTCAGATATGATGGTGCCTGACCATTAAGAGCTTTGTAAGTAAGAAGAAGGATTTTAAATTCTATTCTAGATTTCACAGGAAGCCAGTGCAGAGAGGCTAATACAGGAGAGATGTGCTCTCTCTTCCTAGTTCTTGTCAGCACACGTGCTGCAGCATTTTGTACCAGCTGCAGAGTTTTTAGTGACTTATTAGAGCAGCCTGATAGTAACGAGTTACAATAATCCAACCTGGAAGTAACGAATGCATGGACGAGTTTTTCTGCATCGTGTTGAGACAGGATGTGTCTGATGTTTGTTGTGACGGTGAAAGAAGGCTGTCCTTGATATTTGTTTTCTGTGGGAGATGAAGGACATATCCTGATCAAACAGAACTCCCAGATTCCTAACAGTAGTGCTGGAGGCCAGGATGATGCCATCTAGGGCAGAGGTTTCATTACAGCTAGTTTAAAAGACAGTGGTACATCGCCTGTTGATAAAGACATATTGATCATATCTAGTAAAGAGGTGCTAAGGGAGGGAAAGACTTCCTTCAGCAGCTTGGTTGGAATAAAGACAGGTCGATGGTTTAGACGGAGTGATTAGAGAATTTAGCTCAGGAAGGTCAATTGGAGACAAACAGTGTAAACATCAGGTTTTTGAGCAGTTTCCAAAGATACATCTGCACCAGTTAAGGGCAGCAGGTTACAGAGTCTCTAATCTTTAGGATTTTGTCATTAAAGGAGCTCATGAAATCATCACTGCTGAGGGCTATAGGAAAACATGGCTCAATGGAGCTGTGACTCTCTGTCAGCCTGGCTACAGCGCTGAAAAGGTACCTGGGATTGTTTTTATTTTCTTCTATAATTACAGAGCAGGACATGCCATGCTGCCATCGCCCACACTGATGAGGGAAGTTCAGCCTGTTTCTATGTTCGATTGGTGATACGAGTTATGATCATCTGACGTTACGGTGACCTCCAGGAAACAACTGAAATGAGTCGTTATCACGGGAAAACAGAGTAAATGAAATGTACGAGGCATGTTCGCTCAGGGCTTCTGTAAATAGCAGCTTTAAAATCCAGCCTTAAGAGCCGTCCACACCAAGAACAGCATCTATAAATATATCCTCTCTGCTGCTGTGGTTTACAAGTTATTAAAGTATTATATGATGTAATATTATGCTGCAAATATCATCAACCAGTCGAGTTGAAGTTTATATCATATTTGAGAGGTCACAGTAATCTTTGACCTTTGACCCAAAATTCAAATCAGTTCAAACCTGAGTCCGAGTGCACATTTGTACAGAGGCCGACACGGGCAAACGTGCTCCAGCGGCCTGAAGCTCTTCCATCAGAGGAAAACAGCAGCAGAAACAGAAACCATGCAGAAACCAAAACACATAAAGTCTGAAGGGAAACGTGCTGCAAGAAAAGAGAAACAAAGGCATGAACAGCAAACACAGACGACATAAACACTGAAGCATGATCAGAAACACAGCGCGGAGGAAGAGAGGACGTTAAATTAAATGTCTTATTTGAAATAAAGGATTTTTACCTGTTGTGTAACAGAGCAGCGAGCCGTCACTGAGTTCTTGTGAGGAACAGACTTTAATATCACTTTGTTTTTGTTGTTCTGAATGTTTTTCTGATGCTTCTCTTCACTCTGTGTTTCTCTCTCTGAGTCCACTCTGTGTTTAAATATCACTGCATCAATAAAAGTCTCTTTCTTGAATCTTAAAAGTGTCTGATGTGGATTTATCGTGTGTTTGACTGCAGACTGAAAGGTAACAAGTCCTCGTGTTAAACAGTATGGTGCAGGGAAAAGGACAAAATTAAGACTATTGAGAGGCCGAAGGAGCCTATGTCCTTGCCGAAGCCAGCTATTGATCTGACCAGTGATAAGTCAGCGCAGTGCAGGCCGTTAACTGGCCGCCTGTTCATTCGACCAGGGTGGCAAGTCATGTGTTTAACATAGCAACCCATTGGCTTGGCGACTGGCTAGGCTGGTCATGAGCTTCCGAATTACCAGCCTGTCCAGTAACCGATCCAGTGGGTTGTTAGCTTCGGCGCGCTAGTCGCCAGCCTCGGAAGCGTAGTGAGTTGCTAAAACTGGGCTATACTTAGTGAAAATACATATTATTAAGCTATATTTGAGCCATCAACCTGCTGCAGTGTTCATCAGACATGTCAGGATACTGAGGAACAAAATAATAATAATTTTTCCATAAAATTTGCCATATTTACCATATTTTTCACTTGTGCTGTAAAACACATAGGTCTATGTATTGATCCACACGGGCTGATAATTAAATAGCAAGACATAAAAAAATCATTCAATTCAATTCATTATTACGTTTTTTACATATCAGAGCACAATTTTATAATCATGTTATTATACTAATTTAATTATTATGTTTTGTTATAACGAAAGTCCACTTTAAAAAACAAATGAAGCCCATTTAATTATTAATTATTAATCCAGGCCTATTGGTCTGTGAGTGACTGTAATCGATTTGGTCCTAATATAATCTGGCTTTAATTTATTTTAGTTTTATATAACAAAGTTTTTATTGGTCGTAGCCTAGAAAATTGATTTTTGATTTCCCAGTTTGGGACCAATAAAGTACATCCATCTGTCTGTCTGTCTATTCATCCAACTATACATCCAACTATACATCCATCCATCTATACATCCATCTATACACCCAACTATACATCCAACTATACATCCATCCATCTATACATCCAACTATACATCCATCCATCTATACATCCAACTATACATCCATCCATCTATACATCCATCCATCTATACGTACATCCAACTATACATCCAACTATACATCCAACTATACATCCATCCATCTATACATCCAACTATACATCCATCCATCTATACGTACATCCAACTATACATCCAACTATACATCCATCCATCTATACATCCATCTATACATCCATCTATACGTACATCCAACTATACATCCAACTATACATCCATCCATCTATACATACATCTATACATCCAACTATACATCCATCCATCTATACATCCATCCATCTATACGTACATCCAACTATACATCCAACTATACATCCAACTATACATCCATCCATCTATACATCCAACTATACATCCATCCATCTATACATCCAACTATACATCCATCCATCTATACATCCATCCATCTATACGTACATCCAACTATACATCCAACTATACATCCAACTATACATCCATCCATCTATACATCCAACTATACATCCATCCATCTATACGTACATCCAACTATACATCCATCTATACATCCATCCATCTATACATCCAACTATACATCCATCCATCTATACGTACATCCAACTATACATCCATCTATACATCCAACTATACATCCATCCATCGTCCCAGCCGCTTCCTTACTGCTACTCGCTGGCTCTCTGGCTCTCTGGCTCAGCGGTCTGACCTGCATGGTGGAGTGGCCTATCGTCCCAGCCGAATTAGCCGAAAACATTAGAAGGGCCGTTTTGGCTTCAATTCAGGGTTTGAGCAATGCAACTGTTTTAAAGCAAACATTTAAACATCGACTGCACCATTGCAACCACGCACCCACCTTCAGCTCATGAGATTTTTCCTTTGCTGAGGTAAGTACTGTTCACAGTACAGCACGGAGCCCTACCCATGCAGTTGCGCTTTTGATCCACCAGGTGGCGACAGAGCAACATCAACAATACAGTCACATCAATGTTGCAGAAATTCCACAATAAAGGTTATTCCTAACTCTGTTACATTGAGGATGGATTTGTTTGGGTTGTTTTATTTTATCCAGTACTTATAAAAATTAGGCCATCGTTCAAAAAATAAATAATATAGAGGACGTTTATACATCTGATAAAATATATGAGCCTTTGCTGGAAGGATGGATGGATGACACATAACTATATCTGATATGGTGCTATATCGGCAGCGAGAGGCTGATTTTAGATCACTAACATATTCAAATATTTGTGCGTAAAACACTAAAAGAACTTGTAAAATACGGTATGACGTTTTGTTTAAAACTAAACTCAACAGTTTGTACTAATGCCGCTTAAATGATGAGTTAATAAATCTATCAGTTAATTTACAGAAAATGAAATGGCAACTATTTTGATTCATTTAATAATACTAAAAACTGAAAGTATTATGAATATCATGCCATTGTAGGGCACCTTTTCACATGAAATCTTTGAACCGTCTTTTGTGTTCCTTAGTTTGTTTAGTGGCTTGTTTTTGATCGTTTTCAGCAGGATTCTGTTAAACTAACAGAATAGTGAAGGATCTATTTCCTCTGCGAAAGTCTGCCACTGCTTTCATTTTTCTCAACATTCAGGCATGCGCAGATCATTCCGCCTTACTTGGCGCTTCAGGTTAATCTTAAACATGCTCGGAATAGTATTCTATTTTCACAGAATAGGCTGTAGACCTAGAGGCCATAGAGACAGACGTCTGACGTCAGTGAGGTCAACCCGGGCCTGCTGTTTGTATGTGGATGCCAGAGTTAGCGTGATTAGCATGTTTTATTGTTGGGGATTGACAGTAATGAAGGTACGCACGGAGCTAAATATTTATGATGTGTTTTTATGTTTTAGTTGAATTTGATTTGGTTGAGTAAAGAAACAAGTAGACTACGTTGTATGTAAAAGTGTCTCTGGATAGTCATGTTCAGTGTTATTATGGGAAACAGACGGTGTGATGCTAACATGGCTCAAACAGACTTTATTAATGTGACCGTTCAGAGACGTTGGTTTTCCATGTGAGCCATTTGGTTCCCTTATTTCCACATTGTGTTCACATAGAGAAATATATCAAATGATTTTATTGTCAGACAGTCAATCTGAAGAATGTTTAAATTGCATTTCATTGTTATTTTGAAGCAGCAGATCTTGTTTGATGTTAGCATCTTGTTCATGAACAGAAGTTGGATTTAAAGCTGTTTAATGTCACGTTGTGTCTTTAAGTCTTTACGTTACTCACGCTGGTTCTGAACAACATCTTAAATAAGGTTTTTGCTGTGAGTCTCTCTTTTCTTCTGTGTGACATGAAGTGAACTTATAAGTCAGCGCTGAGCAGCTATCCTGACTTTTAATCTTTAATGAGTCCGATCGTGTCATCCTGACTCTTTCTCATGTTTTCCTCTTCTCGTCTCTCTATCCAGATGCTCTGCCTCGACCAGGACGAACCCTCCAGCTGATCGTCACCAACGTGAGGAACTGTCCGTTGAGCGCACAGGCTAGTAACCACAGCAACTGAATAAGCCAGATATACAATATGGCGGAGACACCAGTAAAAACGTGAAATGACAACAAGTGCAGCCGCTGTATTACACCACCAACACAATCGAAGCAGAGACACATCAATCCAGCGGAAATCAGTATTTTTACTGTGAACGGTAATCCAGTGTTTCCGCTACATACATTTTGAAATTAAATAATTAATAAAATTATTACCGCCGCTGCTTCAGATTTCTATAACGTGTCCTGAAGTTGCAATTAAACGACGGAGATGTCTGCTCCAAATAAACAGTCGTTTGCCGGTCATTTGGTAACGATGGATGATCTTTTTGATCTCTACGTCATTAATAACCTCCCTCGTGCACACGCAGCTCACGTGCTGTTTTGAATTGCGATAGAAAATATTTAAGTTTTGTAACTTAATTAAACAGACTGCTGATGAAGGCAGTCAACAAAGCAGACAGAAAGAGGGGGGCGGGGCCAGCAGCTATGCCGAGAGCAGAGGTGCAGGTGGGTTGGGGGACTGAAGCAAAGTGATCAGATTAAAGTAGATTGTGAATTAAAACTTAATACAGTGAAGAAAAGAGAACAATTAGAGTGTGGAAGTGTGCTTCTCACAGAAATCATTGATATATGCGAGTAATTGCGATCAATTAATTTACCCCCCCCCAGCTGCTGAAAAAAATCCTAGCGGAAACACTGGCAATCTACAGCTAATTTTATTTGGCAAAACCAGCAGCACTTAGTTTGCTAACAGAGACTGTGGAAAAAACAACAGAGCCAACGAAGCAGTAACTCACTGATGTTGTGAACATTTAGCTGTGCGAGCACAGGCACACAGAACTAACCTGGGGTCCGTTTCACAAAGAAGGTTCAACAAACTCTGAGTCTAACCCTGGACTCTGAGTTGATCTACTCTGAGATAGGAAACTCTGAGTTTTCGGTTCCAGAACAGCTGATCAGAGTTAGTTCAATCAACTCTGAGTAGGTTCACCCGGAGTTAAGTGCGTGCATGCTGACTATAAAAAGCCAGCATTAATGGAGCCCCGACACCACGATTCACCATGGCAACGGTACACAAAAAGAGGTCCTCCTACGTCACACCAGCGGAGCTCGAAATCCTCATGTGGACGTTCAACGAATACGAGCATGTTTTTAGAAAAATAAAGTAACACGGCTGCAGCTGCAAAAGAGAGAGAAGCGGCGTGGGAAGAAACTGCTGCTCGAGTAAATTTGCAAGTTTGAACTGGTCTGTTTATTTAATACTTAATCACGACCGGAAGCTAAAATTTATATTAATTTAGGAGCAATCCAGCGGGAGAAAAACGTAAATGGAAGCACTTCAATCATATTTTCAATATTAAACAGATTAAATATCATTCAGTGGCTGTTTTAATGTGCATCAGCTTTATCCCTAACATGATGCTGACTTCACATACATTATAATTCATGTTGATTAAACTGAATGTGTTAGTTTAAAAAAAAAAAAATCCAATAACTTACGGCGTCTTATTTGAGCGCTCTCGGCAGTGGTGGTGGAAAATCTAAAAATGATGACTTTGACACAGATTTGTCTTTTGATTTTTTTTATCATAAATATAAAAGACTTTTGCAAAGCGGTCAGAGCAGCACAGAGACGCAAAGTTTCTTCTTTTAATTCGGTAACCGCTCAAACACACGCGTGAGACGGGCTGAATGAATGAGGAAGTCGAATGAGGGTTTTATATTCTAGAGGGAGGAGACAGAGCGAAACTCTGACTTTCCTGAAGAAAACCTGCTCACGACCAGGTTAGGTTCATAGAGTCTGTTACTACGGTAACTGACCGAGAGCTTAAGTTACCTCTCTCTGTGAAACAGGCTAGAGTTACCCCTCTTTCTCTGGTTTGAGTTACCTCCCTTTGTGAAACGGAAAACTCAGAGTTTCCCTCATTTCAGGGTTAACAGACTCAGAGTTTTCAATAAACCTGCTTTGTGAAACGGACCCCTGGTAACCTGAAAGTAACCCTGCCTGGGCACTTCACAGAGATATTTTCAGCCACTCTGCCATGAAAAAACGCCATACAGCAGCACCAGTGGGAACAAGCTAACGTTAGCCCGACTGCAACACCAACGTAAAGTCACAGTAACCGCAGACATCTTAGGATTGTGGAGACGTTTTTTTAAAGCAAATACAGCATAAATCAAGCTGGGGTAACTGTCTAACTCAGCATCACTATAGGAGCCTAAATGCTATTTTTTGTTGATAAGTATTTGAATAATAATTTAAGTTGATATGTGAAAAAAGATTGTGGTTTATTATGATAAAAAAAGAGGTTATTTACATTACTCACAGGTGAACAGTTCATATTAATAGGTTAGTACTTATTTCATTTCACTTAAAAATGTGTGGATGTTTTTTGGTTTAAAAATCGCACATGTAACCTTTAATGCGGAGGAGTGTTTGGGCGTGGTTGACGTAAAGCAGGCAGTCAGGTCAGTGTCATGGAGTGGAGCCACACAGTTTTTTGACCTCTTTGCTCTTTAATTTACCTTTAGACTCCGCATTTTTGTTGTCTTTGGCTCTTGCCTTTCTTTTTTATTTTCATAATGCTGGACTATTGTATTTTGCCTTATTATTCGGAGTAAACAATGAAAAGAAACGAAGGAATCGTGTGGAGTTTTTTTTTTTCGTTCAAGTGGATAACGAGGGAGGAGAGCGTCAAGCTCATGGCTTCACTGATTAGGAACCTACAGTAGTCAAAAAACTCGCTCTTCGTGGATTTATGGAACGTGGAACTGCCTGACAAACACGGAGACTTTTGGAAAAGGAAAAATCACAAGCTGCGAGAGGGAGCTCATCAGCCTGGCGTCGGATCGTTAATTGATGCGAGTCTACTCGCCGACGCATGTGAGTAAAAAAGAAAACATGATCGTTGTTCGGCTGAATAACGAAGTGAGACTCTACGGTGCTTCGACTTCTTTATTGATTAAAAGTGGAAATAATACCTTGTTATGGATGAACAAGACAGTGGAAAGCGGACAGTAAAGATGACTGAGAAGGCCATAGAAGAACACACATCCAGACAGATCCAGGCACGCAGGTACAAGCTCTCCCAGATAACTAGATTGAAAAAAATCACATTGAACAATTAATGGAAGACGATGCAAATGTTGACACTGTAAAAAATAAGCTCCGTGTTGACTTCAGTGGCTTGCATCAGGAATTTTTGGAGCTTAATTCTGGCCTTCAGAAATTAATGAATGAGGAGGAATTTGCAGGAGATCAAAGGAACTGGTTTGATCCAAAGAATAAATCAATGGATGACTTTTTCTGGAAATGTGAGGATTGGATGAAAGAGGTTTTGAAGCGTGTTGAGCAGGCTGAAGAGTGTGACAGACAGGTTACACCTGCAGACAGTAGGTCTACATCAACAAAAGTGACCACTAGCGGTCGAAGTAAAGCTACATCACGGAGTGGAAGATCACGTTCATCAGCGTCTTCAGTCAGATTAAAGGCGGAAATGGAACAAGCATTATTAAGAGCAAAAGCTGCAGCTTTACGGGAGAAACTGGCCATAGAACAGAAGCAGAGTTTGAAGCCCACCAAAAAAGGATGGAAGCTTCACTAAAAGCTAGAAAAGAAATGCATGCAATGCAAACTGCACTGGCTGAGTCTGACGCTAAAATGGAGGTCTTACAAAAATATGAGAACACACAAGAAGATGGTAGCAAAGGTAAAGCGGATGACAACGGTCAAACAGACACAAGACCCACCTTACCAGCGCCCAGGGTTAAACAAAATACTCCAGCAGCAACTGACCAATTGGCTACTTCTGCGCCAAAGACTGAAATTAAAGAGCCACAGGGACCAGTGCTCGATGGGCTTTGCCAAGCCATCTCTCAGCAAGCCAACGTCACAGAGTATCTTGTGAGGAGTCACAAAGCTTCACTACTTCCTGATCTCACCATCCCAACATTTAAAGGAGACCCACTGGAATACAATTCCTTTATTAGAGCCATTGAACATGGGATTGAAGGTCGCACAAGTGACAATCGTGATCGTCTTCAATTTTTGCTACAGTACACAAGTGGACAACCACATGAGTTGGTTAAGAGCTGCATCCACATGGAATCTTCAGCAGGATATGCTAAAGCAAAGCAAATGTTGAAAGAGTTCTTTGGTGACGACTTCAAGATAGCGGAAGCGTACATAAAGGAAGCTTTGGACTGGCCCACAATCAAGCCGGAAGATGGTGCATCCCTTCAATCCTTCGCACTATTCCTAACAGGTTGCTCTAACACAATGACAGATATTAGCTACATGGAAGATTTGGATAACACAGCTAATATAAAGGCACTGGCAAATAAACTTCCATACAAGCTCAAGGAATCCTGGAGGAAGTCCGCTTGCGACCTGCAAGAAAGAACAAAAAAAAGAGTCAAGTTCGAGGACTTTGTTGACTTCGTGAATAAGCAAGTTAAGTATCTTCTGCATCCACTCTATGGAAACATAAAAGAAAACACAATAAACACGAAAGAGCCTGTAAAACAGAAACCGAAACCACAATACGCAGAGACACTCAAATCAAGGAAAGTGTTCACAACAGTTGTTGTGCCCCCAAAGACGGAAAATGAAAAACAGACAGCAGCAAAAACACAACCTGTCTCAGTCGATGGTTTCAGCAAACCTTGTGTTTGTTGTAATGGAGAGCAACACAGTCTCACAGTTTGCAAGAAATTCAAGAGCAAGCAACATAAAGACAAGATTGGTTTCTTGAGGAGCAAAGGTCTGTGTTTCGCATGTTTAAAGCACGGTCATATGAGTAGCAGCTGCAAACAGAAGCTTCAATGTGAAGAATGCCCCAGACCGCATCCCACATCATTGCACATTACTAACAAAGACACAAGAGAAGACACAGGAAAGGACTGTTGTGATCAGCAATCTGTTTCAAGTGCCCTTGTACGAACGGCTGAAACCTTTGGAGTCACAGGGGCCGGTAAAGATGATTACGTTCTTTCCATCGTTCCAGTGTGTGTCAAGGCACAAAAAGGAACCAAGACAGTGACAACCTACGCGTTTTTGGATCCCGGTAGCTCGGCTACTTTCGCTACAGAGTCACTGATAAATCAACTGAACATGAATGGACGCAATGTAAGCATCTCATTGCGAACTATGGGACATGAATCAGTCGTGAGCACACGCATTGTGGCTGGTCTGGAGATCAGCAGTTTGGACAGCAACCAGTTTGTTGAACTTTCGGAGGTGTATTCACAGAAGGACATTCCTGTAGCTAAGGACAATATTCCCCGCCAAGAGGATATTGACAGTTGGCCCCACCTAAAAGAGGTGAAAATCCCCACTATCCAAGCAGAAGTTGTATTGCTCATTGGAGCAAATGTTCCCAAGGCGATGGAACCGCTACAAGTGGTCAACAGCGTGGACAATGGACCATACGCCGTGAGGACAGGCTGGACAGTGAACGGACCACTCAGAGGTGGAAATGACACATTGGAGGCAAACACACTGACAGGAATTACTGCAAACAGAATCTCAGTAGCCAAGCTTGAAGAACTTTGGCAGCTACAATTCAAGCAGGACTTTCCAGATGCTGGACAAGACGAAGACATCGAGATGTCTAAGGAGGACCATCAGTTTATCAGCATGGTGTCACAGTCTGCTGTACTTATAGACGGTCATTACAATGTTTGTCTTCCAGTGAAGAAAAAATGTTTTTGTATGCCGAACAACAGAGCAGTTGCGGAGCAACGTGCACTGAACTTACGGAAGAGGTTCTCAAAGGATGGCAAGTTCTATGGAGAATATGTGGCGTTCATGGACGACGTGCTCAAGAAAGGTTACGCCGTGAAGCTTGTAGGTGATGAGTGTGAACCTACTGAGGGGCGAACGTGGTATTTGCCTCACCACGGAGTAAGACATCCAACCAAGCAGAAGTTGCGCGTCGTGTTCGACTGCAGCGCAAGCTTCCAAGGAATATCATTGAACCAGCAGCTCCTACAGGGTCCGGACCTTACAAGCTCGCTGGTGGGGGTCCTCATGAGGTTCCGCCAGGAGGCTGTGGCGGTCATGGCAGACGGGGAGGCCATGTTCCACCAAGTCAAAGTGAGTAATGAAGACACGGATCTCCTGAGATTTCTATGGTGGCCTGGCGGCAACTATGAGCAGGATCTCGTCGAACATAAGATGCTGGTGCATATCTTCGGCGCAACATCATCGCCAAGTGTCGCCACCTTTGCGCTCCAGAAATGCGCAACAGATTTCGCAGAGGAGTTTGGACAAGAGACGGCTAAAACAGTCAGGAAAAATTTTTACGTGGACGACTGTCTTAAGTCGGCTTCTGATGAAGATACAGCCATCACACTGTGTGCTGAGTTGAGAAGCATGTTGGCAAAAGGAGGATTCCGGCTGACAAAGTGGTCAAGCAACAGCAGGAAGTTGCTTAACTCAATCCCAGAAGAGGAAAAGGCTCAAGGGTTTCAAGATCTGGACTTAGATGAGGACAACTTGCCCATGGAGAGAACATTGGGTATCCAGTGGTGTGCCGAATCAGATCAGTTCAGGTTCAAGATCAACCTTAAAGATCGACCACACACTAGGAGAGGCCTGCTTTCCTTGGTCAGCTCAATTTTTGATCCGCTGGGCTTTCTCGCTCCAGTAATATTGCCCGCCAAAAGAATCCTGCAGGATTTATGTCGGCAGAAGTATTGTTGGGACGAAGACCTGCCAGACACTGTGGTCAAAGGTTGGAATAAGTGGATCTCAAGTTTGCCACAGATTGAGAAATTTGGAGTTGACAGATGTGTCAAGTCGAAGCACCTTGGTGCGCCAGTCTTTGCGCAGCTTCATCACTTTGCTGACGCTAGTGAAGATGCCTATGGCACCACAAGCGACTTACTGCTGCGCTTTTCAACGGGTGAAGCTCAATCCACCTTGATCCTAGCAAAGACAAGGGTCGCTCCCTTAAAGTCACCAACTATTCCCAGAATGGAACTGACAGCGGCCACAGTCGCAATAAAAATGGACAAGCTTCTGAGGAAAGAGCTTGAGTTGGAGCTTCACGAATCCATCTTTTGGACCGATAGCACGGCTGTGCTAAAGTACTTGAACAGTGAGAGCACCAGATTCAAGACGTTCGTTGCTAACAGGGTTTCAGCAATCCTGGATCACTCTCAGACATCTCAGTGGAGATACATCAACACCACTCTGAATCCCGCTGACGTTGTCTCAAGAGGACAGACTGTGGAAGCATTTTAGAAAAATGAGAGCTGGCTTTCGGGACCAAGTTTCTTGCTCAGCTCACAAGACCAGTGGCCTAAAAATCCAGATCCGGGCATGCTGGATATCGACGACCCAGAGGTCAAAAGAGTGACTCAAGTGCATGTCATTCAGGCACAAGAACTTGAGGATTTCATGGATCAGTGGATGAACCACTACTCTTCCTGTACGGCGTTGAAACGCGCTGTAGGCTGGTTTCTGAAACTTAAGGATTTGCTGAAAGAGCTAAAGGAAAAGAGAAAGGAGCTACGAGCAGTAGACGGAGAAAGCCGGATGACAGAGTTCAAGAAAGCCGTTAAAGGAAAGTATCTGACTTGTGATGACTTGACTGAAGCAGAAACAGAAATTGTGAAATGCTGTCAGAAACAAAGCTTCAAAGAAGACTTGGCTATGCTAAAGGAGCATCAAAGAGTGAAGAAAGGTAGCTCGTTCTTTAAGTTAAATCCAGTGCTCCAAGACGGAGTTATGAGAGTTGGCGGAAGGTTGAGTCGCGCGGCTATGCCTGATGACTCCAAGCAGCAAGTCATCTTGCCTAAGGATTCACACGTCACAAGGCTTGTGTTGAGACACATTCATGACATTACAGCTCACGCCGGAAGGAATCACATGTTGGCTCAGCTACGGCAACGATTCTGGATCCCTGGAGCCAGTGGAGCTATCAGAAGGTTCCTGTCCAAGTGTGTCATCTGTAAAAGGCTACATGGAGCAGCTGGCAAGCAGCTCATGGCAGATCTACCAACATGCAGGGTCCTGCCAGACGACCCTCCTTTTACAAGAGTCGGCATAGATTACTTCGGTCCGTTCCTAGTGAAGAGAGGACGAGTCCAAGTAAAGAGATACGGCGTTATCTTCACGTGTCTTGCTATACGAGCAGTGCATCTGGAAGTTGCTTCTTCTCTCGACACTGATGCCTGTCTCAACGCAATCAGAAGATTTCTTGCCAGAAGAGGACAAGTCAGAGAGATGTATTCAGATAATGGAACCAACTTTCGGTCAGCTGACAGTGAGATGAGGAAATCAATCAAGGAATGGAACACCAACAGGATCGAGAAACATTTGCAACAGAGAGGTGTTCAGTGGCATTTCAATCCGCCAGCGGGTTCTCACCATGGAGGCAGCTGGGAGCGGTTAATTCGTTCAGTGAGAAAAATCCTGAACATCACGGTCAAGGAGCAACTGCTGGATGAAGAAGGTCTCCACACCCTACTTTGTGAAGCTGAGGCGGTCATAAACAGCAGGCCCATCACAAAGGCATCATCAGACCTCAATGATTTAGAGGCGCTCACGCCCAACCACTTGTTGTTGCTCAAAGTCAAGCCCGAGTTACCACCAGGAGTATTTCATGAAGATGACCAGTACGTCAACCGCAGATGGAGACAGATTCAATACCTCGCGGATGTCTTCTGGAAACGCTGGTTCAAAGAGTATCTGACACAGCTCCAAGAACGTCAGCGATGGTGTTCACCTGGAAGAAACTTCTGTGTCGGCGACGTGGTGCTGATCGTGGACGATACATCACCCAGATACTCCTGGCCACTTGGAAGAATAGTGGAGACTTTTCCTGATAGAAATGGTTTCGTTCGTCAGGTTAAAGTGAAGACCAAGACCAACGAGCTTTGTCGCCCTGTAACAAAGTTATGTCTTCTTCAAGAATCAGAGGATAACTGATGGACTGTTATGAAGATCTCATCTTGAATGGGACTAAGAACACCAAGCTTCTCTCACTAAGTGATAGTAATGTTATTCAGGCTCCTTTAATTTAAGTTGACACCTTTTGGAGTAATTGTTTCAAGGACATTGATAACAATTAGGGGCCGGTAATATAGGAGCCTAAATGCTATTTTTTGTTGATAAGTATTTGAATAATAATTTAAGTTGATATGTGAAAAAAGATTGTGGTTAATTATGATAAAAAAGAGGTTATTTACATTACTCACAGGTGAACAGTTCATATTAATAGGTTAGTACTTATTTCATCTCACTTAAAAATGTGTGGATGTTTTTTGGTTTAAAAATCGCACATGTAACCTTTAATGCGGAGGAGTGTTTGGGCGTGGTTGACGTAAAGCAGGCAGTCAGGTCAGTGTCATGGAGTGGAGCCACACAGTTTTTTGACCTCTTTGCTCTTTAATTTACCTTTAGACTCCGCATTTTTGTTGTCTTTGGCTCTTGCCTTTCTTTTTTATTTTCATAATGCTGGACTATTGTATTTTGCCTTATTTTTCGGAGTAAACAATGAAAAGAAACGAAGGAATCGTGTGGAGTTTTTTTTTTTCGTTCAAGTGGATAACGAGGGAGGAGAGCGTCAAGCTCATGGCTTCACTGATTAGGAACCTACAATCACTTTATAATCCTCTCAGGTCCCGTAGCTCTCTCCACCTCAGAAATGCTGCTCCAGTGTTAACGCTGTTTTGTTTCTGTCTCGGTCCAACTCTTTCTTTTTACCTTGCCTTTTCCTCTTCTGTCTTCTTCGGTGTAACGGTTCTTGTAGTAGAAGCCGTATTTGGCGATGGAGGGATGGGCAGTTTTTCATTCCTGGTGGTTGTTTTTCAGCCTTTGTGGACACAAACAGGCTGACGCTGCGCACACTGAAGAAATTGATCTTGACTGTGCTGCTGCGCAGCGTGTGATTGACAGCAGCCCGATTGACTGCTCGGCTCTGATTGGTTGTTGTGTTTCGGGAGTGTTGGGTTCTTGCAAATGCCATTAGGAGCAGTCGGAGGAGCCAGAGGAACATGATGTTTTTCACAGATTATCTCTCTCATGTACGACTGCATATTTGAAGTGACAGTTTGTTAGTTTTAATAATGTAACCTACTACAGCATTAATAATAGATGCAATAATAATATCAAGTAATAAAATAGTAATAAAGAATAAAAAAATAAGTCAGCATATTACAAAGTGAGGTCAAAGACCGCTCTATTTAGATAAAGTGTAATTACAGAACCAATATCTAGTAGTCTCCTAAATTCAGATGCGTAGTGACGCGGCTTAAGAGAGAGTTGTGTTGGAGGTGGTCGTCTTTTTGTCCACCAGGGGTTGCCATACTTCAAGAACGTCTCTGTTGTCCAGCTTGTAACACACTCTCTCTAAATGTATTTCTCAGATCTCTGAGCCGTCGCTGAAATGAAGGACCGCCCTCTGACCTCCACAGTTGAAGAATAAGGCATTTGGCCAGCGATGTGCAGAGGGAAACAGCTCGTCCTTTGTCAATACACGGGTTTGTCACTACTGAACCAAAGAAGGCAAGAAGTGGGTCTGGATCAATAGTTCTATTGAACGCTGCTGATATATAGTCGAATACAAGGCACCAGAAGGAGGCTAAATTAGGGCAGCACCAAAACTGATGAGGAAGTGTGCGTTTACATTCGTCACATGAGGGGGAAGTGTTCAGGTATAATATATATAACAGAGAATTTTATAATGTAAAAAGATCTGATCTATGAAGGACTGAAACTGCCATAATCAAAAACAAATAAATATCTCAAATAAATAAATAAGTAAACAAAATAATAAAGACAGAAATGTAAAAATGAAAGCCTCAATTGTCAAATAAATGTTCATATTCATTAAAGAATAAATAAATATATTCAGAAATCTGAAAAATGTAATGTTTTTATTTATTTTATCCTTATTTTTGTATTCATTTATTTCAATATTTACTTGATTGACAACTGATTCTTTCTATTTAAATTTATATCAGTTTTTCATTATTTCCCTATTTATTTAATTCTGTCTGCATTTATTTCCGTATCCTGTATTTCTGAATACTTAAAGTACTCCATGTAAATGTTGTAGCGACCAGAGGGGGGCCGTCGCGTGAGGCACAAAGCATTATGGGACTGTTGATGCTCACATTGTTTTAAAGTGTTGTTTTAAAGACAGTGTGTTCATGGTTTGATTGTTGTGGTTATGTTGGTGTTATATAATGTGTTTTCAGTGTTTGTGTGGCTAGGAAAGCATTACAGTTTATCTAGCAATGTAGCCACCATGACTCGTGTTGATTAATGACCTGTGTCCATGTATTAAATGGCTTTGTCTTGTTTTAAACAGCACCACCTGTTGTTGAGAAGAGTATGGGGCAGAGGTGTTGTTAAAAGTCAGAAAATCTCTGTCTTCTAACTTTCTTGTCCACGCTAACCCACCACATTGGTGTCAGAAGTGGGATTTCAGTCATGTCAGACTTCAGAATGGAGAGAGAAATTCAAGACCTGGAGCTAGCTATTGAGCAGACACGTCAGCAACTGGGGAGACCACAGAAGGAGTCTACCAGAGGTGGAAGTATCCCAGCACGTCCGGATGGCTCCAGTGCACCACGGCTCCATCGCCCCCTACAGGATGAAAATGATAACACCAGAGGATTGCTGTTACTTACTGCCGACGCTGAGCTTCAACTGCCCATTGCTGCGGCTGCTGCTAACGAGCTGCCATCAACACCGGTCTCCATGCCCAGCCTGTTGCACCCTGCAGCTGTGCCTACAACACCAGCCACAATGGGATGACGCAGCTGGAGCTGTACCTCTCACAAGTCCAACTAGAGGCATGGCACAGCAACTGGAGCAATGAAGAAGCTGCTGTTCACCTGGCTCTGTCCTTGGAGGGCAAGGCGCTGCAGGTGCTCCTCGACTTAGCCCCAGCAGAGGAGCAGAATCTAGAGGCCCTGACCATGGCGCTGGAGAGGCGATTTGGGCGAAGACTCTTCACTGAGCAGAGCAGAGAGCAACTAGCCAGTCGCCACTGTCAAGAGGGAGAGACCCTGGGCACCTTCGCCGCAGATGTGCAGCTGCACGCCCAGCATGGTTACCCGCAGTTCAGCGCAGCTGCTCAAGAGGAGCTGACACCAGAGCTGCTGCGTCAGCATGTTCACCTCGCCATGCGCCAATCTCTCAGCGAGGCTCTCCATGAAGCTGAACGGGCCGAGGCTGTACTGTCCACTCGACCTACCCAGCAGAAGGCCCCTTCTCTCATTTGTCAAGTTGGTCGACTACGAGGAGGAGGCAGCAGAGCTTTGCCAGGTTCAGCCTTCACCACGACAGTGTCAGCAATGGCCTCCACCATCCCGGCGACGTTCACCCCGGCAGAACGATCGCTGTTACCGGTGTGATGAACCTGGCCACATAGCCTGCAACTGCCCAGCACCAGCACCGAAAGCCAGAGCCCCCAGCTGGCGGGAAATGGCAGCGGGATGGTCTAGTGAGGGGCCCACCACTCCAGTCTCCAGTCCCCCTCCAAGGTCAATACACAGAGGTTGGCCGCTTAGGTCACACCTCAGGACTGTATCTGAACTGCCAACTTGACGGTAAGCCCTGCCGGGCCCTGGTAGACTCTGGGGTTACCATTTCCCTGGTGCGACCTGGTATCCTCCGGTCAACTCTCAGGGGCATGGGCTCCAACCCACACCCAGATGACAACAGTGACAGGACAAAAGGCTGGCATGAGAGGGAAGAAGTCACTGTGAGTCCAGGCTGGAGACCAGGAGCTGGTGCATGAGTTCTGGCTCGCTTAAATCCAGGACCCGTACACCATTGGTCTGGATCTGCTGACCCGCTGGGGAGCCATAGTTAATGTGCAGAAGAAAACCATCATGCTTGGCACAGAGACATTGGCACTTGAGATCGGTCAAGAGAAGAAGACCGGACCTAAAGACCAGTGTGCCAGTCGCCAAGCGGCGCCAGTGTGGAGCGTTTCAACCGCACCCTAGCCACTCAGCTTGCCATCCTCACCAGCCAACAGCAGCGGGACTGGAACCGTCACCTACCCTTGGTTCTGTGGTCCTACTGAACTGCTGTTCAGGAGTCCAGTCAGTGCACACCTGCTGCCCTCATGTTTGGGCGGGAGCTCCGGACACCGATGGACTTGGTGTTTGGGGCTCCACCCGAGCCAGAGATTGCCGGGGGACGAGAAATGGACTACTTTCGTAGCCTGAAGGATCACCTGCAAGTGGTCCACGACTACACCCGCCAGGCTCAAGCCAACTCTGGAGTGCGGCAGAAGAGGGCCTACGACACACGGTGTCGGGGGCAGGCTTTCATGCCTGGGGACAAGGTATGGGTGTATTATCCCATCCGTAAGGGTTAGGGGCACACCAGTCGCTCTGTTGCAGCCGGAAGCAGACGGGAGCGCAAAAGAAAGAGGCAGGGGGGAAGTCGCTGCTTAAATGCTTCCCCCTAGTTCAATGATTGGCCACCAGTGGCGCTCCATTAATTGAAGCAGCAAACTGCATAAAGAAATAAATATATTTCTATGCTGCTACACACCGATCAGTGTGACTCTCCTCCAGTTGAATTTCCTGTGGGCCCCAGGCGGCCTGTTGGCCAGCGAAGACATCCTGGACATTTGAGGGACTATCCTTTGGGTGATGGGATCGTCGAGGACGACTGACCCCTCAGATGGGAGTTATGTAGGGACCAGAGGGGGGCCGTCGCGTGAGGCACAAAGCATTATGGGACTGTTGATGTTCACATTTAAAGTGTTGTTTTAAAGACAGTGTGTTCATGTTTTGATTGTTGTGGTTATGTTGGTGTTATATAATGTGTTTTCAGTGTTTGTGTGGCTGGGAAAGCATTACAGTCTATCTAGCAATGTAGCCACCATGACTCATGTGTTGATTAATGACCTGTGTCCATGTATTATATGGCTTTGGCTTGATTAAAACAGCACCACCTGTAGTCAAGCGGTGTATGGGGCACAGGTGTTGTTTAAAGTGAGAAAATCTCGTTTCTCTTGTCCACGCAAGCTCGCCACAATATGTAACGTGTGTTTACTTCAGTGACCATCGAAAAATAATCCTTCAACCAACCATCTGTCATATTCACGCACTTCTGACAGCTACATTTACATCAACATGATGATATTCATAGTTGTTTTTTTAGTGGCTGGGAACAGAGATAAATGTAACAATAGCATTAATGACACATTATGTATGTAGCTAATTATAAATGCCTCCAATAAACGGTGTTTTTTAAATTTTAGTTTAGTTTTTCAGTTTAAATAAGAATGGCTTCAAACCATATGGAGTGTTTTGATTGACCATTAACACATTATACTGTAAATTACGAGACTCTTCTTTGGAAGCTTTTATTGTGAAAGGCCTGGAAATGAAACTAAAGTTACTCCTGCAGTCAGTATCTGGGAACAAGGTGCGTACTCGTCTTTGTCTTGACATATTTTCTTTAAAAAGAATCCCAGTAAATATAAAACTCTGTTGAAGTCAGTTGATGTTGTTTTACTGCTGAAACTCGATCAGTCTGACTCTTATGTTCAGATTATGTTCTGGATATTTGGTTACCGATCGTAACGGCTCTGAAGCTCTGACTTCCTCTTTTGAGGCTGACGGCACATTGCACTTGCACACAGCAAGAGTTAAAGCAAGTAGAGTATATTGTAATCTTTAAGGACAAGTTCTGTTTGCAAACATTTCAAAGTTATTTGTTGGCTTGATTAATGATGATTGATTGATAGACTATTGAATGAAGTGTTTTCAGATTCTTAATGTTCTCGTAGGGTCATACTTTGTATTAGTGAAAGTTCTTTTGAGCAGTCGTGTCTCCTCCATGCTGAGGAGAAGTAGCCTTTCTTAGACACCATAAGTGTGAGTTTCTGAGGGTGAACTCGTGTGTTGTGAGATTATTCATGTTTTAAACTTTACTGTCATATTAGTTATTTTTAAAATCTTTGCGATTCTGTTAGTGATGAAGAAAATCTAAAGTTTCAGATTAAACAAAAAGGTGAGGACCCAGAAGCAGACTTAGATATAAGGATATAATTAAATAAAAGGCAAAAATGCACAAACAAAATCTAAACTCCAACAAAAGACAAAAAGGAAAATCAAAAGACAGAGCAAAAAACTTACAAACAAAACCAGGAACAGGTAATCCAAGGGAACGAGGAGCTACGAGGAAATCAGGGGAGGCACGAAGATAATCCAGAGGAGACACGAGGAACAAAAACACACCAGGAAGGTCAAAGACATAGACTCCACAGGATAGACGACAATGAACTGGCAACGAGACAGGGGAGCACAAAGACTAAATAAACTCAGGAGGTGAGGCTAATCAGACACAGGTGAGACAATCAAGGGGCAGGTGAAAACAATCAGGGCAGGGCACATCATCAAACAAGCGGGAAACACAAAGGCAGGAAGTGGACCAACACGAGAGACAAGGTGACAAAGTAAAACAGGAAATGATCTAATCAAAAAGACACAAGTGAAATACTAAACTAAACAAGACTAACTACTGACAAGAACACAGAATAAAGTAAATACAAAACTAAACGATGAGAACTCATGACAAGGGACAAAGTGACAGGTAACACAAGAAATAATAACTGAACACCGAAATACAAGAAAAACCAGAACTAAACTAGAAACTCATGACAAAAGTGGTGATGAAAAGTAAATACATTTGAAGAGGTAGTTATTACAGTCTTTAGTGTCCTTAGTAGTGAAATATATAGTCATAATACTGATAGCCAGGAGTCGTCATTATCCTCGCTGTCATCATAGTATACATAGAGTGTGTATATAGAGTGCATCCGGAAAGTATTCACAGCACTTCACTTTTTCCACATTTTGTTATGTCAGCCTTATTCCAAAATGGATTAAATTATTTTTTTCCTCAAAATACTACAAACAATATCCCACAATGACAACGTGAAAAAAGTCTTTTTGAGATTTTAGCAAATTTATTGAAAATAAAAAACGAAGAAATCACATGTACATAAGTATTCACAGCTTTTGCCGTGAAGCTCAAAATTGAGCTCAGGTGCATCCTGTTTCCACCGATCATCCTTGAGATGTTCCTACAGCTTAATTGGAGTCCACCTGTGGTAAATTCAGTTGATTGGACATGATTTGGAAAGGCACACACCTGTCTGTATAAGGTCCCACACTTGACAGTGCATGTCAGGGCACAAACCAAGGATGAAGTCAAAATAACTGTCTGTAGACCTCCGAGACAGGATTGTCTCGAGGTACAAATCTGGAGAAGGGTACAGAAACTTTTCTGCTGCTTTGAAGGTCCCAATGAGCACAGTGACCTCCATCATCTGTAAATGGAAGAAGTTCGGAACCACCAGGACTCTTCCTAGAGCTGTCCGGCCGTCTAAACTGAGCGATCGGGGCAGAAGGGCCCTAGTCAGGGAGGTGACCAAGAACCCGATGGTCACTCTGTCAGAGCTGCAGCGTTCCTCTGTGGATAGAGGAGAACCTTCCAGAAGGACAACCATCTCTGCAGCAATCCATCAATCAGGCCTGTATGGTAGAGTGACCAGACTGAAGCCACTCCTTAGTTAAAAGCACACGGCAGCCCGCCTGGAGTTTGCCACAATGCACCTGAAGGACTCTCAGACCATGAGAAACAAAATTCTCTGGTCTGATGTTCAAAGATTGAACTCTTTGGCGTGAATGCCAGGCGTCATGTTTGGAGGAAACCAGGCACCTCTCATCACCAGGCCAATACCATCCCTACAGTGAAGCATGGTGGCGGCAGCATCATGCTTTGGGGATGTTTTTCAGCAGCAGGAACTGGGATACTAGTCAGGATAGAGGGAGAGATGAATGCAGCAATGTACAGAGACATGGATGAAAACCTGCTCCGGAGCGCTCTTGACCTCAGACTGGGGCGACGGTTCATCTTTCAGCAGGACAACGACCCTAAGCACACAGCCAAGATATCAAAGGAGAGGCTTCAGGACAACTCAGTGAATGTCCTTGAGTGGCCCAGCCAGAGCCCAGACTTGAACCCGATTGAACATCTCTGGAGAGATCTGAAAATGGCTGTGAACCGACGCTCCCCATCCAACCTGATGGAGCTTGAGAGGTGCTGCAAAGTTGAATGGGCCAAACTGCCCAAAGAGAGGTGTGCCAAGCTTGTGGCATCATATTCAAAAAGACTTGAGGCTGTAATTGCTGCCAAAGGTGCATCAACAAAGTATCGAGCGAAGGCTGTGAATACTTATGTACATGTGATTTCTTAGTTTTTTATTTGTAATAAATTTGCTAAAATCTCAAAAGAACTTTTTTCACGTTGTCATTGTGGTGTATTGTGTGAAGAATTGAGGAAAAAAATGAATTTAATCCATTTTGGAAGAAGGCTGAAACATAACAAAACGTGGAAAAAGTGAAGCGCTGTGAATACTTTCCGGATGCCCTGTATATATGAATATATATTTATATATATATATACATATATGTGTATATATATCACGTCACGTCTTTGGTTAAAACACTTCCACGTAGGATCCACCTGTGTACCCTCGCTCAGAGCCTCCTCTCTGCATTTTAGAGAGATCCTCCATCATGGCGGAGGGGGAAACATTTTTGGGTCAGCAGAGGAGAGAGGACGCGAGGATGCGCAAATTAATGTAATGAAAAGCACCAGGCTTCATTGGCAGAGCGTAGTGGGCGAGAGGGAGTGTAGACCTGGATGAGGGCGTTCAGGTAGGCAGAAGCTGTATTCTGTCCAGGTGTTTGATTTTCATGTTTCACTGACACCAAACTGTCTCTCCTCTCCTCTCCTCTCCTCTCCTCTCCTCTCTCTCCTCCTCTCCTCTCCTCTCCTTTCCGGTTCCGGTGGTGTGTGAGTGTGAGTGGTGGTGGTGGTAGGAAGTGCGAGTGGCGGAAAGTTTGAATTGTTTGCTGTCCCAGTTTTCGGGTCTCCCTGTGTTTCCCATCTGTATGTGCATGATCAGGTAAGCGGCTTATTTTGATACTTTGTACCGAGTGTTGGGTAAGTGAATTAGTTGTTTGTTAGGTGTTTTTTTCGGGAGGAATGGCGTCCTCCGAGACGCCACCTCCGTCTATCCGGCAGGGAGTGCGGATCATCCCGCCGGACAGTAGCACCGCAGTGGAGGAGGTTCTGCTGGCTGTGGGTGAGCAGGTAGGCCACGACAAACTGTCATTCGCATCCAGAATGAATAAAGCGGTGGTTGTATTTTTGACGGAAGAGACGCTTGTATATCGACTGATAGAAGCTGGTGTGTTCATCAGGCAGATCTTTGTACAAGTTTCCCCGCTGTCAGTTCCCTCCACGCGGATCACCGTCTCCGGTGTTCCGCCGTTCATACCAAATGTGTTGTTGGAGAACGAGCTCCGAAGGTTCGGCAAATTTGCGAGCGTGTTTAAAACCGTGACTCTGGGATGTAAAGATCCGAAGCTGAAGCATGTCCAGTCTCTGAGGAGGCAGGTGTTCATGTTCCTGGATTCACCTGCACAAACACTGGAGGTGTCATTCAGAGTGAAGCACGGTGATGGTACATATATGGTGTACGCTAGCTCAGGACAAATGAAGTGTTTTGAGTGTGGAGATGTCGGACACAAACGCTTTGCCTGTCCGCATAAACAGCGAGGGGAGGTGCGCTCCGACGGTGCGGCGAGCGGCTCCGTCCCCGCCGACGCGGAGGGCACTTCCGCTCCCGCGGACGCGGCGGGCGGCTCCGTTCTCTCGGGTGCGGCGGCTGATGGGCCTGCAGCTGCTGAGAATGTGAGCAGGCTGCAGTCAGCAGTGCATGTTAGGGAAGCAGCCTCTACCAGTGTTGCAGAAGGAGGTCACAGTGAGATTACCACAGAAGGACAAAGTGTGTTTAACAGCCAGGCGTCATGTGATGGAGAAGACATGGAGTATGACTCTGAGTCAGACTCTGTATCTATTGCTGAGACGCCTAACAGAAATGTAGAACTCTATTCGTTAGAGGAGATAAACAGATTTCTTGATGAAACATTCAAAAAGTCTGTGAAAGTGAGTGATTACTTCAGTGACACTGGTAAGTTCATCAGGTCTGTTGATGTATTGAAAAAGCTTGTTGGTTTTGACCTGCTGGATGAAAAGAAGCGCTTCCGCCTTAAAAAACACATTACAACCCTGAGAAAGGCAACAAAAGGAAGAACTGGTTTAAGGACCAAAAGAGGTCAGCTAACATGATCATGTATTGCACGGTGTTTTCCTCTTTGTACTGTTTGGTTGTTTCATCTTGTCTGATTCTCCTTCTCGACCTCTCCATGAGAAACCTAAAAATAGGGTCTCTAAACATTAACGGTGGCAGAGACGGGCAGAAAAGGGCTTTGGTTTCTGAAACCTCTAATCAAAAAAGGGTTGATGTGTTGTTTTTACAGGAGACACATTCAAATCCAAGGGATGAGACAGAGTGGAGGTCATGGTGGGAGGGTCCATGTCTCCTTAGTCATGGCACTAACCTTAGTGCGGGGGTAGCTACTCTGTTTAAAACAAATGTGAATGCTACCATCTTATCCTCCACTGAAGTGGTGAAGGGTCGACTGTTAATAGTCAGGGCAGTAATAGAGGACTCTGTCTTGTGCTTTGTTAACTTACATGCTCCAAATCAAGGAGCAGAAAGAGTAGAGATTTTTAACCGACTGAAAAATGAACTCACAAATTATCATCAGGATCAATTCATTTTGGGGGGGGATTTTAACTGTACATTAGATTTCACCATGGACAGGATAGGTGAGGAACCCCATCCACAGTCATCTCAGAACCTTAAAAACATCACAACACATCTGGATCTGCTCGACACATGGAGGGTTAAACATTCACAGTCCAGACAGTACACATGGGTGAGGGTCAGCAATAACAGGGTGAGTGCAGCCAGATTAGACAGGATATACATTTCACAAAGCCTCAGCTCGAGGTTAGCACATAGCAGCATTAGTCCGGTTGGTTTCTCTGACCACCATCTTGTCAGCGCTGCCTTGATTCTTTCGCCAGGTGAAAGAGTTAAATCCTACTGGCTTTTTAATAACCAGCTACTGCAAGACAGATTTTTCTGTCAGAGCTTCGAGCTTTTTTGGCAGCAGTGGAAAATTAAAAAAGCAGATTTTAGTTCTTTGAAGCTGTGGTGGGAGGTTGGTAAGGCGCAAATTTGTGTGTTTTGCCAGCAGTATACCTCTCATTCCACTGCTAAGATCAAGGCAGCAGTTCAGGGTCTTGAAGCCAGCATTAAAACCATTGAAAAGGGTTTACATAGAGACTCAGACCCTACTACTGGTCAGCTGCTGCGAGAGAAGAGGCTGGAACTGAGCTCCTTCCTGCAGGAGAGAGTGAAGGGGGCTCTTGTCAGGTCTCGCTTCCTGCAGCTCAAAGACATGGACGCCCCAAGTTCATTCTTCTTCAATCTGGAGAGGTCGGTGGCGCAGCGGAAGCAGATGACCTGCCTGAAGCTTCCAGGAGGCAGAGTGACCACCAGCCCGGGCGAGATGAGGAGCCACGCCATGGAGTTCTACGCTGACCTCTTTGGGGCAGAGCAGTGCAACATGGAGTGTCGTGAGGAGCTCCTGGAAGGACTTCCTCAGCTCAGCTCGGAGGAGAAAGCTGCCCTGGACCTTGAGCTGACTCTGGAGGAGCTGACAGTGGCTGTCGGTCAGCTGTCATCAGGACGGGCACCAGGGATCGATGGTCTCTCCACTGATTTTTATCAGCGGATTTGGAATACCCTTGGACCTGATCTGCACAGTGTTTTTATGGAGTGTTTTAAAACAGGATCTCTCCCTGTTTCTTGTCAGCGAGCAGTGCTTTCCCTGCTGCCCAAAAAGGGAGACTTGGCCTTACTGAGGAACTGGAGGCCAGTTGCCCTGCTATGTGCAGACTACAAGGTTCTGTCCAGAGCGTTGTCAAACAGACTAAAAGACATCCTTGGAATTATTGTTCATTCTGATCAGACTTATTGTGTTCCTGACAGGACGATCATGGATAATATTTTTCTTATTCGGGATGCTTTTGATGTTTGTAAATTGTATGATGTGGACTGTGGTATTGTCTCTTTAGACCAAGAGAAAGCGTTTGATAGGGTGGATCACACGTATTTGTTTTCTTCACTGAGGGCTTATGGTATTGGTGATGGGTTCCTTGCTTGGGTTGGTCTATTGTACAGTGGTGCACAGTGTATGGTGAAGATGGGGGCAGGGCTGAGTCGGCCAATTCCTGTACAGCGAGGGATAAGGCAGGGTTGCCCTATCTCCGGTCAACTGTTTAGTTTAGCGATTAAGCAACATGCAGAGACTCAACGTGGCCTATAGTGATGGCATGAGAATGCTTTTAAAACTTCCAAAATGGTGCAGTGCTAGTGAAATGTTTGTAAATGTTGGGGTGCCAAACTGCTCTGCTGTGATACGTAATCTTATGTACAGGTTCATGTGCAGGTTGTCAGTTTCAGGTAATGGTATTTTAATGTATTTGAGTAACTGTGAGAGGAGCTCAGTGCGGTTCTCGTCGAGATTGTGGAGCCACTGGCGCTCAAATGTACTAACTAACTAAATTTAGACCCTGGTTCCTGCTGTTGAAACGCACAGAGTTCCTAAAAAGGTTCCTAGTTTCTGGGGAAAGTTCCTGCTGTCGAAAAGCACCTTTAGAGATCAGGGCAGAAACTGTCTTCTTTTGATCCACTTTAAAAAGCACGTTATGATGTTTATGTAGTAGTATTCATAGTGTTTGGGTGTGTGTGTGTGTGTGTGTGTGTGTGTGTGTGTGTGTACATAAATATATATGAGACATTGTTGAACTTTAAAGGATCCAAGATGATGAAGACAATGTTCCTCTGACAATCTCAATTGTGAATTAATCTTTTTTAGGCTGCATTAAATATGAATCAAAAGGATTCTTCAGAGTTTGTAAAAATCATGCTGAACGTTTTTTTCACACTTTACAAAATAAACTACTTTTTATCTTTACCAAGGAAGTGGTTTGTAATTTAGTTGAATGTCTTCTTGCACAGATTTATTTTGGTGCTTCTTTCCTGCTGCAGACGTCAGAAATCACCACCTGAGCTGTGAGGAGAAAGTTCCCCTGAACTTAAACTTCACCAATAATCTTAATCAGACATGAACACCAACCGCTCTGACTGATGTGTTGTCCTGGTCTGCAGCTCTTGTGTCTCTGTGCTGCTGCACAGCCGCCCTCTGCAGAGACTGTGCAGTAAAATCCTTCCAGTGTTTCACAAACTGTCTGATTTCTTGGTGCATGACGTCTTTATCCTCACACTAGAACCTGTCAGCACACACACAGAGGTTATTATGGACCTACTCCACTTTGACTGTGTTTAATGAACTAACAGCAACATGCTGAACTTTAATCTGACCATCTTTACATTTTCTGAATTAATGTAAAAAAATCTGCACACATGATTTAAGATTTAAGAGGTTGGTCACTCGTACACAGAATGACATTTGATTTCTAACATTACTGCAAGTCCCACTGAAAAAAAAAAAGTCTTATTATTGTTTAAAGAAATTACACATTAAAGTGTCAGCTGATTCTAACAGCCAGAGATCTGAAGCAAAGGGTGGATTAAAACATTCATATCAAATCAAATCAAGTTTATTTATAGAGCACATTTCATACGAAAGGCACGGACTCAATGTGCTTAAGATTAAAAACAGGTCAAAATCATACATGACAAGCATATAAAACAGGAAAATAAAACAAAAAGACACTATGCACAGAAAACAGATACAAAAAGCACAGACAATGGAAAACCCGGCACACCCCACTCGAGACCCACCCACATGACACAAACCGGCAACAATCAGCAGACACACGATCAACCAAACACAAACACCCGAACCCTTCCCAACGAGTCTACTTCAAACCTGGTGAAAAGCTTTTGAGTTTTAAGTCTACTTTTAAAAGAAGGCACAGTTTTAGTCAATCATAATTCAACTGGTAGAGAATTCCACACAGTAGGACCATAATGACCGAAGGCGCCATGAGCAGATTTAGAGTTAATTAGGTGTAATGAGGAGACCGTTACTGGATGATCTAAGGGATCTGTTCAGTGTGTATTCAGTGACCAATGTAGGAAGCAGCTAAGCCGTGCATAGATTTAAAAACAATGACAAGTATATTAAAATCGTATTGTTGTTTTACTGGGAGCCAGTGAAGAGATTTTAGAAAGCCAGTGATGTGGTTTTAGTAAGTACTCTGGCTGCAGCATTCTGGATAAGCTGGAGTTTGTTTAACGACTGCTTTGTCAGTCCAGCAAAAAGTGTGTGACAGTAAACGTAGTCCACTTGAAATGAATGCATGAACTTGCATGGATGAGGTCATTCACTGGGCTAAGGTTGTCTACAGAAACAGATATGTATAACTGAGTGTGATCTGCATAGGAGTGATAGGAAATATTGTGTCTCTGAATGATGGACCCAAGTGGGAGCATATACAAATTAAACAGCAGTGGGCCAAGAACTGATCCTTGGGGGACTCCGTTTGGAATCTTGACTTCATCTGATTAAAAGTTGACAGTAGAAACAAAGAAACATCTTCCAGTAAGATATGAAGAAAACCAGTTTAGAATGGTGTCTCTAAAGCCTAAACAGTGTTCAGGACGATGAAGAAGAATTGTATGGTCGACAGTGTCGAAAGCTGCACTGAAGTCAAGAACTACCAAAATAGAAACTTTATGGTAGTCTGAATTAATTTTAAGACCTTAACAACTTTAACAAGGGCAGTTTCTATGCTGTGGTTAGCTCTAAAACCAGACTGATTGGCATCAAACAGATTGTTATGTGATAAATACGGATGAATTTGCTGGTATGCAACCTTTTTAAGAATCTTTCCCAGGAATGGACAGTTTGAGATTGGTCTGTAATTGTTATCAACAAAAGGATCAAGATTGCTCTTTCTTAACAATGGTGTTATAATAGCATGCTTGAGCCCTACGCCTTAGAAGGCCTTGGGTCAAGAGCACATGATGCAGAACTTGCAGTTCACTATGTTCAATAAGAGTGAAGTAGGAGTAGTGTCGGCACCCTAGCATTGAGTTATGGTAGTGGAAGAAGAGGCCACTTGCGCTCAGATTTGCGACTCTTTATAGAGTCCCTGTCCCGCCCGCTACGCTCTGCCAATGAAAGGCGCCTGGTGCTCCCATCACAACAGGGCCCTATGTCTCTAACTAGACTCTTCTCCTCTGTCGCCCCCCGGTGGTGGAACGAGCTACCAAACTCCAGTCGGTCCGCAGAGTCCCTTTCACCTTTAAGAAGAAGCTAAAGACCCAGCTCTTTATGAACACCTCTGACCTTGAAGACATTGAGGATGTAGTTTATGTTGACTAGGATTTTCATGATGATGATGATGACTATACTGATCTTGTTGATGTTGCTGCTGCTGATTACTATGAAAACATTTTTAAAAAAACACCCTATACACTGCCTGTCAGCACCGGTGTCTGATCATACCTGAAGCTGTTTGTAGGCTCTTGCTGACTTCGTTCCCTCCTGTCCCCATCGTTGCTTGTGTTGTATTAACTCTCAGATGTGCGTCGCTTTGAACAAAAGCGTCTGCTACATGAAATTGTAACATTGTAACATCCTCACTCTTTCCATATTCAGCCAAGGTGCTTTAATTTGACCAGAATCTGTTTTGTTTTTATAGGTGAAATGTCGTCCATAGTTCATGTCACTGATGGGTTCAAATTATTGAGCAGATCACCACACAAAGACAGGGAAGACGAGACAAATAAGAATGTGACCCGGTACTCTCGAAGGGGTTAGTATATCTGGCAATAAGCTTGTCAGATGTGCCTGCACACACTGAACGATTTTTGACTCATTTTAAACCAGCTACTTGTTGAGCGTCCAAGCAACTTTGAAAAGGATACAAAAGTGATCTGAAATCTGAAACTAAAACCACTAAGAAACTTTAGGAACACATAACACAGAGAAAATAAAAACTCCATTTTCCACATCAGAATCACAATTTTTATTTATGGATTATTTTTCCGTTCCAGCAAAAAGAAGAAAGAAGCCTGCAGACTGTGTTTGTTCCCCTCGGCCTGCTGAGACTGGCCCCGCCTACCTCACACTGTATACAGGAAGTGGTCGCAGCCTCTTGTTTAGTAGAATTTGACAGACAGAAGTTTCAGGTTTCACCATGCCCACCTTCACAATAAAAGCATGCTGATTTGTTCACTTATCATCAAACTCTGCAAAAATAATGAAAATACATCAATATGCAGCATTTCAAACTAAAAATGTAACACGTATTAAAGCTTTAACACAGGGACAGGACAGGTGTCTTCTTCAGGTCACCTTCAGAAAATGAATCCTTCAACCAACCATGTGTCATATTTATGCACCGCTGCAGCAGTTTGTGAGGTGGTGTGGGGAAAATCACCTGCAGCTGAATGTGGGAAACAAAGGAGATGGACCTCAGACAAAAAGAACACCTCTCTTTCTCCAGTCTGCATCAGTGGGAACGACGTGGAGATCGTCAGGTCCTACAGGTACCTGGGTGTGCACCTGGATGATAGACTGGGGTGGTCCACCAACACGGACGCTGTGTATGGGAGGGGCCTGAGTCAGCTTCACTTCCTGACGAGGCTCAGGTTCTTTAACGTCTGCAGCGAAATGCTCCTCATGTTTATCAGTCTGTTGTTACGAGCCCGATCTTCTTTGCTGTGTGCTGGGGTTCAGCATCACAACAAAGGACGCCAACAGACTGAAGAAACTGATGAAGAAGGCTGAGTCTGCTGTGGGCCTGCAGCTCGTCAGACTGGAAGAGGTGGTCGAGGCCAGAATACTGGAGATACAGTTCACCGTTATGGACAATGACTCCCGCCCTCTGGAACATGCTGGATAATCTGAGGAGAAACTTCAGCCACAGATTCTTCCACCCTCGCTGTTCCACAGAGAGACACAGGAGGTCTTTCTTACCTGCTGCAGTCAGACTGTACAACACATCTGCACAAACCTACAAACACTGACCTGGACGTATTATCTTTGCACTGTTCACTCTTTGGCCTTTTGTGTGCTACTGCCTGGAAACTAGAATATACATGTACATCTGTGACTTCTGTTCGGTGTGATATCATCTATATTATATTATAATATATCCTATTTTATGTATCATATCATATTATAGCATATTATTACCAGTTCCATAAATGCTCTGTTAAAACCTGCTGAAAACAGGAAATAAATGTAACAACTTATGACACGTATAAATTCCTTCGTTAAACAGTGTCTTTATTAATTTTTCCCTCCACTCCAGTTGAAATGACGTAAAACCAGAAAAATGTTCTGATTGGCCAGCTTTTGTTGTGAAAGGATCTTTCCTTTCAAAAAGAAACTAAAGTCACTCCTGTGGTCAGCCTCTGAGTAACAAGGTGCGTACTCGTCTTTGTCTTGAGTTTTCCTGTAAATAGAATCACAGTAAATATGAAACACTGTTGGAGTCAGTCGTTGTTGTTTAAAAGCTGAAACAGTCTGAGTGTGATATGTGTCAGAAATGTTCTGGATATTCAGTTGCAGAACATACAATAGTTGTGAAACGCTCAGAGTTTCTCTTTTAAGTCTGAAGTCACGTTTTTTTAATGTCATACTCGTTATTATAAATTAACATGCACTGTGACGGTGTCAGTTTATGTGACAAGATATCTGGAATGAGTCCGGGTCTGAAGAGGAAATCCTGAAGAACATAAAAAAGCTTCGTCCAGAGAAGTCGAGTCAGATCGTTGCTTCCTTAAAGTCGGTTAAAGAATCTGGGGTGTTGATCTTTTAGTTACCAGAAGCGCTCACAGTGAAAACCAGGAGACATTTCAAAGATCTTTGAGAAAAAGTTCTCTTTAAAAACGTTACCAAGTTGTTTGTTGTCTTTTTTGTTTACAGATGATTGATAATTGGTTCATAAATGATTGAATAAATAATAGATGGAAAGTGTTTTCAGTGTAAGATACAACATGTTTTGGTAGGATCATAATCAGATATTAACGGTCCGTTCCTCTCCACGCACGTGACTTTACTTGCGCACAAACACGGCCACAGCCAAACCCCCCCCTCCTGTCTCCCCGTGCATGCCCTCCCTTTACCCTGGCTGTCAGGAAGGTTTTACGGTTGATTTAAAAGACCATGTTTCAGCTTCTTCTTCTTTTTTATACACTTACTGTATTGTTTGTTCATTCTTCTTTATTTTAGTCTAGTTTATTCTTCCTCTTAGTGTTTATTTATTTGAACAACAACCCGTGATATTTAGTTTCACATTCACCACCTCTTGTCCTCTAGTGTATTCCTTTTTTAAAAAACTCTTTTTAGAACAAATTTTAAACAAATTACACCCAGGAGAGTAAAACCGTCTCTTATTAAACCAAAAACACAATATGAAATAGTTTCTCCTTTTTCTGTTTGACTCAGTCTCCATGTGTTTGTATGAGTTCCTACCCAACCATTAGAACAGATGACTGTCCATCCAGATTTCTCAGAGATGTTAAAAGAAGATGCAGGATGTGGATGTGATGAAATATATGAAGCTGATGAGCAGGAGGCCGTAGAATGGCGGGGACTCGTACCTCAACTGCTGGGCTCTGAATCAGAAAACAACAGCTCACAAAATGTGCAGAACAGTCACTCAAATTTACCCACTTTAATCTGTTCGTCAATCTTTTCATTTAGTAAACATTTGAACTCTCAACATTCACTACAATTCACGTTTTTTAAACTACATTCATCGTTAATAACGTCACATTTTAACCATGAATTACTTGAAAATGAAATATGGACTCATTTACAATCAGTCCGTTTGATCCAAAGAAATAACAACAGTTATCATGAAATATTACCTGCTAGCTTAGTTAGCTTACCACCTGTATTAGGGTAATCGTCCCTTTAAGCCCACCAAAACCTGTTTGCAGACATTATATATGCAAATACATATATATATCTATATAGATATATATATCTATATATATATATATTGCCACAATTTAAGAAATAAAATTGCAGATGAAATGAAACATTTATCTCTCATTTGAAGTTTAGATCATTTATACAACTTTTTAATGTTTTTATTATTTAATTTAAGGAAACCTGTCCAAAGTCTGGAATGGGCTTAATGGGTACCGAATGAGCCCATGTGTGTTCCCAATAAGCCCACTTCATGATTTACTGATAAATAAATAATTACATATTTTAAATGTAACAATACAAACTTGATCTATCAAATCTGTAATCTCTTACCTCTCAATAGCAATTAAAGAATAGTTATTTTTAACACAGCTAGTAAACACAGCTTAATCTAACTGGCCTGCTTAACCTCATAATAGACTGCTTCACGCTGTGTGTAGTTTTAGTTTCTCCTGGTTTCAGTCATCTTGCTAAAACTGATCTGAAAGTAAAGATTTAAAAATGAGGCCAATGATCTGAATTAGGGAACTGAGCTGAACAAGAGGAAGAACATCCCCATTGAAACACAGTCAGCCGGGCTTAAAGGGTACATCAGTGATTTTATGGATAAAGACTGAATATTTTATCTTCCCTACATGACCTTAAATAAACAATGTTATGAATATAATAATAATAATAATAATAATAATAATAATCTATATATGGTGGACTAACATAACATAAACATTTAAAATGGATCATACAGAGAAGTAATTAACTACACTCATTTACATCCACCCCAACCAGTGTGATTGTTCTGCTCGTGTCCCATTTAAGCCCACCTGATGATGATGATGATGATGATGTTAATTTAAAAAACAACTAAGATAAAAATACACATTTAATAAACATTTAATTATAATAATATCAACTGCATACACAAATGGAAACTATACATGCTTGTCATGCTTTATGTCATTGCAATGAACCATTCTGTGTAGCTCCTGCATGGCAGCACTATGTTGTTGGTTAGCTAGCATGCTAAAACTCATATTTTGATTTCAAAATAAAACAATATTATTATTTCTTTTAATATGTGTTTTTCTGAGGGTACCCACAGGACCAACGTGTTTTTTGCAGCTTCTTCTCAGCTCAGCCGGCACATGTCACACATTGACCCAATCCCAATCTCCTCCCTGAAGCCTGAGCACTGAACACTCACGGACTTTAATAGCGTCAGGCGTGCAGTGCGTGAGTCTGTGAGGGTTTGAGAACAGCATAAAAATGAGGAATGTGTCGCACAATCATGGCATCACATTGCCTGTAAACCAGATGGGCCATTAAATCTAATAAGAAAAAAAGGCGACCTGCAGCATGTGTGTGTGTGTGTGTGTGTGTGTGTGTCTTACAGTGTTTACATATTTAAGATAAGATAAGCTTTATTTAACAAACTATCAAAAGTCAGAAAGGCTTTCATGTTATCTAATTGTTTACAGATAAATGTATTTGCGGTTCCCATCCATGCTCGCATTGTTTACATTTATTATTATTTTTTGGTCAAACTTTATTGAATACGACTTCAATGTACGAACATTTGTTTACATTTAGTGGGGGGCTGGACTATCACGTTTGTATACGTCACCAAGTTTGCTATGAACCCTGGGTAAGTCCCACAGGAAAGCCAGCAGATATGCGGACTCACGGAAAGTCCGTAATTTACCGTTGAAAAGTCGGCATCAGAGAACCTCACGCACTTACCGGGAACGCACCTCAAAGTCTGTGAGTCTGAGAGTGTGGAGATTGGGATTGGGCCATAATTAATAAACGTCCCTAACTCAAGATCAGCAAATCTGATTGGCTTAAAAATACAACTGGCATGTAGGTTAAAAAAACAGCTTAATATGAAGAAACATGACACAGCACAAAATGATGAAGACTCAGAAGTTGCTTATATGGTCGGCTACGTGAGCTTAATAGGGACGTTTACTCACACTCTGAGGCTACATTTGAAATTCGACTTAATAAAGTGGAAACAGGCTTTTTGTTTATCACTCCAACTTAAATGATATTTTTATCTCATCCCGATGGGTTTTTATTTAACAATCTTCAAGTCACAGTTACATAAATACTAACACACTAGCGGGGCTAAATTGCAGTTTTGGCTAGTAGCTAACTCACCGGGAAATCAATATGTCCGCCGCTGATACAGAGAAGTCCACTCCGTGCTGCAAATGTTTCACTCTCTCATCTATCTACATAAAACCACAGCGTGGTCTGTGTTTATTCTGAGTTAATCAATCTTAATCTCACTTTTCAGTTCCTATCATGATGGCTACTAGCTCAACGATCTGTCATCTATGTGTCCTACTCCCTCGACCTGTGTCAGAAACCCTTTTCCAACCGAAATTAACACGTTGATGCGAGTTTTTCAGACCCGGGAAGACCCGCTTTATAAGTGGGTAAGCGGCACTTATAAATGCTGATTGTCTCTTTTCCCATTGCCAGTGGAGTATACTGCTTTCGGTCCCTTTCTGATGCGTCACCGTGCGACGATGTTACGGTGGTTAGGTCTTTATTGTATCTATTACTCATTCAGTCTGTGTATCAAACTCAGCACGGTAAAATTTGGAACAAAGTTCGAGCGCTGCTCGGACGGAGACGGGCGGAATTTCTAGCTGAGATGACGAGGAGTCACAGAAGTTACAGGCAGAGCATAGCATCGCGCCAGAACGGGGGCGGAGATTAGCACGATGACACGGGTTTTATGTGCCCATCAATGCCGATCAGAGCCGAGGCGATAATTACCCGGGTCTTTCCCAGCCGGGAAACGACGGGTCCATTGAGTTTGAGGTTATCCTGAACACTAGGTCCCTTACCAAGTTACGCCAGCAGATGGTGCTAAAATACGGGTATTTATTCTAAGTCATGTCTGTTAGAGACGTTTAACTCTTTTAAACTGATCTTTATTCAAATTAAATAAATATAATGACTAAACAATGGCTGCCCTGACTACCTGGGCTACACCTCTCAAGAGATATGTGAGAAGTTTTTCATCTCATTTACAAGTAAAGTTATGGATGTTAGGCAACAAATCACCCAGCCAGACCGTATTCTACATGCGCGTAGGACACAGTTATTTTAGCACTTTTGAATCTGTGTCCATTTTTATCTGAAATCATATCCCACATGACAGCCTCGAGTTTTTCCTAAAGAGGTTTTTAACACCGTTGGACCTGATAAAATGAAGGGGTGAATCTGTTTAGTGATGAAGATAACTGCCCCTCCTCGTCACGTTGTGTTTACTTCAGGTAATATGAACCCTTTAATAATGAAACCCCTTTAAGTGGCTTCTCTTAAGTGTCATCATCCTCATTAGTTAAGGCTGATACTTAACTTTATTTGACAAACAAATTAATTCTGTTTAGTTGTTCGGTTTAAAATACAAAAAGTGTGATTGAATATTTTCTCTCTCTGTTCCCAGGTGGTGTCGTGATCAACGTCTCTCTCCATCTCAGATCTCAGTGAGAAGACGTCTTCATGAAAACTGTGATCCTGACGAGACAACGATGTTCAGAGGGACTCTTTGGTCAGCTGCATCACTGCTGGTAAAAGATTTTATTATTACAGAGATTTTTTTGTCTTTTTCTTTTCCATCTAAAGTTCAAAGAAAGTAAAACACAGAAATGAACTGAAGAACTGAAGGTGTTTTTCATCAACACACTGAGGGATGATGTTCATGTTTTACTGACACCAAACTCTCTCCTCTCCTCTCCTCTCCTCTCCTCTCCTCTTCTCTCCACAGATCCTCGTGCTGAATGTCTTCAGAGGTCATGCTCTCACGTGTGATCAATCTGAGTATAAGATAGGAAATAGATGCTGTCCTAAGTGTCTTCCTGGTAAGATCCACCTGAAAATTAAAGGGACATATATATATGCTTATGACTTAAAAAATATATTTATATCTGTTTTTTTTTAAACAGGAAGTCGAGTTCAAACTGATTGTAGCTCAGAGTCCAATCACACCTCCTGTCTGCCCTGCACTGAGGGAACCTTCATGAACCAGCCTACTGACCGTTTGCAGTGCTTCTTCTGTAGAGACTGTGATGCAGGTACATTTCTGATAATATAACATAATATAATATAATATAATATAATAATAATATTTTCCAAACCTGAGTGGAACACTAAGCGACACCAAACAAAGCAGGTTAAACAGACAGAGAGCTAAAGAGCAGCTGCTGAGCTAAACGCTGTGACTGCCTGAATCAAAGATCCGTGTTCTCTGTCCAACGAGTGTTCAGATACGAGAGGAGCTGTTTTTTGGGTCAATATTCTGAAACATTTGAGCCTGTTTTGGTTCCACAACTAAATGTGAATGATCTGAGTTATAGCTCAGATGTTTGCTGCATTCACAGCAGCTCAGTTTGTCTCCGTCTGTTTGACTTTGTAGGAACTTTTTGTCCTGTGAGAAACTATTTGAGTTGAGCTAAAGCATCCCTGCTCTACATCCTTACCTTCCTTATAGATGTAGCCTTACCTTATATAGAAGAGAAGATATCTGCCAGGTGTGTTTGGCTGATGGGTCGAGTAGGTCCATAATAACCTCTGTGTGTGTGCTGACAGGTTCTGGTGTGAGGATAAAGACGTCATGTACCCAAACATCAGACACAGTTTGTGAACCACTGGAAGGATTTTACTGCACAGACTCTGCAGAGGGCAGCTGTGCAGCAGCACAGAGTTACACAAGCTGCAGACCAGGAGAATACATCAGACAGAGAGGTGAGTTTTATTTCTAATAATAAAATAATGAGACAAAATCACGTCTAAAATCTCATTTGAACTGGTTTTAATAAATGTGCTGTGTGCAGGAACGTCACAGAGAGTCATTGATTGCTCTGACTGCAGTGATGGAACATTTTCAGATGGGACGTTTACATCTTGTCGGCCACACACACGGTGAGTGAAGCTTCACATCAGACATGGACACACCTTCATGAGTCCATGAGCTCCTACAGGTGTTCCTCTAATAAATGTCCCTCTGTCATTACAGGTGTCAATCAAAGTATCTACAGCTGCTGAAAGCAGGAACTGATTCAACTGATGCTCAATGTGGAGGACTGAATACATTTTGGATAATGTTTATAGTCTCTAATCTTGTGCTTATTTCATCAGTTGTAGTGTATCTCGCACTGAAGCAAAAAATGCTTCGAAAACAAAGTAAGATTTTCTTTGTGTCAATAAAAACTTGATCATGTTTTGATAGATAATACTGTCTGTGACATCATCAAGTTTTTATTCATTGTTTATGTTTTATTACAGGGAGAGAAAGAAAAGCAGACATTCAGAATCTGGTATGTTTTCTTCTCTCTTTACTCTCAATCCATTTAACAGTGAAATAATTAAATGATGTTACTCACTCATTAATATTTCTCTTAAAGGAACAGATGATTCTCAGCCTTATCGGAATAGAGCAGGTGAGACAGCAGAGTGTTCCTCTGACATGTTCACTGACTGACTCTGTCAGGTTTTATAAAATGTTCCTGTTATAAATAAATCTCTTCTCTCCTCAGGAGGTGACAGAACAAACCTGAACATGCAGACAGTTTACCGTCACACAGTGATTGGTCCATCAGAGAGGTCAAGCAGAGGTCGTGCAGCAGACTCAGTGTTCAGCTCTCGTGTTTGTGAAGCAGAGAATTGTTTCATTTCTCTCCATGAAGCTGAGCTGACGTCAGCTGAGGTTGTCACTCATGCTACAAACACACACACTATAAACACAAACACAAAGTGGGTCCTTCAACAGTCTGTTATAAACACAAAGTCTTATTTTATATTCATCTGTTTATTTTCTTGTTCTTTTGCTTTCTTGTTTTTCACCTTCTGCAGCAGCTTTAATGTGTCAGCAGCACATGAACCACAGTCACGTCTCATACAGACGATGACGAGTCATTTCAGTTGTTTGCTGAAGATCTCGACTTCTTTATCTGGTTATCTCCAGAGAACAAAGCTGGTTCTCTCGTGATAACGGATCATTTAGTGTCGATGTAGAAAACAGAACAACAGGCTGCTCGCTGTGATATTAAATCAAATTCAAATCAAATGTTATTTGTATAGCGCCAAATCATAACCAGATGATGAAAGGCTGATAATAGTAATTGTAACACTTGAAGTCAGCAGGTCTACTTTGTTAGACAGGACAGGTAAAATTAAATGCAATTGTTGTTAACATTTGAATACTATAATTAAATATTTTTTAAATGAGCGTTTATGTAGGATGTAATGAGTTACATGTCTTTGGACTCCTGCATTTCGCCCATGTCCCTTATGGGACTATATAAATAACAAGTTAAAAATAACAAAAACAAATGATAAGGAGGAAATCTCCATAAGCTTACACTGGCATGAAAGAGTAGCCAGAACACTTGTTATGAATAACTAGTGCACGTTTGAGTCTTGAGAATATATCACTTTTATGTTCTCTGTATGATCTTAGATCTGCTCCTCTTGTACTCCTCTTGAGGTGTCAGAGTCTAACACGTATGCTTTAAGTTTTACTGCCATGTTGGCCTCTGATGCTCTTAGTCGAGTGTCTTGAGAATTACTGCAGTTGAGTCTTTAAAGATCCTATTCTTGATTTATATCCTGTTTTCCCTCAGTTACACTGACTGTATGTCAGCCTTTAACATTATAGCCAGCAAGCTTTATGTACTGTAGCCTTTGCTCTCTTGGTCTTTTTCTTTAGATTTATTATATGTGTGCGTTTAAGTTTGAACATTGTAAACTCACTGTGTAGCTTATAGCTCACAACTTATAATATGAGTTTATTAATTAATGGATTATTATCTGATTTCTTAACTGGAAAAATAGAATGATGATTGATTACATATTATTTTGGATTATTACTCGATTATGTTGACTTTTTATTAACACAAATTATTGGTGAATTGTGAATTGCAAGGAATTATTTTAACCTTGACTTTAATCAATGATTTGTGCTACTATTCTCCTTCTAGTAGTTACTTTAGTCTTTTCATCGATCTGCATGGTTGATTTTTCTGTCAATGTACTTTAATGTACTCATGTAACCATGTCATATATCCATTTATTGGACTTTTGACTATGTATTGTTAAACATTTATCATGTATGCTTACATTTATTGAGTTGTCAGAGAACTTCTCTTTGAGTCCTTATTTGTGGGTCGCAGAGTTGTTGAAACTGGTCTTGTCTGTGAACAGATTTATGATTGGCTCCCCGGTCGCAGCTGGCCCACGTGGGGTAGGGCTCAGGTTGGCCAATAGTTATGGGTAGGCTGGACAAGTGTCCCTTACCTCACGTGAACGGGCCTCTTGAACTTGCAGGTGCAGGAGCTGGGAAATTCCAGCTTTTGCGCAGAGGCCTATATAAAGGCAAATGTCCGGAGATCGGGGCTCACTCCCCGCTCCACTCTCCTCAGGACATGCCTACCCGTCTCTCAGAGATTCTCCATTCGCAGGAAGAGGTAAAGCAGATAGCCTGAAAAACTTTAAATCTGACTCTTGTCCGTTTGTGACTTGAACTTCTGGCGTAATTTAGATTTGAAGCAAGACTTTGACAACTGTTGGGCCTGCCATAACGGGGATGCTCGTAAGCTCCTGGCGACAACACGCCTTTCGAGGGTTTGCATGGTATCTCTTGGTAGACAAACCTAAACAGGACTCGAGGTTTTGTGAATAATCAATGCCCGCCAGAGACTCCCAAATTTAGCTGATAGATAGAATGTAATTTAAGGTTTCTTAAACTGCATCCAAATTGTCCAACTCCTAAATTATCAGCCTTCTTTAAAGGCATCTGAAAACAGAACCAGATCAGTTCTGACAAATTTGAGTTTTTAACTTTTTCTTTTTCTTTTTTATTATTTATATATTTATAACCGAGTGAACAAATAAAGGCATGTAAAACTTTAAGAAATCCTTTGGAGGGAGTTTTGGTTTCAGAGTGAGTGGTATTAAAACAGAAGTGAGAAAGGTTTTCTTCAAAGGACTCCGTTACGCCCCCGAGGTAAGCTCATGAGATTCACACTACGGCGACATTACTGATTTATAGACACACACACACACAGGGCAGAGAGCACCTTTAGAAAGCCTTTAGGGGTTTCACGTTAGGGACCGGACCAAGGGACAGAGAAACTAGCCGTATTTTTCCCTGAGGGCTAAGGGCCCGCTAGCATAGTCCCAGTAGTGATCCGTGAGCACTACGGCGACAGATTAATGAACGTGTCGTCGGCGACGGGAAAGCCTCAGTTTTTGTGACGCTTCTGAGGGCGTCCTGCTTTTAGAAGGAGAAGAAAAAATAGGAACAATTTTTTCTTAAAACCCCCCTTCCCCTTCCCTATTTAGATATTAGAGCATGCTTCAACTTTTAGCATTAGCAGCAACAATAATGATACTATGGGGAAGTCTGATGTTAGTAGGTGTTGCAGACTGAGTCGAGCCGGTCAGCAGCAGACAGCGAGACAAGGGAGCGCAAGAACTCCCGGGAAGATATATGGTTAGTAACGTTAATGGGACAAGAAGACACAGAGTTAATGAGCTGCATTAATATGACAGAGAGAGAGGGAGAGAGACACAGAGGGAGAGAGAGAGAGACAGACAGAAAGAGAGAGAGAGAGACACAGAGGGAGAGAGAGAGAGACAGACAGACAGAGAGAGAGAGAGAGAGAGAGAGAGGCTCGGTGTGTCAGATCCCCCCGGCAGTCTAAACCTATTGCAGCATAACTCTGGGCTGGTCCCAGCCTGAGCCAGCCCTAACTATAAGCTTTATCAAAGAGGAAAGTTTGAACTCTTAAAAGAAGAGAGGGTGTCTGCCTCCCGGACCCTGACTGGTAGATTGTTCCAGAGGAGGGGGGCCTGGTAATTGAAGGCTCTACCTCCAACACTACTCTTAGAGACTTTAGGTACCACAAGCAGGCCTGCATCCTGGGAGCGCAATGTTCTAGAGGGGTAATATGGCACTATGAGCTCTTTAAGATATGATGGTGCCTGACCATTAAGAGCTTTGTAAGTAAGAAGAAGGATTTTAAATTGTATTCTAGATTTCACAGGAAGCCAGTGCAGAGAGGCTAATACAGGAGAGATGTGCTCTCTCTTCCTCGTTCTTGTCAGCACACGTGCTGCAGCATTTTGTACCAGCTGCAGAGTTTTTAGTGACTTATTAGAGCAGCCTGATAGTAACGAGTTACAATAATCCAACCTGGAAGTAACGAATGCATGGACGAGTTTTTCTGCATCGTGTTGAGACAGGATGTGTCTGATGTTTGTTGTGACGGTGAAAGAAGGCTGTCCTTGATATTTGTTTTCTGTGGGAGATGAAGGACATATCCTGATCAAACAGAACTCCCAGATTCCTAACAGTAGTGCTGGAGGCCAGGATGATGCCATCTAGGGCAGAGGTTTCATTACAGCTAGTTTAAAAGACTGTGGTACATCGCCTGTCGATAAAGACATATTGATCATATCTAGTAAAGAGGTGCTAAGGGAGGGAAAGACTTCCTTCAGCAGCTTGGTTGGAATCGGGTCTAAAAGACAGGTCGATGGTTTAGACGGAGTGATTAGAGAATTTAGCTCAGGGTCAAGGTCAATTGGAGACAAACAGTGTAAACATCAGGTTTTTGAGCAGTTTCCAAAGATACATCTGCACCAGTTAAGGGCAGCAGGTTACAGAGTCTCTAATCTTTAGGATTTTGTCATTAAAGAAGCTCATGAAATCATCACTGCTGAGGGCTATAGGAAAACATGGCTCAATGGAGCTGTGACTCTCTGTCAGCCTGGCTACAGCGCTGAAAAGGTACCTGGGATTGTTTTTATTTTCTTCTATAATTACAGAGCAGGACATGCCATGCTGCCATCGCCCACACTGATGAGGGAAGTTCAGCCTGTTTCTATGTTCGATTGGTGATACGAGTTATGATCATCTGACGTTACGGTGACCTCCAGGAAACAACTGAAATGAGTCGTTATCACGGGAAAACAGAGTAAATGAAATGTAGGTTGAAGTTTATATCATATTTGAGAGGTCACAGCAATCTTTGACCTTTGACCCCAAATTCAAATCAGTTCAAACCTGAGTCCGAGTGCACATTTGTACAGAGGCCGACACGGGCAAACGTGCTCCAGCGGCCTGAAGCTCTTCCATCAGAGGAAAACAGCAGCAGAAACAGAAACCATGCAGAAACCAAAACACATAAAGTCTGAAGGGAAACGTGCTGCAAGAAAAGAGAAACAAAGGCATGAACAGCAAACACAGACGACATAAACACTGACGCATGATCAGAAACACAGCGCGGAGGAAGAGAGGACGTTAAATTAAATGTCTTATTTGAAATGAAGGATTTTTACCTGTTGTGTAACAGAGCAGCGAGCCGTCACTGAGTTCTTGTGAGGAACAGACTTTAATATCACTTTGTTTTTGTTGTTCTGAATGTTTTTCTGATGCTTCTCTTCACTCTGTGTTTCTCTCTCTGAGTCCACTCTGTGTTTAAATATCACTGCATCAATAAAAGTCTCTTTCTTGAATCTTAAAAGTGTCTGATGTGGATTTATCGTGTGTTTGACTGCAGACTGAAAGGTAACAAGTCCTCGTGTTAAACAGTATGGTGCAGGGAAAAGGACAAAATTAAGACTATTGAGAGGCCGAAGGAGGCTATGTCCTTGCCCAAGCCAGCTATTGATCTGGCCAGTGATAAGTCAGCGCAGTGACATGGCAGTCATGTGTTTAACACAGCAACCCATTGGCTTGGCGACTGGCTAGGCTGGTCATGAGCTTCCGAATTACCAGCCTGTCCAGTAACCGATCCAGTGGGTTGTTAGCTTCGGCGTGCTAGTCGCCAGCCTCGGAAGCGTAGTGAGTTGCTAAAACTGGGCTATACTTAGTGAAAATACGTATTATTAAGCTATATTTGAGCCATCAACCTGCTGCAGTGTTCATCAGACACGTCAGGATACTGAGGAACAAAAAAATAATAATGTTTCCATAAAATTTGCCATATTTACCATATTTTTCACTTGTGCTGTAAAACACATAGGTCTATGTATTGATCCACACGGGCTGATAATTAAATAGCAAGACATAAAAAAAATAATTTAATTCAATTCATTATTACGTTTTTTACATATCAGAGCACAATTTTATAATCATGTTATTATACTAATTTAATTATTATGTTTTGTTATAACGAAAGTCCACTTTAAAAAACAAATGAAGCCCATTTAATTATTAATTATTAATCCAGGCCTATTGGTCTGTGAGTGACTGTAATCGATTTGGTCCTAATATAATCAGGCTTTAATTTATTTTAGTTTTATATAACAAAGTTTTTATTGGTCGTAGCCTAGAAAATTGATTTTTGATTTCCCAGTTTGGGACCAATAAAGTACATCCATCTGTCTGTCTGTCTATTCATCCAACTATACATCCAACTATACATCCATCTATACATCCATCCATCTATACATCCATCTATACATCCATCCATCTATACATCCATCCATCTATTCATCCAACTATACATCCATCCATCTATACATCCAACTATACATCCATCCATCTATACATCCATCCATCTATACATCCAACTATACATCCATCCATCTATACATCCATCCATCTATTCATCCAACTATACATCCATCCATCTATACATCCAACTATAAATCCATCTATACATCCATCTATACATCCATCCATCTATACATCCAACTATACATCCATCCATCGTCCCAGCCGCTTCCTTACTGCTACTCTCTGGCTCTCTGGCTCTCTGGCTCAGCGGTCTGACCTGCATGGTGGAGTGGCCTATCGTCCCAGCCGAATTAGCCGAAAACATTAGAAGGGCCGTTTTGGCTTCAATTCAGGGTTTGAGCAATGCAACTGTTTAAAAGCAAACATTTAAACATCGACTGCACCATTGCAACCACGCACCCACCTTCAGCTCATGAGATTTTTCCTTTGCTGAGGTAAGTACTGTTCACAGTACAACACGGAGCCCTACCCATGCAGTTGCGCTTTTGATCCACCAGGTGGCGACAGAGCAACATCAACAATACAGTCACATCAATGTTGCAGAAATTCCACAATAAAGGTTATTCCTAACTCTGTTACATTGAGGATGGATTTGTTTGGGTTTTTTTATTTTATCCAGTACTTATAAAAATTAGGCTATCGTTCAAAAAATACCTAATAGAGGACGTTTATACATCTGATAAAATATATGAGCCTTTATACACCAAATAATGTTTCCTTTTCCGGTTTGGTGAGTTAGTGATAACATTTCACTGGAATCACAAAAACATCTTCAGTCATGTTTTGTTTGTCGTTCCGCTTTTATTCTACGTTTTTAAATCAGATGACGTGATCACAGAGAAGTAAAAGTTATTTCGTTTTAAGGTTTAAAATTTGAGTATTAGCAGCTCCATATCTCACACGGTTATTGTCCTAAACTGAAGGCCTTTCTTTGCTCTGTAGACTCTTTACAGACACCTGAAGGCGCTGCTAAGAAATACTCACAGCCTAATATTTGAACCATAAAAGGAATATAACTTCTACATCCGATGTCAGGTTTTTCCATATTTCCATATTGATGCCTATGTAGCTATTGACCCACACAATGATAATAAGAGAAAAACAGTGACGATGTTATTAATTCAACACATATAGCATCAACACACAATTTGATCAAAATCATGATTTTGATTGTATTATTTTGTTTTGTTATTACGATTGCCCACAAATCAATTACTTATTAATCCAGGCCTATTGGCCAGTGAGTAAGCGTAATCGATTTGGTTCTAATATAATCAGGTTTTATTTACTTTAGTATCATCTAATTAAGTATTATTTGTAGAACGAAATGTATTTTTCTTATGAATAATATGAATAATATTGGGCTATTATTTTTCATATCGCTGGTCGTCATGGTGAGGCCTGACGTGTTCAGGGGCCCCTATAAAAGCAGAGGTCACAATAATTCTAATTCCTTTCCAAACCTGAGCGCAGAACAAGAGACACTTGAACGAGCTCGATTTTTTGGAGATTTATTTGGAGATTACAAACTTTCATCAAGAAGACTTCGACCATCATCTGGAAGATTCCAAGAAGCTGTCAGGAGACGAAGAAATGGCCCCCGGATTCCGACGAGAGAAGCACCTGCTGACCATCGACATCTTCCGCCTGCTGGATGAGCGCTATGGTAAGACACATGTTCGCTCTGTATTTATATTACATAGAACACAAGATTCTGATGTGCTGTAATAGCAAATTACTACGGTATGTGTAAAGGTGAATTTAAGTTAATTTCACTGTTAGTCGAAAATATTTGTCCACTATTTATATGTAAAATCATATAATCATATTTATAGACAATTATTTTACGATAGACTGTTTCTAAATAATATTATATACAGTGTTTAGAATTTACTGAGAGAAACGTGTGTACAAAGTGTAAATGTTCATGTTTTGGGGGTTTGTGAAGTGTAAAATTGAAAGTTTTGGTCAAACATGGCGACCGTTCAGTGTTTTTTTTTTAAAACGCAGAAGTTGTTGTTGCACGCGCCATAGAGACAGACGTCTGACGTCAGTGAGGTCAACCCGGGCCTGCTGTTTGTATGTGGATGCCAGAGTTAGCGTGATTAGCATGTTTTATTGTTCGGGATTGACAGTAATGAAGGTACGCACGGAGCTAAATATTTATGATGTGTTTTTATGTTTTAGTTGAATTTGATTTGGTTGAGTAAAGAAACAAGTAGACTACGTTGTATGTAAAAGTGTCTCTGGATAGTCATGTTCAGTGTTATTATGGGAAACAGACGGTGTGATGCTAACATGGCTCAAACAGACTTTATTAATGTGACCGTTCAGAGACGTTGGTTTTCCATGTGAGCCATTTGGTTCCCTTATTTCCACATTGTGTTCACATAGAGAAATATATCAAATGATTTTATTGTCAGACAGTCAATCTGAAGAATGTTTAAATTGCATTTCATTGTTATTTTGAAGCAGCAGATCTTGTTTAATGTTAGCATCTTGTTCATGAACAGAAGTTGGATTTAAAGCTGTTTAATGTCACGTTGTGTCTTAAAGTCTTTACGTTACTTACGCTGGTTCTGAACAACATCTTAAATAAGGTTTTTGCTGTGAGTCTCTCTGTTCTTCTGTGTGACATGAAGTGAACTTTGAAGTCAGCGCTGAGCAGCTATCCTGACTTTTAATCTGTCTTTAATGAGTCCGATCGTGTCATCCTGACTCTTTCTCATGTTTTCCTCTTCTCGACTCTCTATCCAGATGCTCTGCCTCGACCAGGACGAACCCTCCAGCTGATCGTCACCAACGTGAGGAACCGTCCTCTGAGCAGCTCCAGCGTGGACTCCATGAGGGATGTCGTCCTCAGCCTGTACCACAACCTGGTCACAGGCTCGAGGGACTTCCCTCTGATCCTCTTCAGAGGATCCTTTCGAACCCGGCAGGTGTTCACGCCCTTCACGGTGCAGGAGCAGAGGGAGAATACCACTCCATCTCCTTTTGAGTTACCACCAGGTCTGATGGTGCCTCATTCAGGCTTTGTTCGTCGCGCCATCCTGACTCCTGGTCTCCCTGAGAGGGCTGAGCTGGGAGCCCTCAGGGGAGACCCCCGGCACTTCCACCGACGGCTGGAGGTAGACGGTAGGACGGTGAACAGATTCGTCTCGCCTGTGTACCGCCTTGACAGCTCCCAGCTCACCAACCGCTGGAGAGTCAGCGACTACACAGCAGACGGACTCTGTGTCATGTCGGTCCTCTGTCGCTTCACCAGCGAGTCCACTGAGTGTGCGAAGAGGCCGAGAAAGAGGAGGAGGGACACGGAGGGCAGCAGTCTGCCTCCAGCAGGGAAACGCCTCCGCCTGTGAATGACTGTTTGGTCATCACAGCTGGCCCATGCGTATTGCAGGGCTGCTGAGGCCCCTGCTGGTTGCAGAAGTTGTTGATTAACTGTCTAATTTTATCTGTTATTTGTTTTTCAGAGAGAGGAGAGGAACAACTCTAGACCAGACCGGACGGGACCAGACCAGACCAGGAGGGACCAGATGAGACCAGAGAGGAGCAGAGGAGACCAGAGAGGAGCAGAGGAGACCAGAGAGGAGCAGAGGAGACCAGAGAGGAGCAGAGGAGACCAAAGAGGAGCAGGGAAGACCAGAGAGGAGCAGGGGAGACTAGAGAGGAGCAGAGGAGACCAAAGAGGAGCAGAGGAGACCAAAGAGGAGCAGGGAAGACCAGAGAGGAGCAGGGGAGACTAGAGAGGAGCAAGGGAGACCAGAGAGGAGCAGGGGAGACCAAAGAGGAGCAGGGAAGACCAGAGAGGAGCAGGGGAGACTAGAGAGGAGCAAGGGAGACCAGAGAGGAGCAGGGGAGACCAGAGAGGAGCAGGGGAGACTAGAGAGGAGCAAGGGAGACCAGAGAGGAGCAGGGGAGACCAGAGAGGAGCAGGGGAGACTAGAGAGGAGCAAGGGAGACCAGAGAGGAGCAGAGGAGACCCCAGAGGAGCAGAGGAGACCAGAGAGGAGCAGAGGAGACCAGAGAGGAGCAGGGAAGACCAGAGAGGAGCAGGGGAGACTAGAGAGGAGCAGGGGAGACCAGAGAGGAGCAGGGGAGACCACAGAGGAGCAGAGGAGACCACAGAGGAGCAGAGGAGACCACAGAGGAGCAGAGGAGACCAGAGAGGAGCAGGAAAGACCAGAGAGGAGCAGGGGAGACTAGAGAGGAGCAGAGGAGACCAGAGAGGAGCAGAGGAGACCACAGAGGAGCAGAGGAGACCCCAGAGGAGCAGAGGAGACCAGAGAGGAGCAGGGAAGACCAGAGAGGAGCAGGGGAGACTAGAGAGGAGCAGGGGAGACTAGAGAGGAGCAGAGGAGACCAGAGAGGAGCAGGGAAGACCACAGAGGAGCAGAGGAGACCAGAGAGGAGCAGAGGAGACCACAGAGGAGCAGAGGAGACCAGAGAGGAGCAGAGGAGACAGTATCCACTGTCAACCATCTTACAAAAAAAGAGTAATATACTTTTTTATTTCTATCTGTAAATTTCTTACACAGTGAAGTTCTTCTTTTGTTTGCTGAAGTTCTTTGTTACCTAATGTCTCTTGTTATCCATCATTTGAATTTTAGAGAGAAGAAAGGAAACAAGACCAGGAGAGACCAGACGAGCCCAGACCAGGAGAACCAGACCAGACCAGAAGAGACGGGACCAGACCAGGAGGGACCAGAGAGGAGCTGAGGGGACAGCATACACTGTGAACCATCTTTAAAAAAAGATAAGTCTACGTTATTCTAATTCATGTCAGACATTCCCACAAAGTTAAAGTATTCTTCTGTTGTCTGAAGTTTTTTTTATTAACTGTTGTCTCTTCTATGAATAATTTGTCTTTTATAGAGAGGAGAGGAAACGAGTCCGGACCAGATGAGACCAGAAAGGTGACCAGAGAGGAGCAGAGGAGGCAGCCTGCACCGTCTGCTCTCTCATTTCAAAAGGTAAATACACGTTGATTTGTTATTATCAGAAACTTTAGTTTCTCAGTGCTGAAGTTATTCACTGTTGTTCCTCTTGTTTGTGTTTTAGAGAGCGAGAAGAGGAGCTGAGACGAGAGGAGGAGACATTACACACTGTCAGCCATCTTACAAAAAAAGGTAAATCTACTTTATTCTAACTCATCAGATTTCTTACACTGTGATTTTTGTCTCCTCATTACTGAAGTGGTTAATTAATTAATGTCTCGCCTTGTCCATCATTTGTCTTTTATAGAGAGGAAAGGAAACGAGGAGGAAACGAGTCCAGAGCCGAGGAGGCAGCGTGCGCTGTGAAGGAGACGACCTCCCTGCCTGTAGGATGAGTGAACTGTTCTTCTGATGGAGCTGAACAAACGGAGCCTGATGCTCCGGCCTCAGCCTCCTCCAGCCGCACTCACAAAGAGAATATTCTTACTCTCTTACATGTTTAAATAAAATGTATTAATTGTACTTAAATACAAGGCCTACAACGTTCATTACTTGCTACAAAGTGAACTGAAAATCAGTTATATTATTAAGAGAGTGGGGTTTGATTCCGTGACAGAAAATGTTCCAACCTTCAGTTAATATCTGGACCAAAATCAGAGCTGTCTGAAGTCTCACGTGTGCGACAGCGTCAACAACACAGGGAACAGTTTCACAAGGAATGAGGAGGAATATTTCTGAAACATTAATGCCATGCTGTCCCGTACAAACCTCGTGTCTCCAAAAAGTTTTTCTACGCTGTTAGAAACAGTTTCAAACTGTTCTTCAGAAATGACTCTTGATAAAGACACTTAAATTTGATCTTTGACTTTAAGCTAATTTATTCAAATCACTTCAGACCAACATTTTTCAGGATCTTATGACTCATGAGTCATTGTTTACTATTTCTTAGAAGATAAATACAGTATGTAGTCTAAGTGTGATTTATTAGTGCAAGTTCATGTGTTTGTCCACTAGATGGTGCTAAACATGAGCGCGTCATTAAGGAAAAGGCTCTGCTGGGCTTTAAAAGTGAATCACTCGCTGAAGATCAACTTGACTTTGAAGAAATATCAAAAGCAAAATATATATTAAATCTATTTACACAATGACAAATAGGTTAAAAGGTATTTTGACATATGTATTAAGTTTTTTGATGTTTCATTATCTTAGATATATTTTTGAGAATTGTAAAATTGTAAAAATAATAATAATAATAATAACTTCAAAGAGGGACGTCTGTTAAAATCCCTTATATATCATGAACCTTTGATTTACTGTCAAATAATCCAGAAAACCAAAGAATTTTTATCCCTTTTTTAAAAATTAGTTTTTAGGGGTAAACAAAACAAAACAGAAACAACACGACACTTAGGAATCATTGGTTATTTCATAGAAGATTAATACACAGTGTAAGTGTGATTTATGTGTTTGTCCACTAGATGGTGCTAAACATGAGCGAGTCGTTCTGTAAAACACGGCTGGGCTTCAAAACTGAATCACTTGCTGACGATAAACTTGACAGACAGATAAAAATAAATATCAACAGAAAAATATGTATTAAATCTTTACATACAATGACAATTAAGTTAAACGGTATTTGACACATTAATATGTGTTTTTTTAAACCTTTTTTTTTTAACTACAATCGTTTTGAGAATTGGAAAATTGTACAAAATCATAACTTTAAAGAGGGACGTCTGTCAAATCCCTTACATGAACATTTGGTATTAACAGACAAATAATCCAGAAAAATAGAGATCATGGACATGTAGTAAAATAAGGTGAAGTAAAGAAATAAAAAATACAAGTAAAACAGACAATAATTAAAGTGCTGAACAACAGATGTGTCAAGAGCAGCAAATATAAAAGAGTCATTCAAGTGAGACAAAAGATTAAAAAATAGATGCAATAATAAAATCAAGTAAGAAAATACTAATAATAAAGAATAGAAACAAAATACATCAGCATGTTACAAAGTGAGGTCACAGACGGCTCTAATATCTACAATACAGTTGTCTCCTAAATGTAAGTGTTAGTGAGGTGGCCTAAGAGAGAGTTGTGTTGGAGGTGGTCATCCATTTGTCCACCAGGGGTTGCCATACTTCAAGAACGTCTCTGTTGTCCAGCTTGTAACACACTCTCTCTAAATGTATTTCCCAGATCTCTGAGCCGTCGCTGAAATGAAGGACCGGCCTCTGACCTCCACAGTTGTAGAATAAGGCATTTGGCCAGCGATGTGCAGAGGGAAACAGCTCGTCCTTTGTCAATACACGGGTTTGTCTCTACTGAATCAAAGACGGCAAGAAGTGGGTCTGGATCAATAGTTCTATTGAACGCTGCTGATATATAGTCGAATACAAGGCACCCGAAGGAGGCTCACTTGGGGCAGCACCAAAACCGATGAGGAAGTGTCCCGGTGTCTTGTTTACATTCGACACATGAGGGGAAAGAGTTCAGGTCTAAAAACAGAAAATATTTTATGTTAAAAAGATCTGACAGGACAAATATGACATGAACTCAGATCAGAGTGTTTAACTGAGAGGATGTATTTTGTCATCAGACAAAACAGAAGGGTGAACACTTTCTAAGCTCCCTTACGATTAGTCTTTAATCAGCGATTAGCTATCAATAAGTCTGTGTTACTACATCTCCTATAACTCAAGACTCACAGATGTTTAGAGCATAAACACGATAAAGAAGGCCGTTTAAAAACCAGGATAAAAACTAAAAGAGATCCACAAATATTAAATTCATCTGTAAAAAACATTCTCACATCAATCAGCCTGATCAGAGATTCATCTTCAATAATCAGAACTCTTTGTAAAGCTTATTCAATTCGTGTCCCTTCACTGGCATCCCATTTTCATCACTCAACAGATACAAGATTTGTCCAAAGCAACATTTACATAAGACTGCTTTAAAGTTACAGGTACGACTGAAATCACTTCTATCATCACAAGTGCTGAGGCAACATTCAGCTTCTGTTTCACTGAGTGTGAACTCTGAACAGGAAGTGTTCCAATCTTTATTTCACTTTGTTTCTCAAGCAGTTTGAAACAAGCGGGGTTTCATTACAAGACCAACAACAAGGAGCCGACTGATCCTTTAAGGTTTTTAATCTGATGGTTTAAATCTCAGTTTTCAGTTCAGATATTTAAACGTTTATGTCAAATGTACTTGCCCCCCTAAACAGACGAAAATCAGTGTGTACAGCAGTGTGGTGATCCAGAAAGCAAACAGGTACACAGTTTTGTTACAGTACAACACCGCAGCCTCCACAGGACGGGCCTGTGGGGCGTTCAGGTGCTCTCTGCTCGTCTGATTGCTGCTGTTGTTGAGGGACAGCGTTTGAATGAGATCCATTAAAGTCTGGTTGGTGCTGTTGATCATCCCGGTCTGGTTTATGATCGGGAGGCTCTGGTTCTGGTTCTCCAAGGAGAGGTCAGGCTTGTTGTGAGGTGTAGCTGGAGTAAACAAGGTGGTGTTAGTGCTGCTTGGGTGGAGGGTGGTCTTGATGTAGTTGGGTTGATAAATAGAATAAACCAGGTAACTACCTGTAGAGGGAAAGAGACAAATGAATGACCTATGACCTTTAGAGACGTAAAAGTTCTGTAAAATCTCCAACAGATCAAAATAAGGAACAAATCAAGATTATTCCAGTTAAATGACCAAAAGTCTAAATCCTGTGTGTTCAGTCCCTCCAGGAAGTTGTGATGTTGCGTTCACGTGCACACGTCGACATGTACGTCACAAAACTCACCCCTGAGGTCTGCTGATGTAGAAACATCAGAGGACATCTGTTACTGTGTCTTTGACATGTTTGCAACGCTGCATGCTGGAGATGTACTTTGTTTTTGCTGTGAAGCAGACAGCTGATCCGAGCTCGCTCTGGTGTGTTTCTCTTTCCTGAGCTTCCTCGAGCCGCCTTGAACTACACAGTCTGTGAGGAGACTCTTCACGGTGTAACAGCAGGAATGTAATAACAATAAAAAGCATTTTAATGTGTATGCGCAGCGCAAAATGAGACTTTCATGGCAATTTACTTTAGTGTCATTCAGTTTTCACACATTTTATTTGCCGTCTTGTCACAGAAATCAACAGGAAGTGATGTCAGCAGACAAACAGCTCGCTCAGCGAACAGACGGCTTTATTGGAGCGTTTGTCCCGGTCGCTCAGAGCAGATGTGTGATGTGTTAACCTCAAAACATCACAACTTGTATTAACACTTTTTTAAAAAGCTGCATCAAAATCAGGCAGAAAATCTGGGAAATCCTGGAGAGAGTTTATTCACGTTTATCGGATCATAATAAATGTTTTGTTTTTTTGGAAGCAGGATGGACCATATGTGGATCACTGCTGTTGTTGCGTCTTGGTTGACAGGCACTGTGGTAGTGACTTATTGATCACAGCTATACCTACGGCAGCATCACCTGCTTTATCCTCTAATTTCCTCTAATTTGGACCAAACTGAACGTCACACTGAATCTAAAAGGACTCGCAACTGATTCCATAAACTAATTGGATAATGTTTACCGAAGGAATAAATCAACTAGCTGCAACAATTAATTGCTTAAGTGATGGACAGAAAATTAATCACCAAATATTTTGACCATCTATGATCGTTTTAGTGACCCTGGGCATTGTAAAACCCTAAAGTAAAAATCTCTAACTTTTTCATATAAATAAATGTCTGTTAAGTCTCTATCTATCACTGAATGAGGTAACACAATGGTGACTGAACCTATGGCCCACTGATGAAAGCCTTTGCATTTGCAGTATATAGGATTATTACAGACTGGGTGTCTGTGGCGACATTTGTGGAAAAAATCACAAGCGGCGCCCAGTTAGTGACGCGTTTTCCATCAGCCAGCAGTGGTTGGTCTGCCAGAGAGGGTAGGCGGAGCTAAGCGGCTGCACTTCCGGTTTATGTAAGCATTTCGAGGAGACGGTAATCTACTACGGCTGAACAAACAAAGAAAAGATGGATGACTACAGATACAACTTCAACAAGAAGTGAAAATCCAAAGAAGAAGAAACAAACTCGACGCTCAGATGAAGCAAACAGTCTGAAAAGGAAAGCGACCGTCAGCCAGGAAAATCAAGAGTTACAACCGTGACAGAGGGAGTCAGCCTGTAATTACCGACCAGAGCACCTACTGGTGTATGTTTCACACCTGCCTGATATTTTATAAATTTGATGATTACATGATTAATCGTAAAAATAATTGTCAGATTAATTTAAAAGCCTTTAAAATCAACTGAGAAGTTGAAAGTGATTTTCTTCTGGTTTTATACAATCAGACATCTTTTTGCAGCCAGTGGAGTCGCCCCCTGCTGGCCATTACAACGAATGCAGATTTAAAGCGTCACTCGTATCACAATGCTACATCCACTACAGTCTGTAATATCGGAGGATGATAGTGGTTCAGACCCCTCCACTGTGACCTACCATAGATGACCCATATGAAGGTGAACAGGAGCAGGCTGAGGAGGCACACAGCCCAGAGCCGGTGGTTCGGTGCAGCCGGACAGAGGAGCTTTGGCAGAGCAAACATGCTGATCACCAGCAGAGCCACGATCCCACACACCATCACATACACTGGGATCATTGGTGATATTGGACACTCATGCAGGTACACCACACCTGTTTACACAGAGAAAAGACATTTGGACACACAGCCGATTCAAAAATTATGTTTTAATTAATATTTGAGAGCACACTGTTGCACTGCTCGAGTTGTTACGCTCTGCAGGATTCCTGTACCCATACCTCCATACTATTACTATACTATTCTGTATGCAGGAAGAATATTTAGTTTGTCCCAATACATGCAGGACAAATGTAATATTCCCAAAATAAAGGGATGCTACATCCGGTCACATTTCACAGTTTGTTAGCCAGCATGCTTTTTTGGCATTCCTGACCTCCTTGGACAATCCTCTGCAGAGCAGAAGGCTTGATACCAGACTATGTCAGAGTTTGTTTCAAGGTGACAATTTTCAGGTCCACATGCATCCAGTCCACAGTGCAGCCAAACGTTTGCAAGTTCTCCTATTCTTAAATTTTTTACAAGTCACATCAAGTTCATCCATCTTTTTTAAAAGGAGCGAAGTTATGACAAAGACGTGTGTCCCAGTTGTCTGCATGCTGCGCGTGTGTGCTATAGTACAAAAAACGCTCGATTTGTCTTTGAACATGAGCTCCTTTTCTGGAGTTTCATAAATTTGAAGGTCAGTTGATCGTCTGTTTCAAACGGCCACGTTGTCTGAAAGAATAACTCAACATTAAATTCACTTTTTGATTCAGTCATTCATAACTGTAAATATTAAAGATATTTAACATTCAATAAAACAAATAAGGACTTCATTATTTTAATTTAGTGTCAGAAACCATAAAGCAAATCAAAGACTCGTAATGATCAACTTCGGTTTCTTTACTCTGTTTCCTGAGCCACGCGGTCACATCAGCGTTCAGTTTGCACGTCAGAGATTGAACGCAAATGTACTTCAGCTTGTTCTGAACCCAAATTTAAACTTTTAACAAGTATTTGCATAATATTTCATACATTTTACATTAACCAGGGGCTAAATGATGATTCGTAAAAGAATGATAAGACCGTGGCTGAAGTTTTACAGCTTCCAACATGTTGGATATTTGTGGTCATTTTTATATAAAAATGTAGAGCAAGAAAAGAGTTTTTAAAACATTTTAACCTGCTAACTTTTACCACTTTAGACATGCTTCAATGTGCCGATGAAAGTCCACATTATAAAAGAGTAAAACCGATGATCAGAGAGGACGTGTCAGAGCCTCACTTACCTAAAGTGATCTGGGTGATTGGGAGAGCTGACAAGAGGAAAACGACGCATCCTGCAGGAGGATGCAGAGAAGGTTAAAGGTCAATGATGATAAATATAGTTGCTGTAATTGTTTGTTTCTTTAGTTGTGATAACTTACCTGCAAACAAAACACCTGTGCTACAACAGTTCTCTTCCATTCTGTCACAGATAACAGGCTGAAGGAGAGATGCTCCGTCACTACAGGTGAACACATGAACACTGAGAGTCAGTCAGCTCATTATCCTGTTTGTTTAGGAGGTAAAATGAAAAGTGAAATGAGAGGAGACCTTACCATCTGTCTTCAACTGGGTCTGATAAAACATCTGAGAGTCAGGTTGGTTGTCAGCCAAGTTAATGAGTCTCAACTCTTCAGTGTGTCGGAAAGGAAACACCTCCTGAACATGTAAGACAGGATTTTCTCCTGTTGGGTCAGTGCTACAATATTACTGCAAGACTGCTATTACTACAATTACCAAATCTGCTTGACACTATGCTGAGGGAAGGGCAGCCACAAGATCGTTCATTGAACCTAAAAAGTGGACGTGACGACATCACTCGTTGCTTTGGGGACTGTTGTTTATAATCCTGCCATCTTTGTTTTTTGAAGCCAGAAGTGACCATATTTGGACGAGAGGGTGGAGCTGGAGAGGAACAAGGGGTTAGCAAATGCTAAGTTATCAATTTTATACAGTTATAACGTCTATATAATTTGTTATCTGGCTAATAAGGAAAAGCTAACAAGACAGAGCACAGCAAGACAGATGATCTGTCTGATATTAACATGAACAAATCTCCAAACGGCTCCAACAGCACAAACACGGCCCAGAGGTTACGTTCAGTGACTGAGTTAGCTGAGGGGACACCTAGCAGACAGCTAGCAGCTCCCACCTGTCACTCAAAGAGGCCACGCCCCTAATGCTGCATCACTTTAAGCCTTAATATAATGTAAACAGGTGAGCTGTATAAAGATTCTCCCCGTACAGTTGTCATGAAGAGAGAAATGAGCTATAGAGACCCAAACTGTTTTTTGTACCAGGCTGTAAACATGTTTATTTCTGCTGTAAAGTTTAACATGGGGCTCTATGGGGACTGACTCACTGCTGGAGACAGCCTCAAGTGGTCACCAGAGGAACTGCAGCGTTTGCTGCTTTTCTAGTCAGCCTTATTTTTAAGCCATGGTTGGTGCGTGAGTTGAAGCAAAATGATGCAAGAAGTGATATTTTTTGCAACTCAGACTTGCACTCTGTTCTCAGTGAGGCATCAGTGCCTGATTTGCTGACGTCATCTATCATGTACAACACAGGCAGTTACACTGGGGCAAGAGAGGAAGGGAGGAACTGTGCTATGTGCCTTGTGTCATACATTACATTAGTGTGTATGTGCACGTGTGCACATTTGGAATTGGGAAAGATCAAATAATCCTCTTGACACACATTTGAGCAGTAACATTGCTTTTGTTCTGTGTGATCTGTTAAGACAAGTAATAAAACATTAAAGGGACATTTCACAGTTTTCAGCCTCATTTTAGAGAGTGTGACAAACACCTGCAGATGCTTCAGGTGTTCTCTGACCCCTGCACACCAACAATAGACTGTATAAAATGATAGCCGACATGACAGCTCCCTCAAAGTGAAGCCAAACCCTCTCTGTCGCCCCCTGCTGACTGGCTGCAGTATAGCTCATAAAGCCCGCCTCCTCCATGTTAACAGATGGGACATGAGTCAAACTATAAAATCTAAATACACGTCAAATACACTTTTCTCAAACATGGTTTCTGTCATTATAGTTAGTTCTTATCATGCTGATTTACGTCCAAGTGTTTATTTTTCTGACAAGTTTACTTTTAAAAAGTTATTTGATGCTATAAAAAGGGGGTGTGGCCTCGTGATTGACAGCTGTGTTGACAAATGGGGCCCCTGCAGCGTTCTGTTCCCGAGTAGCAGAGTAGAGGAGGAACGGCGAGAGGAGACGTAACTAACACTAACACTACAGTCATTGAACTTTCCATCAGCGTGAATATCTGCTTCAGACCGACACAAGAAGCTGTTCTGCTGCAGACTGAGCCCACCTGAGGGCTCCAACACGCCAAGGACACCTGAGGGCTCCAACACGCCAAGGACACCTGAGGGCTCCAACACGCCAAGGACACCTGAGGGCTCCAGCACGCCAAGGACACCTGAGGGCTCCGACACGCTAAGGACACCTGAGGGCTCCAATACGGCAAGGACACCGGAGGGCTCCAACACGCCAAGGACACCTGAGGGCTCCAACATGGCAAGGACACCTGAGGGCTCTAACATGCCAAGGACACCTGAGGGCTCCAACACGCCAAGCTAAGGTAAAGGTGTGTTTTGGGTAGAGGAAGGGGCGGGACGTCAATACTGCAACTGCACCAGCCGATGTCGGCTGCACACACTCTGGATACAGATACGCAAGATGGCAGCGCCTGCTCCGTGGGGATTTGGCTTCACTTTTTTTAACATGGAGGCGGTGCAGTCCCTCTTTATGTACAGTCATTTGTACCGATGATGGGGTGCGGTGATGAAATGACGTCATTGAAAACCTGATGTCTTTTATATCAATAACAAATACATTCAAATGGATTGAAACCACACCTGAAGGATTTGCAGCGTTACGAAACACAAAGCTCATCCATAGCTTTGTGTTGTTTATCAGGCTGCATTCTCCTTCTGTCCACTAGGTGGAGCTCCTTCTTCAGGTAACAACTTCCACAGCTTTCCTCCGTTTCCTCCCTAAAGACAGTGGTAGAAATGTTTTCAAATTAATACCTTTTTCAGGGTGTAATTGGAAATATCACACAGCCAAATGCCTCCCTGTTAATGATGAGGAGAGGAGCAGCACACATCCATCATCACAGTGTTTCTCACAGACGTGATTGAGCTGAGGGATCAGCGCTCGTCTGGCAGCATCTGCTTCCTCTGTCAGCCGTTTCCTCCACGGAGGGGAAACCTGATTATCCACAATGACAGCAGAGTAAGTGAACTGGCTGCTTGTCAACAGGAGACAGAGTCTGCCACTGGAGTGTGTTGGGACTGAGTGTTTGGATGAAAACACTTGTGAGGGCTGCCAGTCGGTGTGGCCTCAGAGAAACATCCAGAGTAATGTGTTGAGTTTTGGTGCTAATGGAGTTTTGGAGCTTGGGTCCAGCAGGGTCTGGAAGGTGTGCTCACCACAAACACTTATTTAACTTTGGCATCATGTTTATATTCACTTAGTCTCACAGTCAGGATGCTTCTGCACGGGGTTACAGCAGCTGTGTAAGTTCTAACAGCCTAATTTAAAAGTAATTTCTAATTAAGGTCGACGCCGCGGATGCACTGACGAGTTAGTAGGGAGATTTTGTAATTAATCCTGAGGGAGACGGGGAGCCAGTTTAGTGAGTGAAGGATGGGTGTGATGTTCATACTTAGGCGCTCTCAGCAGGACCACAGCAGTGCTGTTTGGAACATACCGGAGCTTCTGGAGGCTCTTGTCAGGGATCCCGATGAGAAGTGCGTTGCGGTAGTCCAGCCTCGGCATCAGGGAGGGTGAGTGAGGGACGGAGTTTTGCGATGCTCCTGACGTGGAAGAAAGAGTTCTTTCAGAGGTGTTTAATGTGGGCCTCAAAGGTCAGATGAGGGTCACGGTTGTTATATTGCATTTACCGTAGAATAAAGTTGTATAGTTACATTCTAATGTTGTTGTTTATGTACCTTTTTCAGCTGTTTGGTGATTAACGTTAGCCTTTTAATGGCCGTTAGCCTTTTCACCATTCTGCAGCGCTCATAGACAATTGGGATGATGCACACAGGAAGTGAACAGGTCATCTCCTGCGACAGTATTTTGATTAGTTTGGACTTTACACCAGAAAAGCTTAGATTAAGTTTGACATCTCAGTGGTGCAGCTGTGAAGACACCACAGTTTTAGTATCAAACTAACTCGTTTCATCGTCTGGTTTGGTGTAGACTCTGACTTAAGAGAGGCCTTACGTACTGCTCGTGCAACATGTGGCTTTTGTTTACTGATCTGTAGTAAACACCGTGTTGAGGATGCTAGCAGCTTAGTGTACTCTGGGTTAAACCAATACTAAGGATGCTAAACAAAAGCATATAAATAACAAGCTTGGTTTCATATAAAAGAAAATCATCTGAACGTGTAGTTGTAGTAAAAGGCTTTTATTTGTGTGAATGAAGCTTAAACATTTCAGCAAGCTTGAAATGTGTCGTAAATGATGAGCTTTAAAACGATTTATAGAAATCAGCCCCGAGCTTAATGTGACAGCACAGTTTATCTCACTGACAGGAAGAGGAGGACTTCTCATCCAGAGAAACCTCCACAACAAGCCGAGGTTGGAACATGTCTGCTCTCTACGTTCTTTCCAAACACTGACTACAGCAATGTTTCAGAGGTTTATTTACAGCCAGTCAGAGACAGAGACATCCGCACAGCAGTCTGTTGTAGAGCTGTGCTGTCATAGGAACTTTAAAAGCCTTTGATTACAGACCTCAGCATTTTACTGACATCATCATCAACAAATATCTGTTAAAAAATGTGAGTGTGGTGCCAAGTGTGCTCTCACTCTTACTTTAAAGAGCTGCCTGAAGACATTTGAATGAATGAACCTTTGATACAGGAACTATCTGCACATCAGAGTTCAGCAGAGCAGAGGAGACAGAACAATAAGATATCAATCAAATGACTCTTATAGGATAATTCTGCCTCTTTTTCTGTGCCAGACTTTGCAAAAGAAAAACAATGTTTGCTGTTGGTAGGAAACAGGACTCACATCAAATACGTCGGGGCCTGTGAGGGAGCTGCTGGTTCTTCCATTTAGCCTTAAAGACTTTCTGCACGTTGTCCCTAATCTCAACTGCTTCAATTACTTTTACGTAACCGCCGTGTTTTTCTAACTTTAACCCAACCATCCTCGCCATGTGCAGACGAGGAAAGCAAGAATATAAAGATTATAGCTTTTGAATTATAAAGATTTAAATGAGTCTTTGACCTTTTCCCTCGTGCAAACATCAAGCCTTCTAATAGGCCTCCAAAATGTTTCACACAGAGGAGGAAGAACTCCCGCGCAGTTGTTGATTATGTGCACTTCTCTGGAAAGCCACGTAGGATAAGATCATACAGTACCGGTAGTACACAGATAAGATAAGAGTTAGATTCAGATAAGGGGACAGATTTATGGTGCAGATCAGCCAAACTCTCCTGCAGCCTCAGACACAGCCTGAAATAAAAACCACATGTTGACAGACGGATCCTGTTCATGCTGGGCTGAGTGATCGGACTCGACTGTGTTTGGTCTCAATATTTACAGTGTTAACACATGAAGTGCTACATTTGCTGCACAGTTCCATTTACAACATGGCCAGGTTATTCACAGACCTGTAACCTTTATGACACAGAAGGTGTCGATTTAAAACAGGTGAAGCAAAAACATAACCCTGAAAACTGGACACCTGTGTGTTCATTTGTTCAGGTAATTTGATCAAAGCTGCAGCTTCCTTTTGCTAGGATAACAGTGGATCAGATTACTTTGTGATATGAAACTGCATATATATATTTTTTTTTTTTTTAAGGAAATTTGCAGTACTTAGTAACAAACAAACCTGCTAAGGTAGGTCCTGTGTTATTAGCGAATAACATCAAACCCTCTTTTTCTCTGTCAGTAGTTTTTGCTGTCGGCCTCTCTTGAAATGACAGAATGGTCATCCTCCTTTACAGAGACAGTGAAGGTGTATTCTAAGACACCACAAGACAACAAAACATGTTGTAAGGGGATTTTAGGGAGGTGCACAAGGGTCTCCAGAGATATTTGGAGCCTGAGGAGGTTCAAGATCTACAGATGATAAACCTGTCTGGATGTTCGGCTCAGTCACCAGCAGGAATTCAGCAGCTGCTTCTTAATTTGGACTCACACACACACAAAGGCATCTTAAGCCCTTTTTACAACACCTTACCTGTTAGTCTTCACCTGCAAGAGTCAGACAGTTAACGACCAAAAACAACAGAACAAAGAACAATCGCTAAAATCTGTTATGATCATATTCAAACTATTGAAGGAACCTAAACACAAACCAGACAAAATGTAAACATTCACATGTTTTAATTAAATTAAAGCAATATTTATACTTTCAGATTGATACAATCTACAATTAAATTCTCAATCAACAACTTTTCTGACGGCGTGTTGGCAAAAGTTCAGTGTAAATGCAGGAAAACATTGTTTACATCTTCACGTGTTCCTGAGCAGCAGCCTGCCTGCACGGGTCTTTAAACGCATCACGGTCCCCCAGCAGTGTGTGTGTCTGCGTGTGTGGTGTCTGCATCTGAAGCTCTAGTTGTAGTTCCTCAGGTACACCAGTCTGTGAGGCTGAAACTTCTCCCGACACAGAGGGCACTCGGCCTGAGAAGGTAAACACAAACACACACACAAGTTATGAGGAAATTCATGCTTTTGTTCATCAGAGTTTAAACCGTATATATATTTATGAGTGTTTAATAATAACATGCACACTCGGCCGTAACGTGTGCTCAGTATTATCGCCTGTTTCCTACAAAACCCCCCCCAGAATTCTTCTGTGGGAAAATATATCTGACACAAAGACGTTTCATTTTTAATAACTCAACAACATTAAATATTTAAAACTTTAAAGGGCTCGTAAAAAAAAAACGGTGGGAAGAATATTTAGTAAATGTACCTTCAGAAAGCTGAAAAACCTCACATGACCTGGTTAATCCCCCAAAATGCATCGTTTCTTATTATGTAGGATCAATTCATCATTGAGTCTATAAAATGTCAAAAAGTGTAAACAATGCCCGTCACCATTTCTTTTATCTTTTCATTTTCAGTTTTTAAAACAATTTCAACTGATTCAAACTCTGATGACTTGTGATAGTTGTGACCGAAGCCTGACCTTGGTGTTGCACCACTCAGTGATGCACTCCCAGCAGAACAGGTGTCCACAGGGGGTGGAGGTGGAGTGTCTCCTCTCCTCCAGACAGAGGATGCAGCGGGCAGCTCTGGAGCCGGAGCTCTGTGTGCGCTGAGGACTGCAGACACACAGTTCAAAGAGTTCAGTGTTAAAGTCAAATCACATATTTCATCATGTTAATATTTTACTACAATGATGTTATAACAGATCGTCCAGATATTCCTGCAGTGGCCGTTCAATCCAACCAAGTTTAAATTAACTAATGTGAAGTCTGTGCTACAAGACCAGAGCAAGTACAATAAAAACATGAGTCAGACTTTAAGGTCTATACAGGATCAAATTTAATGACTTCTGTTTCAAATATTAGGGGAAATTAAGTTCACATCAGCACTGAAACATTTAAATTAGGACTGTCCAAATAACGCCACAGAGACGTCCTCTGAAACTTCCCTCCTGTAAATGCATTGAGCTGTTACCCAATATTAACCCACTTCTTTTGCTGTTTTTCAAAGCTTGCTAAATGTGCAAAACACTTAAATAAGAGAACAGAGTAAAGTTAGAGTGGGAAAGTAAGAAATAAACATCTAGATACAGATTAATACTGCACTTCCCAACAAGACCTGATAGAGAAAGAGATAGAGATAGGGTCTACAGAGCTGTGTCCTGTGGTCTGGTCCAGGTTCTGTACCTGAGGGTCCTGTAGAGCTTCCACTCCTGCCGGGCTCTCTGTCTCTGCCTGAAGTTGTTGAGCTGCAGACACACAGTGATGAGCAGCTGGAGGAGGGACAGGGCCCCCAGCAGCCTGTAGCTGCTCCTGATGGTCCCGTCTTCACCGGTCAGCCCCATCACACGCAGCTACACACAGACACACACAAAGAACATTGTTTTATATGTATGACCTGTAAAATAAAACCATTAGGCAGAGGTTAAACTGATCTGCAATTCTATATAAGATAAAAAGCAGCTGTAATCTGATAAAGTTCAGCCCCACAGCTTCAGTCTGTCTCAGGATGAAGAATCTTCATAGCCAACTGCCTTATGACTTGCAGTTTTACATCTGTATAGATTACGACATAGGAAGACAAATTTAGGAAGATGTTGGTGTTATTGTAAAAGGTTTAAACTATTTAAATCAGGCAGAAATTCTGTTTTCCGTACGGACTTCAATGTCTCTAGAAATGTAAATGTCATATGTAAACATCTTGAATCTGTCAGTAGAGCTCATTAAATAAAAAAAACACAAAATACAATCCTGCCTCTTTGCTGGTCCTATCAAATGAATCCGCCTTCCCTTCCTAGTGGTTAATACTTTCTGGGGGAGCTACGAGCACATGTACTTACATATTTAGCGCAGAGAGAAAGAGTAAATTATGAATGCATAGTTTTATATGTCATGTAGGACTTTGCCTATTTATGCATCTAAAACATTAATAGAAATCATACTTGTCTACTCTTGTATTTGAAATTTGTCTGAAACATGTAAATAATCACCCACATAGCTGATTCCAGCCGCCCTCTTGGACAGGTGATAGAACGAGCCGCTGATGTAGAACAGAGCCACGTGCAGTCGATGCAGGAGGGTCAGACTCTGCTGCAGGACAAACACGACCGGCAGGCACGCTCTCCTCTGCTGCTCGGTCAGCAGACCCACGGCCTGCTGCATCCATCTCTTCAGACACGACTCCAGGCTCCACCACGCAGACGCCGTCTGCCGCCGACTGACACCACTACGACTCTCCTGCCCACCTTCCAGCTCGTTCTCCAGGCACACCAGGACCTTGTCCAGGAGGTAAGGGAAGAAAGCGTGACAGAGGATGAGGAGGCCTCGTCTGGTAAAAGAAGGGATCTGACGTTTAGTGGGATCCACCTGGACGATGTTGACATACTCCTCACCGAGGGTTTGGAAACCTGGAGATAGAATGATGAAAATCAAAAACTGAACAATATAAGGAAAACAACAAAACACACATTAATACATATAGTGAAACAGGTTTGGTCAGTAACTACCTGAGAATGTTGTTAAACCATAGTAAGCAAGATCTGACAGCAGCTCTATCTCTCTCCTCCAGTCCAGCCATCTTTTGGATCCTACAGAGAGACGGGAGAGGGCGTTAAAGTTTAACGTGTGCCAATTTAATGTTCAAATAAATAATGGTTCACTGGTTTAAGAAAGTGTTCCAATTATATGCAGTAATTATTGACTGATACTATACTATAGTGACTTCATATATTTATTTATAAATAATTTTGCTCCATTACAAAAAAGCCCAATGAATCCGTTTTCACGTGTAGTTATAACATGATAACATATTAAAAAGCTCAGAGGGGTTAGATGCTTATGCAAGGCACTGTACATGTTGAAGACAAAGCAAGTTAAAGCAAAGTTTATTCATAAAGCAAAGTCGACACAAGACAACTAAAAGTGCTTTACATGGGCACAGAAACACATTAAAAACATGACATACAGAAAACATTAAAATTGCAAAGAATTAACTAAAGATTGAAAATAAAATCCCAATTAAAATACAATAAATCAAAAAGCAAAAGTCAGGTATAATTGGTTAGGGATGCAAAATACGTTATGGTATTACTTTAAATGAGCCGACAGCTTTAGCAGACCTCAGGTGTTATTCCACAGGTGGGAGCACAACAAGTGGGGGTCAGAGAAACTTTGCATCACCTTGCTTACTAAGAAGGAAGAATGGTAATTTCCCAGTGCTTTACAATAGATCAAACATACCTGCAACTGTTTGAAAAGCTTCGTTGGCGTTGTTTCGCAGGAAGTTTTGATAATATTCGTCCTTCTGACTGGACCGAATTAACTGGGACTGGTTAGCAGGAGCGAGGGGCATTTTTAAGCTAGCATTAGAGGGACGATTTCAGATGCTAACGTAACTAAAATAAGTCACAGTTAATGACGAAATAGTAATGTCCTCCTCTGAAGTTTGTCAGCGAGAGAATCATTAGACCTCTTCATTCATACAGCAGGATGTCAGTCCAGCAACAGCACGTAACGTTAGCCTTCCAACCGCTAAATGCTAACACTAGCAAACATTAAAGCACCAATTATACACAGTAATAAAACAGTCACACGTCAACAGCAACCTAAAATGATCCATGACCTTCAGTTTCTGTGTTCTGTATAGTCGGAATATGCACTAATATCCACTAAGTGTAGATTTTAAACAGCTACCTAAAACCAGGAAACACACCGGAAGTCAGTACCCGGAAAACACAAAGGGACCACTGACTCACAGCGCCACTCACTGGCAGGAGGAGGAATTACAACTCCCTCAACATGAAATTGAGCTGCATTTAATGAGATAACAGAATGTTTGATAAAGAACTATAGCTTTTAATGTCAGAATCTGTCTTTATTTTCTTTTTACTTATTAATACATAATTACATTGATATTTTTTTTCTTAGTTTCAAAACAAATTTGAGTCTTTTTAATATGATTTTGTTTAATTTTATTTTGTTTTAGCACCATGGTTTTATTCTGAGGTCATGAGACAGGCCTTTATATGAAAAATACAACAATTAAGATGAATATAATTCAGTCATCGGCAGGATTTTTTATTTTTACTGAGGTTACGAATTGCCCCAGCCCCAAACAATCCAACATTTTTTACCAACCACCAAATCTGAAATGCTTTTTATTTCGATAAAATACACATTGTATTCATAAAGGTCATGCTTAATCATTTTTTGTTTACATTTTTAGTTAAAAGAAGGAGGGTTTAAAAAAAATGTCATAATTTACCCATCATTTAAGTTTTTAATTGACCCCCTTTCAAAGGTGCACCCTTTTACTGCACCTCTAAAAATGCACCGCAGCTATGATGTGCCCTACTGTACAAGTTGCTACAAGGCAGCTACCTGTCTGTGTGAGTGGGTTAAGTACATTCATTCATTGACTCATTGAAAGCTCCGGCTGCTCTGCTGTGATCTGAAAAGTTGCAGAACCAGTTTCTTTGTCTCCTCTGCGCTGCTCCCTGAGCCAGCGAGGTGTACGATAACCGCTACAGAGAACATCCCATTATAAGCCCACTCCTATCCTTGTACTTTTCTCAGCACTCGTATCAACCCTTGGACAGCCTGTGGCACCATCCTACACACCAGGAAGTTGAACTTTGCTCCCAGTGAGGGGAGGAGCCGGGGTTTTTCTTTTCTTTTCCCTCCTCCCATAAACTCAGGAGCTTCTTGTAACATGTTGCAGATTGAAGGTGGATGGTGAGGGAAGCACTTCACAGTTTGGACTAACAAGCACACGAGGAGAGTCAGGAGTTCGACAGGTAAGACGCTAACTTGACTGGCTGCTGTTCGCTTGCAGGTTTCAGGCGTTAAACATCAAACTGTAGTCCCTGTTGGCAAAGTTTATTTCAAGGCATCAGTCAGTAAAGATCTGAAGGGCTGATAATAACGCTTAAGTGATCATAGCTGCTGTGCTTTGTGATTAACATGTTTAACTGAGACCTTTTGTTGTGCTGAAAGTTCAGAACGTACTCCTGAAGTTGATTCTGATGAGACAAGATAAAGTGAATCTCTTCCTTATAAAGCAGTCAGTCCAGGTAAAGGTAGCACTGTTGTTTTAATGGACTCTACATTAAAACAACTACCTGCATTACAATCCTGAAATCTGAGCTGAGTGAGTAAGCAGAGCAGATCTGATTCTCAAACAGATGATAACAGATGAACATCAGCACAGTTATACTGCAACGGATCTGTGCATAACGTCAGTCTCATTAGGAGCCTTTGATACAATGTCTAGGCAGTCTAGGTGTCAAATGTTTATATCTTATATTCTTATTGGACTATTTGTGCGGAAACAATTTTCAAGATTCCCAAAGATTTGTGCTCCTTAATTTTGCGAAACCGTATTTTGTAGGAGGCTTTAACTTTAACTGATAACATCATTATAGTGAACTTATTAGAAGGTTAAATGCAACAAATGCAGAATTCATTTTTTTCCCATGTAATATTACATTTTAAAATAACGCTATGTCCCTGCATGTGTGAAATGTGCATTATATTATGGGTGAAACTGTGGTTTTCACAAGTGATGTTTTGCGTGGTTAAAACCACGGGCCTCCACGTCGTTTACAATCTGAATTTATCACAAGAAATTCTGTCTATTAAATTGAGTGACACGTGTGAACTTGTGTATTCGAATGTGAAATCTAACAGCAAAAGTTTCACATGTTATGATACAGTTTATGTGAAATGCCTGAATATGACCTGAGCCGTTATAGCCTGAATCTGAGCGGAGGTGGTGGTGTTTTAAAATGCAATGTTGCATGTAAAACGTGAGAGTTATAATTTATATTAATCACATGCGCCTGTAGCAAAAGATTTTGTTGCACAAAATACCTGAAAACAACGTGGTTTTATTCGTACGATTTTAATATATAAACACATTCAAAACAGCACGATACCGGAGGTTAAAAGCACTGTCTGTTCATGATCTTGTTTTTTATACAGGGCCAATATAAGTGTCATTTATTGGTAGCTTCTTGTTTTATTATTAACAGAAATGAACCTTTGTTATTACAGGTTAAACTGAGAACACAAGTGCAGAATTACAATAGAGCATTTTAGGAGTTTTTGCAGAGTGTGCGTGGGTGGCAGGTTGTTTGTAAAGGGACATCCTTAAAGGACCCTGCACACACACACAAAGGCAAACACACACACACACACACACACACACACACACACACACACACAGGCAAAAGCGCATACAGACAGAATTGTAAGGAAGCAGAAGAGCTGAGGCGACACCTGCTGAGCCGACACAGAGCGAGTTATTTCTGTAATCTCCTCAGACAACATCTGTTTCAGCTGGAGATTCACACACAAGTCATGTCTGGGTTACACACACACACACACACACACACACACACACACACACATGCTTGGGGGGCACTTTGACAGACCTGTGTCAGGATTGTCTCGAGAGGGTTCTAGATGTTTTTGGTGGTTTCATACGGGGCTCATGAGCTCCTTCAGAGGGCTCGTATACTAAACGTCTCGAGGGGGTCCATAGTGGGTTCATCAGGTGTTTCAGTTGGATTTATAGATGGTTGAAAAGTTCCTGAGTTTATTGAGAAGGTGCCAGAAGGTTTCTAAGCCCAAACTGGACTCTGATTTCACTGTAATCCTGAGAGTTTTTCCAGTTGGAAATATTAATTCCTCAGAAAGTTGTGTTTTAAAGCCTAATAAAGTTTGATTGATGAAAGGGGTCAGGTGAATTATGACTGTAGTCTGTTCAGGGCAAAGGTCAGACTTGATGACGTTACACAGCCACACAGTTTGGCCTGGAGGAGGTCAGGGTGGATGGACGGGATGATAAAGGACAGGGCTGCTTGTTTCCCAACAACAGAATATGTTTCTTTCAAGGATGACTGATCATTCAGACAAGAACATATTTTTCAGCCTTTGCCTTTCTTGGTTAGGACAGCTGGAGAGAGGCAGGGATTCTGAGGAAAGAGAGGGTGGGGTTGACACGCTCCAAATGGCTGAGGGTAAGATTTGAGCCCGCAGCCGATGCGATAAAGACTTTGCTTCTGTATATTGGGCGCCTGCTCTACCGACTGAGCTCACCGGCGCCCCTCAAGTAGCTTTTTAAAACCAAACCAACATTGTGACCAGGATGTTAGATCGATTGAGACATGTCCAAAGCAAAGGATCCAGAGTTGAACCAGGCTCAACATCATCGGCAATGTGCTATGTTCTATGTCTCACCTTAACCTGAAGCAGCACACTGTCAACAACTCCGTCCCATTGCATTGTTTTAATGCAGGGCAGATTTTGAACACCAACCTAATGTGAGCAGACCATCGAGCTGGCAGAAGGGAAACGCTTGTATGATCATTTGAATGTCTCTGGACCACAGACTGTATAAATAATGGACGTAGCCACCGTGACGTCACCCACTGGTTTCTCAACTGCGTAAATGAGGCGTGGAGTTTGGGATTTGACCGCCCCATTTTGGTTTCCTGGAGCCAGAAGTGACCATATCTTAAGAGAGGGTGGTGCTAGAGAGGAGCGACGGGTTGGTCGTTAGCTGGTGAATGAGCTGGTTTAACTTTGTGTTTCCCACAGAGGATATTCTGTTTGTGGTGGTGACTGACTGCAGGTGTTTTTTTTTTAGCAGACTAAAGAAGAAACTCGCTGCTCGTGGCGGGTGAATCACACGTACTGGGAAACTTAAAATAACCGAAAAGCCTAAAACTCCTGACTCCTCTGCACTAGCCGACAAATTAATAATGTATGATAAACACTGAACAGGCTAACAAGGTATGGTGAGCACAGTATAGCTGCTACTTGGAGCAAATATATCAAAACAATAATACTACAATTGAACTGGAGTTCCATAAACCTCACCACTAATGATTATCTGTCTGATATTTACATGAACAAATCTCCTAAAGGCTCCAACAGCACAAACACGGCCCAGAGGTTACGTTCAGTGACTGAGTTAGCTGAGGGGACCTAGCAGACAGCTAGCAGCTCCCAGCTGTCACTCAAAGAGGCCACGCCCCTAATGCTGCATCACTTTAAGCCTTAATATAATGTAAACAGGTGAGCTGTATAAAGATTCTCCCCGTACAGTTGTCATGAAGAGAGAAATGAGCTATAGAGACCCAAACTGTTTTTTGTACCAGGCTGTAAACATGTTTATTTCTGCTGTAAAGTTTAACATGGGGCTCTATGGGGACTGACTCACTGCTGGAGGCAGTCTCAAGTGGTCACCAGAGGAACTGCAGGTTGCAACACTGGAGGTTGCCGCCTGCTTCGGACACAAATGTTTTCATCCTGCTGATAGAGCTGACAGATGTCTAATTCAGAGGTCACCACTTCCGTTAGTCCAACAGCTGCCGCACTAAATCAAGGACGCATTAATGCTCAAAGCCAGAGTATGTTTCTCAGAAAGTCTAACATGAAGAAACTTCACGCAGGAATCGACCAGGTTTTTTCATGTGAACAAGATGGTGCAACACCTCGCCTTCTCAGGAAACTCTCTGCAAGTTATTAGTCTGTTATCCTGTTTGTGTGATTCATCCTGCATCCTTTAACCCCTCCCATCTTCATGACGTCAGGCTGTTTGCCTCACCTTGGTGCAGCCATTTGAAACAGATAGGAACACGTTTTCTGTTAGATGTTGTTGGATTTGGAGAAAGCATCGGATGCCTTGTTTCGAAATGTTGACTAAATTACCTTACACCCTCTGTGTTCCCGATTTCCTCACCTGTACCTGAGGATGGGAAAGTCATACATCACACAGTCAGACAGCTCATGTACTCACAGTAAATCTTAAAGAGCCCCGGGCGTATTGTAGGACGTCTGAAAAGCATGAGAGGAGCCCTGTAACTTCTCCACACAGACTGTTTGAAACCAGATAATAGCTGTTGTACCGTATGAATTTTTATGAGGCCATAAGATAAAACAAACAGGCTTTTGTTTGGAGCTGATACGACTGAGCACACTTTCAAATGACTGCATGACGTCTATAACACAGAGTCAAACATCACGGTGAGAAGGAGGAAGTCTGTCACCCCTCGGGAACGGCAAATAAAATGACATATGCATTATGAATTGAATTTATTTTGTTTTGAAGACATTTTACAGACTTTAGTTGTCAAAGTGACTTAAAAAGAAAGTAAACATTAGTCTCAAATACTTACAGGTGCTATGTGAGACAGTTACATGTCCTGATTGCTTTGTATTAATGTGTTAAAAGGATTTTAACGTAACTTGACATAAATTTAGACCCCTGCCTTTCGCAGTATCGATGCACTTGTTAGTTAATAGTAGAAAAAAGGAAGCTTTTGCAAACTGCCCACTGTAAACACACTTTAAAGAGTGATGATAGGGTTCCAGTGCTAATGCTTTCCCTGGCTGTGTCTGAGACCTTATTCTGTTTAGTTATTAACTTATTCAAAGTGTATATTTCATCGAAAAGTGTGTCGCTTCATTTGCATTCCCCCCCTGGATTAAATCACAGCTCACTGCCCTATTTCAATCCAATGAATATCAAACAGGCATGCACATTTGGGTTAGCACAAAACATGTGATGAACAATTGCTTATTCATTCAAGATCAGAGAAAAAAGAACTTATTATAAAGTCTTCTAAAATATCGACCTTTTATGCTTCATGTTAACACAGTGTGTGTTCACGGCCTGCAGAGCCCCTCAGGTGTTTTCACTTATTCTGTGAGCTGAGACTCACAGAAAGGTCACTGGTTTCCTGCAGTAATGCGATGATGAAGGTGTCATTTGTCTCACCATAACAAGTCCAACACAACAGCAGAGTGAGACGTCAGTCAGTGTGCACGCAGCCACACACCTGTGAGGGGGAACTGAACTCTACATTCATGTCCGTGTTCACGTGAACACCTTTTCACAGCTGATATTTTGTTGTTGTTGATGTTACAAGAAGATTTTAAAGAAGGTGAGATGATCAGATGGATCTTTGTGTTGGTGCTGCTGCAAGAGTCTTCATGAAATCTAAGAAGTATGAGCACATCACTCCAGTTTTATCATCCTTACACTGGCAACCTGTAACATGTACCTCTTTCCTACTGCAATTAGTGCGTTGACGCGGGATTTTCAGACCCGGGAAAACCTGCTTGTAGATGCCGATTGTTTTTTTCCCATTTCAGGTGGAGTATACTCCTGGTCTCTTTTCTGCTGCATCACCGTCTGACGTCACAAGACAAGACTCCGGAGACAGGGTTAGTAACCAGTGAAGATGTTACGGTGGTTAGGTCTTTATTGTATTTATTACTCATTCAGTCTGTTTATCAAACTCGGCGCCAACAAGTTTGGAACGATGTTCGAGCGCTGCTCGGACAGAGACGGGCGGAGTTTGTAGCCGAGATGACGAGGAGTCGCAGAAGTTACAGACGGAGCATAGCATCGCGCCGGAAAGAGGGCGGAGATTAGCGTGTCGACACAGGTTTTGTGTTCCCATCAATGCTGATCGGCACCGAGGCGATTATTACCCGATCTACTGCAGAGTCATGTGACCCAGGTCTGAATGCAGATTGTAACTTTTCCCACTAAGCAAAAAAGCCGGGTGTTAGCAGGTGTTAGTGAATTTTTTGACCAGTGGGAAAGCAGCTTCAGAGAGTTGGCTGACTGGCTCTCTGTGGCTCAGCGCCCAAATACATCTCTGATATGCTTGTGACATATGAACCGTGTAGGACCCTGAGGACATCTGGGGCTGGCCTACTGGCCGTCCCAAGAGTCAGAACAAAACACGGTGAAGCAGCGTTTTGTTATCGTGCAGCACAGACCTGGAATCATCTCCCAGATGATGTTGGGCGAGCCTCGACTCTGCCCACCTTAAAAACGTCTGTTTTCCACTCTGCCTTCTCGACTCTCTCATGGCTGCAAACTTATTTTTAAACTCAGAATTTTATGATTTGTTTTCACAATGCACCCTTTGTCTGCACTTTTGCTATTTTAATTATTTTAACAACTTTTAAATCATTTAATTTGTTTTTATTCAAACTTTTTACACAACACATTTCAAAATAAAAGGGTAAAATTAATATCACAATAGTAGGAGGTATAATCAAAGAGAAAGGAGACTTAAGCTTAAACATATACTGTTGCATTGTTACCGTACCTGATCTTATATTTTAACATATTTTGTATTTTAATTCAATGTCACATTTATTTAAAGCTCTTGATGTTCTGTTTTTAACTGTATAACACACTTTGAATTGCTCTATGTATAAATGGGGCTTTATCGACTAAACTTGTCTTGCCTAGGTACAGAACTGGAGTCAGGAGGCAATTAGCGTAGCTTAGCATGAAGACTTGAAGCAGAGGGAAACAGCTAGCCTATATGTTGCGACTCAAAGTGCAACAGTTTGTGGTTCAAGTTATTGTTCAGATTATTTCCTGTTGAACAACACGTCTGTCCTGCTGGCTGCACCTAGAAGCTCGTGTTTATTATCAAACAAATATCAGTTAAATATTTGACACACATCTAATTTGTTTAATCAATAAATATTAGTATATAGTAATATATATATCAGTTTTTGTGTTTACATTTGTGTTGGTTCATGTATTTAATAGAGATGGAGAAGACACTGAATCCAATCTGACAGCTGTTTAAAAAAGTAGAGCTCTTTCTGGACGGACAAATTAGCAACTCAGCTATGGGAAACTGCTTAAAAGTAGACATGTAGGCTAGCTATGGCTAACATTAAGCTACAGCAAATAGGCCCATTGCTTGTGTTTGACTTTGCTTGTGTTAATGTTTAACCACATTAGCAGGTAACGCCTCATTATACCATTTACACGTTACTGTTTACCTACAACTTAACTCAAACAAATTGGCTGAGTAGGTTTTATTGTCTAAAGGAAGTTAGCAAATTAGCGCTAATATTTCAACACAACATCAACAACAACCAATAACTGTTAGCTAACTTCAGGAAAACAATAAGTGTTGATAATTTAAGCAAATTCAACCTTCAGTCCACCGTTAAAGCTAGCTACATTTAGCTAGGATTGTAGCAGAGTGCTCTGCTACTCAGAGTAACGGTATATTCCTACACACTCCAATGTGTGTGTTCAGAGTAACTATTTACAAACGCACCCTCACTGAGCTTTAGAAATGTTTGAAAGTGCTTTGTTTGAATTTGCAGAGAGCCAGGCTACAGCTTTCCTCTGTTTCAAGTCATTGTGCTAAGCTAGGCTAAGAAAAAGCAAACAAAGTATTAATCTATTCAGTCTGCACGTCGTTCTTGGTGAGTGTTTGTGTGGAAAGCTTTATTAAGAAGTATTTTGAGGAGGATCTTTTACAATGTTGACTGTCATTAACTGAAACCCTCTGATTCATTAACATAACCAGGTAACATGCAGTTCTGCCAGCTCATTGGCAGACTAACAAGTGGCAGCATGTGAGTGTGTAAAGCTGTAGTGGCACCACCCAGCAGTCATTACATTAGAAAATCAATCACAGCTTCAACAGTGAGCGGTGGGAATAGTAATTAACGTGTCTGAGGTGTGTAATTAGCTCAGCAGCACACGGAGATGAAAGTGACGGCAGGTTGAAACAAGACAAAACACATTTACATCCTGAGACAAAGAGACCACACGATAAGTTCTCTACTCTGAGTAAGTCATGTGGGAATATGATTAACCTATGCCCAGGAAAACAAAACAAACTGTGTCCCGGGTTCGTCGCCGTACGTTTGGAACACTTCCTGACCTTTTCAGAGCCGCACTTTATTCCTTTCTTCTACTAAATAATGTCCTACTTTTAATCGTGTGCGTCTGGTTGTGAGTCACTTTGACCTTTTCGGGTACGTTGCCCACACGCTGACTGTTCTGGAAGTCCGGTTGACCGTACAGAAAGGAGAGTATCTGACTTGGAAATGAGCTGTGAGAAAAGTTTCCTTTTGACTGTCAAATGTCTGTTTGTAAAGCCTCGGGTCTCTGGGGGAATATTAGTTCTCTGTCCTCTCACAACCAGAGTAGGTCTGCTGGAACGTATACATCAGGACACTTTATTAGATAAACTTAGATAAACCAAATATGCCTTTACAAATATGAGGTTTTATTCCTTTAACCCTAAATCATGATGTACATGTTTAAGTGGTTTGTTGAACTGTTTTGTTGTTGCTTCTTGTCCACCACTTATCCTGTTTACCGTCGCAGGGGGGCTGGAGCCGATCCCAGCTGTCACTGGGCGAGAGGCAGGTTTACCTGTCATTCAAAGAGCTGACACATGGAGACAGACAACCTTTCACGCTCATTCACACCTACGGGCAATTTTAGAGTCACCAGTGAACCTAACGAGCATGTCTTTGGACTGTGGGAGATCTTCTGTGAAGTCATCTGAAAGTCCAACAACAGAATTGTTGGAGCATTATTGTTCTGAATTCGTCGCCCCGCTCTGATTTCTGACATGACTCTTAAGGGGGTATTCACTAAGAACGGATTGCAGCCCTTAAAAGCACCATAAATTGCCTCCTCTATCTGCTCCGTCTCATGGTCCGAGTCACAAAGCAAATTGATGATATTCCATAAAGTTCTGCAGATCCGTGCAAATTGGACTTTGCAATGAGGTGCATTTGCATAGAGAGGGGCCACATTTGCCCCCTGTGAAATGACTCATTTAAATACGCGCAAACAGCACGGGAGCACAGAGACGCTGTTTGCTCTGCAGCGTAGGTTGGGGTGCATTTAACCCTTTGCATGTGCTTGGAGAGTTAGGAGTCTTTTTGTCTTGTTTTCTCAGGTTGAGCGGGCTCGAAAGCAACACAATCCTTTAGTGAATTAGGCCCTTCATTTTTAAAGAGCTGATTTTATCATTTAGGTCCCTAACTGACTTTATAACTCCACCCACTTAAAGTCGCGGCTGTAAGGCATTTGAAGCCTTTCTCCAGACAGTTTTCCTGTAAGAAAACTGCACCCCCAATCTGTGTATTTTCCCTTTATACAGAATGTCGCAGAGGGCCGTGCGAAAGGGGCGAGAAGTGGTCGCAGTTGATTTTGATGCTTCTGGACACGCTGCAGGACAGAACGGCTTCTTCCGAGTCTTTTGCCTGTCCCTCTGGTCCCTGCTCTCAGCACCTCTTAACAGTGTCTGTACTGTTGAGGTTTGTCCCACATGACATTTAAAAAGCATCAGTTCTGCCAGAGTGTTCAGTGATGTGGTGCAAACAGCTACAGTTGGTCTGTGTGAGGAGAGTGAGGCTGTTTTTCTTTGTCTGTCACACTTTGATGTTCTCTCTTGGCTCAGTAGAGACACCTCATCACCTCCTGTTTGGAGAGAAAAAAACGGCATATTTTTCCTCTTCCTGTTTCGCCTTCTCAGCTTTATGAGAAGTACAGTAACCGTGTTTGTGTGACTCCATGACTTTCTTGAGAAAAACACATCACAAACGCACACACACACACACACACACACACACACACTGAGACGCCGCTGGCCGACTGTATCACCCGAGCTTGGCAGCGATGAACGTGAGTGTGGTTTGATGGGAAAAGCCGGTTCTCCATCCCTTTGTGGAGGCTTGGTTTTCGGCAGGGTGTTGGTTTTCAGCCTCTTTCAGCTCAGTCACGGGGGATTTAACAGCATCGAAACCCAGCACCTCACCTGGGCTAAAGACCTGAGAGGCTGAAAACTCTGCAGCCTCCAGGGAAAGTGTGTTCCTGCTCTGTGTGCTCTGTGTGGGTGTGCATGCATTTATTCAACAGGAGGAAATATTTTGTTTTTGCCAGAAATGTGTTCTAACTGAACATCACAGTCAAAACCAAACACCAATATCAATGTCAAAGATATATTCCCGGCTGTTCGATGCTTTTGTGGCCAACGATGAGCTGCAGTGATTCATGTGAGGACGCAAGAAAACATCGTCACGTCGTCGGTATGAGCAGATAAAGACTCTAAAAATTTAAATAGTCATCGGATTTCTGTCCAGATGACAGGCTGAAGATTCAGATGATCTAATGCCATTCATACACTCAGATACACAAATGTTATATGAACATAAATATGCCATGCTTTTAAATTCGGCCTGCACGGTGGTTCAGTGGTTAGTGCTGTCGCCCCACAGCTAGAAGGTTCCTGGTTTGATTCCCGGCTCAGACGTAGTGAGCCTTCCTGTGTGGAGTCTGCATGTTCTCCCTGTGCATGCGTGGGTTCCCTCCGGGTACTCCGGCTTCCTCCCACAGTCCAAAGACATGCTCGTTAGGTTCATTGGTGACTCTAAATCACCTGTAGGTGTGAATGTGAGCGTGAAAGGTTGTCTGTCTCTATGTGTCAGCCCTGTGATTGACAGGTGACCTGTCCAGGTGTAACCCCGCCTCTCGCCCAGTGACAGCTGGGATAGGCTCCAGCCCCCTGCGACCCTGAATGGGATGAGAGGTGTAGATAATTGATGGATGGATGTTTTAAAGCCGTATTCGCACAGGACTAGTGTTACCTTGGGACCTCATGTGATTCAAAAAAGACCCCACACGTCTGTGTTTCGTGCGGTGCATTTGCACGAGATAAACAAAGTGTGTATTTTACTACAAATTACAGACATTATTCCCCCGGATATGATTGAAAATGTCAAGGCTTCGTGTAACATCTGCTTAAAGCCTTGAGCCTGTTGAAAGATAGAACAACGTTCCTTACCGCATGTTGCCACGCACATCATCCTTCTCATCGTCTTTCACAATTTCGCTCTTGTGTTGGATTTGAGTTTGCTCTTTCTGCGAATGGGTCCATCTGCTGTGTAGCGAGATGAGCCTCCTGAACTTTTGTTTCTAATTTCCACCGCAGCCTCCATCGTTCTCGACCGGGAAAGAGGCAGGAAAAAGGCGCGGAGATAACAAAAACTTGGCCCCGAATTACAGGACTAATATAATTTATCAGATCACCTCTGAGTTTGTCGGTAATTTGAGCTGGAATTTTTAATTTATAAATTATGGACATGGCCAATTCACACAGGATTAAGATTACAGACTACCTCTGCAATAATTACAAATTAGGTCCCCAGGTAACACTCGTCCCATGCGATTAGGGATTAAGTTGTAGTTTTCCTATTTTGCTCAGTGAATGCTACATTTTGATCAAAATCAGTGGTTCAACAAAGTCCACTGGATTTTTCCTCTTTGGCATCATAAATGTACGAACACAATATAATGGCATCCAGTTGTTCAGGTGTTTTAGTTGTAATGCAAGATAGGTAATGATTTTAAAGACTGACAGGTAACACAGGATGTGCCGAAAACTCACCGTTTTCTGGGGATGATTGAACTTCACTAGATTTGCAGGTCTGCAAGACTATTGAACACCTTTAAATACCTTCAAATGAAGCCGGAACAAAGTCAGGGGGTCACAAAAAGCTGTAAGATTTATTCTCTTGGCACCATGAACGATAAACCAAATTTACTGACAGTGGATCCAACTGTTCAGATGTTCTGTTGACCCTGATGACAAACTGTCTTCTGTCACAGAAGATGGTGAAACCTCAGGGATTAAGCATCAGTTTTAAGCAACATACTCTTCATCGCCATGTACATCATGTTGGTTGCACACTTTGGTGAAACCTCTTGAAATGATGTGCACTGAATGGCTCCCATTGTGTGTGCATGTGTCGTGTGGAGAGAGAGGCAGGTGGAGACTGGAGGAAAGAGCCATTGTGGGTTGTTTTAATGTTAGCATGTAGCATCTTGCTACTGGCAGAGATACAGTCTGTGCAAGGGAACGGTTCCATAAACAAACAACACGCTCATCAGCAGCTCCACGGTTTGTGTTCCTGCCTCCCTCCCTCTCATTCAGCCCGCTCCACAGACGACGCAGTTTGTAACATGTTAGTCACAACAACCGCCGGCAGTCCAAACCACAAGCTGAAACACACTCTGCTGGAGCTGACTCACCCTCTGACACACTCACAATGCATTATTCAGGCTGTCATTGTGGCCGTGTAGATTGTAGCCATGAGAGTCGATTTGTGCTCTGACACTTTAACGGCAGCCGCTGCTCCGTGTCACGTCTTTTATCCCCCGGCTGCGACGTGCTCTTACGGTTGTGTTTCATTCACAGGGTCTGATCCGAAAGCTCTCGCTCTGTCGCTGACTTCACTCACGCTGGGTGTTGTGAAACAGAGGTTAAGTGCGTGACCTGCTCCAGCTTGTCTCTGACTTGCTGCACTTTGTTACAAAAAGGGTGTTGACCTGCAGGTTAATGTTACTGCCTGCAGGAAGTCTTTTGTTCCATTTTGCAGTCATTACTCTAAGTAATAGCCCTGCTCAACATGAGGCCGTACATGTGAGAGTTCAGGAGAGTGATACACGTCGAATCCACAACGGTCCAGGAGTGTGTGTGTGTAATTTTGTTGTGCATGCTGTACCACAAAAGTTTATTTTGTCAGCCCTCTCTTGTCAATGCATTTCGGGGTGCAGCAAGCAGCCGTTCCTGCATCACTCTGTGTTTGATGCAAACTTGGTCTAACTAAGGTCATATGGTAATATTCATGGGACTATCTGCACCAAAACCACATTTAAGCTTGTGGTTCCTAAACTCAGGCCTTACCTCAGAGAACAGCCGGGTGTGAAAGCAAAAATCAAAGTTGGAACTTGTGAACTTTCACGTAGATGTGGATGTCTGCGTCCCCTGTGGACAGAGCGGCACGCCTCCTCTCTTTGCTGATCTTGTCCTGAGTCGTGTTTGAAAATCTCCTCCTGCTTTCTGTCAACAGTCAAACGTATCACTCACTGTCAGTCTTTATGTTTGTGCAGCGTGCAGTTAATCTCCTCGCCTGACACTGACCCGCTGCCAGCGCTTACTCACATTAAAACTAACTATATAGAAATAATCAGTGGTCCTCCTGATGGCTTGGTTTGCTGTTGTAGCTCATATAGAAACATCACAATTAACCAGGGCTGCACGGTGGTGCAGTGGTTAGTGTTGTCGCCTCACAGCTAGAAATATCCTGGTTCGATTCCCGGCTCAGACGTAGTGGGCCTTTCTGTGTGGAGTCTGCATGTTCTCCCCGTGCATGCTTAGGTTCCCTCCGGGTACTCCGGCTTCCTCCCAAGGTCCAAAGACATGCTCGTTAGGTTCACTGCTGACTCTAAATCACCTGTAGGTGTGAGTGTGAGCGTGAAAGGTTGTCTGTCTTTAAGTGTCAGCCCTGTGATTGACAGGTGACCTGTCCAGCTGTAACCCCGCCTCTCGGCCAATGACAGCTGCACATGGATCCAGCAGCTGAAGTTCTCTGAGTGTAACTGTCACAATTATCCAGTGCTTATTGTTTTTTTAATGCAGAGTGAAATTGTCCGTTCTTGATCGCTTATTTGAAAATGTCTGAGGTCCTCCTGACACACCTGGGCCGAGAGAGCAGTGTGGCCTGTGCAGGAGAAGTCACCACATGTAGCCACACCTTCCTGTCGAGACGCGGGCAGACCGGATCTTATCTCACGTTTCCACTTTAAGACTTTCGAGGACGAGATCTCGTGCCTGTTATCGTCTTTGTGTTTCAATAGCTGAAGTGTTTCCTGCAGGCAGAGAGTGAGTCACAACAGCGTATTCATTCATAGCTTCAGTCAGTCACTCCGTTAATAACAGGCTATCACATAGAGCGAATGCTTTCAGTTTCCATGATGTCAGCCTCACCTGTAACGCTGAAGAGTTGCTTAGTCAGTTTAGTTTGACCCTGTGATTTACACTAAGTTTGACATTTGGTGGAAAATGGATTTAGATGCTTAGATGTTGAGGGTTGTTCTTCTTTTTCCAGCTTGTTCTCTCTCCGTAATCACCAAACTCTCCTCTGCTCGACTTCGGGCGTCTTTTTTCTCGGTTGTCGAGTCACATTTAGAGAGAAACAGTCATCCCTGTGTTTGCAATTGATTTCCCATCCGTCACTTTTCTGCACGTGGCGGCGTTAACATCTTTAAGACAGGTGTAGTCTGAACATCATGCTGCCCTTAAAGCACTGAATGAAGGCAGTTCTGTGTCATCTTTGAGTCGGTCTCACAACGTATATGGATACAAGCGGCTTTCTGAAATGTTTCACGGTCAGATTATAGAAGTTTTCTGCCCTTTTCATCAGCCTGTAGATGTTTAAATGTTCCGTCAGCTGCACGTTTCAAAAACTGCTTTAAAATATGACGTCCAAGTTTCACCATCTTTGTTCTCCAAATGAATCAGTGAGTGGGTAAAAAACTTCCGACAGCATGTTGGTGTAGGAATTACCACTTAACATTCCTGTGTTAGTAAAACACACAACATCCCCCCAAACACACACCTTCTCCTGTGTCCAGGTGTGTGTGTGTGTGTGTGTGTGTGTGTGTGTGTTTGATGATGACGAGAACGTGCCCAGGCCTGCAGCTCAGGCAATCTGACCGCCAACGTTTTAAAAACAGATCTCAACACGTCCGACAGCCGGCCCCATCCTCCTCACACACACACACACACACACACACACACACACACACACGTTTTACATCCCCAGCCGGCCGGTGGAAGATATTATTAAAGAGTAACATTAAAAAGTCGTCTGATTTAAAGGATCCGCATTGTGGTAGCTGTATTCATGTTTATCTAAACTTTGTGTGGTTCTGTGTGTGTGTGTGTGTGTGTGTGTGTGTGTGTGTGTGATGTGTGTCAGGAGGTGGGAAGGTGAGCAAACAAACGAAGTTCAGGTGAAGAGGTGAAGCGAGTGTGAGGTGTGGTTAAACATACCTGCAGCTGTCAACTTTTGTCTCAAACCAGAGAAATGAATGTTCTTCGACATGAATCTTTTCTTTCCTGTTAAACCTTTAACAACAGTCGTGTTTCTCTTTGTTGCTTCTCCTCCTCTCTGGCCGGTCATCGTCTGTCTGAATCATTTAAAATCTGTGACTCGTGCTGGGACGTCCATTTTTAGCAGCTTTGATAAACTGAGGTCATCTTAAGTTTGAGGGAAGCCAAAGGCCGTGAGAAGTGACCCTTAGCGACCTCTGACCTGGGACGTGCTCAGACATTTCAGGAGGCAGGGGCTCTATCAAAAAAAAGACACCCTTACCCCACCTGCAGGGCTTAAAGTATTCCGGCACCGTGCTGGATTTCCGGCGTGCGGCGGAAAAAAAAAAAAAAAAAAGGTCCCATATTTGAAGAAAAACGTCATGATATTACTTTTGAGTTCATGAGTTCGTCTGCCAATGATATGAGAGGAACACAACTCTCCCTCTCTCAAACTAACATTATTAGCCAATCAGAAGTAGAATGGGGCGGGTCTTGGAAAAATGTGCTTGAACCGAGTCCTATGCTGCATAGATGCCTGAGCGGAGACGTCACGTAGGAGAGGAGGAGGGAGAGTAAATTCATGAAGCCTGGGGAAGATGCCGTCCTAAATGATAAAGGATTAAAAAATAAATGGCGCTGGGCGTGGATAGAAGAAATAGGGAAAGACGGTAAGCCTTTTGGTAGCTGGTGCAAGAAGTTAAGAGAAGCAGGTGCTTGCTTCTGCACTTTGTGCTCGAGAAAGCTAATATTTGCAACTAGTGGTAAAAGAGTTCTTCCACGTCACGAATCCGACCCCGCTCATAAAGCAGCTGTTCGCGCTCTCCAACACACAACACGATTACCGGAGCAACAACCACAGCTGACGTAAGGGCATCAATGACTGACTGTGTGTGTGACTAGAAAATACGTGTGTGCATGTTCAGCGATGCACCACATGGGGGCACCAGTTTAGCTCAGCGGTTACATCGCGCTTACCATGTGTAGAAGCCCACCCTCACATCCTACAGGATCCGTGGCACGTTCTGTCTGCGCCGCGACCTCCGGAGTCGACCGCGCCCATTAGAGTCAATGCTCATGATACCACAGCACGCGCCGCGGTCCGTCTTCGGCGCGGCCCAGAAGCGTGTCTCCGCTCTGCTCCGCTAAAGATACGCCCTGGGTCTATTTCTGACGGAGGCCGCTTCAAACACACGTCAAGCTGAACAGAGCAGATCGTTCCAAACAGGAAGTCACACACGAAAACAACATACAGCATCCGGTCTTTTCAAAATAAAACAGCATGTACAGACCGGGACAGACTCATGTTTTTTCCGTTTTCATAACAACAGCAGGCTGTCCGCTATCAGTGAGGGCATCAAAGGCAAAAACAGAAGAACAAACATGTGCACCTTATCGAGGTAGATATGTTACATTTCTAATTGGGAACTAGTATAAATCAACCTTTTCCCAGTGGATAATAAACTGCTTCTGCACTAATATGGCTAAACCAAGGTGCCATGTTTAGTTGTGATTTTCCATCTCATACCAGGGAGCCTCATAAATGTCAAACTGGCAGAACAACCAAACGATTGTTCACTAGCGTTGAGAATGTAACCACTAATGAGTGATTGGCTCTGCAGATATTTTAACAAACTGTGGAACCTGTTGGTGTAACAAGCGTCCAAACATCAGACTCTGAAGCTCCTCCTTCTCCCATCAAGCAAAATGGCCGCCCTCTGCACTGCTGACATATGATTGAGCACATGCATGTAGACTAAGATCCAGATATTCAAGCCAATCAATGATGGATATCTGATGTCAGTATCGTATTGATGCTTCTCTGCTATTCATGCACACTGAGAGAGACGCACAGAAACCCAGGATGCTACATGTCAGCTAATAAGTGGGTCTCTGTTGTCTTTTGTAAATCCTGGAGTCTGAAATAAATCCACCAGTTATATGATGCTCATAAGAGTTTCATTAATCACACAGTATATTGTAGATCTGATAAATGTCACATCTTACATCTCTGCCTGTACAGTAGAAGCCCTCGCACACATGCACAGTTCTCCTGAAATGTCCTGTGTTTATGCTGAGCTGCTCGGAGGACGCAAATGTCAGAATCTGTTGACCTGGATTTTAAGCAGACTCTTCGCCTCATTGTCTGTTTTATGTTTTCTACTCTTGTGCTTGTACTGCGGAAACATCCTGATACACGTTGTAGGGATATTAACCCAGAAACAGTCACCTTTACGTCAGACTTCTCCTTCTCCTACCTGACACAGACGATCTCCCGCGGTGTGCTACGTGTGTGAAAGAGCAAACAAATGTTTCAAAGGGCTCAGGAGATATAACCACTGTGAAAAATCTGCCATTAGATGCTCGTTGCTCGTGCAAACACTGAAGTCATGCACGGAGTCCTAACTGTGGCTCTGTAATGTTTCCTTCGTCCTACTCTGATGTCTTTATGCTAATTGTAATTTTAAGCACAATCCTTTGCTCATAAGTCCTTTGAGGTCTCATGCTTCTCTGTTATATTTTCCTCTCCTCTGTCTGTCCGTCTCTGCTGTAGGTGACTGTAGCAGCTCGGCCTGCCTGTGATTAAGGTGAGGACCAGGAGGACCAGGAGAGAGATGACCTTCATCCTAACCTGCTCCTCTGTGAGGGAAGACTAGATGTCCCTTTGGATCCTATCAAGCATCATTTCTGGAATATTTCTGGGAACTTTTATGTCACATTTTCTCCTGTGACTTAAATCCTTTTTGAATATTGGATTGGATTTGGGAATGGTCTAGACTTCCCCTGTTCTGATCTTCAGTTTGAGGAACCGCCTGCCAACCAACGTTTACTTCTTCTTCTATGGAATATTTTTGACGATGAGAGACTCCTCGGGCTTCATCTCCAGCTGCTCTTATTGACTGGATTGTATCAGAGCTTCTAAAGGCACACACAGGGAAGACTCTTCAGAGCTTACACCTTTCATATCTGCTGGCACAGCCTGACCACTTGGATTCATCCATCATCCATCAGTCATGGAGTCTGTTGCAGCCAGAATGGCCATGGTGACCGACTCCCCGAACCCGTCTCTGAGGTCGAGGACTACGGTGACGACGGACGGCGACTCGTTCGTGAGCACTGCCAGCCTGCCCTGCAGCCACTTCCTGTCAGCCAACGTCATCAATGTTGGTAAGTGACCACTTGTGACCTCTGAGAGGCCTCTGTGTTGTGATAACTGCTTGTTTCTTTAATGAAGGCTGACGATGTGCCTGTGAGTGTGAATGCGTCAGGTCTCATGTGTCCTGTCGGGCGCGTGGTGCTTGTGCTGTTTAACTTCATGCTTACTGTTGCTTTGCTGAAGACAGGAGCAGCTTTGTCTACGTAAGTCAATGAGTTCTGGATGGTTCATGCTTGGACTCTTGATTGATAAACATGAAACAGACTTCATGACCCCTGAAATGTGACGTCACTGTCTGTAAATGTGCCTCTTTCTGCTGATATCGGGGTGTTACTCCTGCCTTTAAAGCAGGGATGTACATATATTTACACGTGTGGTTCAATACTGCTTTTGTGCTTATGAGGTAAATGAGTATTCTGAGTTCTCATAGAAAAAGTTCCCATAAAGTAGAGTTGTTCCAATACCAACGTCAGTATTGGTATCGGCGTCTGATACAGCCTGAGACGAGGTCTCGGGTATTGTCAGGTGTCAGTGCACTCAGTGCTTCCCACAAAATGATGGCTCACCTGTGGCGGCGATGGGACTGGTCGAGCATATGTATTGTTAACAATAATTTACCCTATGTAAAGAAGATACACCGTATTTCACCTCATTTCAGTGTTTGTTCACAAAACCACTTTAATTTGCTCACTTTGCTTCTGTTGAGTTATTTCCACACACACACACAGCAGCCATCTTGTCCGCTCTGTTGACGTTCATCATGAGTTGTAGGTTTTACAAAGTCTCCCAATGACTTGTTTTTTTCACCCTCAGGTTCGTTTTCACAGCAGCAGGTGAGCCGTGCATGAAAGAGACTCGTTATACTCGGTTATAAAACACACAGTAACTACGCAGCTGCACTGAGAATCTTTTAAATTAGTGGCATAAGAAGGTCCATATCTAACAGGAGACGTTACAGACGTTACACCTTAATCAGCGCATTTACAGGACGGATGTACGACAAGTTCTCTCTCTGTGTGTGTGTGTGCTTCTCTGACGAGCACGTGTGGGGACGCTGCTTGTGACAGGTAAAATGAGGAACATGACAGAGCTGGTCGCCCGCTCATTAAACCCCCCAAAAAACCAACATGTTTCAGGTAAATTATCAGGTGATGATAGCAGACTGTGTTTCTAACAGACGCTTCCAACAGTGTAGAGCTAGTGTGTAATGTTAGTCAAAGGTGGCAACATGTCAGCCATCACAGTTTTGTCATGTATATTTATCGTAACTGCACTGTTAGTTATTGTTATCAGAGAGGCGTCTGCTAAAACCAGGTAACAGAACTGGCTCAGAGAAAGAAAAAAACTCTATCTGAACATCTTACACGTTTTCAAAGAGCTTTCTGTGTTCAGCTTCAACATGCTGAAGTGCATTTTCCAGCCTCAGAGCTGAATGCTGCATAAATAATGAAACAATTTTAAAGGTCGAGGGGTTAGCAGCAGCGTCTGTGAACAGACCCATTTTTTATTTCTCTGCAGAGCTGCACACAGCTGCTGGAGAGAGTCGGCTTTATTTGTCTGCTTGGCTGAAAAGGACACAAATGTCATTCAGCAGAGAGTTTGGTGCAGAGTCCTGCTGCACGAACGCAGCACAGAGAACAGGCTGTGGTCTCCATGGGTTCATTGTTTGTATCTGATCTTAAGCACTTGACTTCATGGCTCTAAGACAAACCTAATGACTCATCAGGAGCTGGAGGTAAACAGACAAACATGCAGATTTAAAGCTCACACTGGGGGATGAAAGGATCCGTGGATAAGGAGAGATAAACCAGGTGGAGCTGATTCCTTTCTGCATGGCACAGAGAGATGTCTGTGACCTGTGTGCTCATTTAAGTGATGTAACAAACCTGTAGAGATGAAAATATTCTGTAAATTGTGACAATTTGAGATTCACTTTCTATTTTTTGAATCAAATGCAGCGTGGCCTGCATTTACACCTCGTGCTCCTCTTATGCACAGGGAGGAGGAATTTGGTGCTTAAAACAACAGTAGGAGGAAACCGAGGGCTGCAGGGGGATTAATCGGTCGGATACGATGTGGATGTTTGCAGTTCTGGTTGTCAGCGCTGAGCTTCTGCAGGGTCGCTGTGTTTTAGTTAATTGTTGTCTCCACAGATGGATGGGAAGCGCTGGGGTCAGACTGAGTCAAGTGCTGCAGGTCGATGGCTCGTCAATAATTGGTCAGTTATTTGTTTCTGTGCAGTGTTAAACACAATTAGCTTAAATAGGTATTGATGTGGACTGATCCAGACCAGTGAATCAAAGATTAATGGAGTCTCCTCTGAGCACGGCAGGACATTTTCTCTTCTTCCAGTTCAAGCTCTCAGATGACCTCGTTCAGAGGTACATAATGTAATGTGTGCTCTTGGTTTTGTTACGCTGACGTCTGAAAACCTTTATTTGTTTAGCTTAGCTTATTTGTGAGCAGGAATTAGTGGTTTCAAATCTCAGATTAATCCAGTAATGATGGAATTACTTCTTATATTTTGCCTTAATGTAAATGTGCTCTTGAGAACCTGCACAGAATGAGGTTATAGCGAGGCACCAAGACAATGAGCTGCAGGAGAGCAGGTGTCTTTTGGCGTGGGAATATTGAAGTCATTAATATACATAAATTATTTCTTTATTCATCACAGTTGTCAACATCCCCGCTCCACTCTTTTCTTAAACATCCTCACAGTCTCAGCGGACACCGTCTGTAGTGATCTGCTTTGGATGCTTTTGGTTTCAGTGCCAATATCCGCCTGTGCAGCCTGATGCAGCGCGAGATAATCCGTCATGGAGAATCTGATGTAAGGGATCTTCTGTGAGATTCTGACCCATCTGGTCTTTGTGCGGAGCTGTGTCGTTGTTGTTGTGATGTGAGCTACAGTTTCAAGCTGTGTAGTCCTTTCTGCATGTTAGCTGTTGCTAATCCAAACCTAGCTAAAGTTAGCGACACTTCTTGCTGTGTCGTTGCTCACTCTAATGTTAATAATAACTTTATTTGAATAGCACCTTTTAAAACAAAGCGCTCTACATACAGGAGAGAGCAACAAGTCAGATCCCAAACAGGCAAACAAACATACCAACACACACACACAACACGCATACCAGCATCAATTCATACACACACACAAGCCTGATGCACAGACCTAAAGAAACAAGTTTTTAGCAGCTGTTTAAAACTGACCACAGATTCACAGACCTGATGTTCAGACTGTTCAAGCGCACGATCACCTCTGGATTTGAAGTATGATCGAGGAACTGAGAAAAGGCCCCGATCAGAAGATCGGAGAGGACAGCCGCTAGAATAAGGGCTCAATAGTTCTGCTATGTACGCAGGAGCCAGGCCGCGCAGGAGCCAGGCCGTGCTGGGCTTTGTATGTATGTAATGAAAGCAAATGAAGGGAGGCAAGAATGAGAGTGATATGAGACTGACGACCGGTCTTTGTTCACAACCTGGGACCATTTGGAGGCGCGTTGTTGAAGAGGGAGTTACAGCCGTCTAAACAGGAACAGATTAAGGTGTGTATGAGTGTGCTGTGTGTTTGGTTGTTAGCATACGTTTGACTTTGACAGAATTTCTCGAGTGAAAGAAGCAGGACTGAGTGAGCTTAGAGATATTATCACGACAACATCTGCATAGAGTTAAATAACCAGGATGTGATCAACAACCTGCCTCCAGAACAATAAACCCAACTTTTGATGCTGATGGAGAAAGCCTTTAATTTTTAACCCTTACATCCCCACAGTCTATCTACAACAACAGACGTTTTCATAAATATGAAAGGAGAAATCTATCGAGTAAAGCCTCAGTTAACCATAATGCATTGCAACTAAAAGCAGGGCTGAGCTTTGAGTTTGATATGCCCCAAGGTTAGAAACTACTTGTCAACATGTCACCTGTGATGGGCCTCTCACTCTCTGGACAATAAGCATTTTGGGAAAAGTCAGAGGTGTGTGTGGTTGTCTGTGTGTGTGTGTGTGTGTGTGTGTGTGTGTGTGTGTGTCACTGCCTGCTAACTTGACAGCCACAGAGGAGTGACAGGGCCGCTTCCTTTTCTTACTGTACGTCCCCAGAGGGTTCGACTCCTCTGTGGCTCTGCTGGTGACCCATTTACTCTGCACAGCCTGGGTCAGCTCAGAGGAAGCAGCTCTGCAGAGACACTCCGCTCCTCATGACTCATCAGGCTCTCACGACCTCAGCTTTTACACCAGGATGTGCTCTTTGTCAGACTGATGACCCAAATCTTTAAAGGCAAAATGTGAAATATTTGTCCCATCCTCCTGTGTATCCTCGCCCCCTGGATCAAACTCTTCTTGCGTGCATCAGATCCAGGTATGGTTCCATAGATTTGGTGTCTTTTGAGCTACAGAAGGACCTAAAGGCAGCTCCCATAGTGAAGCACTGAATGAAGTGAAAGAGCCCCATAACTCATGCAGATGTTTAACTGAGATCATTAAATCATGACAGGTGCTTATTTTACCAGAGACGGAAACACTGATTTATGCTCTCTTCCGTTACCTGACTGCAGGTATTTTGTGCTTGTCTTCAGGGAGTTAAAGATAAAAAGTATTTTTTGTTCTCTTTCCCACATTAATAAATATTTTTCGTATCATGTTGATGTTTTAAAAGCCTCACATGACCTCAGCAGCTGATGTAAGGCTGTATGCAACACCACACTCAGTATTCACAGTTCAACAGAAGTCTTTAACCAGAGAGAATCCATTCAGCAACATGAAGCGAGGATCAGGCCCGTGTTAATGTGTGCATGGTGGATGCTTGGAGGCTGCAGGTGTTTGAAGTCGGCTGGAAAACAGTCGGCGTGTTTACCTGAAGCTCAAACCTCCAATTTAGTCTCAGCTGCAGACTGACGCTGCGCTCAGAAGCAATTAGAGACCATCTGCAGAGTCCCAGGGAGGAAGGAGGGCTGTCAATCAGAGGGCTGTGTGTGCGTGTGTGTGTGTGTGTGTGTGTGTGTGTGTGTGTTGAGAGGGTAATTCAGACAGTTAAAGAGCACTGCCGTGAGTAAAGGTGATTAACTATAATAATGTCTTTATTGTTTCACATGAAGCCAGTTTGTAGAATAAATGCAGGAACATTGTGAGCGTCTCTGTTCTGGATGTCTGACGTGACGCTGGAGGACGGGCAGCAGCTCCTTCTTCCTCTCGGCCTTCACACACTCATCATGCTGCACTTTGTTCTTTCAGCTGCTTCAACAAGTTAGTCGTGTTGCTTTGCGGCGCAGACGCAGGTTTCATGACCTCTTTGCTGATTATTGTTTCTTCTTAACATCACTTAAACCTGAAACACCTCCAAACGAGCGCTGACGAGCCGCTTCAGGGGACCAGCTCTTCGTCTTCTGTTCCACACGTTTGACTTTAGTTTCTCCGACCGTCTCTGTTGTTTACTCTTCCTCTCTAACCTGCCGCTGAGAGGTCGGCGCTCATCACATGACCTGCCAGCTCCCCTGAAAGTGAAGCACAAACCTCTCCATCGCCCCCTGGGGGAGGGGCTGTTAGTTTAGGGAGCGCTTGATTTGATGTGCAGCAGCGTTTTCTACGGGCGGAGCATTTTAAACGTCAGTCATGTTTATTTAATCGTGGGAAGACAAAATCGTGATCAGGATTAGAATTAGATTTTGTGCAGCTTGATTTTAAACCTTTAATGCTGCAAACACAAGACTACACATACAGATGAAACTGTTCATATTTAAAATAAAGTTAGGCAGCATTTAGAATAATGTCTTTCTACAGAGACTCACTGGCAGCTTTAAGCAAAGTGAAGGCAGGTGTTTGTTAAAAGGATCAGATGATGAAATGCACAGCACTTCTGCAGCTGTAGATTTCTCAGCTGATGATACATTTGAATGTTTCTCTGCTTCTTGCTGCTGTTCTGAAAAGATTTGCTAAACTCTATGATTACATTGAGACTCAGCCACCTGCACTAGTCCAGGTAAAGATCAGATACATAAATGATAAAATCAGCAGGGCTTATGCAAAAAGCCAATGACCAGGTGTAACTTAAAAGAGCCGACCATTCACAGACATCCGAGCTGTCCAATCAGCGAGCTTCGGTTAGCCGGCTGGAAAACGAGTCTCTCAGAACAGTTCAGTTCATCTTTAATGTCAGACTCAAGGTCCACTAGTACGGTCCTACTTTTAGCTAATTCAGAGTTTGGCTGGAGTCCTAGCTGCAGCTGGTCTGGACCACGAGCCTCAATCAGAGTCACTGAACGCACAAAACTTAATGAGACTTCTAAAATTCACTGATGGACTTTGTGAAGCTCTTACATTAAAATGAATTACTGCAGAAATGATTGCAGAAGTTTTGTCTTGTCTCTCCTCCCTGTGCAGAAGTAATGAACATTATTGATTGATCTGATGATAGAGGAGGCACATTGAGGATTCACCCTCAGCTGACATCTGAGGATTTTTATTGCCGAGCTCCGATATGAATCCAAACTGCCTCCGTATCCAACACGTCGTCCCGCATGACTTTAACGCCTGTGATTTATCTCGTCATTCGACGGGGATGCAGCCGAGGATAAATCCAGTTGAGCATTTTTGTCTCACTCTGGCTCTTCAGTCAGCGTTTGTGACGGAAGCTCTTGAATTAGATCTCACTGCAGTAATAATCAAACCTTTGCAGATGCCCGAGAACAGCATCTGTAATTGTGTTGGTGATGCTCATTAACAGGAGCTGAGAAAACAACATGTAACAAGATGTAAAACACGGAGCCTCAAAGTGAAGCACAGTTGTCTGTTTTCATGCTCAGTGCTCCTCTAATTAACTAAGTTGTTATGGTCTCATCGTGAGGACTCCTAATTACGCTCAGCATGTTCTGCTGACGGTGACTTAAGGGCCTCATGAAAGACGTGACACATCTGAATGCATCGGCTGACACGTTCTGTGTTTGGATCCAAGCCTGAAACATCTCTTTTTATTCTGTTGTCTTAAAACTCAACTTAACTTTAGTTATAGAGCACCGTTCAGACAGACATGCAGCCCAAAGTGCTTCATACAGGAACAAACAGACGGCAAACAAGGAGGCTCTCTGACTTAATGTGTGGGACAAAAAATATGGATTAATCCGCCACTGGAAATAGTCCCCATCTATTGACGTTTCCTAAAAACAACACCAAACAGCTGTTAATGGAAATAACTGATGCTTTATTCAAATGAAACTAAATATTAAGTGTTTTTAAAGATTGACATCTTCAGTTGCAACCAATGGGCTTTGAGCTGAGAGCTGCAGACAGGAAGTGAGGGAGTACTGAGAGCGTGCACGTTTTTTGGATGGGGACTGAGGTGAATCGCTCAACCTGCTGCTGCTCAGGAGGCGACCTAAAGAGGCCGTGGTTTAGTTCCAAATATTCTGAAGGCTGCAGATCTGATAAGAGGAGAGAAAGTTTCTGCTCTGACCATGAAGAGAAGACTGAAGTTCTGCTGCCCGCTGAGTCTCAGTTCAGACCTCAGAGGAGACTTTGTGGAGCAGAACAAGCATCTTTTCCTGGGGCTGTTTGGGGAGAAGTTCAGGGTGTTGGTCCCAGATTGTTGCAGGAAGGATCTATGATGTCATTTTTGTCAGATTGTTGCAGCATTTGAGACCGAGTTGAAAAGTATACCCAGTTTATGTTGTTGAGACTAAAACATGAAAAGACTTAATTGGGATGCAGGATCAGGCTGTGATCTGACCTGTGGGGGGGGGTCACGTTTATATTTAAAGCTTATTACAGCTTACTGCTTATTTTTACATTTCACGTTTTTCCGCCCCTAAAGTCTCTGCATGATATTTGTATCTGAACAACTTCAATCAGATGTTAGAGTTTGTTTCTTGAACACGTTCACAGTTGTTGATAAATCTGCAATAATTAAAGTTTCACAGATAAACACTGAAAACTGATTTAACACTAGAATTTGTGACCCTAGAATGTCACAAATGTTTCATCACCGTCACCTATCACAGCGGCCTCATGATAATTTAGCTGCTTCACAAACATTAGTCGGCCACCACAGCCTCTGAGCCCTGGGCTTTGTCTGTGAGGCAACACGAAGCTTCCCTTTCTTCTTGGTGGAGGCTGCTGGGCTGTGTGCAGCCTGCAGACAAAACACAGGGCTAAAAAAACCTGAACATTATCCCAAAAGGATGCTGTACATGAATCCAGTAAAAATGTAAATCCAACTGTCATTCAGAGTCTCTACGAGGGAAGCCCACACTTCTGCCTGCGTGACTCTGTGATTCAGTCAGTTCTCTGTGCAAACACCGGGGGCAAAGTCACGGCGTTATCGAGCAGCGAGGATCTTCTTGTGATCTCGCACATGTCTGTCTGTCTGTAATGATAAAGTGCTGCTCAGGGCTGTGTGTCAGCGTGAGGTCACAGAGTGAGGCTATCTGAGGTGGAGAACAACAGAGGAAAAGCAATGACCTCACAGAATAAGCAGAGTTTGATCGTGGTTAAGATTCAGCTGCAGTCTGAACGCCCAGAGGGGGGCAGTGCAGCGTCCTCCTTTTAAACAGACAGATGATCAGAGCAGCAGACAGACGGAGCTTTTATAAGTCTTCGTCTTTGCATCAGACTCGTAATAGAAAGCTGATTTCTTGAGGGAGTCCCTGCATTCAGTCTCTGTGTTTCCTCCTGATTAGCTGAAGTGAAGAGGTCGGGGGTTCATGAGCTCATCACTGCTCGACTGTGCTGTGAGGGAAGAGGGTCTCTGGAAACACTTTCAATTCTGGCTTTCTTTCTACTGGAATCTGTCTTATAGTGTTTTAATGTATTTAGATTTAATAAATAGAAATAAACAATATACAGTATAGAGATGTAGGTCTGCATGACGACACTAGAGACATCTAACAAGTAATATTTCAGAGATTCACATTATCTTTGGAATGATTCAAATGTTCCAACCATGCTGTCAGAGGCTCGTCTCCCAGATGACCAGTTTCATCATGCTACACCAGCATTTCATTAACTGAAGGGGTCTTAGCGATAAACGACTTCAGGCCCAGACGTCCTCCTCCGTGCGCTGCATTGTTTACAGTCCAGTCAGCAGCTCAAGAAGCGACCATGTGTTCAGATCAAAGGTAAACTCTCCCTCCAGATGTGTCTGCTACATAAACGCTGTCATCTCTCGGTTCGTCCCATCCCCCGGAGGAGCGCCCGTTCATCTGTCTGTGCTGAGTCTCAGTCTCACTGTAAACAGGAAGTTACACAGAGGCTGCACTCTGGCTTACTGCAGCGGGATGAAGCCCAAACAGAAACAGATTTTCTTGTGATCGACTTTAATTAACGGCTCTTCAGTTTGCTGAAAGAACAACATCATGATGCAGATTAGGAACAACATGAAGCTTTGTCAGGTCTGTCCTCGAGAGGAGAAGAACACTACTTTAACATGAGACGGAGGGCGGAGCCATCATTTATGATGCATTCAGGGAAGACGGGAATTCTGAACACTGATCAGCTTTCATGACAGCCTCAAGCAGATTTTTCTCAAGTAGAATTTTAGATCTAGAGAAGATTGTTAGCTGTTTTAGCTAAATCGTTGACAGATGACGCTGATGGGAGCCGTGATGTCATGACGGTGGATTGAGTTCTGTTTTTCCTGCATACCCCGCAGCCTGCTGATACGTGATTGGTCAATACAACTCGGACTACAAACAGAAACCAGAACACTTCCCGTACTGAAATCTGATCTCTGTAGGAATTTGCTTGATTACTTCATCTTGAGGCTGTTTGTCTTGAAGTGTTTTTTATGTTTCCAAACGACATACATCTTCTCAGTGAATGAATCTGTTCCACCTGGATGGGGGGGGTTAGTGTGGACCCAGCATAGGCTAATGTTTTGCCCCTAAAGGGGTAAAAAATTTGAAAGGTTTGGAAGCACTTCTATGAGAATGATTGTATGAATTAAATGAAGTATCCTGCTGTCGTTATAGTGTCATAAAATTCATCGGCTCTGACTTTCTCTGCTACAGGAAGCGTGACCTTTCACCCTGCAGATGCTGGAGCTAATGGATGCTCTTTCTGAATACATGGTATTAATAGTTTGCAGTCGGCTCGCATAGCTACATCAAACATCCCCTCTTGTCTTTATGTGTGTGTGTGTGTGTGTGTGTGTGTGTGTCCCAGAGGATTGCTCTCCTTACGTTGTCTCTCATTATCAATCCGGAGCAATTAGCACCAATAGCACCGCTCGCCTGCTCGCTGCCATTTACCCAGCACCACATGCTAGGCTAATGAATAATAAAGCACAGTGTAATGATAAAATATCTGTATGCATAAAAGGAGGGGGAGGAGGATACAGAGCTGATACGGGGGGGTAATGAAAGTGGTTGTATGAAATATTGAAGAGGATGTTGAATGAGGTGGAGGGTGATGGTGGGCTAATCTACATACAACATCAGAGGCTCCAGGGAGAGGCAGCGTGTTACGTCGTGTTTGTTTAATGTGTGAAGCTGCTTATTAAGAGCTGGAATGTGTGCAGCAGTAATGATTAGGATCCGACTGGGACACAAGCTTTTATTTATTAAATTAAAGGGGATTTTACACATGAAGATCAGTGAACTCGTCATGGGAGCTTCATCCAATCAGAATGAACAAATCTAAAGTCCTTACGAGACGGGACACCTGCTTCTTTTCAGTGAGACAGATTATTTGGCTCTTGATTTAAATTCTTTTACTGTTAAGTCAAATTTAACAATGTTTTTAGTGTGTGTCGTTGACTCTATATAAAGATGGCCGACGCGTCTCCTCCTCCTCTTGTACAAAGTGAAGCGGGCGCTGCCATCGTGCTCATCTGTATCCAGAGTGTGTGCAGTAGAGATCGGCTGGTGGAGCCGCAGTATTGACGTCCCGCCCCTTCCTCTACCCGACACACACCTTTACCTTAGCTTGCCGTGTTTGAGCCCTCAGGTGTCCTTGGCGTGTGGAGCCCTCAGGTGTCCTTGGCGTGTTGGAGCCCTCAGGTGTCCTTGGCGTGTTGGAGCCCTCAGGTGGGCTCAGTCTGCAGCAGAACAGCTTCTTGTGTCGGTCTGAAGCAGATATTCACGCTGATGGAAAGTTCAATGACTGTAGTGTTAGTGTTAGTTACGTCTCCTCTCACCGTTCCTCCTCTACTCTGCTACTCGGGAACAGAACGCTGCAGGAGCCCCATTTGTCCACAGAGCTGTCAATCATGAGGCCACACACCAACAGAAAAATGAAGGAGTTGCTTGTTAGTTTTCTCTTGTTCGTTATCTTTTCAAATTGTGAGGCACTCTTTTGAAGACGGCTCTGGAGATGTTTAATCGTCTCTTTCAGGACGATGTGACAGAGCTCAGTGCAGCTTTTAAAGACTCACAGCCTTCAAGCCGTTCAGCAGAGACTCCTTTATATTGTGCTTTGATGACATTGATGCTTTAAAATCCTCAGTTTTAATAAAAAGACCAATGTCAACTTCAGACATTGACAAACTAATAACTGTCTCAGTGCGCTGAATATTCCTCCTTCAGCTTAAAAGAAACTTTACTTTTTCCTGTCAGTCACAGATAATTAATCTTCTCTGAGTGAGAAAGCATCTCCGTATTTTCCTTTAAAGTCATCTGTGCAGAAGACATGCTCATCAGCAGCATCTGCTCATGCATGCTCATATTTACCTTAAAACCCTCCTTCTCTCCACACTGTCTCTTTCAGTATTCCTCCCGCTCCTCCTCCGGCCCTGATTGTCACGTTATTAAAACTCGGAGCCTCCTTTGATTCCAAAACCTCCACTCACTTGACTCAGCTCATTACGAACTCAAATTGAGCGCAGACTTATCAAACAAAGGCTCACCTTGCATTAATGTCACCGCCAACGGCAAATGGAAGAGGGAGTTAAGTGGACACGCACACACACGCACACACACACACACACGCACACACACACACACACACACACACACACGCACACAGACAAAGCGAAGCCCCTTTGCAAAATGCCAAAGGACATAAATCCAGCCTCAGAAATAAACCGGGCTTTGTTGCTGCGTCACCGACATCCTCAGCTCACCTCCAACACATGAATCAGGCCGACATACGCTTTAATGACAGAACAATCAATGTGAGCAGCTTTATCTGCACCAGACAACCATAAGCTAGGGTCATGAAGGCCAGACTGAATGTGGCAGCGAAAACAAACCATCCTCCAACCCATACGACCACATGGATCTATTGTTTCTACTGCTTCATACAAACCACTGAGTGTTTCATTAAAAAGCTTCCTTGTTGAGCAGCAGAACCTGAATCAGTCACACGCACGTTAAATACTCTGTACCTCAATAACGTCGCGATCTGTCCGTATTCACGCGCTCAGTATAAACTCCACATGCTGCCATGTGTCCATATGCTGTGTACATTTCACTGATAAACACAGAGCTGTAGAGGAGCATCAGGCTTCATGATCAAAGTTTAATTTCACGTCATCACTTCAGTCCGCACTCGCCCGCTGCCTCCCTCCCTCTGTGCTCGTGTGCAGCAGCTCTCCCCCTCTCTGTGCTGCGAGTCTGCATCACAGTTCTCTGTATTATATGATGTGTTTTAAAGTCTTATTACGATGCCTAATGGAATTGACATACTCATGGCGGGTCAACAACAGTCTTGAAAATATTATATATTGCTTGTAAAACAAAATGCAGGATGGGAAGGCAGGGTTGCAGGTCCACGGTTCTCCTGCGGAATCGGGCTACTTTTGAAGTGTTGCTGCAGACTGAGAGAACGATGAGCCGGGGGAGATCGAAAAGCAGGAGCGGGGAGCACGGACAAAACAGGAGCACGTAGGCCCATCATCAAGGCAAGGGGGGCAAAAGAGGCAACGAGAGGACTGGAGGAAAAAGAATTAAACTTGATGCCTTTTATGCGGCTATAAATAGGCAATGTTGCATTTTTATTTTGATGTTTTTTTAAGGTGTTGGGGGTGCATCAACCCGACCCGATGTAGAAGGGGGTGCGTTGCATAAAAAGTTTGGGAGCCGCTGGACTAACTGAACATCATGCTGTGTTGAAGAAGACTTGAAACTAGAGATTGAGACCATAAACTCATGAGGAACATGTTTACTGAGGGAATACATCAACTTTTGTCAACCTCTGTATGTCGTCCTTTTTGTAACCAGTGGAGTCGCCCCCTGCTGGACATAAGAAGGGATGCAGGTTTCAGGCACTTCATCATTGACTTTTAAAAACCAAGTTTTTCGCACAGTCTGTGGTTCAGCCACCGAAACTACTTGTTTATGTTCCCAAAAAATTTAATAGCTTGAGGTCAAATAAGTATGCTACGTTATTTATGAAGGTAAGAAATAAAAATGTGAAACTTTAAGACTTTTGGTTTCATACAGGACTCAACTCTGGCCTGTCAGAGAGCCTTGAGCCTGTTTGACCTGACGATCACCTCCGACTGAGCACTAAGCTAAACGGACTGATTCTCTCTTTATCCTACTTCACCTGGCTTCCTCCTGGGCGCCGGTAAGATTAGCTGTGGCCACTAGGGGCCGGCTCCTAACTACAAACTTAAATATGGGTCATTCTTCCCTCTTCAACTGTCTCCTAATCTATCATCGACTCTGGATGTTATTATTACATTAAAAATGTTTACTAGACCGTTAGTTGTCTCTTAAGTTTCTTTGTGGATTTTATTCTGGGCCAATTAATAAAAGTATGTGCTGCTGAACCATCACAGAGTGTCTAGAGACCTCTGTGGAACAGTGATTATCAGTTTCGGTTAGTTTGCGGAGGAGTGATCAGACCCGGGATTTCACAAACAAAATTAGGAAACGAGGGCGGATCCAAAAACGAGGAGGAACAAAGAGATAAACAAGTTAAAAAGAAGAAGGGAAGAGGACAAACGAGCATGAGAGACAGATGGGAAGGAGGAAAGCAGGGTCAGGCATGAAATATAAAAAAGGGACAACAGAGACAGCGAGGAAGCCGGTCAGAGAGGCGGAGAGAGAGATGTCTGCAGTGTTCTGTGTGCGGCTGCAGGGGATGTGCAGCAGCTGTAACTGGAGCAGAGAAAAGAGGCCTGTCCTCAGCTGCTCCATCGCCTTTATGAGCCCACACTCACTGAAAGGCACCAAGAGCCCTGGAAAGCCTCCTAACCCTCTCAGAGTGTGCGTGTGCGTGCGTACACACGACACACGAGGCAGTGGAGTACATTCCACAGCTTGCAGTGTGCTGTTATTTGGAGGAGTGTGTGCAGAGCAGGACGGAGTCTCACGGCACGAACCTTTCGTTTCATCACTGCCACATCATCACATTCAGTTTGAGGTTTCTGCTGAGAGGACTCGCAGCCTCCCATGGCTTTATCACCGTGTTTTAAATAAACACAACATCCACTGGGAAATCTCTCAAACACTGCAGGACGGCTCCGTTTTCACCGTGTAGTCCAGCATGTCTGCTAATGGCAGCTGACAGAGGAGCAGGACTTCTGCTCACGCTCCTGAAGGGGAAGTTTGGATGCAAAATAAAGCGGCTGAGGAGGATCATGTAACATCCATCAAGAAGTTTGTTGTCGGTCATTAGTTTGAATCATGCAGATGGATCTAAATACTACATGAGCCTCCATTACTGCCGAGGAGAGGCCAATTAGAGGCACAAGGCAGAGCTGCAGTGAACTCGGGAAGCTTCATTGTTGGAATCAGGAGCAAAACTTGGCTGCTGAAATAATCTCACACTGACAAACATCTCTGTTTAGTCAATTCTTTGTTTAAATGTTTAAATTAAACAGGGATAAAGCAGGTTAATGAAAATCAGTCTAATAAATAATAATAATAAAAAAGTCTGTCGTCCTCAGGCGGGTAACAAAAACAGAAACATTCCTAGTGAGCCCCAACCGGGATTTCACTGTTGAAAACAGACGTCTGAACATCTAAGACCTCAATCCTGATCAGTTGTTCATTTATTTGTTGAACAGGTGATTAATACCTGACGGGAAGAAGAGTCTCATGAGACCCCCGGTGACCGACAGTGGAAAATACTGGACTTGAATGCAGCTCTCGTGAGATCAAATCGTGTGTAATATTTCGTTGGGGACTGAGATGCACTGCTCACTTATACAAACCTGAAAATCGCCGTTAATGTGTGTGAATGTGCGACGAATCGTGTGACAGAAGCAGATTTCCTGCTGAGATCTGGTGTAAACATAACGTTTCACAACTTCGACAAAACGTTCCTTTTTGAGCCGTTTGAACGTGTTGTCATCGGTGGCCATTCTTTAAACGTCTCTTCAACAGAAATATGTGCGCTGGGTTATAAGTGACAGTATACAAATACAAATGTGCATTATACAAGAAGAAAAGACTTAATACACTGTGCAACATGTCTGAGGTGGAACTCAGCGGATGTGAGGGACAGGTTTCAGGTTTCAAATGGTTAGCTTTAACTTCTTCCTGCACAGGTCCCCTCACCTCTACGGAGTGTTTTAGCATCTTTTAGTTCATTCTTTTCTTTTTTCAGGCCACAAACTTGCAAAGTCTCTTTTCAGCTGAAAAGTTATGAGACCAGAACATGTGAGCTGCGCGGAGCGCAGTGCCGTTTCTCTGAAAGATTTGGAGCGGCGCCGCTTCTCCTCCAATTTTTCAGTTACCTCAAACACCAAAAGTTCAAAGCAAACCCCGAATTCAAGTAGCCTGGGAAAGAAGCAGACGGATCTGCCAGGCTCTTGATTTATTTGTGAATCACTCTGACGAGTCTGCGAGCTTAAATTTAAATACAGCTTTTCTCTTTCTGTAACAATCAGAGGCTGATAGAGCGGAGGGGCCTGGAGCGGCTCTGAGTGTGGGAGCGGAGGGAAGGAAGAGTTCAGAGAACGAGGAGCAGAAACTCTCACAGCTCCGCTCCGCTAACACGCTCTGGATAAAACGACCTCCTGCCCAGCAGCACACAACAGACAGACAGACAGAGTGAGAGACAGACAGACAGAGTGAGAGACGAGCAGGGAAACATGGTGGAGAATTTAGCAGATAAATTAGATATTTTCCCCACAAGTTGAAAGAGATCCAAACCAGAGGGATGCTTTATCTTTGTCGCTGCTGGATGTGTAAATAGACAACTGTTAAAAGTGAAATGTGTCAGGCGTACAGCTTCTTCCTCGCCCTGAACTTTCTTCACTCTTTTATTATTTTTTCACACACAGAAGCCTTTTGTGTTGATATCTCCAACAGGGGAGCAGCACAGCATCTCTTTAACCCTCTCCAATAAAAGGCAACCTTGGGAAAAAGAAAATGTAGTGTTTACTTCATCCGACCGCTCGGGAACGACTAAAACTCTCATGTTTGTTCTGCAGTTTTCACTTCGCTGCTTCAATATGAGTAGACGAAGAAAAAACAGAGAATTCAGTCCTGAAAAGGTCAGTCGCACAACAATACATGAACCGTACTCGACACTAAAGTCATGACACACTCACACACACACACACACACACACACACTCACACACACACACACACACACACTCACACACACACACACACACACACACACACACACACACACACACACACACTCTTCACACACCGTCCTTTATGTGAGACTACATCTGCTCTTCCAGATAAGCTCAGTCTTTATGTACGTGTTGTTGTCGTGCTCACTAAACCACGCCCACTTCATGTTAAGTCACAACTCATCCAAACAAACACCGCGCTGACGTCACAGGTTTTTATCTCATGTGAGGAGACGATGATGAAGGAGAATTGTTCTAAACAAGCTTTATATTTTTACTGAAGAGACGAGCTGCACCGGCACCGAGCAGCCGTCTGCAGAGTCTGCACAGGTGAGATCTTTGTCTCCTCGTCACTTTGTGGGAAACTCTGACACATTTACGATCTCACTATTTCATGTCACATTGTTGTTTCCAGGTTTCAATGTGTCAGAATGTGTTTCAGTATTTTTCAGAAGGAAGCCTCTTCAGAAACATTCACACACAAACGTGCAGTTTTGAGAACAGGTGACACAAACACCTCAATCGTGTTTCTATTTGTAAAGCAGCAGAGCCATGATACTAAGGGTCTTATTACAGTGCAGACAGTCACATATGTTTGATAGAAGAAGACTCCCCTTTGAAACAGTGAAAAGGAAAGCAACCATCTTTGCAACACAGTGCATCAGGACCAGTGTTGGGTAACGATACTTTTAATAGCAACTCGTTACTGTTACCTCCTGAGAAAAGTAACACGTTAGATTACTTTTGCGTTACCAAAAATTAAACCCTCTTTGCATCTCGTTCCACATGTGTGTCATATCATCAGGACGGCGTGTCGCCTGCTGTACGTCTACCTTTGAATGTATCGACTCTACCGTCTCTGCGTCGCCTCGGTTACGGCCCATAGTCTGTAACTCTGCAGCCTGATAACAGGACTGACAGACGCAGTATAACCTTTACAGCTCTTTATGATGCTAACAGTCTGACAGTGAACTGGGCAGAACCATACAGCTGTTTCCATGACAACAATACAACACAGGCTCTTAGTCCCACAAGTGTTGTGGAGCTGTGTTTAGCTGTAGATGCTTCTTCACGTTTGAAGTCAAGCTCTTCACAGCTGACGAGCACTTATCCTCCAGACACAGCTTACATCTCACCGTCATGTTGTAAAACGCACAAAGTGAACGCTGTCCTCTCTGACAGCTCGCTAGCTGAGTTAGCTAGCAACGCATGCGCATTGACACAGCAACACAGAAACAGAGGATCAAAGAGTTTCTGTCTCTGTGGAGACAAAAGGAAAAGAGAGATACAGCGATTTATTTTGCAGTAACAAACACAGATGCCTTTGTGCTGCTGTTAGCTGGTCGAGCATTAAAAGCTAGGAGGCTGCTAGCAGGTAATTTTCTCCCATTTCTTCAAACAGTTCAGCCACGGCGCTAAGACCATGTCCTAACATCAAGCATCATGGTGCCACTTTTACCAAACAATCAAGATGAAGGGAACACGCCGCGTCTCCAGCTAAACTCTCATGATTCATTCGACATTGGACAACAATCTGAGGCAGTGTAAGCACGAGTACATGACTACAGGGAGGTCATAGGCCCTTATTGAGTGCGACCTTCACGTGAGATCTGTTGTAGAGTTGCAGATGCACTCAGCGCCTGACCTGTGAAATGTTTTGCAAACCACATTTCTTTGTGGCAGTTGAAGAATTCGCTCTTATTGGATACAAGCGTTGCAGTTTTGTAAGAGAAGATCATTTCTCTGATTAATAAAGGTAAGCTTATGTTTTGGCTCACATTAGCAACTGCAATCTTTGTAATCCAACACCATACAATACATTACAACTGTGGCTCAGGAGACAGGCAGCCAGAGAGAAGCATGTTAGAAAGTTCCAGGAGAAACGACAGCTTTAATACCTGAAAATAATTGTGCACCATGATCTCATCTGCAGAGGTAAGACGTGAAGCCAGCCAGAGCAAATAATTAAAAGAAAGTTGAGATTGAATAAAAGTGAATAACAAAGACTGAAATGAGAGTGAAACTTGTCGGCGCCTGATGAGTGGAGCTAAAAATGAGTTTTCAGCCTCAGAAGGAGCGCGTGTGGCGACCCGTGCCGGAGAAGCCACTTCACCTCTCCAATGAATAAATCACTGCCTTAATGCTGCTCTCCTCCCTCCTCTCAGGTAACACCTGGCTGCTCAATCAGACGCGAGCTAAGCGAGAACTAATCTACGTCCCCCCCCGGACCGCTGAACTGCATCGCAGCTAATTTAGGAAACACATGAAGGGCGGCTCGAACAAAGCCGGAACAACAAGAACGACTTGATCACATCAGAAAACACGATTTAAAGAAAACCATCCAGCGTGGTCTTCTGGAGGTTTGTCTTAGTGGAGTCGATATTTCTGTGAGAAAAAGATGAATGAGGACAGAGTGCAACAAAACGCTCTCACAGGAGAAGCTGCCCTACATACAGAAATACCTCTGAGTAAAGCTGCCTCTCTGGATTCGCACGACAGCGACGGTGGAGGGAAAGGTTGCACTAGTGAGTCGGCCTCGTGCCCTTTGTGCTGAAGATGATCGATCGTGATCATTTTGAAGGAACATAAAGACGTATATGGCATTGTACCACCTTATGCCGGTGTGATACCAAAAGACAAGCAAGCAGTTTATCCGTCAAGTCAGAGCAACGTCCTGAGAGTTCTGCTGGAGCACCTTCATCGTTTGATGAAAGGAGGTCATAAAACTCAGTCAGAGCTGCCTATCGTGACATTTCAAAAAACCTAAACGTATCTGAAGTCGTTCGTCTTGGCTCATGCAAAAAGTGAATTTAAGTTATGTAAACTTTGTCAACAACCAATAGGAGCGCTCTCTGCAACATCAAACAGGAAGGATATATATAACATTTATGTTCATGATCAGCATCGATCACCTGGGAGGGCTGCTGTCACCGCGTCCTCACTGAATGTGTCCCCAAAGGTGGACACTCGCTTGCTGTTAGCACACAGTGTTTGAAGCAATTGCTTGTCTTGTGGCCTCTTAAGCTAGCTCGTAAAGCTAATCTGGCTAACGTTCTGGCTTTAATAATTCAAAGCAGATAAAACAAATGCACACACAAGGGCAGCTTCTTCTTCTCTTTCTGCTCCAGTGTTGGTTGTACTTCTTGTATATTTCCACCAGGAGCATGATGGGAAATAATCTTGATGTAGCTTTGTAAAAAGTGACCCTACAGGACACTAAATAAAGTCTTATAGTCGGTAAATAAAATGTCTTTCGATCTGTGAGAGAGCAGTCAGACTGTGTTTAAGTCTGATCACAGTCTTTATGGTTATGGTATGCATTAAATGCAAATGTTTTGAGCAGTCGAAGCGGCAGAGACCCGAGCAGTGCCTTTGTTACAAACCTGGCAGCTGGAGTGAGAGGGTCTCTGTCCAGCATCCGAATGAAGCCAGTTTGTTATTTTATAGTCATTGAAATTTACAAGCAGTTTATTTCCATCCATTGTTCAGTTTAGGCAGAGGTCAACAGCTGTTTCAAAGCTGTCACAGTAACGCACCACGTATGCAATAATGGAGGGGGTGCATAGAAAAGTTGTTTATGCATAATTATGAATGAGGCATGAGACATTGAGCATCAGAGAAGATGTTGATGTGGAAAAGAAGATGAGATGAATACCTCGGGACACTGAGGCTGCGTTCAGACGCACCGCAGATCGGCTTCAAAGTGCTCGAGTTTCTTCTTACTGAGACGTCCGACAGGTGTCCTGATGCAGACGGTTCAAAGTACTGGAAACAGAATGGTCAATTCCTCCAATATGTTATTTGTTCCGGGGCAAAATAAGAAGACAGAGAACCATTTATCTCTCGCTCAGTAAACATCTGATCATCGACTACTGACAGTTTCCTCTTTCTGTATTATTTCCACGTCTTCCCATCCGTTCCCTCTCCCTATTGGCTGCTAACATCAGTCCATCACCGCGCTCTACAGCTCACTGGTGTGTGCTGTTCGGGACATTAATCCTGCTGCTCATCCATCAGTCAGTCTGCTGTAATGCTAGCAGAGGTGAAGTGTTATTGGCTGAAAGCAGTGCTGGCTCATTGGCTTCTCACCAACCCATGCAGTGGGCGGACTGGCTTCATTAGCTTCTACCCGGGGTTTGGCCTGCCCGAGTGTTCAGCTTCTCATCTAGGACCACAAATATCAGGATGTAAAGCTGGTTTACTCTCTCTGCCAGATTCACTTAATAAATGTGGTGAAAACAGATGCTTAAAGTCCCAGATTGCATCCCCTTTAAGCTCGCAGGCAGCAGACCAGTTGAGGTCCACGGGTAAGTCCTTCAGAGGATTGGCAGAGTGAGCCTTTGGCCAGAAGTTAGTCAAGATATGTCCGATAAACTCTACAGAAGCTGTTCAGACAACTTTAACCACAGATGGGGACTAATTAGTGAAATGAGCTGCTGTTGTGTTTGGCTGGTGAAGATATCCGCTCAGCGTGGGTCACTCAGCCAAACTGTTCAATCAGTTTGGTCGTAGTTTTTAAATCATGTTCATGTGAGAGGATGGGGCAAAGAGGGAGCGCTTCAGGGATCAAACTCTGCCTTAATCGTCTGAGGGAAATGTGCTTCATTAAGTTGTTAAAATTGGGTGAATTGCTGTGAAATCTCTGGTGGAGGCCCCAGAGAATGATTCATCATGTCTTCTCTCCTGACTTACACGTGGTGCCATAATAACGTCACACTTTTGGTTTCATGTGAAATGTCTCAATGAGTGCTGCATCAATTTATAACTCTGGTTCCTTGTGTGAACTGATCAATCATTACTCTTAACCACCGCCCCAGATAGACCTACTAACTAACATTACAGATGTACATTGGCAAACAAGCTAGCGCGAGCTTTAGCTCACACCATAGCATTTGCCCATCGATAGGGACCCATCTGCTATCGTCTGAGTGAACATAGATGTAGTCAAAATAGACCATATTTGGAAAACAGGGTGGATACCTGCCATTTGCTCCTGGGAATGCATCACATGAATGAAACAATCTGCTTCCCAATCTTGGGACCAATCAGCTCTCCTCTGACAATAATATAAACACCCGGAGCAACGGCCAACTTATCGTTTCTCCTGGTGTAGCCAGCGGTTAGCGATAAAGGACAAATGGCAAAGACATTTCTGTGCGCTGCATTTTATTTTCTGTCTGGAAACTTGAGCTTGTTGGAGTTTGGAGACTGTTAGCTGCACTTCTTTGCAGATGTAGACTTTAAGAAAAAGCTGAATTGTTGCCAGAAGCTCATGAGTTCCGGTATTGCATTACGACGATGCGTTCGGCCTCTCATTAACTACTCAGGCTACAAACGTAAACTAAGCATTGCTAACCCCTCCCTCCTCTCCAGCCCTGATGTCCCGTCCACATATGGCCCTTTGGGGTAGACAGTAGCTCAGACTGTAGTCGCACAGTCGAGGTGTCCTTGAGCAAGGCACCGAATCCTCAACTGCTCGGGGCGCATGTCCACGTGCAGCACCCTCACTCCGACATCTCTCCTTGTGTCCATAGGATCCTGTTTGTGCGTGTGTGTATTTCAGGCCTTTGTGTGTGTAGCATGTTTGTAATAACATTGAATTTCCCCTCTTCTCTTCTGCCTCCAAAGAAGCATGATGGCGACGGCCAAACTGCAGAACGCAAGGCTTCAAAACTTTAGTTCACAGACGTCAAGATAACAACATCCACGTCTGTTCGATCTGTACCTGCAGCCTAAAAGCCATCTGTCCAACAGCTGCTGACACGAACAGCAGGCTCTTACTCAGACTCAGTGCCGTGTTATAAAGCTATTGTCACCCCTGTGAATATGGTATCACATGTACAGTAGGAGCTGAATCTCATTATAATATGATTGGTAGTTTCCTCTCTGTGTGACAGTAAAGTTGAGTGGATTTAATAGATGCTGCAGCTCATTCACCTGCCCGCTGCTCGTGTCTATTACAGCAGAACACAGCGCTGTGATTGGCTGCAGGAACACAACTGGGAGTTGTGTCAGAGTTAGTTGGTGTTCTGGATTAAGCAGCCCCCTCTGGGTGACTGCAGGTGTTTGTGGAAATATGAACCACTGGGAAATGAATAACACATACAGGAAAACAGCCTGAGCGTGTGCGGAGAGCGAGCTCCCTCACCGGGTCTGTGCGACATCCTGCCAAGGACATGAAGCTCCTCACAGTGGCTGACATGAGAACGTCTTACTGTCATTTCATGGTTCATTCTGTTAATCACTTTTATAATGTGGTCTTTAATGAACAATACAGACTCATGTGACTTTTTACTTTTAGTCTCTACTTCCCTGAGTCAGTCCATGTCCTTCTTCTTAATGCGATCTGTCTCTGCTTGCTCCTTTTACTCTATCACACTCTGACTTTCACACATACACACAGCCACAGGCTCCGGTGTAAAAGTGTGTCGTCATAAACCTCTGTGACATCGCCTGGCGCGGTGTTTATGAGAGTCGCTGCAAATGAGTTTGAAATCACGTGCTGTTTCCATAATTGCACAATAATTGTTCCAGCGTCCGCTGGGAAGCAAACGCAGCATTGTAATCGTTCAGCGCTCTGACGTCCGTCCATCTGTCTGCAGTCACAGGAGGAGAGCAGGTCGCTTCATTAATGTGACGCTTATGTATCCGAAAACAGGACATGAGTTTCATAAAGCCTGTGAGCCCGTTAATACAAGATACAAAACCTGCATTCTTTCTCATGTCCAGCAGGAGGCGACGCCACTGGTCAGACAATGCTCCTCCTCCTCTCCTGATTTGTTCCCTCAGTAAACATGCCAATAAAAGTCTTTATATCTCTGACTGACCAACAAGTATTTTCCAAACAAAGCTACAAAATAAATATTCCATTTCTCACTCTGACATGCTCGGAGGCATTCGACTTCATTAACATGTACTGAGCTGATACACTGACGATCAACGCAGAGTCACACTAACACTAAACTTGACTTATTCCCTCAGTAAACATGTTCCTGATGAGTTTATGGTCTCAGTCTCTAGTTTCAAGTCTTCTTCAACACAGCATGATGTTCATTTAGTCACTGATGCTCCAGTTAGAGTCACACAGACCAGGAAGCAGGGGAGGGTTTAGGGCATGTACACCCATGATAGACCAGTCAATGCATATCCACCCTCATGTCCAAATATGGTCACTTCTGGTTTAAACAAACAGGATGGTTTGGACCATAATGCCAAATGTGAGGCTTCAAAACAGGATGGCTAAACATCAGACATCATCTCAGGTCCTAGTTACCTACCTAACTTACCGATACACCTCACACACCAACACTTTGTCACTCCCACCTGTGAAACATGGCGGCTTGGTCTGTGGCCCTAAGCTTCAGAATATGACCCACTGGGCACCACTCCTGGTTAGACTTTCAAAGTAAAGCAGCCAAGCCAGCAATAATAAATAAGCAACATCCGGTTAGATTTTCAAAATAAAGTGTGCTGACAAACATGTCACATGTATCATTACCATCTGGTTAAAGCTGTGTAACAGTTACAGCACAACACTTAGCTTAGCTTGTTTGCTAGTTACGTATCTTTTGAAGTTATGTAATAAAGTCTTTGATTTTCATGCATTAAGTAACAAACGTATGTTATGTAAGTTATGGCATACACTGTTTGTTTCATGCATGAATTAAAGTATGTTGGCCCACATTCATGCTCTTACTACACGTGACTTCAACTCTACATCGAAGCAATAAGCTATGACAGATACCTACAGAGTCACATTTTGAAGCGTTGGGCCTTTGAACAAGCTGCCTTATCTGACGACTTGGGAGTCAGAATGGGCTGGGTAAAGATCATCCTACATAAAACACACACAATGCCTTTTAACACATGTAAGTAGGTCTTATACACAGATTGTGGGCATAGCAACCAAGGCTGCTGGAGAGATAGAGAGACATAGAAAGAGAGAGAGAGAGCAGAGGCAGAGTGGGGCGAGGTGAAGAAAACTCATAACAAGCAGGGATGGAAAATGAGAAAAGGCAGAAAAAGAGGAAAATTGGGTTAGCAGCATCCCGGCAGAGAGGCACCCGCACAGACAGAGGAGGCAGACAGGAGAGAGAGAGAGAGAGAGAGAGAGAGAGAGAGAGAGAGAGAGAGCTTGGCTGCACATTACTCCCCGCTCTCTGTCTCTTTGGTGTCAGTTGCTTTAGCGACTCAGCGGCAGCAGCATGGAGCTGGAGCCTCAGAGATTCAGTAAGTCGCCCTTTATTATTGCTGCTCTTTACGACTGTTGTTATTCCGTCTGAAGTGACTCTAATACACAGACCTGATTGTGTTCCTGGTTTTATTTGTTTGCTGAGGTTAAAGTTGGATTGTTGGTGTGAAATGTAATATGTGATGGATGACTCTGATGGATTCTGACAGTAAACTGATGGTTTCTTTAGAGGAAGTTTGACCTGAGCTGAGTCTGTGAGGCGTTGTGATTGGGTGCATGCTCTCATTCATTCATTGGTTTCTCGTTCTTTCATGTTCATCATCGCCTGCTGAGAGTTTTAGTGTCTCAAGCCCTGAAATCTTGTTTTTAGCCTGATAATTATACAAATCTGACACAAGCCCTTCTTGGGCTGAGGATGGGAACATTTTGACATTTTAGGTTTTTGACAGATTCAAGTCAAAACATTTTTTTTTTACTGTCTTTAAAAGCCATTAATGAAATACCTGTTGAATCGATCTTCCTTGGATCTTACCTTCAGGGCTTAATTATGTGTAATGATCTCGATCCTGCAGCACGAGCTGGGCGCTCTCTGCCTTTCTGCTCGTCTGTTTGGGTGTGAAGGTTTTTTGCAGGTTGCAAATAATGCAGCGTTTGCCCTCAGGTGATGGCAAATTTGTGTCTGAATCAGACGGTGAGTCAAATCGCATTTAGGCTGTAAAATCTTTTTTTATCCCACATTTCTACAATATCCAAGAAAAAAAATACAACTATCTTTATGAGGTGAGAAGCAGGAAAATAAAGTGTTCTAATGAGTACAAGGATATTCCCATCTCTCCCATGTGTGCTGTGAGCAGACGTGTGCTCAGACCTGGAGCACACGAGGGAAACGCAGCTCATCACATGTGCGACTCTCGAGCTCCAAATATAAATGAAACAAAAGACATTAGTATAAATGATTAATGTGAGAAACAAGGACGGACTCATTACACAGACATCAGTTGTCAACACGCACATTAATACACTCCTCAGTCTCCTGCATGTGACCACAACACAATGAGGTGAAGAGTTCTCCTTTACTTTTATGTTATCGTTACATGATTTACTCATTAGAAACAGAGTCAGGGACCAGAACACCCGATTGAACTGTTTGAAAGCACACACACACACCTTGGCTGTGTCTGACATCATCGCTGTCCTTCCGTGCAGTACGTATTCTCCGCTCTCTCTTGCAGAGGTGTGGCTGCAGAGGGATTGTGATTGCAGTCGCTCCACCGTCCGGAGCGTCCAGACTGAAATAGTCGTGAACCTTTGCACAGATATTCAGGGTATCTGTGATGATTGATGTCTTCATGTTGTTGTTTCTCTCACGTTTCCACCTCAGTGATGTTGGCATTTGTTTTTAATGAAAACTTTGGATTTCTAATGATTTCCCGTCCAGCGATGTGATATCAGGCCACAGTTTTGATCAGTTTAATGCATGACTAATCTGTACTTTCTCTGGGTCCAAATCACAATGAACGGCCTCCTTTCACCAGGGATTCGCTCAGATTGTGTGAATGGGTTGTTTTAAAGTGGACAATTGAACCGCTGGCTGGGGACTTCTGTTTAGAAGCCTTGAGTTCGACATTTTGGCCGTCGCCATCTCGTTTTTTTGCAGCCAAGAGCGACCATAATCAGACGAGAGCATGGACACATGTTGCTCTGCCAATCCCACAGTAGCCCCGCCCTAACCCCTCCCCTCTTCCTGGTCTGTGTGACTCTCAATGGGAGCATCAGTGACTAAATGAACATCATGCTGTGTTGAAGAAGACTTGAAACTAGAGACTGAGACCATAAAGTCATTAGGAACATGTTTACTGAGGGAATACATCAGGAGAGGAGGAGGAGCATTTTCTCATTTACGATCAGACTTCTTTTTCTGACCAGTGGCGTCGCCCCCTGCTGGACATTAGAAAGAATGCAGGTTTAGGTTCTTCTGCATTATCTTTAATTTAAAAACCAAGAGGCTACACCCACTCTTTATATACAGTCACATATTAGAGAGCAGTCAGCTAATTAAACATCCATTAACACAGAGTCTTGTGTCCACCTGATGATTGTCAGTCCGATATTCTCATTTCACCACCAACTTCTGAGAAGAGTTTGTGTCTTTATCTGCTGAAACTATGCTCACCGTCTAGTGTCTCACTGTGTCCGTGTGCTGTTCGGTGCTGAGCAGGTAATGTCCAGTGATTTTAACATTTCTAATGAAAACATGTGACTGCTCCAGCAGGAGACCAGGTCCATGAGAGTTGGGAGACTGAACCAAAACTCTTAAAGAGGCTAAAGAGTTTGTCCAGTTGCTTTAAACTCATTTGATTTGTGTTAATATGCAGCTTTGACAAACTTCATCAAAAGTTTTAAAACAAAACTTCCACAAAATCCTGTTTTTAAAGCTCTGATCAGCACTGATCTTCTCTGAGATACCCAAGTGCATTGTGGGTTTTTAGCTCATCAGCGCTCGTTAAAACTGAGAGCTGTTTTTGCATGTTTGTTTTCAGAGCGACTGTGTGCAGGGAGAGAAGAAGCATGTCTGAATTCATGTGAGCTTGTTTGACCGGACTAAAATGTGTCTCTAACACGAGTCGTCCTCCACTCAACGAGAGATTTCTTGAAGACAGAAACGCAGCACGCTGCCTGCAAACTGTTGAATTATTACTGAACACGTTTTAGAAAGTATCCCCTCTCTTCCCTTTCATCGGCCTCGCGTGGAGTTGTGGATGTGGCTGCGTGACGTCTGTATGAAAGCAGGAGGCAGAGCGGAGGACGAGCACAGCTGCAGAGAGTGATCGGTAATGTTCGCCCTGACAGTAAAGCTTTATTTGATATGATATGAGAGAGCTCAGATATTAGATCAGACTAAAGCTCTCTGATGAGATGATGGGAGGAACAGAGCGGGGGAGAAACGGATAAAGGTTAGTCCGTAGAGATTGGATGAGCAGGGGGGAATTCTAATAATGGATGGATGAAAGGATAAGAGAGCAAATTAATGCATTAATGGAGAATTATTGGATGAATTTCAGACAAGATGGAGGAGAATGGAGCTGCAGAGGGATGAAAACCCAAATGAATGTCAGGATGTACAGAACAAAGGTAGTAATAAGGAAGGCGGGGTCGGGACACGGCAGCGTGTGCTGTCATGGCTGTGATTTATCACACTTCTGTGGCAGTAAGCTAACTTTAGTACAGAGTTTGTGAAATACGCACACATGCACACACACACACACACACACACACACACACACACACACACACACACAGCAGCGTGCTTGTCACTTCCTCAGTGATAGCGGCGCTAACGGCGGATGTGAAAAGGAAGCATCCTGCAAAAAAAAGAGAAACAACAAAGCTGAGGCAGATTTTCTGCTCGGAGAATCCGGAGGAATCTGCTCATTTCTTGTTTTACATGCAGACAAACTGCAGAGAGAATTCTTGAGCAGCTGTGGTCAATGGTTTCCTAAATGTTTCATACATTGCAAACTGATCCATCAGCGTTTTCAGCTGCACAATTGTCTGCGCTGCAAAAACCTGTATCAGATATCCTGGAGAAACTGGGACAGTTTTGTTGTACTGGGTTGCTGAACAGCTCTTCTGCCCCACAAATAGTTCTCCCCTTTTTAAGTTCAAATCAAATAACATGAATTTCTGAGCCATTGCTTATGATCATATAACCAAGTACAACTACATGTGGTTACAGGCTGGAGAGCTCAACCATGTAGATACGGCATCGCATACATATTACGGGTGAACATTAAGTCCCCATTAAAGTTAAACTGAAATCACAAATGACATCCCGCTCTCCGATACACCACAGAGATATTCACAGTTAAGTTCAGCTTTTTATTGCTTAGAGGACGGGAGATTACTCAGAGTCCACTTAGAGCTGGTTCATGTTCTTAATAAGTCACATTAGAGCTGCTACACTACGTTCAGAAACTTCTGAATTATCATGTTTTTATTGCATTTTCTGTTTCTGATGGATGTTATCAACGGGCTGAGACCAGAATGCATCTGGATGCTACAACCAATCAGAGCGAGGACACCATGCTGTAGCTGACTGCTCTGCTAGGTGGCTCGTTGCATCGTCCGGTTCTTTTGGCTTCTTGTTCAACACGTACACAGATACATGAATGTTTGGTTACGACATTATTACCGTGTAGTTTGTTTACATTGACTTGTATATAAGAAGTGGACGTAGCCACCGTGACACCGGCTTTGATGCCTTGAGTTTGGTATTTTTGCCCTCACCATGTTCGTACTATCTGGAACCAGAAGTGACCATGTTTGGACAAGAGGGTGGAGCTGGAGAGCAAGAGGGGTTAGCAATCACTAAGTAATCAGCTAGTACGAGAGTTAGCTTGGTTAGCTTGGTGCATCTTATTTGCAAGTTATCTTAAATGTGATCCTCATTTCAGATAGTTACAGGCTTTAAACTAAATGTGCTTCTGACGGCCAAGAGTTTCATTTAGTGCAACTGAACACTAAAACAAAGACATTTCTCTTGTCGCTGTGACAAACTGTCAATCACAGGTAGCCCCGCCCTAAACCCTCCCCTGCTTTAGGGTCTGTGTGACTCTAACTGGAGCATCAGTGACTAAATGAACATCATGCTGTGTTGAAGAAGACTTGAAACTAGAGACTGAGACCATAAACTCATTAGGAACATGTTTACTGAGGAAATAAGTCAAGTTTAGTGTTAGTGTGACTCTGCGTTGATCGTCAGTGTATCAGCTCAGTACATGTTAATGAAGTCGAATGCCTCCGAGCATGTCAGAGTGAGAAATAGAATATTTATTTTGTAGCTTTGTTTGAAAAAGACTTGTTGGTCGGTCAGAGATACAAAGACTTTTATTGGTGCCATCTTAAACTAGTTTGTAAAAATATCCGGCATCTTGTTATGAAATAATATCTAAGATCCATTCGGACCCATCCTACTGTTTCAGATCTTTTATGACGTCATTTGTTTTCTCTCCATTAAGATGTCTCCTCAGATTTACTTTCCAAGAAAGCTTTGATAGACACAGAGATATAAAACATATTTGAATCTAAACCAAAAATCTCCTTTAAACTTTAAATCGAAGTCACAGAGATCTTGTTTCATGGAGATGCTGTTAAGAAGCAATACTGCAGACAGAAGAGAGAATCGATTGTATGATATTGATATTAAAATATTCATGAGGACTTGTGTTGCATCTGATGAAAGCTTCGAGCCTTCCTTTAATGAGTCAGTCAGCGTGTGTCCTGTCCTTCATATTAGCTGGTGACATCGTCTCAGCTGGCTCCTGCAGAGCAGCCTCTGTGGCTGCGGGTATCGACTGAACGATACGTCAGTCTGGAGCTGCTAGAACCAAACAAGATTATCATGAAGTCAAGAAGAATGCTCCGTGTAGTTTATTGTGTTTACTGAAAGAGTCTCTGTGTCTGCTGTTCCTGCAGTCTGAGCTCTTCACCAGGACTCTGCCTCTCTTTAAGGTAAGCCAGGTTCCTTAGCAGAGTGTGTGTTGCACTCTGCCTGCAGCTGCTGGGATGAGAATGTTCTGTGCTGCATTGCTTAAAGCGGGAAAAAAACATTGCTAGTTCTGTTTGTATCTGTCAGTATCTGCAATTAAGTATTAAAGAAACATCCAGAATCTCGACAGTAAATTAAAGGTACTTGGTGTAAATGACCCCATTAAACGGTTAACGTGTCGTGTTTGCAGATGTGATGTATTTTGAACAAATGATTGCGTGAGAAATGATTCAGTCTGCCGTAGTAACAACATGTGAATTAACTGTTTTGAGGCTGATAAACTTGGAGGTTAGTGTAACTGAGTCATCACCGACAGATGAAGTACACAGGGGAGAAGGGGAACAGGCGGGCGTAAGGTGGGGCACACACTACAAGATAATCAGGCGGGTTTTATGCCTGATTCCCTCCTTCAGACTAAAGTAATCAAGTCCTGATGTTCTGATGGTCCTAAAGATGATCTCTCAGATGTTCCTGTGCTGTGACGGATGTTAAGAGTGATTTCACTTCCCCCGATTTCCTTGTAAGAACGTCATGGCTGCACCAATTTCAAATCCGATCCCCGAAACCCCGAGGACAGCCGAGCACGCTCTCTGTGGATCGTCACGTGGAACCAAACGATAGCCAATCAGGGAGTGAGCTGACTGAAGCAGGAAACACAACAACCGCAGCCATGGCAACAAAAGCAAACGTGCAGCATAAAGTAACATGTGCAGCCGCGTGTTCACGCCGTCTCCACCTCTTCATCCACAGTTTGTTCTTTTTTCTTCCTGGATTTTCAGTCAAAAGTCCAAAAACTATCATCACCAGTTCTTCCTGCCCGTCGGCCGCCATGTTTGTTTACTCTGAAGTCGCATTTGACAGCCTGAGATTCTGTGAGATTTGCAGCTGTGAGAGTCGGACTCTGGTTGTTGGTGAATGAATGTGTGAGTGTGTGGTGCTGTTTGGGTCAGATCGTTGCTCTGCACACTACAGGAACAAAACTGTTCAATCTGTTGTTATCTGTCTTCATGTGTGGCTCTCTCACATTTTACACATCTGTTAAGATGTTTAATGTGGACCAGGCTTAAGGCCGTAACTGCATCTTGTAAGAAGTGTCGGTGATACCAGTGAGCACCGGCACACTTCGGGACAATGTCTTGCCCTCGTGCTGAAACACCGTCAGCTGCTCTGCTTTCATTTCATGACCTCAGTCCCAAACTTTCTTTTTTAACTTTACTTTTTTTACTTGAAAGCGATTAATTTCCAGCTTCTATTTGCATATTTGTCCTGAGGTTAAAATAGCTCAGAATACATTAGTGTTTCGAGTGTATGCAAAGCAGCTTCTTACACGTACAGAGTATATCACAAGTGGAGCAGACATGCAAATGTTCAATAAAACTGTGATTTTAAATATCTCAGAATAAACAGAAACATTTAGCAGGTCTGTAACTTCTGGACAATCTTCAGTCAGATCTCGTCTCCAACAAGACACTGAGACGCCCGAGGTCGTCCAATCTCTGTGAGTGAACAGTGTGTATCGTCTCTCGTGTCAAAGGGTCAAATGTCCCCTTTGAGTTATTCAACAGCTCTTTGAACAGTGAAACAGCAATTTACATAAACACACACATGGTTCAGTGTTTGCCCACATGGTGTAGAGATAACATTCACATGTTTACATGTTCAGCTGCGCCCTCACTGAGAGAACATTTCCTAACAATGAAATTATATGATGTATTTAGGAGCAAATTATTCCATGAAACAATCTTTAATCAGACTTTAATGGGGGCGTCGGTGTAGCTCAGTGGTTAAATCGTATGTCCCATGTTCAGACGCTCAGTCCTCGATGTGGCTGCGCGGGTTCGACTCCCACCCTCGACCCTGCTGCGTGTCATCCCCACTGTCCTTTGATTTAAATGAATCCAAACCTTTAATTATTCATTTATAAGAAACCTGTGAAATCAACATATAGTAAGATCTTTGTCATATGTACCTGTATAAGTTCCACTTTAGGTCAATTTAATATTATTAATGAGTTTATAGCTGTAGATGCAGTAAAATTAAGATGTAATTAAGAATTTGTTTTTTATCATTAGTAAACCTGCGTTCCTCATTGAAACCATTACTCTTTCTAAAGACTGTACGGTCAGAAATATATGAAGATTATTGTGGACGTAATGGTTAAATTTTTTTTTGACCACAAGAAAATTAAGTTTCAGACCAGAAAAACGAGCAAATCCAGCTGTCAGTGGTCAAAGAGGAAATTTAGTTCAAGGCAGGTCTCGACTAAAATTATCACTAAATTGCCACATGGAAGAATATTAATTGTTTCCTGAGGATATTTATATGGAAATGTGGCTCTGTCAGATCAAATGAAGGAGTTGGCATGGTGCATGTTTTTATTGTAAGTGTGTCCTGTGACAGAGTGGGACTCACACAGGTTTGGTCTCGTCTCGGTCTGGGTACACCCTGTTCTTGGTCGTGAGCTGGTCTGGGTTTACGTGGTCTTGACTACAACACTTCAGTGCACACATACATTTAGGCAGCGTACAGCAATGCTGCTTCTAGGATTTCAGCACCATGGTCAGTGGACAGCTCCTGAATCTCTTCTACTGGAGCCAGAGCAGACACAGACATACAAAGACACACACACACGCACACACACACACACACACACACGCACGCACACACACACACACACAAAGACACAGGCACACAGAGCTTCACAGCATGGTACACACAAAACACACAGCCGACAGCATCGACACAAAGGTTTTGTCCGCGTCTCGCTGCCTGTCTGACCTCACTGACTGAGTTTTAGACAGAAACACAGACAGGCCAGTTCGTCTCTCTTCTCCTTCTGTCTTCAGTGGAATCACTTCAGGGCGCTCAGGTCTGCGCTTATTGTCAGCTGGGAGTCAGAGAAAACGTCTCACATCCAGGAGAGTATTGGTTTGGTCTGATTTATGCAACACAGCTTTAAGGCCAAGGTTAGCTGCAGTGCAGGGGCAGACAGGAAGTGTGAATGCTCACACCTGACTGGTAAAGAAAATGTGAAATGTAAAGTCTGTTAGTCATTTGGACCCAGTAAGTAATAACGTATTTTAATCACAATATAATAAATATTCATTAAAGTGGATGTGATGCTATTTTCTATGTTCTAACCAGCAAAGTTGAGCTAATATAAATCAAGTTTTCTGGACTGGAAGAACATCATTTTGTAATTGTCTTTTTGGAGGCGACGATTTTACACAGTTTGAGTGATTTTAGGATTGAAGTAGTGAGTATTATGGTCTGTTTTTATCCCAGAAACCTTGTGTTTGAAGGGCACGTCTCGTTGCACTGTGACTTTAAGTGGGTTGCTAGCTGTGACATCATCTGCGCCAAAATGAGCAGGAAGGCTTGATACCCCTGAGTGATGTTATTTAAAGTTGGATTAAAGTTAGAGATTATACCTTTCTTTCTTTGATGCAAGAACATGTGGATGTTGTATTCATTTAAGAAACATACCTTCAAATAGGTTAGACAGAAAGGCCAGGCCATACTGGATTTTTTAGCTGGCCTAGGAGTATAGAGGGATAAATAAACCGCAGTAAGAGTCGAACCAAGTTGAATCCAGGGTAAGCAGAAGACCATACGCGACGTTAGTTACTCTCTCAGCCATCACTGACAGAGGTCCTGCCCTCTGTCTGGATTCTCTGATTTTGTTGTTTGGGCTGTTTCTGGTCGTCAACCTTCGGTCGGTGGTGTGTAACCCTCGCCAACAGCCTGCAGGTCTGTGGTTGGTTGAGGCTGAGCTACACTCAGAGCAGAGACGCCACAGATGACAGGGTGAAGTCTGGCTTTGCACGAGCAGGGTTCTTTTGAGGTGAGAGCTGGTTTATTGGTTCTTGAGTGAGTAACCATGAAAATAGTCTAACATTTGTAAAAAAAGAACTTAAAAATGACTTTGTTGTTGTTGCTAATGCAGCATTATAACCTTTATCACCGCACACTGTCGTTTCCATGGTAAAATACTCTCCTCTCTTGGACACATGGCTTCGCTCCAGTTCTTGCCTCAGAGTATCTTTTACCCTCTGTGCCTTTTGTTTTTTTGTCTTCTAGCTGTACAGAACACTTTAGTGCTGACAGTGAAGTTATTGATCATTTTGTCCTGCTAATTTATTCTGATCAGTCTCCTCTGGCCACACAGGCTCTGAAAAGCTTTTTTTGTTGTTAAGATGAGTCCTCAGTAAACAGGAAAGCAGACCTGAACACTTTATTACAATAAGGAAATGCCTCCTCTCTGCCTCTCCTGCTTCTGCTGAGTGTTTGTTTTTCAACTGAATTTGATTCGATTGGCTCGCTGTATCATGTCTCTCTTGGCGGCAGTGTCCGTCCACACAGCCAGGTTTCATAGTGATTCCTGAGAGAAGTTAGTAAATAGAGAAGGAGGTTGTGTATGCTGGCTGTGAGATGGAAATACACACTGGAAGCTTCCACTAAAGTCAGCGTTCTGATTGCCGACGGCGGCTCTGTTGACGCACCAGCAGAGTCGCTGACAGGTGGCACGCTGCAGCTCATCCTACGACAGCTTGCTCAGCCTCCCAGACAAGCTTTTCAAGCATTTAAAAATCCTTAAATGAGGACTAAATTCTGTCAGAGGCAAATGAAGAGGGAGGGTTGTATAATATTATGATGGATGGCACACAAATGGCACCTGCTTCTTACACTAAACAGCCTCAAGGGAGTGAGCTGCCACATGCTTTGAAAGCTGTGCGTTGTCAGTTTGTCACTGCAGGGATGGCTGCAGGGATGTTTGTGAAGGTACAATCTGTGTGTGAGTCTTGGGGATAGAGGCAGGGTTAGTCCTGAGCTTCATTTATACTGCAGTGTGAGAGGAAGGCACGCTAAAGCGAAGAAAACTGGCTCCACCAGCTTCCCTCGGCTCCCCGCAGAGAGTTTAACTGCGATGCTTCACAAGTTCTCTTAAAGGCCAGGGGTCATTTATTCTCCTCTCATGCATAACACAGCGGAGGAAATGCTAAACTGGCCAACAGATGCTGAGCCCAGCCACTGGACCTGTTATTCTCTCAGTGCGAAGATTCAAATGAAGAGGAAAAGTGGATCTCCTGATGTGTTCTGTGCCGACTCTTTATTCCTCCTCTTACATAACAAACAGACAATCCTTGTGATGTATTCTTCATAGCAGAGACCGTACAGTGCAGCACCTGATGTCTTCATATGACTCCACGTGCTTAATTTGCCAAACAACAGAATTACATGAAATGTTTGATTTATTGTGTCTTTCTTTTCAAGCTTTCAGTCTTCAGGGCCTGTTGTCATGTGAGATAAATCCTTGTCAGCTGCGTTGGGCCTGTAAGTTATCAGTGGGAAACCTCTGTATGATGGATGAGCTGTGTATCGTCTGGAGAGCTAATGCTTCTCCTCTGGGACCGGCCTCCTGCTGTTACCAATAATGACAAATAAGAGGCGAGCAATCACAGTGAGAACAGAACATCTCCCAGCTCCCGTCAGACTGCTGTCATTACTGAAGCCGCCGCGCTGTGGGGGCTCTGTTACACTCGGTGTGTCGTACTCGGGGACAGAGACAACACGAGGGAGGCAGAAAGAACAACACTGAAAACTGTGAAGCGCGAGGGGCAGCGAAGCAGTCAGAGACACAGCGGGGAGGGGATTGGAGCCACAGGAAAAGTAATTCATCTTCTCCTGAAACACAACAACATGATGACAGTGTGAGGCGCTCAGTGTCACACATGTCAGGTGTGGAACAACATGTCTGACACTGCAACAGTGAGGTGAGCTATTCCACAAATGTTCATTAAAATGCAACTCAGTGATGACCGGAGTCTTCCATCAGGATCGTATTACATTATGTTCTCTCTGGTCTGGCCCGGCTCTACGCTTCAGCCTCCAGCCTCAGATTGGCTCCGTCAGGGCTCTGTGGTCAAGTGAGTGATAATAGATATGCAATGCCTGGTTTGACCTTCAGAATACAGCGCTAAAGTTAGCGATTATAAGACTTAAACTTTCAACAATAAGATCTCTGACGTTTTCCACACGCAACAAAAATTAAAGTTATGAACTGGTTGCAGTTTGGTTATGTTGAGGAGAAAGATTTTGTTTCGGAGTTTTTCTACCTGAGAGCTACTGTGTCTTTAAACACTAGTTTGATTACATACTGTACACTAACACAGAAGCTGTGTCTCAATTCAGGCGCTGCATCCTTCGAAGGACGCGGTCTCCGGAGGATGAGTCATTCGTAGCCTGTGTAGACGCTGAGGCCGAACTGACACAAGACGGTCTGGTGTACGAAGGATTTCCTGTTAGCGTCACCAGCTGTTTCCACCCCTTGGGCCACCAGACGCATCTCCTGTTGCCTAGCAACAGGTAGCTAGCGGGCTAACTAGCTAACATACCTAACGTCTCGTAACTGAATCTATTATTTTACAGATAATTTGAAGTTTTAAGGCCCATTCTGTTTTTTTTGTTGTTTTTTTAAAGATTATTTTTTGGGCTTTTTTGCCTTTAATTGACAGGACAGCTGAAGATAGACAGGAAATGCTGGGAGGAGAGAGCAGGGGACGACATGCACCAAATGATCGGCAGACTGGGAGTCGAACCTGCGATCAGTGCAACGAGGACTGTAGCCTCTGTATATGGGGCACCTGCTCTACCAACTGAGCCAAACCAGCGCCCCAGGCCCATTCTGTTTTTAACATTTGTATCTCTAGCTGTTCAGTTGAGTTGAATCGTTTCGAAAAACATTTAAAGTGTATTCCTCGGCCGCTCGAAAGTCCAGGTCTCGTTTGAATAAGTGCGCAATGAATCTTGGGATTTGTCGGGCCACGAAGGATGCACCCCATGGATCCTTCGTGGTGCGGGAAAGGGAGGACACATTTGTCGGCAGCATCTGAAGGAGCCTCTGAAACAGGACAGCCTTCGACACGCCGCTGTGACGCAATCAGCCTTCAAATACGTCCTGAGAAGGAAGCGGCTCTGTCCTTACCTGTTGTTGTTTTCTTTAAAGATTATATTTTGGGCATTTTGTCTTTATTAGATAGGACAGCTGAAGAGAGGCAGGAAGTATGGGGAGGAGAGAGTGGGGGATGACGTGCAGCAGGGGGCCGAGGGCGGGAGTCAAACCTGCAGCTGCTGCATCGAGGATGACAGCCTCTGTACATGAAGCGTCTGCTCCACCGACCGAGCCAAACCAGCGCTCCGCTGTTGTGTTTGATTATGGATTGATTAAATTACCTTCACTGTTGTATATTTGTTGTTAATTTTTATGGCTTTTAAAGGCCCCTCTCTGGACGGGGATAGAGGCTGCAAATGCTGTGGTGTGTGGTGTTGGTTTCCATGCTTCATACTTCTCCCCACACAAATAAACATAATATTCAATAAAAAAGGGACCTCACAAAGACTGAAATCATAGATATATTTATTTTTTCTCTTCTAAGCTGAATGGAGTGAAATGATCTGCCGGAGCAGCAGGATGATTTAGCTAAAAATGTTCTTTAACAAGTTTAATAAGTCTGCATACAAAACAAAAACTCCCTCGCCCAGCCTGTTATCTTTCCTCCGTACTGTTCCTCTCTCGCTCCTTAATTGCCAGCCTGTGATATGTGACCTGCGCTGTGTGCAATGATCCAAACATCACTGCAAATTGACGAGACAGAATTCACGACGGGCTCGGTCCACACTCCGTGTCACAGGCTTAATTGCCGCGGTCTCGGCAGGACGGTGGGCCGCTGCAGTTTTATTAGAGGGCAGACAGCCCCCTTCACCAACATCCCACCCCCCTCCTCTCCCCCATCCCACCCCCCGCCATCCTCCGCCCTTCCCCTGGCCTTGCAAACGCCCGGCTAAGATCCAAGATGAATTCAGGAACAGATCTGCCACTCAGAGGAGTCTGGCTCTCCCCAGGCGGTGAGGAGGAAGAATTAATTGGGAAGTCTGTCTGCGAGAGTCGAGGACGATCAGCCTTGATTCAGAGCCAACAAAAGTTCTGCACATAAGTGACCTCCATAAAGTTATATAACGGCAGCAGTACATTTTCTGACTACTTCTGTGAACCATCACTGCGTTCTTCTTTAGAGCCGTCAAACACCACAGAGTCAGAGAGAACCGAAGAGTCTGCAGTGATCATTACAGAGCAACTAACCGAGGAGATAAAGAAAGAAATGATTTAGTTTAACTAAACCAGCTTCTTTTCTTATTTTTATTACCAAAGTGTCGGCTGTTGGTGCTGCTCGAAATGAGCTTGCTCTCCTCCAGGTTCTCCGTTAGTTACACGTTCATCACTTCCTGTCTAGACTGCTGTAACTTAATCTGCTTAACCAAACAGAATCTTTCCGGACTTTGTTTGATTCAAAATGCTGCTGCGAGTCTCCTCACTTCTTCTAACAAAAGAGGACATAATTCCAACTTTAACATCATTACACTTGTTTCTGCATGTTAGATGTACTCAGGGGCCGGCCTCGGAGCGCATCATTGATTGTTTAATCCCATTAAGTGAAACTGTATCCTGAGATCCTCCTGTGAGTCTGTTTGAGAGATTTCAAGACGTAGATGTGAAACTAGAGGTGAGCAGGTCTTTGCTTTCAGGGAACTGTCGCTCTTGAATCTTTTACCAGAGTAGATCAGGTGAGCTTCGGCTGTGGCCTCACCTCCGAACCCCTCCCATCCACCACCACCGTCCCATCCACCTTATCTTCTTATCCCCCCTGTTACCCCCCTGAACCAGGAAAAGGTCAGTACGACAACAGATGTAGAGAATGTCACTTTAATGTCACAGATAAACCAAATCAAATCATCAGTGTTGTCGGCTGAACTCGGACAGCAGCAGCACTTTGTAGATATGCTGGAGAGACAGAAACATCAAGAAGCAATCAGGAGGTAATTGTCGGGAAAGCTTTAGAAAGAGTGCAAAGATAGAGACGAGGAAAATGGATTAGAGAAAAACAACAAGTACAAATGTAATTATGGTGTTAAAGCTGTTCACAAGACGCATCCAGGGAGATTTACAGATTATATACTTACAAAGACCGTTGCTCAAAATGGAACAGCAACAGAAAAATAACTCTTCTGTCTGGGCACATCTGAGGTCAGCGGGGCGGCTCCAGCAGCTAAGGGGACACTGTGATGTTTACTGATAGAAAAACATTGAGCACCTGAGACAAAGCCATGTTTGAAGCCTGGAGTTGTTTTTATCTGCATGGCACAATCTGTGCAGCCGAGTTAGACGGTAGACTGGCTGCAGCTGAAGACGAGTCCTGCATGGACCTTAAAGTCAGACCCGAACATGCCCCATACCTGTGACTGGTTTTACTAATCACGAGCGTCAAACCCTGCAATGTTTTCATTTCACCGTAGCTGCTCCACTTTCACAGTCTTGTTGTTGTGCATGCTGGCTCACTGTAACAGTTTCATGGCTGCACATGCGTCGGTTTCTCTTGTGTGTCTAATGCATCATGCAATGAATCATGCAGAAGGAAAAACAGCTCGCACTTTCAGGCAGTCTCCCCCTGAGGGCCTCTGTGGTGCTGCACTGCGCTGTTCACACAAACACTGGTGGGAGTCATTGTTTGGACTTTTTGCAGATCATCATCACAAAACTGTTCAGATGCAGAGCAAACATTTTGTACATCCAAAGGTTGTAAGAGGAGGGGGTGTAGACACGGTTACAGCAGCGTTTTAAAACGAACACAATCTCCCTCCAGACGATCATCATTTCAGATCTCATCTCCATCCATCCCAACACGCCTGGAAACGCCTGCACACTGGGCAGGTGTGTGCGGCTGTAAACCCAAAGCAGGGACGGGTTCTTTCACCCAAAACAGCAGCACTTCATAACGCCTCAAAACGCCGCTGGACACTAACATCGTCCCTCTTGCACATTTAGGCAGCAGTATTATGAGATACAGATTTATCTGCACATCAGCAGCTCCTGTAATTAATCATTACTTTGGGAAAGGGTCATGTCTTAGGCGCTCAATGAATCTGGGGTGAACATATAGAAACTAGTAAGACCAAATCATCCATCCTTAAGTTTTTGCTTGAACACATTCAACCTCAGAGTTTGCAAGAGAAAACAGGGTCAGCAGTGTTTCCAAAAGTTCCTGTTTTAGTGTGAACAATTGTTGCAAGCGATGTGTGTGGATGTAGCATAACGTTGGTCTAAACATGGAGAGAGAGAGGGTGAAATAATCTCAAATCCAGAAGAACAACTGTTTTTAGCATTTGAAGACGCAAGGGGAGGTGGTTTAAACGTCTGACTCAAATGCCCACTGGATGCACCTGTAGGGTTTTGCAGGAATATCCAGTTTTGTGTGTCGTATGTCTGGAGAGCAAATGTTCAGTGTGGAGCTTTCTTTGTTTCGGTATTCAGTTGTTGCTGTTATTTTGAAAAGTGTCAACCAGTCCAGCATGTTGCAAACGGCTCCGTAAAAGAGCAACACTCAGCATCCATTTAATGATCAATATAAACATCAGGTGATTGGTTGATAAGAAGATGGGTGTGTTTGTGTTAGCCGCTGCAGCCACACTGAGCTACAGCACACCTGACACTATCACCAGCTCCTTTCACTTCTTATCTCAGTCTCTGAACTCCTGCCCGAGACCCCTGGAAGCTCCGTCTGCTCCCCTCCCCTCCCTAGTTGTCATGGTAACCTTACACTGTCCTCAGGTAGCTCCAGTCGCTGTGATCAGGGTCTCGTTCCCGCCAGCACTCGATCTGTCAGCCTGCACAGCGGGGGGTGGGGGTGGGGGGGGGGGGGGATGAGGACATGTGCTGTTGGATTTGGAAAAGGTGGCGCACCTGCCTCACAAAATTACACTGTGTTTACATCATAGGTGGTGTCACATGGCAAGACGGGGGCTTCTGTTCAAACTGTGTCGTGGCACACTGAGCTAGAGCGGTGTGTTCAATGGGAAGAAGACTCGGACACAGCTTATATACAGGAGCTGTGTGACTAGTGTTGAAAACCCAGATGCAGAACACAGAGACTGAGGCAGGTAATTAGTGCAAAGAAGATTTTATTCACTTTACTTTCAAGTAAGTGGGTGAGTCATTTGGTCAGTGAGTCCTGAGCCGGGGGGTGGAGCAGAGCAGAATCCAGAGGTCCAAGTGAGTGCTGCTGATCCGGGTGAAATGCAGAAGATTCAGGAGTGGAACGGAGGCAGGAGTTGGGCCGAGCACGGCTGCAAGAAAAGGAGAACAGGTTTGAGTAAATCATTCAGAAACAGGTAAGACATTTCAAAAGAACGGCTGGAACCAGACTGACTGAGAAAACAGAGTCTACCATCTGGCACAGGGTGAAGTTGAAGCCTAGTATTTGTTGCAGCGTTGATTGTAGATGGTTTGCAGCTGCAGCCCAACACTTGCACACCTGTTCCCACTCCTGTAATCAAGCACACACACACACACACACACACACACACACACAAAACAGAAACTTGCTATGATGAGGTAGAGGGCATGACAATCAGATTTTTAACTGTGAATAAAAGTGGACTGAGAATAGACCCTTGTGGAACCCCTAATTACCCTAATTAGGTCACGCTAGCAGCTATGTTATATTTCTATCTGGAGTCTTGGGCATAGAGTAAGTTAAAGTCCTATTTTTTCAGTAATATAACATGACCATTGGTATCAAATGCTAATCAAATGTCTATTAATAATATTGATGACTGTCTAAGGCATGAACAATATCAGATTTGTAATAAAACTTTCAAACCGCCTGATATTTGTTCTTCAAACGATTTGTTTTCCAGTCCTGCGAGCACAAACTAATCCAATTTCTATTCAAACCAATTTGCCGCTCACATTTCATAATTTAGAGCGAATGAAAGTGGCGAGACAACTAAATAAGTTTCTCATTATTTGTACCGCTCGCTCCTCCAGATTGAGCATAATGAGACGTTATGAGTCAGTAATTACAATAATGTCCTAATTTATCAGCAGGTAATGGTGGAGAGGCGTTTTTTTATCACAACCAATTTGAAAAGCGGCTGTCTGGATTCGCTGTGATTGTGGTTTCTCATTTTCTTTCCCTTTTGCATCTGCTGTTCTCTTTATTTCATTTGTGTAGCTTCAGATGCTCTGTCTTTTAACCCGAGGATCTGTAACTATTACAACCGACAGGAAGGGTAAGGACGAGGAAATGCACTTTATGCCCTCCTAAAGCCATACATCACAGCTCTGTCTGGTTTTGACAGTGTTTTTCTTTTTTTTGTTGGTTGCCTTTAACCAAACAGGAAAACAAAACATCAAAGGAGATGGGGGATTGGGCTCAGATTGAATTCTAGACTCTGCTTGCTTTGTCCTTTTTCTGCCAATATAAATGCTGTGTTGTGGGAAAATAAGCCATTAAGCAATTTAAAGATGGGGACATAGTAAATGTTCATCAGAGGATGAAAGAAAACAAAGCCAAGGATTTTTTTCCTAAAGTGATAAACCTTTTTTTGTTTTGTTAACGGCCTAACATCACGAAACACAAAGCCACAAAACACCACTATAAAAACAGCCGCTTTTACCTCGTGCACAATGAGAGTTGCCAGTTTCCTGCTGACTCCACGGGTACGTCTGTTTATGTTTTATTGTTTGACTTTCATGTTTTAAAAGGTTAGTTGAGATCCAACGAAGTATTAAGTTAACATCCAGTAACACAAATGAAGTAGTCAAAGTAGTAACAGCATAAGACCAGCAACTCTTAAAATCGCTGTTTTTCATAATGGAGTCTGGTGTGTTTGCAGAGAGCGATGTAACGTCTGTTTGTGGTTAAAACAATCATCTTCCTCTGTAACAAAAAGGTCTATCTCTGTAGGGATCCTTTCTGTCATGTTGTCACACACTTAGAATAACAATCTGAGCCTGTCAGTGGAAACAACAAGAACTTTTAGTGGACGACCTTTGATCAGGTGTAACAAAATATAAAAAATAGTTCCCTCCACATTCTTCATTCAGCTCTCAATTCAACACTCTGCTTCTTGTCATTGGTCCGATCCTTGTAGCTGGTTTCTTAGTCTCCTCATAGAAAGATTTAAAGAGCTAAAAGCAGAATCCTCCGGGGCTCCTTAATAGCTCTTTTATTTGGTGCTGTGTTATTATGCTTAATGTGCATGTGGCTTCACGTCCTGAAGAGTCTATTCTGTGACTTATTTGTTTTCGCTTTAATCCGCTAGGACAATAAATAATTAGTCCCTCTGCTGTACAAAGCAAATGGCTGTGGCTGTAATAACACACACCCTGCATACTGCAGCCATATTCTCATTTGCATCTATTAAAGGAGAGTGTATGTGCACCTTTCTCTGCAGCACTTCAATGAATAAATTCTAACATGGTGCCAAAATCTGCCCCTGCTGCGATCCAATCGCACTCTGCAGCCACATGACTGACTGTGTCTCCACTGTGAACATCTGCAGCTGCAGATCCTTTGATACCACTATGTTAATGACCGGCACTCCAAATATAACCCAGTTAGACTTTAATTAAATGCAAACCACACACACGGCTTTGCTCTACATACTGCACTCATTCATCACAGCTTGTCACGGAGGGAAGAAGAACAAGGTGCACGGACACTCCAACATCTGCTTCAAAAATATGTTGTACCTGGTTGAGACGTGTTCAATTCTGACAGATGATGAAGAGTCCTGCAGAAACTCCATTTAAGGAAGACAGGAGTTAAACTGCAGACTTATTTGGTCAAAAAACGTCTTTGCAGTTCCTCTGCTGGCCACTTGAGGCTGTCTCTTAAAGTGAGTCAGTCCCCATAGAGCCCCATGCAGCCAACCGTTACGTCATGTGTTTCATTTTCTTGATTAGAAGCATCCAGAGGCCTTTTTGGCCGGCGCCTTTTGATACCGACAATTATCAAGAAAACTATGAGAGGTTTCAGACTAATCTGCATTCAGGAGTTGGTCGGCATTGGTCCGGTTAAGGTGAGGTTCCTTTCTTTGTAGCTGAAGGTAGGTTCAGTCATGCTAGTCTAGTCTTTTTATGTATTAGTTTTTCTTGTACCTTTTCTCTTGGCTCCATTTCAATTTGTCTCTGTTGAAGAGAAGAAGAAAGTCAGGTTAAAGGGTCCAGATAACTCTGATGGAATCAGAATCAGCAGCTGCAGCAGACAGAGGACTCTGCGGTGTGTGTGTGTGTGTGCGGCTGCAGGAGGACAGAGCTCCATGTACACAGAGGTAACACTTGGCTCTCAGCCGTGTTGGCATGTTGATGCACTTTATTCAGCCTGAAGGTGTTCCTAATTTAAAGTCTCCATCATCATCATCATCATCATGAAAACCTCCTCCCACCCACCTCTGTAACGTTCTAGCATCACTCAGAGAACTTTAACTGACCTACTTTTTACCCCCGTCTGAGTTTTAAAGTTTGAACAACACTAGTTATCTCTCCGACCTGTGTGTTATGTAATGTTGCACATACTGTCCTCGCAGAAAAGCACGTTTCCATAATTTATAGTGTTTGTAATGAAGAGCATTGTTATGTAAGATTAGTGCCGGCTTGCCAGTTTGAGCGACCCGAGATGTGAAAGAGCGTGAAGAGTAACGTCCCAGGAGGCTGTTAGATGTGAGGCTGGCTGCATGCTGCCAGCTGAGACAGCACATTACCACAGCACAGCAGAGACAACAGGAGAGCATCTGCAGACTGCACATCAGGGCTGCAGACTCCAGTCTCAGGTCCTGCCTCTAGTCTCACCCTAACATCGGATTGCTCGACCACTTGAGCGTGTTTTTGGGCTTGAAATCGACCTCTGACTTGGATGTGTCTCTACTTCCCGTGTGTTGGGTTTGTACTTGTCTTTCTGTTGTTTCTAGTTTTGACTCAGACTTGTCGGGTCGACTTGTCTCATGAGGGTTTGGATTCAGACTTATGTATAGCTCTGTTCGACCTTTGGTTCTGACTGATCTTGATGGATGTTGGTGGGTGTTTTAACTCTTTTCCCTGTCTCATTAGTTTTGAAACTCAGACCTGTCTTGATTTTACCCAAAGGATGTCTTGACTCTGACTCTCTCGTTCGTCTCAGTGTCTTGACCTGGAGTTGTCTCTCTCTTGTGGGTGTTACGGCTCAGACTTGTCTCGGCTGTCAGAATATTTGACCTACCCTGCAGGTGCTTAAGATTCCTGAGCCACTGCTCAAGGCCATTTTTTATTGAACTAAGACTGGCATTAAAGGCCTGCATTTAAAATATTCAGGAGTGATATTTCAAAGTGTCATTTGACAATAATACGGAGAGAATTCAGGAATTTTTGTGCAGATTTTTGCCATGAAAGTAGAAAGACGTGGGCAGCATGTTTCCAGCTGTTCCAGAGGGAGAAGAGGAGGGAGCTTCATAAGGAGAAGAGACAGAATATACACGATGACCATTGGGAGAGCCTCTCACACACACACACACACACACACACACACACTGCAGCTCCATTGTGTTTCTCCACCTCAAACTTTCTCTCTGACCTCTTTCTCTGACTTTCACCTTCCACTTCTGTACGACTTTCTCCCTCTTTGATAAGGTCTCTCTCTCTCTCTCTCTCTCTCTCTCTCCCTCTGTCTGTCTGTCTGTCTGTCTGTCTGTCTCTCAGCGATCAGTCACACTGTCTGCTCGGCGACTGTCCTGAGCTTTGCAGTGCACCTTAACCTAATGAAGTACTTGGCTGGATCAAGCACTCACTGCATTATTCATCATGATCCCCACCCCCATGCGCACACACACACACACACACACACACACACACACACACACACACACTGGCACCAATGTACGATCTGACAGTTCCTCATTAAACTTCGATGAGCCCGCCCGTCGGGTTGAGAATCCCACAGTTAACCGAGTCTGACCTCTTCTGACTTCTTTCCACCACTCTTCCTCGACACCTCCCTGCAGGTGGAGCTGACGCTCTCATCCTCCTCCTCTCACTTTCCTCTCCTCTCCACCTCATAGCTTTCTTCCCTTACCTTCTACCCTCTCACCTGTCACCTTGGATCCTCTCTCATCTCCATCTTGTGGCAGCCGATAAAAGAATAGCAGATAATAAAAATCAATGCTGTAAAGGTGTTAGAATATCACCCTGAACAGGTGATGAAAATGTATAAAACCTGCTTCAGGGATTTCCATACATAGACAGATCAGTGTCTAACTGACTGGCACATAATGCAGCGAACTGTTTTTATTATTTTATTCCAAAAGGTGCAGAAACGCTGGTGAGAAAATGCAAAGGTAGGAGACACGTACGCAATTAGATTTCCATATTTTGCTACCAGTATTTTTAGAGCAGTTTTCTTTCCCTGTGTGTCGCAGTGTGTCGATGAACGACCGTCGCCATAGAGATGATTCCTAAAGACTCTGCAGACCTCGTGAACTTCCCTGCAGGGCCTCCATCACGCTAAAATGTTTTAACCCCTTTACACTTCGAATGGCAGTGAACGACAGTCCAGTTTTGTTTTATGAGCAGCTTCAGACAATTTAACATCAGCTGCAGCCATGTTGGTTGAAAGATGCCTTAAACCCGCCCTATACTTGATCATCGATTGTGATTGGCCCGACCTGAATCAGGTCAGATGGAAATCTGACTTGGTGGAGGACCAGACGTAGCTGTCACAGCAAATAAAAATGTGCGTGCAGATTTGTCTTCGCGTAAAGCATCTGACTTTGTTACAGTAACAGGAGTAAATGTTCTTCCTGACTTCCAGCCGTGCATAACAGCCCTCACTAATGCAATCATAGACGATGGGTTATTTGGTTTGAGATTAAATCCCAGAGCCAATTGAACAACAAATGATGTTGTAACATCAGCCGGGCCTCTGACTGTGGCATTGATTGAGTCACGCTGCCTCTGAAATGACTCTTCATTATTTCTCTGTTTCCTCTCGGTGATCCGTCTTGTTCGAGCTCGAGGCTCGGGGCTTCACTCAAAACAAGCTCCAGGGACGGATCGCAGTCCATTAAGCTGCCAGTGAAAAACAATGTCTCTGTGTTTGAGCGCTGACATCCACAGTTAACCCTTCACACGCCAGAGAGCCATGTGGAAGAATCACAGGATGGAGCAAACAGTGAAACATCATTATATTAATAATTATCCGTCATTTGCAAGTTGTTGCCACCTTTGCCCATGATTAGCATGATGTTGGCATCACCAGATGTTTGTCTCACTGAAATGTCATTATCAGAGCACACTGACAGAGCAGCAGCTGCACACTAAAGTTTCCACTCGTGTGCTTTAACTGAATATCTGTAATTTAGCAGAAGGAAGGTTCATAACCGCTGGCCCACAGATAACGACTAACGACGAATGTGTGGAGAGCAACGATCTGACCCAAACAGCACCACACACTCACACATTCATTCACCAACAACCAGAGTCCGACTCCCACAGCTACAAATCTCACAGAATCTCTGGCGCTCAAACGAGACTTCAGAGTAAACAAACATGGCGGCCGGCGGGCAGGAAGAACTGGTGATGATAGTTTTTGGACTTTTGACTGAAAATTCAGGAAGAAAAAAGAACAAACTGTGGATGAAGAGGTGGAGACGGCGTGAACACGGGCTGCACATGTTACTTTATGCTGCACGTTTGCTTTTGTCGTCATGGCTGCGGTTGTTGTGCTTCCTGCTTCAGTCAGCTCGCTTCCTGATTGGCTATCGTTTGGTTCCACGTGACGATCCACAGAGAGCGTGCCCGGCTGTCCTCTGGGTTCCCCCACACAACAGGGTATCAGATCGTAAATATTGAACATGTTTAATATTTGAAATCGGTGCGGCCACGATGTGATTCCGAGCTGATCGGAGGTAGTAAAATCACTCTGCTCATCGCTCACACCACAGGAACATCTGCAGAGATCATCCATCAAACAATCAGGGCTGTGACTCTTTATCTGAAGGAGGGAATCAGGCCCAAAATCAGCTTGATTATCTTGTAGTGTGTTCCCGCCAAAGTTTATCTTTCCATTATCAGCCGACTTTGAGGAGAATGTGACAAGACTAAAGAATAAATCACGCAGCAGGAACTCGCATTAGTTTGTCTTATCGCTGCTTCCCGCTGCACGAAACATTTCTCTGTCTAGACTTGTGTCGAATCAGAACTCCTTTTCCTCGTCTTCCTCTCTTTTTGTAGATTTCGGTGGAATTATTTCCTTCAGCCTTCATCATCAATCGTGTCTCTTCTCTTTTTCAAAATGCCACTTCAGCGGGGTGTGAGGTCTTTTCTGACATTTAGAAAGTTGTTTTGTTTTTTGGCATTTCCACACGTTGAATGGATCGAGTCCTTCAGTCGGATCCTCACAAACTTCAGATTTCCACTTTGCTTGTGTTTCAGTCCTGAGATGTAAACATATCATCTTCCTGATGACTCAGACTGTCCTCATGCTAATGCACATAATAATAATACCCTGCTCACCCTCGCTAAAGATAACAACGCTAATGGCACAATAATCAGCTCATGGTCATATACAGAACAATGAAAGTGCTGAGGCAGGCAGGAGCCATTACTGTAAGTGCTGATGTCATGGTGTTTGTGTAAACTGGTCTCTGGCTGCAGATGCTTAAAGAGCTGCTGGGAATCAGGTTTGGGTTTATTCTATCGAATCTGCTCAAACTTGTCTGCTTTCATATATTTGTTTTGTGGCCTTGGAGAGTCACAGGTTTCTTTTTTCTCGCCTTGTTGCCTTTTTTATGAATCGTTTGTCTCCGTGTAGACTCCCTCAGCCTGTTGGTGCCCTGCAGTATTAATCAGCTGTGTTTTCGTGCTGTACAGATATGAACAGGGTTACAGCTGCTGGTATGAAAGCGTCTCTAAATTGACCTGAATTGAACACAGCTACTCCCACAGTGGAGCATCGGGACCTCTATCAAAGCGAGCACAGATTTAATTTGAAGCAGAACTTAAAAACTTAACTTGGCACATTTATTCTGACGTGAGCACTCTCCTGAAGAGTCACCTGGATGTGACATTTGAAAGGATAAAAGGCTGATTTTTAACTTCACAGGCGGTTTACCTGTCACACTCAGCCTTTAAAAACAGTTTGTGTAACCTGGGTCTTCTTCAGCCCTGGAGAGGTTCTCTTCAGTCTGAGAGAATGACTCCAAAGTGACCTGAAAATGACATCACACAGTGTCTCAGTTTTACTTGGGGATGAAATATTTTCTTTGTTAAAAACTGGCAGCATGAAGCCGTGAGCGCTGACCAAGTAAGGATCCAAAACACAGAAACTATCAAGTTGCATTCAAGGTGTTTTTAAACTAAACAAAAGCCTTCAGGCTCTGCTGCTTTGATTTCAGCCGGCCTTTAAAAAACATCTTTCTCACAAGTCTCCAAACTTTTCAAAAGGGCACTAAAGTGAATCAATATCATCCCACAGTGTAAGTTTAAGGCCGGAGATATACGTGCTTTTTAACCTTGTGTTCACGTACACAACCGTCTGCGTCATGAACGGAACTGTTCTCATACTTGTGCACTACGCCTGTTACTGGAGGACACCTCTAGAGGGCGCACCAGAGGGCTCAGGCCGTATGCAGCTACTGTACATGCGGGATGTAAACAACAGACATGGAGACACTCGAGGAGGTTACTGTGATGTTCATTCTGAAATCACGGCAGAAACGGTGACAATCAGCACCGTCCCCGCTCCGTCTCTCCAACATGTTCCTCCGTGCAGGGACGTAACGCTCCCGGACTTGTTCCCATTTAGTTTTGCAGGTTTCCACGTCGACTTCTTAAACAGAACTTATCTGTCTGCAGCTGTTTGACAGGCATGTTTGTCTCTGTGCAGCGGCAACAACACATCGTATAGATGTGGATCATTGTGGACTTGGTCTATCAGCTCGTCTTCAGAACTTTCTGCCCGCGTACGGTGCATTTCTGAGGATGTGCACAGCTGACGCAAACATGTATTGTTAAGAGCGAGTATATCTCCGGCTATCGAGCACCTGTTCCTGGATTCATGAGAACTCTGTCGTGTTAGTTTGCCTCTGAGACTTCCAGCAGACGCTGAAGCACATCTGGCTGGACTTTAATTATTAGCTGAATCATCCAGGATAAAAAGGATCATTGCAGTGCGTCTGTAAGATAAATATCAGTAGTGTACGTTTTTATTCCCGTGGTGCACCAGCAGTAGACGTGTAAGCTCTGCCGTCAGCCTCCCAGGTGTCAGCTCCAGGACTGAAACCTTCACTGTGCTGCCGGACATCGATCTCATATATAATGTACCTGCATCAAGTGAGGCTGAAGGAAGTCAATAGTACATCCTCCAGCCTTGAGAGCCGGGTTAATAACATACATACTGTCCCTCTGAGGACTCTCACAGAGCGATCGGCTCAAGGTTCAGTTCTTCATCTTATTGGTTTTCTTAATGACTTAATAATGTTTTCTTAAGGGCCTCACACCTGCAGAGTTAGCTGTGTTTAATATGTCACACCAGCGGCGTGGCATGTTTTGGACATTTTGCGTGCATGCTCCAAAAAGCGTTCCAGATGTTTTTACTCATTTTCCGCCCTCAGGCGTCCTCAGGCGTCCTCAGGCGTCCTCTGTCCACTGCTCAGTTTGATTCCAGTTCACATTGGAAGGAAACGTGCGCAGTAGTCTGTGTGTTTAGTAAAGTTTCTTTATCTTTGTGCAGTGAAAAGAGACTCCTTTGAAAACCTGTGAAAGTTCTGTCGATGTTTTAGGGATGAAGTGAGAGGAATCATACTTCTTGGTGAAAGGTTGCTCCCTCCTGAGGATTGTGAAACGATTGAGAAGCAGCAGCAGGAAGCTTTCAGAGGTCTCCTCATCCAAAATAAAACAGTGAATTATGTTTAATGTTATAAGACTGAGTTTCAAGTGCTAGATGTTTTTCACTCCCAGCAGCTGACTTTAATTGAGCGTTTCTTTGTTAGCGTGGCCTTGGAGTCGTCTTTGTGAAAGCAAGTTATATAAGCGACTGACTTCACAAAGACTCGAAACTCAGATCTGACACCAGACTTCAGGTGGATCTCTTAATTTATCCGCTGCACAAAGCTGTTTCTTCTTTACATCCATAATGACTCAACGGTATTGAAATTCAAATTAAGCAGCCGTGATTTCAAACAGCTCGGCTCAGTTTATTGAAGCAGAACATGTTTGCGCTTTAAAGCAATTTAACAGTTAAAAGCACATTTTCAGGGCAAACTCGGCACAAGGTGAAGGACCCTGAAGTTAGCAAAGTTTATATCAGTCTCAGTGTTCACATTTACACTCTCTTCTGAAATATTAAGCAAAACAAGATTTAAAAAATGCGCTCGGTTACACTCTGAACATTGTCCTGTAGTCTGTCTGTGAGATATTTATCGCCGTTATCAGCTCGTCCTCGGTGTTGCACAGATTTGTCTCAAACTCAGATCAGAGTCTCCTTCTGCCTGATCTCCATGTTTAAACGTTCGGAGCGCTCTGATTGCGTTCATGTTGCACTGTCTTGCTGCCTCCGAGCTGAGGGGGGGGGGGGGGGGGGGGGGGGTGAATCTGCAGAAGCCGTGCAGGCTGCAGCCGCAGCAACGACAGGCTGACGCAACGTCTCGACACTGACAAAGAGGTTAGCAGAGACACACACACAGGCATAAAGTTCAGCTGAGACTACAGAGAGGCGACAAACACTGATGCTGATCCTCTTTCACACCTCTCTCAGCCCTGCTCGGGTGTTAATCCGCTCAATCTCCTCCGTCTAACAGCAGCTCCCCTGCTTCTAATGGATCAGTCTCCAGCTCTTAAAGGCCACGAGAGGAGCAGCAGAGATTCAGCCTTAATAATGGAACATAATAAACATTCAGGATGCACAGAGAGAGTACAAAGAGGAGACTTACTGCATGCTGAGAGCAGAGGAGCGTCTGACTGACAGGTGAAGTCACAGGGGGGCTCACTTCAGATATGCATGTCAGTCAGTCAAGAACAGAGCTGCAGAGATTTTTATCTTCTTTTATTCTCTCTGCAGTTTATCCACCTGCGAGGATGTCTTAATCTTTCAGCCAGTTACAATATAAAAATAAAGTGTGTGAAGTCAATAGATGTGTGTTTGGAACGTGTGAAAAGATGGACGATGCGTCTCCACCACACTCGAGGCAGGCGCTGCCATCTTGCGCTGGTCATATTGATTTTATAGTTTGACTCATGTCCCATCTGTTAACATGGAGGAGGCGGGCTTTATGAGCTATACTGCAGCAAGCCAGCAGGGGGCGACAGAGAGGGTTTGGACTCACTTTCAGGGAGCTGTCATGTCGGCCATCTTTCATACAGTCTCTGGTTTGGACGCAAAAGAGCATCTTGCTTCTACATGACCACAATCTTCTACCCGACATGAACAGTTTAGTTTCACATGAGAGATTTCTGTTTGACTCCGACCGTGTGACAGCTGCTCTGATGTGTGCTGATGTTTCCAGGTTGATGTCAGTCAAACCCGATCACACCACATGCAGGCAGACCTGAAGGAGCAGATAAGATGACTTTATTGGCCCAGAATGTGTGCACTCAATTGGCTCGCAGTGTACTGACGTCTGAGAGAAATAGACGTAACAAAGCTGAGCAAATAAAGGTTAAGAAAACGACAAGCGAGGAGAAAATAAACACAGGACCAGCCTTATAAAGAATATATACATGTTTGTGTGGAATGATGTGCAAAGCCCAAATAAGAGAAAATGTGTAAAAAGGCCAAAAGGATGTTTTTATAACACGTCAAGAGTTTGAGCAGAAGTCGTAATCAGTACAAATAAATACTTTTCATTTGTCAGTGACTTGATGCTTTTTATATTTTCAGGATGGTGCATGAAAGATTTGGTCACAATAATCTGAATGTTTGTGTTCATGGTGATAAAGCCACCACAGGTGTAACTCACTGATACACTTTAAAGCTCAGGTGGGCCATAGATTGGCGGTTTGATCCCCAGCTGTGGTCCGAGTACAAAGAGTGTGTGAAGGTACATTAGTTGAGATCTGTAGGTCTCTTCCACAGTCCATTTCTCTTTTATTGGAAGAAGATTCCAGAATAATAAAAAAATCAGCAACATTTAAAAAGTCAATATGATATCAGACAGCTGCATGTCTGGGGCGCCGGTTTAGCGTAGCGTTAAAGCGTCAGTGACCAGATACAGAGGCTGTTAATGCAGCGGCCCCGGGTTCAACTCCAACCCTCGGCCCTTTGCCGTGTGTCACCCCCCGCTCTCTCTTCCCCTGTTTCTGACACTATCCACTGTCCTGTCTATCAATGAAGACATAAAAGGCCAAAACAACATCCAGTAGACGCAGAGCAACACCAGTTACAACTAATAAGAGCTCTGGATGTGTTGCAGAATGTGTTGCAGTGTATAGAACTAGAGCAACATGTTGGACGAATGTAGGTCAGAGTCAGAATATATGTGTATGATAATGTGCAGCTGGACATGACCTGATTCATACTGGCATCACCTGACGGTCTCCTCGCTGCAGCAGCCGTCGCTGCAGGCCGGAAATGAAGCACAAAACACATCAGATTGACTGAGCGGAGCCTAAAGCAGGTCACAAAGTTTATGAATATATTCAGCAGATATATATATATCCACAGTATGATAATGTTTCCTGGAAGGCTGACTTTGTGAATTTTAATATTCCCAACCTCACACTCTGTTTGAATATCATTTTCTGTGGTCAGAGCGGCGTCACAGTCTGACACGCTGCCAGCGACAGAGCGGCAGGGATTACTCTGCGGAGCCTTTAATTTCATTAACATACAATAATTGCCTGCAGGAAGTGACAGACGATAAACCCCATCTGTCTGAACCAAAATGTGTCAACTCTCCTCCTGAACAAGTGGAACAAATACTTTCAGCTGCTGCAGGAAAAGTTGTTAGAGAGGAGTAAACGTCCTGCTTGATATCTCAGGATGTTCAACATGTCCGACTTTAGCCTCCAGAAGCGGCCTGAGCATCACTCATGAAGACAACAGGTCCTGTCCGCTGCTCTTGTCCTGTGTGTGAAGAGACGTCCTGGAACATCACCATTTAAAACAGCTAAATCAGCTGAAGACACTCTCTCCCTCGGGCTGTGGTGTCATACAGACACACAAGGTATTCTTCAGTGTCTGTTTAAAGGTTTCCTCGAGTATCTCTGTAAGGTATCATAGTGTCTGTTTAAAGGTTTCCTCTAGTATCTCTTTAAGGTATCATAGTGTCTGTTTAAAGGTTTCCTCTAGTATCTCTTTAAGGTATCATAGTTTCTGTTTAAAGGTTTCCTCTAGTATCTCTGTAAGGTATCATAGTGTCTGTTTAAAGGTTTCCTCTAGTATCTCTTTAAGGTATCATAGTGTCTGTTTAAAGGTTTCCTCTAGTATCTCTGTAAGGTATCATAGTGTCTGTTTAAAGGTTTCCTCTAGTATCTCTTTAAGGTATCATAGTTTCTGTTTAAAGGTTTCCTCTAGTATCTCTGTAAGGTATCATAGTGTCTGTTTAAAGGTTTCCTCTAGTATCTCTTTAAGGTATCATAGTTTCTGTTTAAAGGTTTCCTCTAGTATCTCTTTAAGGTATCATAGTGTCTGTTTAAAGGTTTCCTCTAGTAACTCTTTAAGGTATCATAGTGTCTGTTTAAAGGTTTCCTCGAGTATCTCTTTAAGGCATCATAGTGGTTGTTTAAAGTACCCATCAGTGTCTTTTTTAAAGGTATCCTCAAAGTACCAATTACTCCGTTTTAAGATACGCGTTCGTTTCTGTTTAAAGTGTCCAAATGCATCACTTTGAAGCTCACGAATCTATTAAAGGTGTCCCGAAGCATCTTTTTCTACCCTTTAGTCTCTTTTCAAGGTATCATTTACTCTCTGTTTTATGTCCCTTTACTGTCCCATAGCTTCTACTTTAAGGCACCCTGTTGCATCTTTTCTAAGTTCCCTTTAGTGTCTGTTTTCTGTCTCTTTCTCTCACCTTGATTATGTTTTTTTAAACGCTCACAGTTTGGGGATGTGAAGGCAGAAAAAACGCTGTGTTAGTCTTTGGAAAACATCACGGCGTGGTTCATGATATTTAACGTCAAGTTGACTCTTGGGGGGGAATTCACTAAGAATGAAAGGCGGCTGCTGACAGCTCCGTAAATTGCGCATCATTTGCCCCCGCTATCTGCTCCGTCTCAAGGTCCGATTCACAAAGCACATTGCACTGATGACATTCACTTCCACTCTCTGCTGCGCTGTGCTGCGCTCTCAGGCATCAGTTGAGCGCACACTGACGGATCTCAACATGATCGATGATGAGCAGGGAGAGGAGGGGGCAGCTCTTTGAACATGTAAAGTCCAGACTCGACAGGTGTTTGCTAGTTTAACTGTAACGCAGCTTCATTTTTCAAACAGCAGCTCGTGCAGGTAATAATCCCCATCATGCGTAACGCCTCCAGACCGTCCGCCCGTGTCTGTGCCCGTGTGCCGGGCTTGAGCCTCCCACAGCGCCGGACTGATTGGTCTCCTGATTATAATAATAATAACAATATATTATTAACGGATTGTTTTTACAGACAAATCGTATTTTAAGATCACACAGAAGGTGGAACTGTGGTCCTGATCAGTTTAAACGCAGAGCGTGACAGCCCTTAGAATGTGACCACCAGCTGTCTGCAGACAGTATATTTTCACTCTGCGCGGCACCCTGAACGTCTGCATAACGACTCATTTAAATATGTGCAAACCGCACCGGGGCACAGAGACGCTGTTTGCTCTGCAGCACACTTTGAGGTGCATTCAACCCTCTGCCTGTGCTCCGAGAATGAGGCAGAGTCTTTTTGTGTCCTTTGCACAGGTTTTGTGGGTGAAAAGCCGCCCGATCCTTAACTGAATCCCCCCTTGGTTTGCTGGAGGACTTGAACTCCTGTCGTCTTGGTGAAAGTCCTGATATGAACAATCCATCCACCCTGAACTCCTCCTAGGGTGGACTTTCTCGCTCTTTATTCTATGTAATTTAATTCCCACGTTATTTGATTGGAGCAGTTGCAGTTAAATTCCCACTGATCTATTTGGAGTTATTTGAAAGCCTGGTGTGTCTCATTGCAAAGTCTCTGTAAGAGATTCAAAAGACACATGAGAAAGTGCCGGTAGGGAGGTGTACACCCTGCACTGGCTCTGTACCTACGTGTCACAACCCTTCTGCAAACCTTTAAATCCATATTAACTGTATTTCCACCTGCAGGTCTTTCTAAATGTGATGCATGAGCTGTCTGATGTTTTTAGATTTCTTCTTACTCTCCATGAGTTTGTTTATTCACATGTGCTTTCTCACGCTGCAGTGCATCATAATAATAATCAAAGATGTAAAATACTCAGGTACATTTTTAGACAGGGTCCGCAGTAATGAGAAATATACATGACTTGTGTTATAACGTCTCTAAGCTCCTCCAGTAACAAACACGTCTCCATGTTTCTCGTGCCGTTGCAGCGCGGCCTCCAGCTAATGACTAAAGAATGTGAAAATGCAAAGGCAGTCACATCAGCAGTGTGTGAGATATCAGCAGTGATGGATGAACGCAATCTTTAGAGGGAAGGAAAATACAAAATGTATGAGATCATTCAATAGTGCTGACATACTCTCCTCCTGCTGAGGATTGATGGGCCGCCCGTTAAATAAAGACTCTCCTGTCAGTCTGCACTTCATCGCCGCATGATCCTGTGACCAGGATTTATTGAATGAAGACACCTGTAACGTAATTTCTTCCATTTCACTGGAGCATTGACATGCACGGCCTGAATCTATATTGTGCAAAGGAAGAATGATGCGTTTGTCAATGTCACGCTTTGCAGAGAAACCACAACAGCAGCCAGAATCGAACGTGGCCCGGCTTCTCAGTGTCGACAGAAATCAATCCCGTTTCAGCGAGCTGTGATGCTGACACAGGAACTGCTCCCGTATTAATGATCGGAGGGAGGGAGGCTTTATTTATGCTGCCAGCCAAAGTGACACACTGACAGTCTGACTTAGGCTCTTTGTGTCGGCACAGGTGGAGAATAGGAGTCATAAAAGCCCCTTCAAAATCATAAAAAACATGCACTCCTCAATCTTATTGTGCATTAATTAACTTCACTAATCAATGCTTTTATACTCACGATCGATCAAGTGGTTACGTTTAATGTGGAAGGTGTCGCTTCCATAGAGATCAACCCACAGAAAATCATTACCCTCCTCTGCAGCGAGGCTGAAGCTAAAGTTAGCTCCCTGTGGTTCCAGCGGCTCATTGGGTTCATCGTGTTTGTGTCCACCTGATGTTACTTGTGTTTTAAATCCAGCGCACACTGTCCTCTGTAGCGGTGTGTTTCTGCCTCTCCTTTGGCACCCACACATGTTAGATAGACAACACCTTCTGGGTGTCACAGGAAGAACAAACACAGAGGCAGGGCAGCTAACTGATGAGCTTCTCTGTGTAAGAAAACTTTGTAACAACAGATTATAAAACCTAATTTACCATCCTGGTCTCATCCATTAACATGATATCTGGTTTGCCCCCGCCCATCTGCCTGAATCCAGGTGGTCCAGAGTCCCTCTCAGCGCGGCTGTGGCATGTTTAGTTCAGCTGAAGTCAAGACGACAGCGTAATCGTGTTAAATAATCCTGATGTCAATATTTACCACAAAATGCCACCTTGTGATTATTTCATTGAGCTGCCTGAGTCCTTAACGCCTCCTGAGGGAAGGATCTGCCTCTTTAGCTGTTAAATGCTGCACTTTGTTCAGCAGCTGAAACAAACCGTGTCCATCTGCTGTTTGCTGCTGAACAGGAAGTGTGCACAGCTTCTTCTTCTTCACTGCCTGCAGCGGCGACAAACACAGTTTCATTTGTGCAAAGTTGTGCAAAGTAAATAAAGATCTCTCAGAGGCTAAATGCTCCATAATTCTCTTTGGGTCTTTGATTGTGTTTTGGATAAGTTTGCATGTTCCAAGGGCAAATTAAATCTTACTTACAGAAGGAAAGGCTCCTGTGTTCACCGTTATTTCCTCAGAGGGAGAGCTGAAAGATCGAGACCACACGAAGAGTATAAAGGAGTCAAGGCTCCGAGTAAACCTGAGGAGCTGCTTTTACAGAGAGAGCAGGCTGAATAGAGTCAGTCCAGGAGAGAACCATGGAAACACGTTCATTGAGGAGTCACTGTGTTTTCAAGGTTTGATTAAAGTGTTTGTGTGACAATACAGATGCTGCTGAACTCTTCAAACTGTTCTCTGTGATTTGCAAAAAGAACTACAAGTAAATCAACTTTGTTATAGTAGACAGGATGCAGTGTGTCTGCAGGTTCTGCAAAGATGCATGCATGTAGAAACCATCACCGTAGTCCAGTGCAGACATTAAGGTCGCAGCAGCACCTCAGTTTGACAGTTTGTTCACCAGGCGCTGTATGTGGTCATCCTTTAATGTGAGGCTTATTTAGTGTGAAACAGAGCTGAGCTTTAAAGCTGGCATGTCAGTAACCTGCACAGGAGCACCTGTATGTAGGCCAAAGTAAAGTGAGACATCCCTGTCAGTGTGTCCGTCCTCGTTCTGTTTCTGCTGAGTAATGTGGCCTGTCTCACAGCTTTTGATGCTGCTATCAGCGTATGCACAGAGCAGCGGAGGGCCAATTAACGGAGCCCTGCGTGGCTGCTGGGACCGGGGGATTACACTGAGGAATGTAAATGTGGCCTGGCTGCTGTATGAAAAGGACTGTCAGCACCGGTGCCCCCCTCACTGTGCCTTCAGGTGTGACTGAGGAGTCATTAAGACGATCTGTCATATCCTGTTGAATTAATAAGGACACCAGGTCTACTTGGGCCGTGTGTCAGGGCAGTTGGAGTTTGCTGGAGCACAGCAAAGGTTGACATGTGTGATATATGTGTTCATTTTAAAAGTTGAACTTCCTGTGAGAGACGCAGCAGGTTGACAGGAAACAGTCGGCCGAGAAAACTCAAATCAAACTCCCTCCATTCAGCTCTTCTCTGTGTAGTACTCCTGCTGTGAACGGCACGGGTGGAGAGTGAAGCAAATTACCTCCGAGCCTGCAGAGATCTGTTTAATCACGTTAAAGCCCAGGACAAATAAGGAGCATCCGCAGACACGCTGCCCGAGGCCGCAGGAGGTTTGAAATGTCAACACAGAACCACACGAGATCAGCTGATGACTCGTAGAGTTTGTGGGAGTCAGAGTCTGCAGTTTGGTCGCCTGGTGGGGACTCTGAGCAACACTCTAAATATGAACCGAGCTCGGAGCCTCAGTGTACTCATGTTGACTGTTAGCACTACAGTTTGATCCATAAAAGTATTGTAATAATTTCTTTATCAAAGCGAAACACAAAACATTTTCCTCAAAAGTCTAAAAGCTCTTTTTGTCTTGTCTCGCCTTTGTTCACATCTTTGTTGTTTCCTGTTTTACTTTGAAACTCACCCTTCCCTCTCAGATCTGAAGTTTTACTTCCTGCTTGTGTGTTTCCCACCGGTGTGATCGTGTGTGCCGCCCTAATTGTAATTACCGGTCCCAGCTTTGATCCTAGCCTCACCTTTAAGTGTATTTTGACTTTGTCTTCACGTGTTTCCGTCCAACGTCGTAACTCCTCATAACTTCTTTAGTGACTTTAAGTTTTCCTGGTGTTATGCTGCGTTCCAGACAGCTGGGAACTCGAGAACCTCCCAGTAGAAATTTCCGACGTCCGAGCTGAGTGAATATATAACATTGCTTTTCAGCTGATAGTTTACCATTAACAATGTGCCTCTCCATGGGTGCGGCCATTGTTGTGTGACGTCAGACATCTGATTCTCGTGCAGTCGGGGTAGATGAATCTGCTCCGAGTCCACAAGTAGGAACTCCGACTTTGAATGGCGTCCCAGAGCAATCTTTCTAGTCGGAGGTCGGATAGACTCAAGTTCCCAGTTGTCTGGAACGCAGCATTACTCCAACTCGTTTTGCCTTGTTTTCTGGACCTACTTTGTATTAAAACTTACAATTTAAAACACAATAACAGAAACTAACCAATCGAGGGTAACTCCTGTGTTCTTGACTCTGCTTGCATTAACATTTTTCTACCAGTATAAATGCCGTATTGGGAAAAATCCTATTCTAAGATGGGGTGACAGTAAGTGTATATCAGAGAACAAAATGAAAGAAGCCAATGTTTTTTTTCCCCACAGCGATAAACCAAAAACAGCCATATCACCCATCAAAGCCTTTTACCTCGTGGAAAGTGGACGTTGCTGATTTCCTGCTGACTCCATCGATACGTGTGTGTTTGTTCTATGGCGTGACTCTGGTGTTTTATAAGGTTAGTTCAGATCCAACACAGTATTAAGCTAACATCCAGTAACACAATGAAGCAGTCAAACTAGTAACAGCATAAGACCAACAACTCTTAAAATTGCTGTTTTTCTGAATGGAGTCTGGTGTGTTTGCAGAGAGCGATGTAACGTCTGCCTGTGGTTGAAACAATCATCTTCCTCTGTAACAAAAAGGTCTATCTCTGTAGGGATCCTTTCTGTCATGTTGTCACACACTTAGAATAACAATCTGAGCCTGTCAGTGGAAAAACAACATTTAGTGGACGACCTTTGATCAGGTGAAACATGGATTATGCCGTGGCTGTCTCACTGCTGCTGATTGAAGCAATTCCAAAACTTTTTGTACGTTCTGTTCAGACCCCAAAATATGTTAAAATAGGTTTAAATATAGCCCTTTAATATGTGCTCTTACACAGCATACGTTTTACCTCGCGCTCACTCTGCTGGTACATTATGTAAATCTCTCATCTGTTTACTTCACAGCAGATAAGAACATCTCGTTCGCTGGCAGAACAAAAGAAAATTAAGTGGTTACGGGACGACGAAGAATCCAAAAATATCTGAAATATTCTGCTAATCCCCTTTGATGTTCACTGCAGCAGAGAGTGCATCATTCACTTCTGTTTACTCTTTACTTCATGAAGTCGCTGAATATCTCAGGCTTTTCAAGGTCCTTTGAATCTCTCTGACCTGTCAGATTAGGAGCTGCAGAGACCTGTGCACTGATACACAGCAATGGATGAATAAATAATATAAAACTTAGTTATTATGTTGTATGCAAATATCCCAATAACAGCATCCAGAGCTTTGAGATGATAAACATGGATTTAGCGCTCGCTGGGCAACAGAAATCAAGTTGTTGAAATATTAAAGAGCAGAGGGACAGAAGAGATTCACAGAACGTGTTTGAGCCATTAAAGCAGGATGAAAGAAAACAAGGATCTAACGAGGGGATGCATCAGAGAGAGATCAGCTAATAACATCCTGCTCTCAGACACTGAAGGCTGAACGCTAACTGTTATGGACGACTCTATTGTACTGATAATGTAAGAGCAGTGTGATCTTATCAGGCAGGTCCCTGAATGCGTCTCTTCTGCTCTTTCTTTGGAAGGTCATCTTGGTGTTAAGACTCTGGTGGTTCTGGCATCTGTAAAGGCCAAACCTGCAGCAGTCAGGACGATTGTTGTTAACAGATAGTGTGGGCCTCATTCTGTCACTTCCTGTCGCCATGCTTCAGCCTTCAGACACGAGTCAGAGTTCACGTACAGGGTGGCTAGTGCAAAGAAGTTGATGCAGGCAGGTAAACAATTTGTGACTGACAGGGCTCCAAAGAATAAATACATGAAGTACTTTTTATTTACAGTGTGTCAGTGAAACAAACGGCTTCTCTTCTTTTGTGGATCTTTTTGCTGTAATGCCCCGTTCCCCCTCTGCTAGCATCAAGGTTTAATTGCCATAAGATTTGTCGTGCACACCAAAGACCACTTGACCTTTCCTTTAATTCTACAATCCAGTTTCACAAAGCTGCGTAGACGATGCTCCTCAGCTCCATCCAGACTTCCTTTTCTTTCGCCACATGTCACTTTTGTCTCTCGGGCAAACCTCGCTAGTTGACACGGTTTCTGCCCCCGTCTTGTCAACCATCGAACCAACACATCTTTTGTTTTGACATTTAATTGTGAGCCAATCAGTGCTGCCGATTTATATTCCATCAATATCATGTCAGTGAATGGAAAGAAGAAACAAAGGATCTTCAGCCTGTAGCCTCAAAACAACAGTTTGATTCAGAAAAGCTCTTCGCTCCTCTGAAGCACAGATGAAGAACTCTCTCTCTCTCTCTCTCTCCTCGAGCGGTGGAGAGCTGCTCCTCTGCTGCCGCCCCTCTCGGTCTGTCTGACGGCTCAGTGAGTCAGGAGAGTATTAACCCTTGTGATTCATAGACGGCTGAAAGGATCCAAAAAGTCTTTGATTTCAAGCTGAATGTGGCCAATTACTCCTGTCAAACACGCTGCTAAACTGTGATCAAATACACTTTAAACAGCCCACACATGCAGGAGAACCCTCCATCTCACAGTCTACTCCCTGTTCCTTGTTGAGTTTTCCACATGTGAAGTTAAAGGACGTGTTGTAATGAGTGCTGACAGAATGTTTGCAGGGAGTCAGCTGTTGGTATAAAGAACGATAGCTGCAGTATTTTTCGGCCTGTTCTCGCAGAGTTCGACTGTTATCCATCAGACTTCCGTTTGTGCACAATCATAATAAATAACTGATTTCCATTCTTACTCCCCCAAGGATGAATCATCAGGTTTGGACACTCCACAGGCTCTGCTGTATTCTCGCCCTCAGGCTCAAACGTCTCTCACACTCTGAAGGCTCCCAAAGCAATACATATTGATTTGAATGACCTTATGACCTTTAGATTTGTGCGGCTGTGAGAATTACAGTATTTTAGTTTTTGCGAAATGTAAATGATGAAATGTTTAACCCGTGAAAACAAAGAGGTCATGTCCTCTGTGTTCTGTTACTGTCTAACATTTATACAGTGACTATTTAAAGGCAAACAAACTGAACTTCTTTTCCCAACAATTGATTTCATTGACTGAATTTTGGAGGAGTAGTGTTAAGCTACTAAACAACTGTTTACACCAGGGGACACTGAACATTGGTGGGGGGAAAAGTCCACTTGGATGCTGCTTTAGACAGAGTGGCTATGAAGAGCTGCAGGCGAACTTTGGGTTGTCTTTCATGCAAAAGATAAATAAAAAATATGTACTTGTTGTTTGCTAATTTCTCGCCGCAGGACAAGCATACCAGTAAGCCAGCAGCGTTGGTGCTGAAAGGAAACAAATGTGTCCATGCACTTTTAAATTCTCAGTTTTCATATGAGACTTTTCTTTTTATTGATTTGACATCCATGACTACTAAAGCCAGTGAGACTCAGAACTAGCCACTGGTAAGACTGGAAAGGTGCCGTAGACGCAGGATATGACATTTAGGTTGACAAAATACGATGAATAATTTGGTGTACAGGCTGCACAGAGAATGTTAAAATACTTTGCTACAACAATGATAAATGAAAATGTAAACAAAGGGAGCCACTGGAGAGGGGCAAAAGAGCCGCATGTGGCTCCGGAGCCCCAAAGTTCCCTACCCCTGGTTTACACCAATCCTACTGAGACTCTGAATCTGAGTATTTCTGCAACTCACATGAAGTCTTTCTCCTCACATGGGTTTGACTTCAGATCTGTTCCTCTGATATTGAACAAAAGAAGCTGAGCTCAGTAACTAGATTCTTCTGTATTCTTTGATATTCTGGGACAATGTAGTCACAGTTTAGATAGGTTGGGAAAAGATCATGATTGAAGCTACAATAATGAAAAATCTGTAATGGGAGGGGGTTGGACCCAAATGCAGCACACACAGAGGAGGTATCATTGGTAATAAACTAAAAATATATCAGGTACAGGAAAAACAGGCAGGAAAACACAGCTCGATACAAAAATCAGGGCGGGAGCATTTAAAGTCACTGGACTGAGCCGGGGACCCAAACTGTGCGAGTCAGGGCCGGGTGGAGGTTTGAGGAGCCACAGAACGTGCACACAGTGAGCGGCGTGGCAGCACCGTGAAGCTGCTTTCCCACTGGTCAAAAAACCCACTAACACCAGCTAACACTCGGATTTCTTGCTTAGTGGGAAAGGTTACAATCTGTATTCAGAGCCGGGTCAAATGACTCTGCAGTAGACCCGGGTAATTATCGCCTGGGGTTTTGATCGGCACAAAACCCTAATCTCCGCCCCCTCTCTGGCGTGATGCTAGGCTCCGTAGGTAACTTCTGCGACTCCTCGTCATCTCAGCTACAAATTCCGCCCGTCTCTGTCCGAGCAGCGCTCGAACATCGTTCCAAATTCGTCAGCAACAAGTTTGATAAATTTGAGTAATGGATACAATAAAGACCTAACCACCGTAACATCTTCACTGGTTACTAACCCTGTCTCCGGCGTGTTTGGGACGTCAGATAGTGACGCAGCAGAAAAGAGACCGACAGGAGGATACTTCACTAGCAATAGGAAAAGAGACAATTAGCATCTATAAGAGGGTCTTCCCGGATCTGAAAAACCTGCGTCAACACGTTAATTTAGTTGGGAAAGGGGTATGAGAGTCTCTGAGTCACAGTATCCACAGATAAGAGAACAGGGAATCTCACACAGCGACATCAAAGCAGTGAAACAGCCAGGGGAACTGGCAGACAGGAACCAGGAACAAAGAGGCAGAGCTCGTGGTCGGGGACAGAAGGCGGAGGGGATTTCCTGGATTCCAACAAGGCTGGCAGGTCAGAGGCAAACAGGGTCGGCAATCTGGGAATGAGTGTGAGAGCAGGAGAGGTTTATATACTGGCTTGATTACTGATGAGGAGCAACTGCGTACACAGGTGAGCTGAGTGAGCTGACGAGGTGGGCGTGGCAGGTCAGGGCAGGTGATGTGACACCACTGTGAGCTCTGAGAATAACCTTTTATGCGTCATTATTTCAAGTCCACAGAGTGCAGAGCTGCAGCTGCTCGATCATTTGCCCAGTCTGCCTATTGTCCAATCACTGATCCCCTTTGTTTGTCTTTGATCTTAAAGAAGTGTTTGAGTATTCCAGATCCTTCTTTAAGTGATTCACTAACCCAGCAGCTACGTCTCACCTTCACTCGCACCATGAGCAGTGACACACAGAGTATCAGTGTCTGAGAAGCTGTCAGTGTGCTGTTCTTGGACTGTGATGGAGGCAGGATTTCAGGGTCAGGAGGTCGGCGCTCTTCACTGCACATTCAACGTGTCTAATAGGCTGCTCCTCTTCAAGGCTGCTGTGAACTGTGTCTGCTTCACTTTGGGACAATGGGAGAAAGACACAGATAGATAGCTGCAGAGAAACAGACAAAGAGTGTGTGTGATGGTGTGTGTGTGTGTGTTTGCTGGCATGCAGCTGCCTGTCAGGCATCACTTAAGTCTGCATGACTGAAGACAAGATACTGCTCATGCTTTCACCTGCACACCACACACATACACACACACACACACACATACACACACACACACACACACACAGATACACACACATCATGCTTTATTTGTTACACAAAGCAGGTATTTGTCAAACAGTGTGCAGGCTATGAGGACAGATTGGATTCTGTAACGCGAGTCCTTGAAGAAGACGCACCCTGAATATTTTTTCAGCTTTATGTGACCTTTAGCTTCTCATGTAGCATTAGCATTCAGCTGTGGGGACAGATTGTACAGGTCTGTGTGGAGTGGAGGAGAATGGCAAAGGAGACGTTCACATGTTGTTGGATGAGGACAGTGAGAGTCGGACTTTAACAACCAGAGGGAGAAAAAAATACATGTTTCACTGACTTGCTTCTTTGTTTTACATGAACACTGAAAAGGGTGAGTTTTGACAGTGGCTGGATTTACTGTGGTAGAGCTAGTTTTGCTTTGAATATTAATTTGATATTTAGTTAATCAGTCTATTAAACACTCTGATCATTTGACGTTAACTAAAGTTAGTTACCTTTCAAAACGTAGTTATCAGCCACCTGGTGACTTTCTTTCGCCCTTTCTTGTTTAGGTCCGTGGTTTGCCCGTTCTGTAGATAAAGCCGGAGGGCTTCGTACGACTCTGTATCATACATAATTAGCTAATTTCATGTAACACGCTAAAATCCCGGCTGGTGCTCCCTGGATATTAGACACCACCATGCTATTTCGCTGGTGGTCTAAAGGCAGGCTACATGTCGCCTGTCGAATTCAGTCGAGCTAAATCTTCCTTTGCTTACATGACTGGATATCATACATCGTACAAGCTGTGTGAGCAAAAACTAACTTTAATCCATTTTACTAAAATTTTGCCTAAAATGGGCTACACATAGCCGGACTAAATCAGGGCTATATCGTGCCCTGACGTTGCTCGGATCCATCACACAAACACGACCTCAGGCAGATTTTCACACTCTTACGGTTACTGGTGTCACTGAAGCATCGGGCCACTGATCACACGGCTGGATCTGAAGAGTTAAGATTGAGGACGGGCTGCTAAACCATCAACCTGAAGATTTATCTGAGGGTCAAAATTTAAACTTTGTCTTTTCAATCAATATCTCCTTTTTACACTGCCAGTTCGAGGCAGGATTATTACGCCTCTGATACGTTCCGTCTGTAAAACACACGGAGGCTGATTGGTGGAGCGGAATCAATTGTTCTGCCTCTGAGCCGGCATCGGAGGAAGTAACAGAGGCGAAACAACGCAGTGTGTGTGTGTGTGTAGAGACGCACATGCTGTTAGTTTACACCTCGGCCGGAACACTGTAAAAACACACACTTTACGCCGTCGAGCATGGTCCAATGTAAAATGGCAAAGGCTGCATGACGGCGGAGCTTCGTTACGCTAAGGGCTGATGACTCTGTGTTATTGGTTGGGAGTTTTAAAGCTGTTTTTTATGTTTTTTTCTCCACATTATTTGAAGAATTCTTTGAGCTCAGTTTGTTTCTGAGAACTTTTATTTCCACTAACAAGCCTGCATATTCTATTAAACTTGCTAGTTAATGCATCAACTCTATTTGCAGGCCGCTGGAGTGAACAGGAATGATTGTGTAGCTGGAACGGACGTTATTGCTGCAGTGACAGGCTACAATTACTGAGCTGTTATTACTGAACAGAGCTGCTCGCTCTTATGATGGCTCATTTCATCCTCCTCCCTCTGATTGAATTTCCTGCAACATTTAGGATGCACAAACACTCGTTTCATCACTTACTGTTACTGCTTTTCTTCCCACCTCTACACACACACACACACACACACACACGCACACACACACGCACACACACACACACACAGGCCTCCATAAAGACACTAATGCCTTCTCGCTGTGGTAGTTAATAATTAGCAGGGCACGTCTGAAGCCTGTAGTGGAATCAGCTGCTAATCTGTTCCCATTGACTGAGCTGAGAAAGCAAATTAAGCAGCTAATGAGCACCATGACATCATTCAGCTGAATGTGATCAATCTGCACAGAACAACAGCACGCTGGCCACACACACACACACACACACACACACACACACACACACACACACATACATTCATACATACAAATGAAGCGAAATATTTGCCTTTACAGACTGTATAAAGGGAGGAAGTGAATTCTTCAGCTTGCCCTCGTAAAAACATTTTCAAGTCTTGGGAAACAATCCTGATGCCAGCGTAACAGATCGATTATTTAACGGCAAAGTGCTGCATAAAGGTTGGTCAACATTTTAACTTGTGTTGTAATGATCATGAGGTAAACTTTAGAAATAAAGCGTTCATAGGACAGAAGGAAATACACCATTGTGTTGCACATATTAGACTGGCCAACACTGGGCCTTGCCAGAAGAGGCAGCATTGCATTGCAGCAGAAGTTGAGCCTTGTTGAACTGTACTGCCGTCCACACCGTGCTGATGGATGAATGAGGGCTCCATGTTTACGTGCACGGCTAACAGTCGCTCTGAACGTGTCTTTGATCCATTCAATCCAACAGCTTGCACAATTTGGACCCGTTCTATCTAAATTGTGCGTGCTGTGATTCTGTTTGGGTTTGCATCAAGACACAACCTGACTTGCTGATGTTTAATCGTACCCATCTGTGAGGACTGTTGCTGTATGATGTCCATGATTACCGTGACCCAGAGTTTCTTTCTCAACGTCAAACCCTCCTGAAATCTTTATTTAAGCTTTTTCTTTACCAATGTACAGAAGTTTGGAAGTCAAAGTAGAAACCATATGCGAACGTATATATGTGAACAGTTTCATGTTATTGTACTGTACATTTTGTGAATGACATCAGAGGCCAGCACTACGAAGCAGGTTCAACATACCCAGGGGATATCTGGCTTCAGTAACTCTGAGCAAGGAGATCGCGCTAAGCGGTCACACAACGCTGTGTCAAACGAACTTAAGGAGTAAATAAAATAAATATAAAACCATTTGAAAGCGTTTTAAATCTTACCGTCATATCTTATAAGTAAAATAAGTACAAGGCTTCAGTGCTGTGATCAGTCTCTGTTGTAGACGTATATCAGTAAAGAACGATGAATATCTTTAATGATTATACTTCATGTAATCAGACAGTTAAGCAGCAGTGTTTCACCGCTCTCTCTCTCCCTCCTCCCTCTCACCATCAGCTCTCAGAGCTCCTGAATCAAGACACCTGATTGGTCAGTGGGTGGTGTTTAGTACAGGTTGATGTCTTACCTCGAACATAAGGTCTGCTCCGGAGCAGGTGAGAAGGAAGACCGTACCCTGGTAAGAAGTGAACCTCCTTCGTAGAACTGAAAACCTGGACTTAACCCTAAAATTACCTAGATAACAGCAACTCCTGCTTCCCAGCATTCCCCCAGGTACAGTTGTTGTTCGAAGTGCACAAACGTTCCGCAGGTTTAAGAATGTTTGGAAGAGGTGGGGGTCGTTTGACCACATTTGCAGAAAAATAAATCATGATCAATAGCAGCACAACTTCAGTCGACTTCCTGCTTTCGGTTGTTGCAGTGTTGAATATATGATGATGCCTGTCTGTCGCTTTATACGCCTTTATTGTTGCTGTTTAGTCTCGTGCAAAAATGTAACATACAAAAAAAAGGCTGTTGCTTCTTTAAACATCATCAGAGTAAATCGCCTCCTCCTTGCAGCCTTTGAACCCCGCTGATATCAGAACCAGCGGCTCAGTCGGTATACTTCAGACTATTGAGCGCTCCATGCAGCTGCAGCATGTCTGCTAGTTCTGCTGCTGGAGGTCCTAACAGAGAGCATGTGCAGCACTGACTGCACAAAGGACTGATCACCACTCTCATCACATACATCACTGATGACTCTACTACAAGCTGCATGATTATCATTAGTAGGGGAGTGTGTATTATAGCCCACAGGAACAGTACAGGTCCTGCAGCAGCACTAACTCTTTATGACACACAGCGACTCCGGCAGGTATAAAACACATTAATCCAGAGCTCCATAATAATTACACTGAGCTCCTGTTAGTCACCATAAGGTCAGACAGTATTATGTTGTGTATCTGCTGACAAGTTGGAATTGATTCACTCGACATGATTTAAATAGATCCCCCATTGAGCAAAGGTTAAAATCAATTTACGATGCAATTAGAGTGAATGACCCGAGACAGAAATCAGCTGCAGCAGGTCTCTGATGCTCTCGTGTGACTCTTCTTAATGTGATGGCCTCTATTATACTCTATCAGATGTGCAGAGCTACAAATGAAGCACATTAAGCTCTGAGCATATTGCATCAGTGCAGTGAGGAACAAGACGTGAACGCTGATGTGCCACCTCACACTCAGCCTTTATATCCCCGTCAGGTCCAAGGATTTATAATATCGGCAGGAAATCAGCTCATGTTGCAGCAGCAGGTAAATTTGTGCTTTTAGTGCAAACAGACAAAACATGATGGATTATCAGGCTGGAGGCGGCCTTCAGCCCACAAGGTGAGGCGGTGCATCTGGTCAGAATCACCAATGTTTTCTTGTTCGCTCCAGCTCGCTGTTAAGCTGCTATGAATGTTGAAACACATTGAAAGCCTCATGTACAGCCTTGTTTCTCACGTGAAACGGCTGTAGGAGGCGTTGGTTTCGTTCATGGCAGCCTGAAGAGAGAGGAAACGCCAAAGGTTGTGACCTAAACTGTTCATGTCGGGTAGAAGATTGTGGTCATGTAGAATCAAGATGCTCTTTCATGTCCAAAGAACAGACTGTATAAAAAGATGGCCGACATGACAGCTCCCTCAAAGTGAAGCCAAACCCTCTCTATCGCCCCCTGCTGACTGGCTGCAGTATAGGTCTTAAAGCCCGCCTCCTCCATGATAACAGATGGGACATGGGTCGAACTATAAAATCAAAGTACACGTCAAACATCCATCCATTATCTTCCTCTTCTCCGGGGCTGGGTCGCGGTGGCACCAGGCTAAGCAAGGTAACCCAGGCGTCCCTCTCCCCAGCAATGTTTTCCAGTTCTTCCTGGGGGATCAGGAGGAATCCTAACCAGATGCCCGAGCCACCTCAACTCCTTTTGATGCGAAGGCGAAGTGGCTCTACTCGGAGCTCCCTCCGGATGTCCGAGTTCCTTACCCTATCTCTCAGGCTGAGCCCAGACCCCCTCCGAAGGAAACTTTTTTTGGCTGCTTGCATCAGCGATCTCATTCTTTCGGTCACTACCCAAAGCTACCCAAACGCCCACATTACTGCTGATGCTGCACCGATCCGCCTGTCAATCTCACGATCCATTTTACCCTCACTGGGAACCTCGAGATACTTGAACTCCTTCACTTGAGGCAGACACTCACTCCCCACCCTGAGGGAGCAATCCACCGGCAGAGAACCACGGCCTCAAACGTCAAATACATTTTTCTCAAACATGGTTTCTGTCATGATCGTTAGTTCTTCTTATCATGCTGATTTATGTCCAAGTGTTCAAGTTTACTTTTATTTGATGCTATAAAAAGGGGGTGTGGCCTCATGATTGACAGCTCTGTGGACAAATGGGGCTCCTGCAGCGTTCTGTTCCCGAGTAGCAGAGTAGAGGAGGAACGGCGAGAGGAGACGTAACTAAAACTAACACTACAGTCATTGAACTTTCCATCAGCGTGAATATCTGCTTCAGACCAACACAAGAAGCTGTTCTGCTGGTAAATACAACAATGTGACGGATCTGTGACATTTTTTCATTAAGTTAAGTGTGCATTTTGGATATGGGAAGTGGCTATGGCGGCTCCACCCACTTTCTCCACTGCGCAGTCTCTGGCTTCAAATAACGTCCTCAGCGTAAGATGGCAGCGCCCGCCTCGGGGGACTTTTGGCTTCACTTTTGTACAACGAGAGCAGAAGGAGACACGTCGGCCATCTTTATAAACAGTCATTGGTAGCGACAGACGTGTTGTAAAAAAGGTGAGATTGAGGGCAGCAGAATGATGAGCGTGAGCTGCATCAGCATCAGCCTTTATATGAATGTGATCATTATTAATCATCACAAATTTAACATTTTATGGATTTTATTCTACAAACTACAGTTGGATTTGATCCACCTAATTCATCTCTGCAGTATTCACTAACAGAGATCCAAACATCATCCTCTCTGTTTTAAATGTCTGAACACACACACACACACACACACACACACACACACACACATACACACACACACACGACTCGTTCCTGTTTTTCTGAGCAGTTAGATCGTCTGTAGTCGTCCATCTCGTTTGCTCGGTCACAGTGACCGTTTACTCACAGCTCAGCAGAGAGCCGAGGAAACAGAGCCCTGCTTACACCTGCTCTCTCTAGAGGACCCGACACTGCTGGGTGATGGATGAAAGTCAACTTGACATCTAAGGAATACTGACAGAGCTGCAGACTCTCAACACTGTGTTTACTCATTCAGCAAGAGAAAGAGCTGAACTACTAATGTTCCAGATTACAACAGAGAGGTACGAACGTCACAGATAAGATGATGACTGAAATGACTTCAACAGAACGTCCAGATTTCTCCCTCTCTTGGTTTCTATCTCTCACACACAAACCTGTCCACACACACACACACACACACACACACACACACACACACACACTCCTCTACCTTTCTTGACAGATCTGGGGTAAACAGCAAGGTGCGAGGCATCAGTCTGCTGGGCTTACTCCACAGATGTTGTCTCACTAGGAAAGGATTTATTTTAAACTCTCTTTAAACACATTCCTACACACACACACACATACACACGCGCACACACACACACACACAAACACACACACACAAACACACACACACACACAAACACACACACACACACACACAGGGGTGTAAAAAACACAGCTGACAAACATGCACTGTTAGAAAATTAAGAAACAGCTGGAGAAGGAGCCGCTCACTTTGAAGTATCATCAGACCCTTGTAAAAACACGTGCTTCACCTTCTTCTGTGTGCAGCTCGTGTGTTACAAAGCTGATAATACAGTCATCACCACACAGCACAGACTGGAGCCTGTGGACATCGCTCTGTGGGCCGTGTGAGGTTAAAGCTCGTTAGTCCACCTTAAAGCCCGGCACTGATCACATTTACACTTCAAAGCTGCCTGGCTCTGAGTTAAAGGAGAGTGTCTGAACATCCATCCATGAACATGGAGGAGGATAAACTGCATCACCTCCTCCGGAGCCTTTCAAAATAAAAGCTCTGATGGATGATGGCGTGACGTTTGTTTGACCTTTAATCGCAGGCATGTATTTTGTGTTTGTGATTTTATTCTGTGGCCTGCAGGGCAGCAGGTGAAACTTGACCTTTACATGTAAACTCTATAAGTAAATATTTCCAGGTCACAAGTCAAAGAAAGAATCGCTGACATTCTTGCTCCCTCTGTTTTTCCTGATACAGAGAGAGAAATCAGAGTGCGGTTCGGTCACATGAACATGACGGCTTTTACCAGGATGCTTTTAATCAAAAACTCAAATCAAAAAAATTGCTGCACTTTAAGATATAAATCTGATCTTATGTAGAGATGAAGCACAGTTTGATCGCTGCCGCCACATCACCACACAGAGGCAGAGTGTCATTTCACATGGAGTGTGGTTTGACAGCCCCGAGCCTGTAGCTCTGCTGCTCCTCACACTGAAAATGTGTCTGAGCCAAACAATTAAAACCAAGCGGCTCACACAAGCTGATTATTACCAGGAGAGGCAGTGTCTTATCTCACTTAACCTGCCAACGACAAATGTGTGCTACTCTTTATAATCAGTCAATGGCAAGCAACACCTTTTCTATTAATCTGAGTTATTGACGAACGCAGCTGTAAGCTTCCTGCACAGGCTGAGTTTTTGTGAATGTGAGGAAGCAGTCGGAGCCGTTTCTCTGCTGGTTCAGGCGTTTTCCTTTAATTTGAGTGCAGCAGTTTTCTGACAGCCTCCAAACGAGCTTCATAGTTGATGGACGAAACTGTCCGTAAAGCTGGATAGCGCTCCAGTGAAGCAGCACAGAAACACACACGCAGTATGGGAACGCACAGGAGCTCGCAGTGCAGACATATGCGTCTTTCCGCTTGGACAGCGATCAGATTAAAGAACGGCTGTTTAAGCAGTTTGTCTCCAGAGGAAGTGGGTTAGAGAGGCAGGGCTGTTAGGCTGCTCTCCAAGGTTACACCCAGAGCATGATGGGAAATAAAAACCATCCCTGAGGACGGGGCGAATAACGTGATTATAACACTGACAGAGTGCATTAAATAACGTACATGTGGAAACGACCTTCACTATAAACCCATTAACATGATTCAGTTTAATCATTATTTTCACATGAAGGTGATAAAGTTTTTTACCTGTCGAAGGGTGTGATGTGTGTTTGGGACTTTTTGTTTGGGACTTTTTGTTTGGGACTTTTTGGGAGCTGTCGTGTGTTCCACTTTTTTACTTTAAATATGAACCAATGACATGAAAATGATGTTAAATATAAGAAAAAAGACATTTAAACAATGCTAAATATAAAAGCACACATTACCTGCAGCTGTTGTTTAAGGGGACATTGCACGAGTCGTATTGATCTCTCTGTGTGCAGCCCTTTATGAGGACACGGGGGGAGGAGGAGGGGGTTGGAGGGAGCCCAGCTGACAGTCAGAGGGAGCTTTGTTCTCACTAGAGGGCGCTGTGCCACATTGAGAAGAGCTCTTGAGTTCAGCCCGTCAAACATGTTTACTTTACATTAGTGTTAATGAGATGTCTCATTTATTTTAAGTCGTGTCTTGTTCATGTGCAGCTCCAGGGAAACACTAAACAGCAGAGACCACGGCTGGATCACTGCCCACAAAAACGAACTGTCCTGAGGCCCCTGAACCTCAGGGACCCCGCAGTGATTGATTTCTTTTAAAGCACATTTATTATCTGCATCGTTAAAAATCAAAAGGAAACTGAAATACAGAAATTCAGAGCTCAAATAATGCAAAGAAAACAAGTTCAATGAGAAATGCTTGCAAACAAATGAAAACAAGAAATGCTTATTACAGTTTCCCAGATTCTTCATAACAAACAGACGAAAACCTCCCAAATTCCTTTTACCGTCAAAATAACAAACGCAGAAGAAGAAGGAGAAATCAGATTCCTACATGTTAAATATCTTTCCGCTTCCTTCCCTGCTGCTCGGCTGGATTAAACTACCCAACACTGCAGCGCGCCCGGGTCTCCTCTTCACATCTGAATAAAATCTGAGTTCTCTCCACACAAAACATTTACTACGTCTGTCGATTAATAGGCCGGCTCAGCCCTGAGGATTCACCAGCTGACCACACAACGCTCTGCACGTTTTAATGAGTGATGTTACTCCAGCAGTGACCCGACCAATTATCTGCTGTGAGTCAGGCGGCAGCCAGCGCTGCTGATGAAGCAGAGAGAGGAGGAGGATAATGAGACACCTCCGAGCAGAAGGTTAAAGAAGATAATGGCTGCTCTCAATACGGACGATCACAGCGGCTTTATTTGCAAAGTGTCCTAATCTGAATGTGTTAAAACGATCTCTTAAGAAAGTCTTTACTGCAGGAGCCATTTGTCAAAGTGTCACTTTATTCTTACAGGAAGCATACAGCTGTAAATCACTGCTGCACTATCACCACACCAGCTTACACCGTCCAGACGCTTTAATTCTTCTTCAGCACTCGCACACAGAAACAATGGCTGCAGAGGGAGACGTTTGAAAGTAGTAGAGCTGAAATCTCTGCATGTCCCAGGGTCCAAGTTTATCTCCAGCCCACAGAGAAGCATTCAAGGAGCTCTCCATCCGCAGACATGTTCCCCGAAACACTTCAGCAACAACACCCTGGAACCTGTCCTGGGTGTCTCCCTGTGTGCGCTGCCTCAGTGACTGTGCAGCAGGTCCGGACAGATGGAGGCGGCTTTAACGATGCAGCTCGAATGATCATCTGAGTCCAAACAGGACATTTTAATTCCAGTTACATCCATTATTTTAAAAATCCATTTCAAAATGAATCTCACTGCACTGACGATGTAAACTGTCATTTTAGTGCAAAATCACACAAACATGCACATTTGCATCATTTGTGCATTTGCAAGAATAGAAAAGTCTATCAGCGCTGAGATTCTCCTGCCGTTCTCCTGCAGCTGCATCAGGAAAGTCGATCTGTGCACTATTCAAAAAACAAACAGGTGTTTGCTTGTCTCGTCTTGCACGGACCCGACAAAGGGGGAAATCAGACATTTTCCAAAACTGCATCATGGTGTAATTATTTGTGCATCTTTTGACCCATTTATAGATGGACAGACACTCCAGAGCTGAAATATTGGCCAGTAGTTTGTGTCCACTCCGAGACATCACACAGGTCATTGACTGGCCTCTCAGTTAGCTCAAAGGGGAGTTTAGTTCATCGAAACACAATACCTGTGAAGGAGGTGAAAGTGAAGTGTTCTGAACCCAGACAGGGTGGTGTTTGGTTTTCTGACATTTCACAGCTTGTGTTCACAGATGATCCAGCTGTTAAACTCGCATGTTCAACACAAGGCAAAAATTAGCTTCACTTTTGGTCTGAACAGGAAAAGGCATTCCTTCCAGGAGGTCGCTGTGTTGTGATGCTGCGATGCTGCAAATTGGGGGTGCTCTGTGCAGGCCCTCAGTAAGCCTGAAATGACTCAGTCAGCTCTGTCCCTTTAAGAAACCCCGCCCCTACAACTCTGTGATGTCACAAAGTGCAGCGTGTAGAAAGACCTGTGTGAAAGCTGGCGTTCACAGCAGCCTGCAGACTGAGCTGAGGACATCCAGCAGCGTAACACCTCCTCTTTAATGCTAAATAAGTTTTTTCATGCTTCACCCAGAAACAGTCTGATTAACAGAAATACACCAATCAGAGCACATCGTGTCTCTGTTCTGGTTTCTGGCTTTTGTTGTTGTGTCTGTCTGATCTGTGTGTTCATGACTGGCGGGATTATAACCAGCAGACAGCCAACCCTGCAGAACAACACACAGAATGTCCAACACACTGGATGGAAACATTATCCCCAGGCCAATACATCGAGTGCTGTGCTGGACCGATCACTGCCACTTTCACAAAGTGACCGATCATGTCAGAGAACACCTGGTGTGTGTTTTTCTGTTCCGTCAAACTGTAATGAACAACAAAAACATGACGTTCCACTCGTAATGTAACAAACTAATTATGTAACAATGCAGCTCAAAACATCTGCTCCCACAGCTGCCGCTAACCGCTCTCACCTACATCCGAGCTAATGTTAGCGGCTCACATGTGCTGCACACAGGACGCACTGTGAGCAGTGCAGCATGTTTAGCTAGCTGTCCAAACATGTTAGGAAAAGAGAAATACAGCTGTCAGAATTCAAACAGCACACGCTCGAGATGAGTCTGACAGTTTGGCTTATCAGCTGGTTATCAGGCCTCAGAGGACAGACACACACACACACACACACACACACACACACACACAGGCTCAGGCTCTTAAAGGGGAGGATTGGGATTTTTCTCAAAGGCCCGGAGGTCATTTTCAATCAAGACTGGTGACTGATTTTCCAGGACAACCACACGAGCAAACGCCCACGCACACACATGCAGGGATGGAAGTGCTAATTATACATCCAGAAATATTAATAGGAACATGTTTAAAGCTTTTTAATGTTTCATTACGAAAAGAAAATACATATATGATGAGTGATGAACGAGAGCAAAGAAATGGACCCTAGAAGTTCACACAAAGACACCACATTCACGCAGATACATGCAAACCTGTTCAGATTAGATCACATTTTAACCCCCCGGTCCCTCATCAGAATCCCCACCAGTGCACGTGATGCTAACGCTACATGATACACCTCACTATGTGCTGCTGTATGAGCTTGTAGGTCTCACTGCTCACATCACCTTCTGTACAAATTCAATCCCCTGACATTATTTCCTCAATGAAAGCATTCGTGTTTGAACTTCAACCTTCAAGCCAACCCTGAAAAGCCGGGAAATAAGCTTTTTCCATTTACCACAGGCCACCTGCATCTCTATCTCTCACACACACACACACACACACACACACGCACACACACTTTTAATAAGAAATCCACAGAGGACACAGCTGGCCCCTCCACTCGTCCAGCTGGGGTTATTATCTTCACTCTGTCCTCCGTCCACACTCTCAACATGTAAGACTGTGTGTGTGTGTGTGTGTGTGTGTGTGTGTGTGTGTGAACGTGTCAGAGCCTTTTCTAAAAACACGTTTTCACTCCAACATTCTGATTTTGATGTCGGAGAAGAAGAAGAACGATTTAATGAAAACGGCTAATTTCTCTGAAATCTCTCAGCAGTGCCAAAATAATTTCACGCTGACTTAAGATCAGTAAAGATGGAGGTTCAACAATGTTGAGGGGAACAAGCAAAGATTCTGTGAGCCGATGTTTTTATTCATATTTTACGCCACTTCAGAATCCACTTATATTCTATACGAGCGTAAAGAGACACTCGGCTGTCGATGTTCTCTGTCGGCGTCGTGTTTTCAATCCCAACACTAAGGCGTGACCTTCCCCTGTGAGCCAATCACTCAATATTCTGCTTGGCTTCACATGTAGGAGCTGAAGTGGGCTCAAAAGGAACAGAGCGGCTCTGTGGTGACCCGGACGGCGTCTTTGTGGTGTCTGAGACTGTGTCGAATTTCTTATCAGGCTTCAAAGAGTCCAGCGGCGGCTCTCAGTTCTCCCACAGCGCTGGAAACCAGTGACTGGTCAGCAGGGTATCGATCGCTGTTCACTCGGTCGTTGCTACAAAGTGATTTTATCAATCCTCCTCTGTGATTTTACAGGAGCTCAGGAGGTAACCTGCTGCACGGCTGGATAATAGACAAAGTGGATAAAGTAACCCAGAAGTGACACGAAATGCTGCTGCGAGGCTCGAGGCGCCACACTGATTGTTTCTAACCTTTTTATTGTTTTGAACAGGAACATGTTTCCACAGCCTTCAAATGGAAACACATGATCCAAACTGCTATGTGTACAAACTGTTACTCATATGTCAAACCCTCCATCTCTGTTTCAACTACAAACCCTGTGAGACAAAGAGCAACGAAACAACTAAATAAAATACGTATTTTCCTGCTGTCTGACATCCATAACACAAACGCATATTTCTGTATCAAACTCATATGACAGTCTGAAATTTCCCTGCATGGCAGAAAAGTTCACATCAAGTGTGAGGAGTCATGAGCTGGCTGTTTGGATCGGCAGCTGGCTGGCGTCCACCCGGCCAGCTGCCACTTCAGCTTCCACATCAGCTGCTGCTAGTTTTCAGGTGACAGGGCATCAGTGTGAGTGTGTCTGCGCGGGTGTGAGAGAGACGGTGAAGGTTAGAGAGAGACGCCGAGGGATGATAGAAGGGTTATGATCATTGTGGATATAAGAAACATTTTCATTTGGTTTATTTTGTCTTCAGAAAGGTTTTCAAAGTTTTGTTCTTTACGTCCACAAGCACAAAAATCATATTACTGATCATAGTAAGGAATTTAAAGAGGTGTGTAAAATCGTCAGGGATCATCTTCTGGAAGGATGAATGTGTTCAATATTCGTAATAGATTTTATTTCACGTGTTTGTGTCCATGTGGACGATTTTGCCTGGTGGTGCCAAATCATGCTCTGGGAACACTGTCACAATTTAAATTATAATTCAGGTAAAGACACTTTTTATTTAAACCTTTTAAAGGAAACTTAAAGTGTTGATTAAAAACTAAGTCTGGTGATATTTTACGTTTTTGTTATTGTCCAAAGACTAAATAAAAAGAGCCAAACCAACTCGAACCAACTGTGTCAGTCAGCTTGATATCTTCTTCCTCAGAGCCACAGAGCTCCGTTATATGTAAAGATATTAACCCATTAATGACATGTTCCTTCACTGCCATAAACTCACACTGTAGCTCTGAAAACATCCCCCAACAAACAAACGTTTGATGAATATTTAACTAATGAGTCTTTTTTAATGAAAACTTTATTTGTGACCTGTTTCAGCGACAGTACTCCCAGCGTGGCTCCGGGGAGGCCTGTCGGCCAGCTGGCAGACACTCTGACACATTTTGTTCTTCCTTTCTTTCTTTCTTTGACGTTCACGTCCCCCAGAGGATGAATACAAATGATTCTGATGATCTGGCTGACATGAGCGCCAGCGGAGAGTTGACCTTTTTGGATTCAGAGTGACATAATGGGGACTTCAAAGCAGACATTCAGGGTCCCCACAGGATGAATCTCAGGACGAAGCACATTTAATCAGGGCAACATGTTTACGACCAAAACAGACATAAATAATGAGCGGGGGGATGTTTTATTTTATTTTGCATTTGGTATGGCTGTATGTCTCTTTAACTACTTTGTGTTGGATGGGAAGTAAAACTGAGCAACATACTTACTACTGATCTGCAGTCAGTCCTCACCTGAAGGTTTGGACACTGAGCTGTCACAGGCGTCAGGGGAGTTATAATCTTTATGATCCTCTTTGTTACGCGTGTATTTTGCCTAACTGCTGTAGTGAAGGCCTCCAGAGCCTGCACCAATGATTTCTGTGATTGTATGTTTATGTTTGCCAGTAATGAATGAAAATAAACGTGTTAATGAAATCTGGAATCAGGCCTTTGAAACTGCGATGAATTGGTCCTTTTGGAGCCAAATGTGCCTTTTGTTGAGCTGTGATTGAACACACTTTGTTTACCTGCTATAAATGATCCTGGTAATTCAGGCAGTCCTTTCTTTGTCTGTGAAGTTTAAACAAATCACTAATGGTAATCTGCTTTCTCTGTCCATGGTGCTGAAATATGTGCCACAATAGATCAAATGAGAGGCTTTCTTTAAGTCGTGTACAACACTCAACAGTTTGCATTGTGAGTGTGAGAGAGAGCTACGTGTCAGCTAACACAGGTTGTGTCTCGTTGTTGTACCTCTGCCTTCACTGAGCAGTGATCAGTACATCACCGATCAACATTCATTCAAACATTCATCTCAGCCAATCATGTTCATCAATGCAGTGTTGCAGATACAACATGCACATGCTTCTGTTCCCTGCCCATGCTCATATTTGACATCGTCTGTCCGTCCTACTCTCTGTGTGTGATAGTGTAAGGTACATGGCACAGGCTCCAGCCCCCAACCACAGCCCTTTAACATCCCTCAGGGCCCTGAAGCCCATCCCCCACCTTATCCCCAACACAAGCCTCCACACTTAGGAGACCATTACACTGGTCCTTATGGACCTTTGCTCTCAGCTAACTTCGAGCTGTATCTGATGGCCTGAGGCCCGGCTGTGTGAAACAGGTCCTGTTGCTACACTGTGTGAGTGGACGGTCACTGTAGCGTGCCCAAAGCGCTGTCAAGCAGCAGGAGGTGTTGCACGCTAATGTACGGAGAAGACACTGATAGATAAATGTAGTTTGACTTTTGGTCGGAGCAGGTTCGGGTGCAGCTGCAGTCTGGATTATGATGATAGTCTGGAGGCTGCAGAGCAGCAGAGCCCCTCTGAAAATGCATGTACTAAAGACCGGAGGTTTGTTGTTCCTGCCTTATGAAACATGCATGAGCCGAGACAATTCACAACGTGTATTATTCATGCAAGAGCTGAAGGTTGCTGAAAATACAGTAAACTGTGTTCTGTATTTGATGGTGATGTACCGTGACTTTAAATAGCTTCATTTCCTCTGCTGCGTCCCCCCGGACAATACAAGCTTTATTAAGAGGCTCGGCATTAATAAGACCTGTCATTACATCTGCACTTCATTAGGCAGTCACTGCATGTGTGTATGGCTGCCACCCTGTAACATTAAGGTTCAGCCTGTGTGGCTTTAGGAGGACAAGTGAGTAAGAGGTTTAGATTGAAGCTGCTGACGATAAAAAGAGTTTAGTGTTCCATCAAAAGAGCGCCCTCTTTAATCCCTACTGAGAGTCTGAATACAATAAGATGTCTGCCCTGTATATTAGAGAACTTTACAATGTTTCACTGACGAATAGTGTTAGTATGAATTACTATGGGTGAATTAGAGTCAATGTAAATGATCAAGATGTAACTCTGTGTCTTGTGAATGCCTCTTCAGCTTGGACCTGCTTTCTGTTCTTGCCCCTGTACTGCATCCTAACCAGACATCGGGTTAACTCAGTTGCAGTGTGTGACAGTTTTATTTGATAATGTTTTTACTGTATGATGCACAAAATGTTGCCTTAATGAAACCAAAATATCTCAATGTCAGAGTCATAATCCGGTGTTATCTTTTTTTATCTTCCATCACATGTCAGTGGATTCCACCCGGTCTTCAGTCAGACTTTCCTCCTCTCAAAGTTTGCCGCAGCTCTACACAAACTCTTTCTTTCAGGAGTTGAAGGCTGCTTCCTCTCCTGCTGGCCTCACACCCAGCTCATGGAAGAGGAGAGAAGTTCATCTTTTGCCTCTCTTCTTTCTGTTGTTTTTTCCTCCATCTGCCTCTCCCCTTCTTGGCCGACTGCTGGGACAAACCCATCCATGCCCGGCTGCTCCTCTCTCAGCAGCTCTGTCTTGAATAAAACATGCGCACCACACGCTGCTGCTCTTTGCTTCTTGCAAATCTCAGCCACCTTGCCTCCTTCGAGCCTCTCCCATCCTCTCATCCCTCTCATCCCTCTTATCCCTCTCATCCCTCTCTCTTCCCGCTTCCTCTTCACTCTCCTCCCCTTTATCTCAGCAGATGTATTTCAGTCCATCTCCTCTCTCTGCTTTCTCCTCCTCCCTTTCAGTTTTCCCTCCCCCCTTCTTCTCCCACCCTCCCTCCCTCCCTCCTACGACTAATAGCGCTCATTCTCCCAGGTGATCGGCTTTGAACTGAGCGCTTCCCCCTCTCGTACTAGAGCCATGAGTGGTTGACTGCACTGAGCACGCTCCCAAAGCTCTCCAGGCAACACTTCCCCTCCCTCCAGTCTGTACAGTAGAGGCAGAAGAAGAAGAAGAAGTGTGCAACATCACACTATTGTCTTTGCTGCTGCCAGCCACACTTGCACACAGAGACAGAGAGGATGGGCTTTAATGAGGACAGAAGACGAGGAGAGACTGTGCAGGAAAGGTAGAATAGAGAGAGGAGAGGAGAGGAGAGGAGAGGTAAGTTCCCCCAATTTCAGGATGATGACACCCACCGGGCGAGGCATGCCTGTGACAGAAGAAGCCCTACAGATGGCAGTTTGGGTGAAGCCGGCTCCTCCATCCCCGTTTTAGCAGCACATGGAGCTCCGTCTCTTTTGGGAATACACCAATGGAGGAATCCAGCAACATTCGCAGCCTGAGCCGAGAGCAAGGTAAGATAAGAGAGCGGTCCAGGATTCACACTTTTACTTGCATGCGGCTTTGGAGAAGTAGGCCAGCTGAGGATGAGGAGCTCCTCGTGCTCGTCTGAGGTGAGGGAGGAGGAGGAGTGAAGGCAGAGGAGTTTCTACTTCTCCCTCGTCGCTCGTGAACACAAATTCACTTTGACTTCAGCTCTGTCTTTGCTCTTCTCTTCAGTTGATTTCAGTCTTTAACAAACCTGCACTGCATGCTCGTATGAATATTCACCGCTGTAAATGGAGCTGGAGGTTCAATCTTTCAAGATGTATCGACTGAATCTTGGAGTTCTTGTCTCGAAGCGGCTCCTAAATAATAAAATATTACAGGAAATACATTTTTCTCTTTGTCTGAGCTGTTAAAGGCACTGGAATCAGAAACCCACACCCCACTAATTAAGGGTTTCAGCGCTTTGCATCTAAAAAGTATTTAAAACTAGTTTAAGTTTATATTCCAGATAATGTCATTTAAGTTCCGGTTGTCTTTCTTGATATCTTTAAACTGGGAGCTGTTTCGTTTGTAAAGTTGTTGTCAGGCTGTTTACACATATAGCGTTAGCATCGTCTGAGGGCCACGTATTGTCATTTTGTCATTTGAGGATGTTGAGTGTCGACCGCGGTCGTCTATTTAGGCTGCAGGAGTTTATTTTGGGCCGTTGATCTATTTTTGCAAGCGGATGTTTTGCAGCAGAGGAAGGAGTTTGGCTCTGTAATTATTTAGCACTAGCTGACGCTACAGAGCCGTCATTTAGCATCGCAGCTTCGACGTGTTGTTACTCACCGTTCTGCAGCCGACTGAGATGAATATTTTCAGGTCTTCTGCTTCTGACTCAGGCAGAAGCCATTCACTGTGTGACTGCCATCCCCACAGAGTCCTGAGAAATGGGCAAAAATAGCTTCTTACGAACATTTATTTTTAATCAGACTTTATTGATCTTTACTGACAATCTCAACTTTGCTATCATGTTGCATTTAAAGTACTTCAAGCCAACTTTCCAGAGGCTTTTATTACCCATCACCTTAAAGCCATCACCTGCCCAGCCCTGTTCTAAAGGTGAACACCTGGGAGGCAGCGCTAACAAGCTCCTGACAAAGTTCAGCTTCCAAAGTCTCATTTTGTCTCCGCCAGCTTCACGGCAGAGACGCGAGCAGAGGCAGCGAGGAGGCAGAGGAGCGGGGAAAATGAAAGGAGAAACAGGCAAAATGAAGTCGTCTATCTTTGACAACTCCCCATCAGGGCTCATACCGGCTCCTCCACCCCCTCTCCTCCCTCCTCCTCCCTCCTATTCTTGCAAGCATTCCCCTAAGCCCCAGTAACCATAGAGCGAGTCATTAGTGTTGGATCGCCGCGGCTCACAGGAGCAGAGCGGAGGGAGAAGCAGAGCCGAGCGTTATAATCAGACTGTCTCAAAGCCATACAATGGAGCTTTAATGTGTACAGTGAGCGAGTGTGTGGCTCACTTTAACACCCAGAACGCTCCTCAGAGGAACACAGCTGCAGCTCTGATGTGATGCATCTTCATCACCTCACTTTTCTGCCTTTTTTAGACTCACTTTCAACATTTTTCAGTTGTAATATTATTTTTATTCATGGCTTGCATCTTTTCAATAGTTCTCTTTATCATAAGTTTGTGCATTTCATTTAAAACAGAAACCAAGAGCTGATTTTTACATTATTGGACTGTGTCCATTTGTTAGGGACTACTTTTAGCGGCGTATTAATATACATGTGGTGCTGTAGTGAGTATTTGGGGCAGCAGGACGGTGTATGTGTGATTAAGGCAAAAGAAACTACAGTATGTGTGTGAGCTGTAAAGAAGGATGTCACCCAGTGCAGCAGTGTGGCTCATGGATGGATTGTTATAGTTAATGGAGCTCAGCAGAAGAAGATACATGACATCAGGCTGTGGAAGAAACACATTTTCACTCCCGACTCAGCGTACTCAGCGGCCCTACGCTTCGAAATACGACGTCCTGGATTCCTCCTAAAGCATCAGTTTTTCACCTGCAGGGATCTTTGGTCAACACAGCAACAATCCATGTGCAAAATCAGGTCACACGTTTTAAATGAGATCCTCTTAAGTCCTTTAAGTCTCTCAAAATAAAGCTCACAGAGAAACCTTTCATTTGTTTAGATGAGTTTCGGGCTGCAACAATAACTACCACATGGTTCACATCTGAAAACGCTCACAGGTTGGTTAGGTTTAGGAAAAACAACATGCTCCAGGTTTAAAGAAGTTCTGCTGAACGTTTCAAAGATAAAAAGCGAACGCTTTGTGCTGAAACTTGGGCGCAACCAACTGCCTTCATGAGAATGTGTGCAACCAACCAAGTCTGGTTTTGGAGTGCTCTTGTGTCCAAATCAAACTTCATTAAAGATTTAATCTGGAAGATTTTCATTTAAATAAATTGCTGTTAAGTCTCTATCTATCACCGAATGAGGTAACACAATGGTGATTGATTGATCATGAATAAATCACAAGCAGCGCCCAGTTAGTGACGCGTTCTCCATCAGCCAGCAGTGGTTGGTCTGCCAGAGAGGGTAGGCGGAGCTAAGCGGCTGCTTTTCCGCTCTCTGCAAGTGTTGCGAGTAAACAGTAATCTACTATGGCTGAACAAACAAAGAAAAGATGGATGACTACAGATACAACTTCAACAAGAAGTGAAAATCCAAAGAAGAAGAAACAAACTCGACGCTCAGATGAAGCAAACAGTCTGAAAAGGAAAGCGACCGTCAGCCAGGAAAATCAAGAGTTACAACCGGAGCCGACCGTGGACGTCACACATGCAGCACTGTCATGCAATTACCCTTTATCTCCATAGGTGCCGCCAAAGAGAGCGAAACTGAGATTACAACTTTAACTTTCATAAGTCTTCAAAGTGCTTTAATTAACTTTAAAGAATTAAACTTCCTAAAAGAAGACGTTTGACCCCTCCATCGCCCCGTCTGCTGCTTGAAGCTAAACAATCAGCTGAAGGACGAGAGTTAAAGATCATATTTAGAAGCGTTGACCGACCTGCTGTCTTGGAGGATGAGGAAGTGAAAACAGGCTGCTGTTACCAACATCCCTGTAAGTAAGATCAGTCAGTTGTTAGTTTGGGTCTCTCATTGGACTTGTTGACATAGAGCACATGTAGAACATCTCTTTAGATGTACTTTGTGTTGAATAAAGTTGCATTATTGTAACTGAGCCAGCATCAGAGCGCTGAGGAGCAGTTTGAGTGCCGGTGAGACATATTTCATGAACTCCTCCACAGGCCATCGAGCAGCTCGCCTGCAGGATTATTGATCGGCTATAAGGCCACATGTGAAAAGCTACTTCCCTCCTTCACTGAGTATCTTATACACCCTTCACTTCCATTACATTTATTGCTAAAGCCCTGTGGTTGCATGATGCAATCTGTAAAGCGTGTTACGGCTCATAAAGCAGATATTAAGTGTTAGATTGTGCTGACAGACCACATGGGAGGCTGCAGTGTTTGATGAGCTTCCTTTCATGCCACTCGTCAGTCAGGAGCCCCCCCCCCTCCCCTCTGGCATGAATAAAATCCTACAGTCTCTTTAATAAAGGCTCGGGCTGCAGGTTGAGGCTTTTTGACAGGAATGATAATGACTATTTTGGATGCATCACAGAGAGTTTGCCAAAAGGCCCCGGAGGCACGAGTTGAATCACCTGCCACTGTCAAGAAAATGTGCAGCTGTTTGATATTAAAGCAGCAGCAGAGGCAGCAGATAGGACAGTGTGTCAACTCGATACCAGGGGGAGTTAGCTGAATATCATTCTGACTCATGTTTCAGTGCGCAGAGTTACACAGCGATGGATGTCGGTATCTGAAGGCCAATACCTGGTCAGGCTTCATATTTAACTTTGATGATTGTAATTCATTCAACCTTTATTACAATCTGAGGACATGTTGAGAGCACTTTAAAACAGAATAAAGTCATACACAAGCAATAACACGATAATAAGCAGCAAAGACACAAACAAGTAGAAGATGAAGTTTAGAAACAGCTGCATTCAAGAGCAGTTTGTCACCGTGGTGTTAAAGACGTTGCGTTGTAAAATGTTCAAAGTGTGTGCAGCACAAAAACTAAATGTAATAACTTTATTCATATGAAAACAAGAGTTTACGATGTGCGCTGACAACCAAACAAATCACAAAAACAAAACCCACCTGGGGTCCGTTTCACAAAGCAGGTTTATTGAAAACTCTGAGTCTGTTAACCCTGAAATGAGGGAAACTCTGAGTTTTCCGTTTCACAAAGGGAGGTAACTCAAACCAGAGAAAGAGGGGTAACTCTAGCCTGTTTCACAGAGAGAGGTAACTTAAGCTCTCGGTCAGTTACCGTAGTAACAGACTATGAACCTAACCTGGTCGCGAGCAGGTTTTCTTCAGGAAACTTAGAGTTTCGCTCCGTCTCCTCCCTCTAGAATATAAAACCCTCATTCGACTTCCTCATTCATTCAGCCCGTCTCACGCGTGTGTTTGAGCGGTTACCGAATTAAAAGAAGAAACGTTGCGTCTCTGTGCTGCTCTGACTGCTTTGCAAAAGTCTTTTATAATTATGATAAAAAAAAAGACAAATCTGTGTCAAAGTTATCATTTTTAGATTTTCACCACCACTGCCGAGAGCACTCAAATAAGACGCCGTTAGTTATTGGATTTTTTATTTATTTAAACTAACACATTCAGTTTAATCAACATGAATTATAATGTATGTGAAGTCAGCATCATGTTAGGGATAAAGCTGATGCACATTAAAACAGCCACTGAATGATATTTAATCTGTTTAATATTGAAAATATGATTGAAGTGCTTCCATGTACGTTTTTCTCCCGCTGGATTGCTCCTAAATTAATATACATTTTAGCTTCCGGTCGTGATTAAGTATTAAATAAATAGAGCAGTTTAAACTTCCGCATTTACTCGAGCAGCAGTTTCTTCCCACGCCGCTTCTCTCTCTTTTGCAGCTGCAGCCATGTTACTTTATGTTTCTAAAAACATGCTCGTATTCGCTGAACGTCCGCATGAGGATTTCGAGCTCCGCTGGTGGGACGTAGGAGGACCTCTTTTTGTGTACCGTTGCCATGGTGAATCGTGGTGTCGGGGCTCCATTAATGCTGGCTTTTTATAGTCAGCATGCACGCACTTAACTCTGGGTGAACCTACTCAGAGTTGATTGAACTAACTCTGATCAGCTGTTCTGGAACCGAAAACTCAGAGTTTCCTATCTCAGAGTAGATCGACTCAGAGTTCAGGGTTAGACTCAGAGTTTGTTGAACCTTCTTTGTGAAACGGACCCCAGGCCACAGCAGAACTCACACAACATGAGCAGACGACAGAACAAGGGGACGAAGAGGAGACAGAAGAGAAACAGTACGAGCAATAAAAAGCAGTCAAAGACAATAACTTAAGCAGGAAGAAGTAGAAACAATAAATTGGAATAAAAGACACAGAAGAACTGAACAGATCAAAGAAAGGAAATTAAAGGTGTCTTTTCAAAGTTAGCATTTGCCTGCTGGGAGCATTAGCTAATCACTGAAGGAGTCAGAGAGAGACTGTAGGACGATGGTGAGCACGCAGACAATAGATGAGATATTTATAACCTTCTTTGATTACTGAAATGCACTTTTTACAGCCTCCTTAAAAAAAACACTGAGAGACTTCAGCTCATTGAAACCTGCAGCTCGTCTGAAGACGAGCGAGCACTCTGCACTGAGATTTAAAGGCCCTGCCCTTTGACCTTATCGGGCAGAGAAGAAGCTACATAACTCCCTCGCTAGCTTTTTGCCTTCAGGAACACAGCGATCATCTGCTGCTGGTTTATTTTAGTTTTCACAGAAATCAGGGATTCAGTGTTTGTCAATCTCACCTTAAAATTGTGAAACCCTCTTCTTACAGGTGTTAGGGAAACTAGCTCGATCAGTACTTCAAGACGCTGAACATGTATCTAATCACTTTAGCCGTTAGCTAGCTATGACTCTAATGATACAGTTTTTTATAGACACTGCTTTACTTCTTTACTTTGTTCTTTAAGTGTTAACTTTCTTAATATTAATACATATATTTTATTTACCGTAAAATATGGAATATAAGTCTCTTTAAGAGGAAAAAAGGTTTTCTATATTGATTTATTAATAAAACGTGCATAAAAGTTATTTCACCACCATTCCAATTTATATGAAGTTGAAACACAATCAAAACACACAAATTACAGCTTCCATCTGTCCGTGTTGAGTTTGTAATCCTGCTAGCTACAGTGCGGTAGCGGGAGTGTTGATTGTTGTGAGAATGGCCGCTGCACCGGCACTCATGACGGTGCATGGATAGCTAGATTAAAGCGCCATCGTCTGGGTAACATACCATGCACTATAATCTGCATTTATCCTGGTATATTGGTCACACGGTTTATAGGACACAGCCCACCTTTCAGAGGAAAAAGATGTATTAAACGTGCGTCTTATACACCAAATGGTACCTAGTTATGCATTTCATGTATTTGTTTTCATCAGATGTATTTTATCTTTCCATCTCATTATCGTAGAAATCCTTGTTTTAATCTTTGCTTTTATTTTCCTTATAAAACACTTTGAGCTTTAAGTCAAATTATTCTTCAGTCACTGTGTGAAGCTTCTTAAATAACGTTCAGACAAAGAGCTGAATAAAAGACACTTTGAGAAAAGGAAACAGAGCTTCTCTCCCCCATATAAACAAGGTAATTGTATTCAGGGATAACCCTTAACAAGTAGTTTGTTTTCCTTCCACATCTGAACCAGAGTGTTGTCAGATCAGTGAACAGTCATATCTGTGATGGTAATTTGTTTGGAGGGCACTAAAAAGCAGCGCTGCTCCGCCCAATCAGCATCAAAGAAGGCAAATATGGAAGCTGTTTAAAGTAAAGATTGTGTTGTTTATGTTGTGAGGACACACGGGTGGACGGATCGAGGAAAGGGGGAGCGCACCGTTTCTGCAAAGAGTCCAGAACAAAGTCACATGTATCTCTCCGTGTCTGCGGGTCATCGCGAGCTTTGGCTCTGTGCAGGAGAAACATTACAAATGGATCCAGTCGTCTCTGACTCACAGCATCTCCTTCATTTCATGCTTCAGACTGAGTGTAAAGGAATGTACTTTGCTCTTTTGTCCTTCATGCCTCCTCTCAGGAGATGAAAGTAGTTTTTACTTTGGGTCACTCGCATGTAGAGGAGCTTCCTCACGAACGGCCCACATTATTGAACATTTCGTGCATCTGTCTGAACGCTTCCTCGTGAGATATGAACAAAGAGTAGAAACACGCACTTTTAGAGAATGTAGTTTCCTGTAAGATGTGTTCAGGAGATAAAATGATGGTATTAGTTTGAAGACATCGCCGCTCTTCCTGCATACTTAGCAGTGTTCTCTCCTCTGGGAGCTGCAGTCTGGGTATTGTCATGTTTGACAACAGACTGAGTTTGCGAATGACAGAAACGAGTGACAGTTTCTTTGTGATCCCGGATGAACGTTAGATATCATCTCTGCTGACTGTCACATCTCAGGCTCACAGCTCATTGTGTTTAGCAGAGACAGACGCCAGCAGTTCTGTGCATGACTTCCTTTATGTTCTGCAGCAGGGACGGAGGATGGAGACGCTGCTCCGTCCGTCCATCTGTCCACGCTTTGACCCAGAGGGAGATATTTCTAAAGCTACAACTTGTTCACCACAAAGTCAAATAATCTGCAGCTTTGTCTCCTTGTGTATTCAGCCTGACGTTGTGTTGATGTTGGCTCATGTACGTTTTTCTCAGCGTCTGACGTATCAGCCCGTCGATGTCTTTTTTCATGGACTCTTAAAGCTTGTTAGAGATGATAGGAGCAGTTAACTGAACATGTTTTGAGCTTTAAAGAAGAATTATGATGTAAGACCTGCTGCAATATTATATCAACACTATTTTTATGAACGAAGCTTTTTACTGGTTATGTCGAAAATGATGCCTGTGTCTGTGTGTCAGCCCGGTGATTGACTGGTGACCTGTCCAGGTGTAACCCCGCCTCTCGCCCAATGACAGCCCTGCGACCAGGATAAGCGGTATAGATAATGGACGGATGGACTTTTGATCTGGAACCAGGATACTCTCCTCGAGTGTCCCACTACAATTTTGGATACCATCTGCAGCAAACATATGTGAAGGGCTAATTACAACCCATATTTATGTTAATAGTTTGGCAGCTACCTGTAGTGTAAGAGAGTTGATGGCTGTAAAGGCAGTAGTCCTTGTTAAGTAAGTACAGAGAGCAGTGTGGGTGCGATGGATGTCTAAACCTGAGAGGACTGTGATTGTTCCACAACTTAAACCAGTTTGTCCAGCTCAGATGTGTACGTATGCAGACATGTCGTCTGCCTCTGGTAGCAAGAAGGATCTCTGGCCTTGATTCTGGTCGCGCTTTAAAACCACATGTCGTCCATATGTTATGTTAATATATTATATTCCCCCAATAGGAACTTTAACTCTGACACTACGAGTGTGCAACATGTAATTAATATTTAGTCATGAAGGTCCTTTGAGCATCACATTGTCGTGTTGGAGTCAGATAAGGTGTGTGAACCGTTAGAAGATCACTGTATCAGTTTATTGATGTTTTCCTTTCACCTCATTCATGATCAATACCAGCAATTTGTTAAATGACTGAAGACCTTAGTTAATATTTCACTGCTTGTTTATTGGAAACCATTAACCTGACCTGGCTGTAATTTAATCACATGTTGTAAACACCTGTTTTCAGGTATTTTCAGCTTTAAATGGTCGATAAAAAGCGTCGTCCATCAGCAGCTTCATTTTATATTTACTGACATTCAAAATGACGTATTGGCCGAGCTGTAATTTGACCCGTGTGTGTGTGTGTGTGTGTGTGTGTGTGTGTGTGTGTGTGTGTGTGTGTTGCATATTGCCGTGGTGAAAATGTCACATTAGATCTTGGGTCAGGAAGCAGAAGTGCCAGCGGGCAGCTCCCGACGAGAAGCAATGCAGCTTTTTATTGACCAACTTGTCGTTGGGCATTTCGTCTCGTTGTGGCCGACATGTTGACACAATATTCACACAGACACAGCCTACACACAGTTTTACACAGCTGAAACTGATATTCAGACATGTTGAAAAGGGATTTCTTTAACCTGCTGCAGCATTTATTGTACCTCACAATGTGAATATTTCAGCTAACATGTTAGCTTTTAAAGAAGCCGTCCTCTCTCTGTTCTTGGAGCCTCATTTGCACCAGCATTACAGAGAAGCTAGCCTCGGGTGTCAGAGAAAAAGGTCGCTGGGTCATTAAAGTGTAATTCTTTATTACAACCTGAGTCTGATTTTTTTTGAGAGTTATAATCGAATCAATAATAATTTCTCATCGCATGCAGCTAGGGAGGCACACAGGAGTGTTTGAACACAGAGGTTAACTGGAGGATCAGTGTTCATCAGTTTGACCACATTAGTGATTAATGGTTGACTGATGTTCCAAAGGTTTTATTCTGACCCACAGACTTTATACGAGGAGTGAAAGGAGCTCGACGGTTTCCAGTTTGTCATTTCGGCCGTGGCTGTCTTGGCTTTAGAGCCAGAAGTGACCATATTTGGATGAGATGTCACAGTTTGGGTAAAATAAAAAGGTAAAGGACCCAGGTGCAGACAACGGTAAAGAGTTTAATAAACTAAGGCAAAAATGCAAAAACAAAATCTACAAAAGACAACAGAAATGGTAGAACAAAAATCTTACTGTCCAAGTGGAAGAATGATCCAAAGGGAAAAAACAGAAACACATGGGAGCAACGAGGAAACAGGTAAATCTAAAAAATCACAGGAAAGAACGACAGCTTCACAGGTAACACGACAACGAACCAGCCACGAGACAGGGGAGCACAGAGACTAAATAAACTCAGGAGGTGAGGCTAATCAGACACAGGTGAGACAATCAAGGGGCAGGTGAAAACAATCAGGGCAGGGCACACAATCAAACAAGCAGGAAACACACAAAGGCAGGAAGTGGACCAACACGAGAGACAAGTGTCAAAGTAAAACAGGAAATGATCGAACCCATGAAACGCAAACGAAATGCAGAACTAAACAAGACCAAATCCTGACAAGAACACAGAATAAAACTAAACGATGAGAACTCAGTGACCAGGTAAAACCAGAAATAATAACTGAACACCGAAACACAAGACAAAACCAGAACTAAACTAGAAACTCATGACAGGAGCTGGAGAGGAGCGGGGGGTTGACATGCTAAGCTATCATCTTAATAAACTGCTAATGCTAGCACTAGCTCTGTGCTGGGGCGGCTGTGGCTCAGTGGTAGAGTCGGTCGTCTTTTCGATCGGAGGGTTCGATCCCCAGCTCCCTCAGTCTACATGTCGACGTGTCCTTGGGCAAGACACTGAACCCCAAATGACTGTGACTGTGATGACTGGTTAACAGCTGGGCACTTTAGGCAGCAGCCTGCCTCTGCTGTCAGTGTGTGAATGTGAATGAGACATAAAAGCACTTTCAGTACAGTCCATCTCCCATTCAAATGGGCTGGAAACAGACTAACCTAAAACCTGAACAAATCACTGCAGCAGTGTGAATCGCAAGGTAGCCACGCCCCAAAGCACAGCCCTCTTCATCATGTATTTAAACATCATCTACAAGCTACAGCAGTGGAACAACTAGCTATCTAACTATCTTCTACATGACAACGACGTGCACTTTGCGTTGTGTCCAGGCCTGCTACATATCAATGCACCATGATGAAATGAAAGCAGCACTTGTTGGATGGATTTGTCTCTTCCTCGTCCTTCCTGTCACAGTTGGACTCAGAGCGAGGTCGATGGGACACAAACATTCACTGACTAATGCGGTCTTCAGGAACATTGGCTGCAGCTTCCTGTCACCTCCTACTTTCCTGTCCTGCTAATCCGTCATCCTGAAGTCAAACTCATAACTTCACTTTCACAAACACACTCATTCACATGCATCTCATGCTGCCTCCGTCTCCAATATCATCGTCTAAATCTGTGATCCATTACAGAAAAGGGCCCGAATTGTCATTTGAGGCTGCATTCGAGGACAGAATGAGAAAGAGAGCTAATCCAGGTAGCACAGACGTGTCTCACCTCAGTGAGCAGGCAGGGCTGAGCTGATTCCTGGGTGAAATAACCTCACACACACACACACACACACACACACACACACACTGGTGTTTCATTAGCAGCTCTGTGAGAAGAATGCCCCGTCTGAATATGAGACGTGTGTCGTGGCCCGGGGCGCGGCCCTGCTGAAAGGGACCATAACAAAGCTGCAGAGCTATTATTGAGACGTGGCCTTTCAGGGGGGCTCGTGTCAGGCCGGGATGAGCAGCAGGGCAGCGTTCGCACATCTCGCTTCCTTTCTGTCTTTGATCACTGATGTTGACCCAGAAAAGTACCATCTGAGAGTTTAACCAAAGGAGCAAGGAGGACAGGATTAGAAAGGAGCTGCTGTTAACATGTGGAATCAGTGTCAGCAGTGGGAGGATTACAGGACGGCAAACAGCCCGCGTTCAGGTACCAGTCAAGTGCTTGTGTGTTTGTGAAGAGGAGTCATTCAGGTGGTTTGTTCAAAGGCTGAAAAATGATGAATTGTGCATTCAGACTCTCGCCTGTCAGGGAGCAAAATGTGAAGCTGGTGTTCTGCTGGACGCACGCAGCATCCGGCTGCATCGCGCTCAGGCTCAATCAGGGCTCTTTCTCTGGTTGAAGGGACGTAACAGAGGAGTGTCTGTTCTGACTCCAAATAAGGTTTATGATTGTTTAACCCACATTTGTTGTGTCTTACAAGAAGAGATGAAGACAAAGTATAATTAAGACTTTTCAGGAGTCTGTTTACTTGACTATTTAATTTTCTGACTTTTCATTTTCACTCCCTCCTTATGAGACACATATCTGTACTTTCCACTCTTACTGTAGCTTTAATGCATTCACAGAGAATTCATCGACTAGTTTAAATTATTATGCGCTGCCTTCCCAAAATCAACCTAAGTTGGCGGGACAATAACACATAGATAAGTTGATTTATTTGCGTGTTCATCAGTGTTCATCACACACAGCCTCAACATGAAGAAAAGGAGGTAAACGTGTGAAGACAGAGACAGAGCGGGAAACTCTCGCGTGGAGAAGAGGCGCCTGGTGAATGTGATGTCTGTGCACGACAGGGAGAACCACATGGGTGAAAGTGAAGCAGCCAACATGGCCGACGATCAGCAGCAAGACATTCCCCATCCAACTGATTTGCACACTGGAGTAATGCTCTGTGCACTCACAATGCAGACCCGCCAAAAGAACAGCATAACCACGCAAACAAATGTCATTTAAATGCTTGTTAGAAATTAAGTTTCTCTGAGCAGGAATTTTTCTCCTGAGGAATTCTGTCAAATTAAAGTTCCAAACGTCTCCGTGTTTGCTCTGATGTACGGCTGCAGCTCTGCAGGAGGCCGAGCAACCGAGCAGCCGAGCAGCCCCCCAGCAGGCATACGAAGGGAATGATTAAAAGTTCACTCTGAGGAGGCAGCGTGAGCGTATGAAGGACGTACATCAGAATGGAACTCTTCATGTGGAACACGTTGGCGCCCTTCAGCCCTGCACGTTATTGCAGAGCTGATTGTCTTCCTTGTTCCAGGCTGCAGGTGATTGCATACTGTACAAAGTGCTAAAAATAAACGTGTCAGTCATGCAGAAGCACGTCTCGCAGTGTCGGAGCCTTGATGAGCTGCAGCTGAACATCTGTGAGTCTGATCATGTGACGAGGCTTTGTTTGTGCAGGGGAGTTATAACCACTGGCTATTGGTTGTTATGCTAATAGATTTAATGAGCGTTGCACTGATGATGTGGGGGAGCGCTCACAGAGCACCTTATCAGGCTGATAAGAGGCTTCATGCCCACGCTCTCTAAATCTGGAGCGTTTCTCCACACGAGGGGAACGAGAGCGCCTTCATGGTCGATGGGCTCGTCTGTGGGAAATGCAGTTTGTGTTTCGAGGGTTATTGAAATTGTTGGAAAAGTGTGTTTGTGTGTGAAGTGAGAGCGTTCAGGCGTACACACACACACACACTCTGTGTGTTTGTGGCTGAGATGAGCTGTGGGTTTCAGGGGGATTTAATCACTCCTCGGAGCTCCTCTCCAAGGCTCCCTCTTGGATTTTCATGGATTTGTTTAGTTTGGGAGTCGATACAAGTCGTCGAGCACTCGAGGGAGTTCCTAACAATGCAGGCTGCTACATGTGTTAGCGCTGTAACTCTGCGGGACATCACTGTGAATGAGGAAAGGGGGATTTTTCAGCGTCTTCTTAGAGATGCAGCTGCAACAGAGACAAAGTGTGTGTGGGTGTGTTCTTTTTAATTTCCACAGAAAAATAACAATTCCCAGCCTCCGCCATCAAACATGATGAGGCACCATGAAAGCCGATGTCAAAACATTTATTTTACCATCAGGGAGCCTCGGTGCCTTAAGGCAGCAGGAATCAAAGAATGCAGATTGATTGATGCATCGGTGAATTGAAGTTGCAGAGGCTCGTCGTTAGCGATGTGAGTTTATGAACGCCATCAGGGACACTGCTCAGACATGAGTCCTCACACAGCACAGTGTCCTGCCTGACTGTTCAGCTCTGCGGCTCTCTTCTCTCTAACAGGCTCCTGTTAACGTCTCTGCTGTTGCTGTTTGTCTGCATTTAAAGCTGTAAAGAAACAAAGACACACGGTCGACTAATAAGGCTCCGGGGAAATCCACAGTTTGTGTATCAAAGATAAGAGATGTAAACTGAAAGTCAAACTTTGGTGCACATGTTGGGTCGGACTCTGCGTTGTGTGTTCAGAGGATAAAGACACAGTTTGCTGAACTGATTATGAGCCTTTTATTTCCCGACCAGCAGCAGCAGCAGCAGGTGTGACTGTGGAGAAGCTAATCCCAGAGATAAACAGGAAGTTAAGCTCATACATGTTCCAGATATGTAGAACAAAGGACGGAGGATGAGTCCTAATCTGAACACTAAACAATATAAACATATTCACAACATTTCATAAAAACATATTTCAATATGTAAACAAATAAGAACATAAAGATGTGATAGCGGCTAACCAGCTCCTTCAAAATAAAAGTCTGCTGAAATCCCTATACAACTCTTTTTTAACTGTAGACTGTACGAAGATAAACGACGTGTCTCCGCCTCATTGTACTTATCTAAAGTCAAAATACCCCCGAGGCAGACGCTGCAATCTCACGCTGGTGACAAGAGATCAGCAGGTGGAACGATGTCCCGCCCCTTCCGATAACCAAAAGACATATTTAGCTGACTGAAAAAACAGCTCAGATCCGTGTTTAGCAGCAGAACAGCTTCTTGTGTCGGTCTGAAGCAGATATTCACGCTGATGGAAAGTTCAATGACTGTAGTGTTAGTGTTAGTTACGTCTCCTCTCGCCGTTCCTCCTCTACTCTGCTACTCGGGAACAGAACGCTGCAGGAGCCCCATTTGTCCACAGAGCTGTCAATCATGAGGCCACACCCCCTTTTTATAGCATCAAATAACTAATTAAAAGTAAACTTGTCAGAAAAATTAACACTTGGACATAAATCAGCATGATAAGAACTAACTATAATGACAGAAACCATGTTTGAGAAAAATGTATTTGACGTTGATTTTATAGTTTGACTCATGTCCCATCTGTTAACATGGAGGAGGCGGGCTTTAAGACCTATACTGCAGCCAGTCAGCAGGGGGCGACAGAGAGGGTTTGGTTTCACTTTGAGGGAACTGTCATGTCGGCCATCTTTTTATACAGTTTATGTTTTAAATGTGCAAGGCCCTCATTATACCATAGTACAACATCACACTACTGCACACATGAATATTACTCTGTTGATATATTAGCCGTGCAGATATTTAGACTTTTTAACATCTAAAGACGTTGACATCTTACACTAACTTTAAATGAGGTGTGATAAAGACAAGAATATAAAAGCTGGTTTATAAAACAGATTACCAAACGGGATGTTAGCATGACCCAGCTTCCCTCCACAAACAGTCATCGGGATGTTTTAGTTGGATTTTTAATTATTCCATAAAATCTCTGTGGCAAACAAAAGTTTAGAGTTTTGTTCAGGAAGGAAATCTTCACAAATAAACAACACTTTTATGTTATTGAAGCGTCAGTGTTCTCACCAGGTGTAAAAAGCTAACATCAGATGGAGCATGACGACGTTACGAGTCCCTGACAGCCTCTGTAGCCTCACTTAGCCTCTTTATAGCGACCGCCTTTTTTCTTAAACACATTAAAGCTTTAAAGTTCACGATTGTGTTTGCAGACAACTTTTATGTCGTAGAACAACGTGTGAAAATCTCTCAAGGTTTGAGTTTACGACGATTCAGACATCCAACCAGAAACTCGCTGACTTCCTGTCGAGGCAGCCGTCAGTTAGAAAATGCTCCCTCCCGGGTTTTAGGACTCAATTCTGCAGAAGTCATGAGCAGCAATAAAAACCTGTTTGCGGCTGAATGGGGCTCCAGCTGTCAGAGGGTTAAGTGTTTCTGTGTTGTTCCTGGAGGTGTTGTCAGCTGCTGAGCTTGTTTTGGCTTCCTGTTACTCTCTGACAGGGAAACTGTTCTTCAGTGTTTGTGCAGGTTCTGCTGTGTGACAGTGATAAATGTTGCTTCAACACGAGCAGTGAACCTTTGGCTTCAGGAGATTGTTTCGCTCTCTTTACAGGAAAATAAGACTGAATTTAGAGTGTGTACGCTTGTTTTGGTTCCGTTAAATCCACCTGCATGACTGAGAGTAATGAGAACATCCACTCTCTCTCTCTCTCTCTCTCTCTCTCTCTCTCTCTGGCAGTGATTATGTGACAGCAGCTCTTAGTGAGTCAGGTGCTAATGGACCCAATATTAGTTCCAGCAGTTTAGCTCATCTCACAGCTCTGACAGAGAGAGATGCTTACGGAGCTCCTGCACTGAGGCTGCTGTTTCTCTCTCTCTGGCTGTGAGGAATCATAAATTAGCTATTACAAAGTGAAGACTCCACCTGAGACCCACAATTATAACCTCACATCAGCTTTAAGATGAAGTTTAGATGATGTTATAACTGAGGATGATTTCTATTTGGTGTTGGTCTCCAGTCTGCAGGCATTGTGATTACATGTGATATACGTTAATAATAAGAGGATGGAGGACGAGCGTGCTCGCTAATTCTGCAGCAGGAGGTGAAGTTAGCTGACCATCCAACTTACAGATTCAGTGCCACACATACACTAGACTTGGGTGGGCATGACAGGAATGATAACACCTGCTCAGGTATATTTATCGACCGGTTTCAGAATGTTATATTTAGCTTTTTTGTTTCCATCCTAGAGAACGCCGTTTTTGATTGATTAGTCATGGAACATCTCCCCAGCTCTGCCGCTGACGTGGTTGTTGCAGGCAAACACCGCTGTCACGTCTCTTCATCAGTAGGCCATCTCATGGAGTTGTCTTGCAGCACTTCTGCTTCCCTCGGTAGTGATCATTAAGTCTGTTTTAAATCACTTGCTTCATGTTTGCTTTTATTTACGGATATTTTACAAAGAAAACAAAATCAATGAAGGAATCGTGTCCTGGCGTTAGCAGCAGCTAACACCTGGAAATTGTACCCTCGAAAAAGGATTAGCTTCTCCTCCATCAAAGTCCCGCCCCTTCTTGATTTTGATTGGTTGGGGAGGGAGAAGTGACATTGCCGAGTGCAGCGGTGTTCCAAAAGTTGAACTATTTTCAACTGAGAGCACAGCGACAAAGAACAGCTGACGCCGAGGCTCTTCTTTGGTTTTGGATGCCGAGCACAGAGCTCCAAGGGGACACGGGCCTTTATACAGCAATAATCCTGTGAGGACACCTTCTGTTACACTTAGAATTCCTTTGACCTTCAGTGTCTTTAGAAGTCTGTAGACTTTTGCACACCTTCGGTGGCATGGTGATGAGAGGTATGTCTGGTTCATATGTGTTTGGGGATCTTTGCTATCATCTCTTCTTCCCGCCTCACATGTCCTGTCTGCTTTACTGAATATTGTCATTTATATCCAAAATACCCAGAAAATATCTGAAAGAGATCTGAACGTGGCATCTTCAGATCTTCAGATGACACGTTTGGGTCGATGATGTGTTTGTATCATTTCATGCCCACAGAGACGTCTGCACATCGTCCCAGCAGCTCCGTGTATTCAGGCTGTTAAACCCTAAATAGCAGATGAATTACATATTTATCCTCAGATTTATGGCACTGACAATGAAGCCTGCACGCTGGGTTCAATATGGAGGCACAGTGGGTTGTGTGAAATTTGTTGCCCATTGGTATGCAAGCATTAAAAATCCCAACGCTGTGCTGCAAATAGTAGCCAAGGCACCATGAATGGAGTCCATTCTGTTTGGTGTGTCACTGCAGCGCTAGTAATGAGACAGTCAACAGCAGAGCCGCACGCCTCGGGGCATTAGCCGTGTTTGAATTAAAAAGCTGAATGGAGCCTGAAAACAACCGAAACTGAATGATCTTGTTTTCTCTCAAACAGGAACTTCATGATTTATTCAGAGCCTTCGGCCTTCGCACATAATTGGCCGCTGAAACAAGTGCTGTTGACTTGTGCGTTATCATTTCATCTCTCAGAGTGAGGCTGATTTGAATACAGTGCTGACAGCTTGTGCAGGTGTGAGCCGGGAGGGAGAGCTCTAAAAATAAAAGGAGTTAAAAAAGTCGACTGAAGCTTCAAAGAAAGAAACTGTGACACTGCAGAGTTGTCATTGTCGACACCTCTTCCCTCTCTTGTTCCTCTCTCAGCTCGGTCCTGCACGAGCTGCTGTTTCTGAGAAAGTGATCTCCGGCTTCGTACAATCCCTCCCCTGAGGACCCGATAGATCTCTCAAATCCTCTCCTCTTTGATAACCTGCTGCTCGGAGGTTCACCACCTGCTGGAGGCTGCTCACTCTGTTTTCTTCCCCTTCTTTGCCCCTGTACACTCGATGCTCCTTTACTCCTCATTCTGAGACTTTTTAAAGCTATTTTTAGAACAAAAGCACCTGACAGGACAGTCAGAAGAAGAACACACACAATGAGATGAGTTCACTTAAAGAGCTCCAGTCAAAGAGCGTCAACATGAATTTGTTCACCTATTACACATATTGAGACACGCCTGCAGCATCTCAACAGCTGACATCTTTAGAGTAAAGCTTCCATTAGACGCAGCCTGCAGCCTTTCAGTCACAGAAACACTCTCATAGACAGGTGCATACAACAACCAATCATGTCCGTCCACAACCTCTAACACCATTTGACACTTACATCTCTTATACCGTGTAATATTGTCCATTTGGTCACACCCCACTTTCCCAGCATCCTCCTGTGTTAGCAGCCAGTGTTTGAGCGTGTGTGTCTCAGGCTCTGACAGAGGGTTTGTAAAATCAGACGCCGTGTGTGTCAGATTTGTTCCACAGAATCACATGAGCAGAGCCACACCGCCAAAATAAAATGTGTGTCATTGTTGGAAAATATTATTTAAACCTGAACATCAGTTTCCTGAGCGAAGAGAAATGATTATACTTCTAAGTACAGACAAAAGGTCAGTTTTGGACATGACATGTGTCCTGGCTTCTTCTTCGTGTGTCTGTGTGTGTGTGTGTGTGTGTGTGTGTGTGTGTGTGTGTGTGCGCGTGTGTGTGTGTGTGTGTGTCTGGTTGCATTTAGCTGGCATTTTAGGACGTGTGAGCAGCAGTACTTAATGTGTGTTTGCGAGCACCTGAGAACGTTTGAAGGGATTCTGCTGCAGCTAATCTACCGTATCGACTCCTCACACACACACTCACACACACACACACACACACACACACACACACACACGCACACTCATGCTGGGTTGGTTGTCATGCCCCTGCAGAGCAGAGCGGCAGGACTCAGCTTCCTCGGTGCCACTGAGCCATCTGGCAGCTTCAGATGGTTTGGTAACTCCACACCGGGGTCCTGCTCTTTCATCCAGCGGGACAAAGTCACTCAGCCGACACGAACAAATGAGTCCTCAGTCAGTCACACTGTTCTCAGGAAGCCGAGACGGAAGTACTTCTCCCTATTCAGCAATCATTTAGTGTTTCGTCTTGTTCGCAGCTTCTGGATTTTCTTGCTGATTGACAAATTGTCGTCTGATCGATCAAAGGAAAACGTCTTAAATTCCCAAACAGGAACATACATGAACCTTCGTCCTGCCAACGTGAACATGTCACAAGTTATCTGATTAAAGTCATGTTGTCCCCTAAGCAGACTAAGACTTTATTATTACTGTTATAAAACCTGCAGGTACAGACACCATGTATCTGGATTATTTACAGAAGTCTGAAAACTCATGAGGCCAGAATCATTGCTTGTTCGAGTCGAAGACGGATCCATGAGGACGTGTGACAGGGTTTCTCCTGGGCCCACACGTCCTGTGTTTCTGTTGTCCTGCTGGACAAACACTGAAATGCAGCCTCAAACTTAATGTACTGATCAGAGCTGATAACTGAATATGTTTCATGGTATATGGTCAAAGATGAATATATATATATACAGTCCATCCGTCCATGAGAGGCGGGGTTACACCTGAGCTGATGGCCAGTTGATCATTATAAATATTTTAATATGTTTATAATTTGCCAGATTATCAGATTTTCACTACGCTAATATACATGTGATCAATAAATATCAGTGATCTCGGTGTGCATAAATATTTTTATAATGACAGTTGTTGATGTGAGCTGCATACGTTCAGATGAAACGTGATGAGGTGTGAACGTGATCATCCTTTTTAAGTATAATCAATATATAGATTATAGTTCTTGATTTAGGTTTACACATTTTAAGCTACAACTATATGTGCATTTAAAAATGAAGTGACATATTTCTGCATACATGCACATGTGGTTTGACACTGACATATAAACTGTGCTGATTCCACATCTCACAGTTTGAATGAGAACATTACGATTTCCCTTTGGGGAACAAAACACGTTGTTCTATTTTGAGACCAGCTTCTACTTTGAGATATTTTGATCCTTAAAAAGGTGCAAAAGAAAGTGAAAAAGGAAAAGCATCTTGTTCTTCATGTTGTTGTTGCCTTCTCTGTTCTCACTCTGTCTTCTAAACGGAGGGTAAATATGCTGCTTCTACATTTGAATCTGGCAGAGAGGAGGAGAGCTGGAGGAGGAGGCAGGACGGAGCTCCTCTCTGTTCTTGTTAAAGTGTGGGCAGCAGCAGCAGCAGAAGTGTCCCCTCTTGTTTTTGTATAACGCACGTTGGCTCGGAGAAGTCCTAATCCACACTGAGGGGACGTGGGTGGAGTGTGTGTACACACACACATGCGCGTGGATGTGTGAAAGAGGCCATGTAAGGGTTCTTTGCAACTTTGAAAGCGAGTGAGATGCTGTGACTATGAAAGTGTAACTGACGAGTGAGTCTGATAGTTTGGACATTCTGGAGTGTGAATGTGTGTGCACGTGTCGTATGTCCCTGTGAGCGAAGAGGAAGTGTGTATTTAATGGTGCAAAGACTATTTCTGTTTATCGGTGAACGTATAAAATTTATGTTTGAATATTTCACGTGAGTAAGACAAGAAAGCAAGCGAAGGTAAATCCCAGCATGCATTGTGTGTGTACGTTTTCGTCCAGAACATCCTCATCGTGTCCGAACAGCTGATTCACGTTATCTTCATGCTCATCGAACCTCTCAGTACCGGAGACCTGCATTCTCCATGTTTGTCTGCTCTGTCAGAGCTGGTGTTTGAGCTCCAAGGAGAGAATAAAAAGTCATAAATATCTCAGTTATTATGTGATGGATTGTCAATCATGGTATTAAGACAATCATATCCACCAATAGAGGAATCCTGAACACTTTGGTGACATTTCCTTTAACATAATCGATCCCTGTGTTTTAATATGATGTTCATGACTTACCTGCAGAGTGGAGACAGGTGTGAACAGTGGAATAAAAGCCGCATGAATGATGAATTAAAAGTGCTGATTTGGACGGACTGAGAAGAGAAACAGTGCGTGTGAGTGCACATGTGCAGACATTGTGCATCTGTGTGTGCACATGAACAGGTTCCAAGGGACTCTGCTGTTAGCATGCTGATGTTAGCACTCCGCTCAAATCACCTCTGTGCCTCAGAGAGCAGCTGGCTTGGCTGTAAACTCTGTAGGTGTGTTTAGCAGCACTGCAGTGAATCTGACTGTAACAAAGCCTTCCTTTAAGTGTTCAGTAAAAACCAAACATCTTCATCTTGTGCAGGAGACTTCCTGTGCCGCCGCTGTGAGTCTGCGCTTGTGTTGCCTCTATAAAACGCTTTATGTTCAGCATAAACACTTTGTGTTGCTCTGCAGGATGGACTTCTGTACCATGTGGACAAACTCCTCCTGAGCAGTAGTAGTTATCTGTAGGATTTCAGAGCCCCAGTGTTTTTTAAAGCTTTGTGTTGATATTTAAAATGAAGAGGACAGGGCGGTGCTCGGTTTGGCTGCATGTCTAATATTTCTGCTTTAAAGGAAGATATTTGAAAAGCTACCGGCTCGATTAGCATGAACTTGCATCTGGTTCCAACAGAATGAATCCTGAAGACTTCAATATCCCTGCAGCCTCTCCCCTCTCAGTGTCTCATACTATTACTGTCATCACTTTCACACCGTGGGGTGTAATAACTGCTGCAGCCTCTCGGGTCAACTGTGATTCACTATGAAATTAAAAACTACAGGGCCTAGCTATTAAAAGGGTATTGATTTTTTTAAACAGGTTTTAAAGAACATTTACAAAATGTAACAAGTATAAAAGACAATAAAGTAACAAGAAAACAAGAGCAGCTCAGACTGAACATATCTACTTTGAAAATGTTTATTTTTTATTATTTTTTGGCCACTTGTACTTCCTGTAGTTGTGTCGGATTTCGTTGGTTCCACGTTATAAAATGGTGAACGGTGCACACTCAGACTGTGGACACCTCTCATGCAGTGAGCAGTAATAATGCAGAGTGCACAGGGGCATTAAAGCTCCACAGAGCTGCCCTGTGCCCGTGCAGAGGTTGATGTAATATCCTCTTTCTATTTATAGCTGCCAAGAGGGAGTTGATCCCCCCCACTCTCTCTCCCTGTCTCCTTCTCTTTCCATCTTCTTATTTTTCCTCTGGGACTTTTTGAGATGGAGAATTTGTTTTTTTATTTTAGAGCTAAATCTCATGTGACTCTTGGTGCATCTTTCTGTGGGCAGACTTTCACCTTGAGTTGGGATCTCAGTATGAAGGGAGGTTCTCACCAGGTTCCTCCCTCATTACTATATGTAGGGCAGTGCTTTCCTGAGTGATCCCTCACAGAAGCTGTCAGAAATTACAAAAAAATTAAGATTTCTCTTGTTGCCGTTTCACTTTGGAATCAAAGGTAGGGTTCTGTGCCCCCCTGCAAAAGTTCCCCATTATTAGATTTCATTATTTCGTCTCCCTGCTGGTTATGATGTGTAACTTAGAAGTCTGTGAGGAGGGATTTCATTAGTTCTTTAGGCTGCAGAATCAGGCCGAATAACAGAACAAAGCAGGCCGGTGGAGAGGTATGAAGTGAAGCATCATTAAATAGATATACCTGCATTCCCACAGTCTCTGGGGCTGCTTCACAAACAGCAGCAGTTCTATTATTTGCAGGAAACACACCATATTGTCCTCATCATTATCCGATATATTCTCTTGTCGCTCATAAGACCTCCTATTTGGAAGCCCTGCACAGTCATTTGCACTCTAATGCTGGTGAATTAAACAGTTGCTGTTCTTTGCATCACATGCTGCTTTAATAGTCTCTCACCTATTAAAAAGCAGTGGAAGTAATTTATGTTTGCGTTTCTCATTTCTTTCAGGCAGGTCAGAAAAATCAGATGGAAAACTAGGAAATATTTTATCTTCAAAATATCATCAAATTTCCCCAAAATTAATAAAGATGTGATTTTGTAGAAGTTATTAAGTTCTGAGCCCAAACATTCTCATCTAAACGAGGAACATTTATGAAAGTGAAAGCCTAATATCATTTTCAAATGACCTCGTTGATCTTGGTTTTCATGGAAACACATCAGAGAGTTGCTCACCTGTGCCTGAATGGACAGACCTGAAAAGCAGACATGGTAAGCAGAGAACAACATGTACAAGGCTAACAAAGTTGCAAAACTACGGTAACATATTTCTGTTTGTGATCGATATTGTTTCATAAACATCAGTTGCCAGCCTTGATAATGTTGCTGTGGCTTTAGTTGCTTTGAGTCAGATGTGAAAGCACCTTTATTGAAAGAATCTCGATACAACAAACAGGTTTAGTGTTGTTGGAGCATTTCAGCACCATGGTCAGCGCTCTTCTACTGAACGAAACACTGAACTGACTGGGAACAAAATGATCAAAACAAAAAACAGATGGTCCAGAGTGTGAGTGTGATCTACAAGCAGTTAGGCGGAATTTATAACAACACGATCCAGCAGTGAGCAGTTTATAATCATGCAACGCAGCGAGGACACCGACCTGTGTGTGCTTCTCATGCTCTGCCGTTGACTTAATAAGGTCGCGATCGCTCCCGTATTTCCGCCCACAACATTTATTAAGAATAGAATACGTCTCCACAAGCTGTGAAAGAGATCAGCAGGATGTGTAGTTTATCAGAGATATCATGAGCGCGGGGAGGAGACAGACGTTAAGAGAGGAGCAGATATGACACAGATATGTGTGTGTGTTTTGATGCTGTGTACCTGAATCATTAACGTCGCAACATTCCCCCCCACACACACATTTCTGGCGGCCTGGCAGCCCACTTAGTGGCCCATCTGGCATTTGCTTACGTTTCCAGATTGCCAGTCGGAGCTGACGCAGCAACAAACAGGTTTCTTTCTGTGAATGACAAAATGCTGAGACCCTTGAAGCCCTCAGGGTTTATCCAGTTCCACTGAAATCAGTTATAACGTTTTAATTTAGAAAACAAATAGTAAATTTACATCACTTAATGCCTAATATCATATTTTTCAAACTAGCTGCCACTTTTAAGAGACCAAGATGACCTAGGTTTTTATGGAAACACATAAGTGTGTTTAACACCTGTGCCTGAATGGACTCAACTGAAAAACAGAGATCGAACAAAAACAGTAGAGAACAAAATGTACAAGGCTGAAAAAGTTGTAAAACCATGGTAACGGATACATATTTCTGTTTTCAATGAGACCTTTGTGATTGATATATTATTACATAGAGAACAATTGTCAACCTTGATGATGTTACTGCGGCTTTATTTGATTTTATTCCAATTTGATAACACCTTTATTAAAAGAACCTTGCATATACAACAATATACAACAGGCTTAGGCTTGTGAAAGCATTTCAGCACCATGGTCAGCGTTCTTCCAAAGAGTGCAGAGGAAGCTCGCACTCAGCTGCAATCAGGTTTCTTTCTGTGAATGACAAAATGCTGAGAAGTCCTCAGGGTGCAAGAGAGGGAAAATCTGAAATTATTTTTTTCTTTATAATTTGATCCCGTTCCACTAAAATCAGTTATAAAGTTTTGTGTTCACACAGCAGTCAGAACACAAAGTAGAAGCCTAGAAAAACTAAGCATAAAGATACAAATCTTAAATGCACAAGTGGTAAAACTACAGTTACAGATACAAAGCACGATTTAAGCTAACTTTTTTTGATTGATATAATGCTCAGTGAACATCAGTGGCTGACTCCTGCTGCTTTAGTTGCTTTTAGAGAGATTTGAAAGCACCTTTAAAGGCCGAATTTTGCATACAAAACAAATGGGCTTGGTCTTGGACCGTTTCAGCACCACGGTCAGCGCTCTTCCTCTGAGCCTGAAGCAGAGGCTCACACTCAGCAGCAAACAGATAAAAGGTTTCTATCTGAATGAGAAGCGCTCCAGCTGCTTGTCAACAGCAATCAGACTTGAAGGTCACCCGTGTGTCCACTTTAATGGTCAAGTGTCTGTGCCCTCTCACTGATTGTCCGACTCCAGAGGAGCTCATTACAATCACAAACAGACAACACAATGCAAGGAGACGATTCACACTGTCAAATTAGTCACCAGGGCTTTGGCCTACTTTCCCCTGGCCTACTTTCACCTAATGGGCATATATTCTGCATTGTGGTGCAGAGTTATGAATTGATTTATTGTCTTAAGGGCCAACAGCAGGTCAGAGTTGTATCCTGTGTATGCCTTTAATTTGTAGGTAGGATGTGTTGTGTTCATATAATGTAACAAGAGAAAACAGGCGTTGGAAGTTTTGGATTGGTGCAAGATTACAAAAATCTACTGTAATTGTTTCAGTTTAATTTATACATTTAAGAATATGACGTTGGTGTGTTTGTGTGAGCTGCTGAATATGAGAGGAGATTTCACAACTTGTAATGCCAAGGCCAAATATCATTGCTTACAAGTTCCCACCTGATGTGCTTGAATTACTACAAGGCCATGACAGAGCTGCAGCCACTGAGGGCACGTTCCCCACAACTTTCCCACCATCATTATATCCCTGCTAGTAGAAAAGGCTTTCAGCTTAAAGACCGGGGAAATAATATCTAAAAACATTCATTTGCACAGTTAACAGTTAACAAATATACAAAACCATCAACCTTAGCAGCTCTGAAATATCAAACATAGAACATATCCCTTAAGTCTAAGCCACAGACTTGCTGTCAAGGTCTTCTGGGAGCTGTAGTCCAAGATTCAAACAACATAATTGGTCTTTTATATTTGATAAAATTACAAATGTTAAAATTTGTATTTGGTACTATGTTACATCCATTCTTCACAACATTCAGACGGACAACTCAATGACTGCTGAAGGAATGCCACTGTGTTCAATAAAAAACCAAAGCTCGAAACTTGGACCGACCTTAATTTTTTATTAATAGAAATTATTTGAAACAGAAAAAAATGTGTATTTCTCAAAACGTAACTTCAGTATAGTAGTTTTGTATGAACAGCTGATATAAACAGTTTTTAATGCTCAAACACAGCTGTTTTCCCACAAGTCACAATTCCTATATTCCAACGCAATCCTGAATGCAACACAGGTGTGTGCACGTGCGTAGGCTACCTGAATAATGACATCCGGCAAAATGTGCCTGTGGGACTACACTGGTTTCCAAAGTGCGGATATTTCTGAGCCAAATCGTGACGCCACTGTGATATTTTTATTTCTCCCATAAAAGTGACCGGAAGTGTGAATTCTCCCCTGAAGCGGATTTTAACCCGTTTTTAGTGTTTTAATGAGACTTTTATTGTTATGCCACACACGACGAGTTTCATCGACCCGGCTCATCTTTGGTTTCTCAATGACAAGACGTCGAAAATTCATATTTATGCTACTTGGACCAAAGTGCGAAAACGACACAGTAAACTAAACCTGCTGTTCGAAAACAGCGTTTCGAAATGTCTGTCCTGCAAAAAAGGGAAAAAGGCCAAACCCCGAGGCCAAGGTAAGTCAGCTACCACCTGTTTTACCCTTTCTCTTTACTTTAATACCTCATTAAGTTGATTCTTTTGACTCTGAATAATGCACTTACGTTGCTGGATACGACTAAACACTTGTTGTGGTTGTGGTCTGTCCCCTGACGCTGATACACCAATCTCCTTTAAAAATGTCGTCATTTTTGTGTTTCCCTGCTCGTCTGCACTCAAACCTCAGATAATATGAAGTCATGCAACTCATTTTTGTTATTGAAAGTAACCTCCAATAATTCGGCTCCGACATTAATTATCAAGAAGTTTTATTTCACTTACATTTTAGGTTCTTGGTCACTCAAGGGTCTCTCTCTTTATTGCAGAGGATTTTGAGTTGCATCTTAATGAGCAGTCATATCTCCTGAAGGGATTATAGGCAATGCGAATTGAACATCCCAGCGCTTGATGGATACATGGTGGTGGTGGCAAGCAAAGCAAATTGAAATAAAGTGTGTGCGTGTGGCAGAGTCTGAATCCTCCTCTGGAGTTTGGTTTGCTGACACAGACGAGGCCCACGCGGCTCTGGTGTGGTTCTCTCTCGTTGTAGGTCAGGCACTCAGTTTAATTATAGATAACAGTTCAGTGGGAAGGTAAAGCCAGATTTAACCGTTTTGCCATAGAGTTTATGTTAAATTGAAAGTGCGTTAAGCCTCGGCTGTGGGCTGATCACATTTGTGTTTGTGGGCGAATTCAAATTAAAGTCGACTCGGATTATTGATGTGCCAGTGTGGGGGTTATTTCTGTGTTTGCCTGCCCTTAGCCTATAGAGAAGGTTAAACCTGTGTGGTGGGGAAGTCAGAGGCTGCCAATATTGAAATGAAATGATTTCATAGAATTGACATTTACCCTCTTTGTGTGAGAAAGAATACCAGTATTAAAATGGAAGGTTAACAGTTTTTTTTTTTTACAATGCAACACTCATTAAAATGAATTCAATTCGTCACTGTGTTTGCCCCTGAGGGATAGAAACAGAGGCTGTTAGAGTAATGCATGTAACATAATACAGGATAAAGCTTGATGTCTGCGCTGACTGTCCAAAACACTGCCGGAGGGAATCATCATCATTTTAACTGTGTCAAGCTTTCATCATTATTGTCATATTCGATTCTTGTGTAATGTCAAATGTGATTAAAGAGTGGACTCTATAATGTGATTATGATCATTAATAATAATTCAGATGCTCCTTCTTGCTATTTACAGAATGACTCCTGCCATTATGCACATTTTGGTTTTTGTCTTAAACTACCTGCAGTCAGAACAATGTTCAATTATTGTACACTTAATTGATTTTAAACTACATTCTCACTGAGTCAGTAACTGTGCATGTTCATGCCCACAGACAGTATGAGGAAGAAGAAGACATTGCAGAAGTGTCTTGTACCTGCATTCTTCTGGTGTCCAGCAGGGGGCCCCCTCACTGATTGTTAAAAGAAGTGTGATTGTATAGATGTGTATAAGAAAATGCTCCTCCTCCTCTCCTGATTTATTCTCTCAGTAAATAATGAGTTTATGGTCTCAGTCTCTAGTTTCAAGTCTTCTTCAGCACAGCATGATGTTCATTTAGTCACTGATGCTTCATTTAGAGTCACACAGACCAGGAAGAGGGGAGGGGTTTAGGGCGGGGCAACCTATGGTTGACGAGTTGCTTCCACGGCTACATTTCAGCCAGGAGAGGGATAACGATGTTTCCCCCCCATCTTGTCCAAATATGGTCACTTCTGGCTACAAAAAACCAAGATGGAGACCAAAACTCCAAAACGATAGTTCTTCAAAGGTGAAGTCATGGCTGCGTCCACTTCTGTACAGTCTATGATGAAGCCACTGAGAGAGTATTTCTTGTTTGATCATTAAGTTACTTGATTGCATCTGTGTCCCCCTATAGGCTGGGTTGATGCGTTTAGATTGGTCACACTACATATGTCTTCAGACGGGGAATTTCCAGCCTAATGTTGTAACATTTAGTTCCTGTCCAACAATGACACTGTTCTTCCAGCTTTAAACACCTCTCCCAGTGTTAGTGCTGCAGATTCCCCGTCTCAGTCCACCTGGCATGACTTCAGCTCAGCCTGCAGACTCATTTCACACACATGATCCAGTTTCTGCAGAACAGATTCCTCTGATTGTGTTCCTGCGTGTGAGCTGGACCCTGACTCTGCTGCTGTTGTGCTTTCAAATTCAGGTTTATGTGCAGCCTCATCCCTCTCTTACTCGCACACTGTGAGGACTTTGAGCTTTTATCCGCTGATATTATTCCCATCACAGGTGAACTAAATCCTCCAGGTGTGGAAGGCGTCCTCCATAAGAGAAGTTTGACTCTGCTTTGAGCATAAATGTGCTCACAGCTGCTTTGAATGCAGCTTGTTGAGATCTGAGGAATACCTGCACTGAAGGTTTGCAGGATTTCAGAGAGACCTGTGTTATTTCATGTACGCCTTTCTATATGTCAGAAGGAGACAAAATGCAGAAACACAGCAGCAGGAATAAAAATGGATTCAGCAGGATTCTCAATCAGTTTGCAGACCGGGTATTGTCATCTTCCTGCTGTGATGTCATCCACACAACTTGTTTTTGTGCACAATATGTATTTTACTGCAGAATCAGGAGCTTATCCTTTAAGTTTAAAAGGATATAAGTGCATCTGTGCGGCTGCGTTTGCCATCAGAAACCATGTGTTGGTGAGAAACGCGTCCACCTCATGCCATCTGGTGTGTGTGCTGCTATGGGGGCGTAAAGTTGTGGTGATATTATGTCGAGCGCTCTGAAGATTACCTGGTTACAGGAGGACACCACGGTCAGCTTTCTAGCCATGGGTCTTAAACGGGCGTCTGGTACTTTGTGTCCAAACAAATTAAACGTGGTGACGCTTGGATCCAAACACAGCTTACTGTGAAGGAGCAGTGGGGGGGGGGGGGGGTTCAGTGACATCTAGTGGAGAGGCTATGAAGTGACGGCTACCCTCACCCTGAACACTGTAGAATAACTACAGGCGGCTCTACAGCAAACAACAAAATATATAATGATGATAAAAAGAAGCCGACCCGTTCTAGTGCTGCTGTGTTGTTTGTCCTTTTGGGCTGCTGTAGAAACATGGCGGTGAAACACAGCAAGCTGCGTGAGAGAGGACCTGCTCCCTCTGTACATAAAGAGCTGATTTTTGGGATCTAAAACACAGCCGACTTATTTTTAGGTAAATAAATGTTAATGGAAGCAACACACTGAAGTGACGTTTCCAAAAGTACGTTGGAGCTTTAGTCGTACTTATTGATCACTTAAAGAAAGATGTCCATGTGATTTTGAATGAGGTGAATCAGAATAGATAAACTTTTATTGATCCCACAACAGAGACATTTTCAGTTCCACTGCAGCAGATAGGAAAGAAAGAAGCACACAGTGCACAGTAGATATGGTGGGACTTCTGGATCAGCTCCTAAAACTTCTGCCCTCACTGTGAGCCTCCACAGTGGACGGTGAAGATTTTGTCAGCTGTGTAAATGAAGCTGTTCCATATTCAGAACGTGGCACCTGTTTGTCAAGCTGTCCCGCTGCTGAGAGATGCAGAGCTCTGACACAGTTTGACACGGCTCAGCGTGCTCAGACTGCTGCATCCCGCTGTCAGGACTCAGCTCAGACTTCGTCTGTAGCAGCCCACCACTCTGTATTTTTAGAGGTGACACTTTGACGGAGTTTACGCTGCCAGAAAAAGTGTGACTTTATGAAACCAGTGTAGAACAATGGTGAGACCTGCTAACTGAGAACCAGTTATAACCACTGTATTTGCTAAAGTATGTACTGTGAAATGAATTACATGCACACTGTGAAGGTTTGCTCACACTGATCCATGCAAATCTTTTTAGCTCAGCACAATGTCGGTGTGACAGTTTCATGTCGCAGATGCTTTTGTCCAAAGCGATACAAGCAACGATCGAGGAGGGAACCAAGTCAGGAAGAGCCAACAAACAGCTTCAAGCGTGATCGGACACTGGTGCTGCTGACGGGCAGAGCACAGGGCGTAAAGAAGACAGTAACACACACAGTCAAAGCAAACACACTGATTGGTGCAGGGCAACCAGACTCGCACGGCAGCCACGTGAACACAAAAAAAACTCGCGTCATTCATGTATTTGTGCAAAAAGTGGGCGAGGTGTGACAAAAGCCTGTCGCCGTGTGAGCTGCAAAGGTGAATCGATTGAAAGAAATTTAATTGTCAAAAAATTTGAATATCGAAGAATCGTTTGTCGAGTATTTGTTGCTAACAGCTGCTTTATAGTTTCTTGTCGTTTTATAAATGTAAAGTCTTCGGTTGGGAAGCTCTGGGAAAGAGAATTTATACAACTTTCTCACATTTTATTGACCAACAGATTGCATCACAAATGGTCGATCCAAACAGCATTAAAAGGAAGTTTGACTTTCTCGTCTTGTGACCCGACAAAGCATTTGAACCTTTTACAGATCTGCATCACAGTGTAGTTACTTCTGAATCCTTTTGGTCCTTTAATTGCAGTTAATGACACAACGAGCCTGACGTGGCAAACTGGGCACAGGTCGGCCTCAGGTATCTGGAAGCAGCAGGAAGTCTAATCCAGACACACTTCCTGGAGGAGGCGTGTTAATGAATTAGGCTGTTTGTCGTCAGAGGATGTTACGAATCCAGAAACGGCAGCGTTTTCTTTTTCCGTCGTTATGAAAGGAAAATATCCGCTCTTCGGTTCTAACTCATCCCAATGTTTGCAAATGATCCTGCAGTCGAACTCGCTCGAGGAGAGCAAAGTATAAAATCTGCTTTGGGTCAGAACACATCATGACAGTGAAATAGTGTTCAATCAGTGCTGATGATAATGCAGAGCCTCAGACAGGCACACTGGGAGTGAGTGCAGGTAATTGATAAAAGGATTGTTTCATGTGGAGCTCGGTCGGGCTGTGAGCCGTCTGCAGACAGGTGAGGGACTATCCGAGCTCAGAGGAACACCTTCTGACATCAAACAGACTCTTTAACTTCTCCTGGAACATTAAAGCAGCTCCATCTTTCTTACAGATCCATCCTGTCCCACATCCGCCTTCTCTGTCTTTTCTGGGGGTCATTGCGTTTCACTCAACACATTTAGCAAATCTCCTCGACCAGGATTACTGCTTCCGAGGGATTTAGGATTTCTGCCCGCGTAACACATGTTGCACAGTTTGTGCTTCTCACGTCTCTTCTGCTTCCCATCGCGGCAGCCACAGTCCGTCTTTCATGAGAAGCCAGCCTGAGGAAGTCTGAGTGAAGAAATGATGGCACTGCATGAAGACAAATTGAAGCTTTGAAGACATCCTGCTGCTCCTCTGTGCTCTTTGAGATGGAAGGATATTGAAGGGATTGAAGCAGGTTTGCTGGGGAAATAACAGCATGAGATTACTGACCAACTGTTGACACCATTCGGACGGAAGCTGAGAGGATTTCTGCTGTTGGATTTTCTTTTCTGGATTCTTTTCTTTTATTCTCAAATGAAATTCCCTCGGAGACGTCTTCTTGACTTCTAGCAGGAACTTGTTTATCAGTCGTTTGAAATGAACACGTCCAAGATGAACAACTTTTTCCCCATCGGCCCCGTGTCCTCAGCTCTGATGCGTTCCACCACCACGGCCGCCACCGGAGACAAGCCCGGGCCCCTGGCTAAAGGGGCGTTCTCCGTCTCTGAGGGGGACAAAGACAAGCAGAAGGAGGCGGCTCTGTGTCGGAGCCTGCAGCTGCAGCAGGCCTCTCATGTGGTGGAGGAGTTCTTCTGGATAGGAAACATGATTGTGGCGTTCTCCAAGTGGAGGCTTGGCTACATGGGTAAGCTCAGTGAGATAAACCAGACTTTATACAGTGCTCTTCTTCTTGTTCAGAGATGTTAAATAACCCTACGATAAAGTCAACTACAGGCCGTTTATAGATGTGATATCAGTGCTTTCGTTATCTGGCCTGGCTCTGAAAACTGAAACTTGCTTCAGCAGCAGCTCGACGTTACGCCCTCCTGACTGTCTGCTTTACTTTGAGCTTTTAGCAGGTTTAATGATTTAACTTTAATACAACAATAACAACCTACTGATGTGTGAAAGTAAAACGCTGCTGACATTTAGCTAGCCTTACACTCTTGGCTAGCACCACACATTTGTTTGCTTTTGTCACAACTGACCTGTAACCTATTCTTCTGAGTTTGAGAAACATTTTCTCTGCCCTGATCTCTCGTCAGCTGGATGTTCATATCTCACGGGGAATGTTTGGAGGAATCGACAATGGTCAAAAACTTGATTTATCTCAGGTGAATGACCCCTGACCCCTCTCTGTTAGGACCTATAAGATAGCTGAATGCGTGGAAAGTTGAGAAATAGCTCTTCTTGTTCCATGCTTTGTGTACAGGTGCTTTCGTTTCATGAGATGACCGTCTGCTTCATCACGTTAAAAAGGCCCAGCAGGGTGTTTGTACTGCTCCCGTGCAGCCTGAGAGAAACAGGTGAACCTGAGTGTTTGTTTGATGTTTCGATCACGGTCGTGTACCAACACTACAGATGCACGACTGTAGCCACAAAGCAGTGTGGGCGCTGGACACCCACCTTCTCTGCGTGATGCATTCTTGTGTTTATTCTGACTCTGACTGAAGCTACCAGACACTCGTGCTCTTTCTCTTTGTCCTCCCGAACACCTGTTTCCTTTTGTCTTACACTATCAGTGCAAATATCTGAAACCATTTCAGTGTCGGTCTGTGCTGCACTGAGTCTTTTCCTTTTGAGGTAGATTCTCTTAATCCAGTTAGCATCATAGCATTCCTCTACAGTCAGCCAACAGATGGTGTACTACTCCTGGCAGGATCAGCCAATCAGTTGGCACGATGGGTTATTGATGTTTAGAGGGACTCTTGGTCTCTGCGACCTGCAGTTACCCATGACCCCCTTCTCTGTGCAGACCTCCACAGATGGATATACAGATAGCGCTGTACTGTATAAACTAAAAACACCCTGACTGTGCTTATTCACTCGGCAGAAGTCTTTTTATTTCCTGTCACACTGAAAGTGTCAACATTTAATTTCTCAATCAGAACCTGCTGAGAGACGAGAGCGTGTTATTTAATGCCCCCCACCCGCACAGTGTTTACCTTTACCTCCACCATGTCAGTCTGCATTAGCTTTGCTTATCACCCACAGCAAAATGACCATCTGCCCATGGAAGCACCTGAGTGAGTGTGTGTGTGTGTGTGTGTGTGTGTGTGGCTGCAACATATGGTCTGCAGACAATCCCTCTGGGCTTAACCTGGTGCCCTGGTAGTGGAACACTCCGCCTGTTTGGCCCACATTGTGACTCATGGACAGGACAGCAGTCAGGTCACCCCACCACCTCGCCGAGGTGACCCCCTCTCCTCGACCTCGGCCTCAGCTGTGTTTTTGAGGGAAACTGCTACAGGCCCGACACCTGTCGCCTGCTTCCTGCTGAAAGCACATTAACGAGCAGAGCAGCTGTGGCTTCCAGCAGGACGGCTAAAGCCTGCTACATACAGGAGTGTTCGTGTAGGTCGGCCCAGTATACAGGAGTGTTCATGTAGGTCGGCCCAGTATACAGGAGTGTTCACGTAGGTCGGCCCAGTATACAGGAGTGTTCGTGTAGGTCGGCCCAGTATACAGGAGTGTTCATGTAGGTCGGCCCAGTATGCAGGAGTGTTCATGTAGGTCGGCCCAGTATGCAGGAGTGTTCATGTAGGTCGGCCCAGTATACAGGAGTGTTCACGTAGGTCGGCCCAGTATGCAGGAGTGTTCATGTAGGTCGGCCCAGTATGCAGGAGTGTTCACGTAGGTCGGCCCAGTATGCAGGAGTGTTTACGTAGGTCGGCCCAGTATGCAGGAGTGTTTACGTAGGTCGGCCCAGCATGCAGGAGTGTTTACGTAGGTCGGCCCAGTATGCAGGAGTGTTCACGTAGGTCGGCCCAGTATGCAGGAGTGTTCACGTAGGTCGGCCCAGCATGCAGGAGTGTTTACGTAGGTCGGCCCAGCATGCAGGAGTGTTTACGTAGGTCGGCCCAGTATGCAGGAGTGTTCATGTAGGTCGGCCCAGTATACAGGAGTGTTCACGTAGGTCGGCCCAGTATACAGGAGTGTTCGTGTAGGTCGGCCCAGTATACAGGAGTGTTCGTGTAGGTCGGCCCAGTATGCAGGAGTGTTCACGTAGGTCGGCCCAGTACGCAGGAGTGTTCGCGTAGGTCGGCCCAGTACGCAGGAGTGTTCGCGTAGGTCGGCCCAGTACGCAGGAGTGTTCGCGTAGGTCGGCCCAGTACGCAGGAGTGTTCGCGTAGGTCGGCCCAGTACGCAGGAGTGTTCGCGTAGGTCGGCCCAGTACACAGGAGTGTTCGCGTAGGTCCGCCCAGTATGCAGGAGTGTTCGTGTAGGTCGGCCCAGTATACAGGAGTGTTCGTGTAGGTCCGCCCAGTATACAGGAGTGTTCGTGTAGGTCGGCCCAGTATACAGGAGTGTTCGTGTAGGTCAGCCCAGTATACAGGAGTGTTCGTGTAGGTCCGCCCAGTATACAGGAGTGTTCATGTAGGTCAGCCCAGTATACAGGAGTGTTCATGTAGGTCGGCCCAGTACGCAGGAGTGTTCGTGTAGGTCGGCCCAGTACGCAGGAGTGTTCGTGTAGGTCGGCCCAGTATACAGGAGTGTTCGTGTAGGTCGGCCCAGTATACAGGAGTGTTCGTGTAGGTCGGCCCAGTATACAGGAGTGTTCATGTAGGTCAGCCCAGTATACAGGAGTGTTCGTGTAGGTCGGCCCAGTATACAGGAGTGTTCATGTAGGTCAGCCCAGTATACAGGAGTGTTCATGTAGGTCAGCCCAGTATACAGCAGAGGGAGATATGAGTTTTGTTTTGAGGGGCTTTTTTAATTCACATCCAATTACTTTGAAGATAAATGAGATTCACCTTTTGTGTCTCTGGAGGAGGAAGTAATTGTGTTTGTGCGTTTAAAGTTAATTTGAATAACTTCAACTCTCAACTCATTTATTAGCTATCACTATGATCTTTGTCAGCCTTAATGATACTGTAGTGTTCATGTAAACTACACTGAAAGATGGTTGGAGTCCGGCTGGAAGACGTGCTCTGGAAGAATCGTGGCTCACTCGCCCGCCCTCTCCTCCCCAGGAAAACTGTTCTGCTATTAAAAGAGGCGTCTGTGGCTCAGAGGAAGTCGGTCGTCCTCCAATTGGAAGGTCGGCCGTTCGATCCCCAGGTCCTCACGTCTACATGCAGAAATGTCCTTGAGCCACTGAACCCCAAAGTGCTCCCAAAGGCTAACCTCCTGTGTGTGAGTGTGTGTGAAAGGTTAGCTGTGTAGTGTGGAAGCGTGAATGCTCTGTAGTGTAAAGCACTTTGAGAGGGCACTAATATATGTGCAGTTTATTTAAAAGCTGGTGGAGTTGATGTATAAGCCAGCTTCTGTAAAGCTGAATGATCTGTCAGGATGTGTCGACGATATAGAGTCCATGACAGCTTAAAGCCTCGGCTCTCACTTGTGCTTGTCTTTATTGAAACGCTTGTAAAAGTTGCTGCTGACACTAAAAACAGAATTTAGAGGCTGAAACTAAAACTCTTTCGTGTCTGAGCTTTTCTCGTCGATGAAGCCTGCAGATCAAATCTGAGCGTCTTTTGAACATCCAGTGTTCCTCCTCGCACAATGGGCGTCTTCTTCACATACACACACACTTTAAATCAGACGAGGTAACCATGGCAACGGGCTTATACCCCCACAAGTTAGGGAGTTTACTGCCATTCTGTGTGTGTGTGTGTGTGTGTGTGTGTGTGTGTGTGTGTGTGTGTGTGTGTGTGTGTGTGTGTGTGTGTGTGTGTGTGTGTGTGTGTGTGTGTGTGTGCCCCACTTGTCTGCATCTCCCCCCTACAAGGTGTTGTCTGTGTTTGTGCTGCTGAGGTGTGACCTGCTCACCTCCCTCACAGCTTCCTCTCACTCTTCTGGCTTTGTTGTTCTTTGTTTTATGTTTCTGACTCTAAAACAAATCGTCACTTTCTAATTAGACAGGTTTGTTATCAAATCAATAACAGTTAATTACACCTGCGGGCTTATTTTCCCTGCTTTTGATCACCTTTACTTCCCGGTGAGGACACCGGGATTTAAAAGGGTCTGGCAGGGTTTCATGAGACGCTGCTCTCACTGGGGCGTCTCCTTTGTTCACGTGGGATCAGCTCTCATTAGTCTAATTAGTGTTCAGAGGATGGCGTCCTCTGTGAAGGGAAAAGTTGGACTCTTACCGACGCTGTACGGCTGCCTTCAGACCCGCTTTTCTGTGAGAAGCTGAAATAGAAGAGCCCGTAAGAACGTTTTGTTCCAGCGGCTTCACTGATTGAACTTTGAGGATCAGCACATTTTAGCTCCGATAAATTCTAAATGGAAGTTATAATAATCTGCATTTGTCCTCCTTGTCCACTGGCAAACAATATTGGGCAATCGATATCGGTGAGGCTCGGTCCAAAGCTGTTTGCACGGACTGGCTCCTCTCCGTCTGCTGCAAAAACAGTACATAATGCACACACACTGAATTTTAACAACAAGTCTGTTTCAGTCCTCCGTAGGGGAGCAACAGAAACGATGACAAAATTAGTTGTCTAGAAATTTAATTCGATTACGTCATCGCATGTTTTTTATGCTGTGTGCGAAGATAACATCGTTTTCCTGAGCTGGGCTGCTGAGGGGTGAGGGGTGAGGGTGAGCCATCTCGCATCCTTACTGTCTCTGCTGAGAGTGACTCAGCGACCGGGAAGCGACAGGTAAACAAAACATGGCAAAATGGCGGCAGCCGATGCAGCACCATCGGGTCCTCAAACTTGTAAAGTCTGAGAGCATTTCAGCCTCAACGCTGCAGAGAAACGGATCGCCTGCAGGATCTGTGAAGCCGACCTTGCTCATCACCGGAGCACGTCGGTGATGAGCTTGTATACTTGATGGTTTCTGTCGATCAGAACTTTGGCTGTCCTAGTTTTAAACGGACAAAAAGAACACCAGAACCAAAGCACACTTCTTGTTTGGTGTCTTGTTGGTGACGTTGCTCTGCAGTGTTTTCACTTGTGGTTGTTTTGAGATCTCACCTGACACCAAACAGATTAAAAGTTTGTTCTTCTTTTATCTTTGTTTCAGTGTTCTGTGTTTTTGTTCTGCCGTAGCATCCTGGCACCTGTCCCACTATGACCTTGTTGTTCTGTAGTCTTCCTGAATCTCGGTGTCTAAACTTCTGTGAGAGAAGTCAGCTTTTGTTGTATTATGTGATGTTTGGTGCAACCTCACACAACTTCACATGAACCTAAATATAGAAATAAAAGACACACAGTCTAAATCTGTTTTAAACGCCTTCACAGACGATAGAGACGGAGTGTTCCACCTCGCAGCACCAGCTGTGTCCCAGCCCACTGGACTGTTGGTTAATTGATTACACTATCTTTCATTACCCAGGATTAATCAGCCTCCATAGGCGACGACTAACCTTTCCAATGCACAGAAACGGGACACGTGTATTTTTCCAACAGCTCCTGCTAAATGGCTGCAGCTCTGTGCTGTTTGAGTCTCTCTGAGTTATTATTCATGGTTTGCATTGACATATATTTATTTAAATATTCTTTTTGTGCAGTTTGAGTGTTTTTTATTTTTAGTTTCCTCTGATTAATGTTTCAGTGTTTTACTGCAGCATGGACACCCCTAACCTCTCCTGACAGAGTGAACGTCACCCCTGAGTTAAACCCACAGACCATGCTGCTTCTTTCTGAGCACTTCTCACTAAAGTAGAGTAAGAACACGTTTCAAAGATTTAGTTGACTTCCCAGGAGGTTTCCCACGCACAGCCAGCTCCACCACACGAGCAAACGCTTTCTCCTGTTAGTGCACCGGCAGGGGAGCGTGAGCCGAGCGTGGCCTCTTTCCCTGCCTCCTCATGCGTGAGTGAGTTGTGTTCAGCTGGAGTGTGTTCACGTTGAAATGAGTCTCTTTGGTCGCACTTTGATTGAATTTGGCCTCTCGCTACACTGGTGAAATCAAATGTGCATGCAATTTGACAACACAGCTAAACAGACGGGTCTGCTCTGCTGTGCTCTTCCCTATTTATCTTCACTTAGCCCAGAGAATCTGATGTCCTGACAGTTTCCTTTCTAACGTCAGTAAAGTGAACTGAATGGCTGTTTGACAGAGGGGTTGGGGCTCTCTGGACGCAGGCAGCATTAGCAGCCGATGTTAATGTTAGCAGGCACACTGTACCGGCTGTTAGAGATGTGCAGTTGAGCTCTGACAGGACGAGCCTCTTAGATTGTTGTCAGGAGGAATGTTTCCAGCCCCGTGCCATCCCGACCCTGAAGTCTGCAGAGTCAGGATGCTCTCACTGCAACCGAACTTTGACAGCAGCTCATTTCATGGATAACTGCCCCTCTCCAGCTGAGAGAGTTCAGAAACGTTAGCTCGGTTACAGTGGCCGCGCATCAGGCTGCAATCAGCCGGCAGCTGCAGAAATGACTCTTCCCCTGAAATCAATGAAAAGCTGCTTCACAGTCATGTTGCATTTATGTGGCATGAAAAAGTCCGAGCTGTAAAATCATTAAGGGTCAACTGATATGGATAATTTGTTCCTTCATTCTCACACAGTTCATTGAAAACCAATCAAACACAGCATTCATAATTGGCTTCTTGTTGTATTTGTGTAACGAGTTCCCTGAAGGATTTTACCGTGTGCATTCAGATCACAGTGATGAATAACATCCAGTTCTGAATGGTTAAAACCAGTGCAGGTTACATGATGGTTAATGACAGTCTTGTTGTAAACTAAACATTCAATGACAACATTTTGGGCTTAAGGAAAAACTGATTTACATTTTCAACATTTTAAAGACAAAACAACGAATCGATGAATCAACAAGTAACAGATGATCAGGCTGCAATGAAAGAAATCGTTGGTTGGAGCCCTACATGAAAGGCTGGTTAGTGTTTTCATGTTTCTCAACAAGTGCTGAAACTGTTTTTATGACACTTTACTAAAATCCTTTTTAAGCCGCCTTCAATCTTTTTGTGGATTTGAAAGCAGTGAAATAAAATAAAAAACAAATAAACCAGAACAAAAATCAACCTGATGTTCTTTGAACCTTTTGTCTTGGAGAATAGCAAAGTGATGAATGTAGTTTGTGCTTTTTGTCCTCAGTGTGTGCTGCAGTTAGGAGGACACATTAACACCATGTGACACGTCTGTGCTGAGTGAATGTAAACATGGATGAGCAGGAAAAACACAGACAGAAAGGTGGTGTTAGGCGGCGTGTGCGTGTAAGCGGAACAAGAAGAATGTGTACATTTCAGCATTTTCACAGTCTGAGTCCACAGATCCTCTTCATCCAAAATAAGTTTGTATAATGTGATTGAACAGTGAAAATCATTGTGTGTGTGTTTGTGTGTGTGTTAGAGAGAGATCCTGCACTGGGATCAATAAGCACCCTGCAGTTCAGTGTCTGTGGGCTCTGTGGTGGCTGCGGTATCGACTCGTCCAAAAAGGCTGATTGTAGCAACGGGTCGATACGAGAATCTCATGTCACCATTATCCCGGCCAAAACGGACGAACGTCACAATAATATCCTGATAATCATCGACATCTGCTTTATACTGTTACACCAAAACATACAGTCATGCACATATTGCAAAGAGGAACACGTAGGTTTACTCTGACAGTACGGTTAGAGGTTGGTTTCTTCTTGTCTTCAGGAGTACGTTTTTTTTTTGCTCGTGCCACGGCCTTCAAAGAGCTTCATTCAGGACAAGAGATTTGATTCGTGCTAGTCTCGATCTTTACACCAGTTAACCACTGTTAATTATCCGGAGTGTTTTTAACTGCAACCCCCAATAAGTCCCACATCCTCCCATCCATTGCTAATTGTCCTGTGTGTGTGCTGGGCAGGTTAACAGAAGGGTCAAAGGTCATGTCAGCTCTGCTCTGACAGAACTGGTCACTCAGCCACTCTGCATGAATGTAACTGTTTATTTACAGAGTCTATCCATGCTTCTCTTTGCACATAGTTTTCTTGTAATCACCACATCTGTTCAGACATGTTGGCAGGATAATAAACACGCAGTGTTACGAGCGCTGCACCAGCAGTGTCGTAGTGCAGTGGTGCACTTTACAGTCGTGGTCCCGAGCAGGAATCCAATAGCAGAGGTTAGAGGAACAGCACTGCACTACATTAACTGTACCCCGGGGGCGGGCGCTCTGCAGCAGAGCCGGGCCAATCGATGCTCAATTAGAGCAATCCATCACTGCTGGTCCGGTTTGCATTACTTACCTACACAGCGGATATTTTGGAAGTGTTGCGTTCAGACCACACGAGTGAACATGTGATGAAGATTTGTATTAGAAGCGGTAACATTTCCATGGCTGGTGCTTTCTGTGCACGCTCCCACTTTGTGCTGGTGTGTCTGAGTCGGGTCAGGCAGAGAGTTACCAGCAGCTGCACATGAATTATCTGAATTAGTCATTGAGTTGAATATAATAATAATTGAAATCTGAATTAACTGTTGGATTTTGGGGCTGTGACATTAGACATGTTATAAATCCATCAGTTCTGTAATCGTCAGTCTGTTGTTCTCATGACTTTTTCTGTCCCATTGTGCACTTCTTCTCTCACTAATCAAACATCAATGATATCTGTCGTTAAATTGATCAGACGATCAAGAGAAAAGTAATTGTCAACTATTTATTTGTTATTTTTTAAGAAAACATGAAAACATTTGTTCCAGTTTCTTTAATGTTCAGATTTCCTGATTTGTGTTGTTTGTTTCTAAAGAAAGTTTTTGGCTTTTAGAAAATGTCATTTTTGCAACATTAATCAGAATTTTTAATTAAAGGAGCACACTTCAGATATCCAGACAGTGCTGCATGTGTGACGGTCGGCTCCGGTTGTAACTCCTGATCTTCCTGGCTGACGGTCGCTTTCCTTTTCAGACTGTTTGCTTCATCTGAGCGTCGAGTTTGTTTCTTCTTCTTTGGATTTTCACTTCTTGTTGAAGTTGTATCTGTAGTCATCCATCTTTTCTTTGTTTGTTCAGCCATAGTAGATTACTGTTTACTCGCAATGCTTGCAGAGAGCGGGAAAGCAGCCGCTTAGCTCCGCCTACCCTCTCTGGCAGACCAACCACTGCTGGCTGATGGAAAACGTGTCACTAACTGGGCGCCGCCACAGACACCCAGCCCATAATAATACTATATACTGCAAATGCAAAGGCTTCCATCAGTGGGCCATCGGCTCAGTCACCATGTGTTACCTCATTCAGAGAGAAGAGAGACTTACAGACGTTTATTTACATGAACATCTTTGAGATTATTACTTTAATGTCTGTTATCAGTCACAGTGGTGATAGTGTCCTCAGTGTTGTGCCTTTATGTGTTTGTGCCAAAGGGAAACAAGTATTTCTTTGTTTGTTATCAATAATCTGCCTCTAATCTTTTCAGTTAATTGATTAATGTTTGTCTGTGAAGTTCAAATAGCTTCTTTTTTCAAACAAACACTTCAAAATCCAAAATGGCAAATCAGAGATTTAAGAATCTGGAATCTTTGACAATTGATTTTTATATTTGGTGATTCATTTTCATTCTATTGATATATCGTTTAATTAGATTTTTTTTTAGAGCAGTTTTTACATGAAAGTTTGCAGCATGAGTAAGGCTCCAGGTTGAGCTCGTTCTCGTGCTGAGCTGCTGACATGTTGGACGTCATGTGTGGCAGCGATCGGCTAACCTTATTTAGAAACGTGTGCGTGCTGAGTTGGCCTGATTCCTGCATGCTGCGGGAAATTGTTTGATAGGATGTGACAGACATTTGATAATTGACAATATGGCCACATAGGGCGTAACGGCAGCCCGGGGGCATGTGGCTGTCCACACCAGCCAGACCAGGCCTCATTACCATTAGCTTCCTGTGGAGGAGCTGTCAAACTCTCCCTCAAAATAATGGCAAGGACACGGAGAAGCTCGACTTTTGGCAGGTCTCGTTAAAGTCAATCTTCCTCTCTGGCTGGCGTCGCTTTCCTCGACGTGTAGAAGTGTTCCTGTCAAGTTTAGGCCACAATATGAATCCTCAAATCTGAAACGAGCTCCTGGTTTTATTGATTCTTCCCTTTGTTGCTCTGTCACAGTCTGCGGTGTGAAGTGGAGATCTGTTAGAGGGCTTTTGTGGAGAAATTGCCCCTCACTGTCGTCTATCTTCTCCTTTCTCTTCCTCCCATGAGATAAACCCCTGTCGGCAGTGACAGGCATATCCAGTGTGTTTGCTTTGCATGGCTGTGTGTTCCTGTGAGTGTGTGAGTAAATAAGTGGGTTTGCATGAGAGCCTGGATGGACACCTTTGGAAATACACACACAAACACACATTCAGTCTTTGAATAAAAGCAGGTCTTCTGTCACACACTTCCTGTCAGTTTGAGTGCACACTCCAGCGGTTTCCCTTCTGACATCTTTCCAACCTGTTTTTTTCCCCTGTCTGTCTCCTTCTCTCGCCTGCAGTGGAGAAATGTATGGGCTCCATGCAGATGGGGACCCAGATGGTGAAGCTCCGCGGCGGCTCCAAGGGACTGGTGCGCTTCTTCTTCCTGGACGAACACAAGTCGTGCATCCGCTGGAGGCCCTCGCGCAAGAATGAGAAGGCCAAGAGTGAGTTTTTCTTCCTTTTACTCTCACAAGGATTTTATATCTGCCGTGCTTCAATAGTTCAATGTGTTTATGGCTCAAAGTCATGGAAAGCCATGTGGGCCATATGTTTGTGAATGTTACCAGGCGTCCCATAAGCACATGTGTCATCCTCTCAAGAGGCTCCACCTGCTGAGCCTTTGACTGTTTGATGTGTTTGAAGCTAAATGGCCACATGCTGACTGACTGCAGCGGCTAATGCTAACCAGACAAGTGATTTCATTGTAACGACCGTAGTAAGGATGGACCAGACTCAGGATTCTGTCGTCTAATTAGATTTGGTTGTTAAATACGACTTTTAGTGTAGTGTTGCACCACACTCTTATCAGCCTACACAAGTCTCATGTTTTACCTGTAAGACGCTGTCGCTGTTCATTCAGCTAGTGAGCTAAGCCAGTGGTTTTCAAAGTGGGGGCCGCCAGGGGGCACTAGGGGGGCCTCAGAAAATTGGAGGAGGAAAAAAAAAAAAAAAGCAACAACACGTAAACTGCCGTAATCTCGAATTCTCAAATTCAGCTGCAAATTCGGCATGACGACGTCATAATCCGTGTAGACCTGGCGGTTGTTATCAAGCTGCTCTGCTCCTCAAGCTTGCGTGTTCCTAGCTAGCGCAAAATGGACAGGTTTTTGACAACAAATAGACCAAAGGAGCAGACCAACAGCCCTGCCATGGAGGACTCTGCTGCCAAAAAACCTAAGAACTCAGCAGAACTCACTCTCATGAGGCAGCATACATTAAGTATGGCTTTACAGCAATACAGAAAAATGGCCACAATTGCCCGAAATGCGTCCTCTGTCTGGAGACCCTCTCAAACGAGTGTTTAAAACCTTCGAAACGTCACTTGATGCAAAAACATCCGGCAGAGGCCGATAAAACAGTAGACTTCTTCAGACGTAGAGAAGAGCATTTGGTCAGGCAATCTGCTGCATTCACACAGCAAGCTACCGTGCCCGAGCGGGCCCTGAAGGCATCATTTTTAGCCTCATACCACATTGCTCGTGCTAAAAAACCTCACACAATTGGAGAGGATTTGATTCTACCAGCTACCAAAGACATTGTCCGAGAATTGCTTGGTGAGGATGCTGCCAAAAAAATCAACACTGTCCCACTCTCTGTTGTCTGTGGGTTTGGGGGTCCCCGGCCAGAAGCTAATGCTGTTTGGGGGGCCTTGGCATGGAAAAGTTTGGGAACCCCTGAGCTAAGCTATCAGCAGTTTGGCTGGCAGTCTCTAACCCAAACCTCAGTGTTTGAACTGGTTTTAATTACCAGGTCTCTTAGCTTAGTAAGTTTTGGAGACCTCTGTGGATAATGTGTCCAGATAAAAAGGGGATAAGGTGGGACATAAAGTGAGGAGGCACTGTGTCGTGTTACAATGTTACAATGTTACAATTTTATTTAGCCGACACGTCCAAAGTGACGTACATCTGAGAGGTAATGATCTATGCATTCATACCCGATGGCTCTGCCACTGGGAGCAATTTGGGGTTCACTGTTTTACCCAAGGACACTTCGACATGTGACTGTAGCAGTCAGGGATCAGGGATCGAACCACCAACCTTCCGAGAGACGACAGCTCTACCACTGAGCCACAGCTGCCCCTCAAACTGAGTCAGACCAGGACACTGGGCCACTGGCGGTCTAGGGTTGTCCCTTATTGTCCCTGGTCATAAGGTGGGACCTGTTCGAATGATATATCTTCATTATATTTCTTCATTATTAGGTTCAGTTAGTTTTGGAGAAGTCTTGTTCTGACTCCAGTGTAATGGATTTGAAATGAGACAAAACAAACAACAATGACGCACTACGTCTATTAATACAACTTTCAAAGCTTTCGGAGGAGAAAATAACAGAGAATCGATGAGTCATTGCAGCTGTAGTGCAGAATGTCAGCTTTCATTTAAGGCTGTTTTAACGTGGTGTAACGATCAGGCGGATAGAGAGTGTGGCCTTTCTAAGATTCATGTCAGTGCAATGAAAACAAGTTTGCACCAGTGTGAAGATGCAAAGACAGACAGACCGCTTGCAATAACTTTATTAAAGAGTGACATCATTGTACTTTCTAACTGATTGAGACCACCGTCTGCTGACACAGTCTAACCATAATTGTACTGCACGAGTCAGGGAAACGATATATTGCTGTATCGATATTTTGTCCCATCCTGAACCAAAAAATGTTTTTAAACGCTCTTCGTAATAAATCTTTGCTGGGCCCGTATCGGCTGATGATATATCTATGGAGCTATAAATAGAACATACACTGCCCGTTGCTCCCGTGCCCCTCCCAGTCTGTCTGTTAATCTGTTGATGTCTTACAGGCTTTAAGTTCTCCTAAAGTAAATTCCTCTTTCATACTTTCCCTCGGGGCTGCAGGTGTTTTTGGTTTTTAGAATTGGACATTTATTTCCCCTGAACATTATCATTAAACAGCAAATAAATTTCCTGCAGTGTTTTCAGAATAAAGGAGGCAGAGGGACTTTTAGCAGCAGCTCTCAGTATGTCTGGGCGTCTCATGGGGGCTTAGGGGCTCAGTTTCCTGTTGCTCTGCCTCCTCTGTAGCCCTGGATTTAATAAGCTTCTTAAGTCGACTTAATTATTCATCAGCTTTAATCTGCCCAAACACGGTCTTTCACACACACGTGCCACTCAAGGAAAATGGCACACACACACTTTAATGGCACATCACAACAGGTTCCTTTAAAGGTTTAAAAACACGAGTTTAGATCACTGAACTGATCTGAGATCTGTGTGGGGGCAGAACTTCCTGTCTCCTTATCCACCCAGGAATCGCGTGTTGCCAGCTTTTAGTCACACCCCGACTGCCCCAGCCCCAGCCTGTGTGTGTGTGTGTGTGTGTGTGTGTGTGTGTGTGTGTGTGTGTGTGTGTGTGTGTGTGTGTGTGTGTGTGTGTGTGTGTGTGTGTGTGTGTGTGTGTGTGTGTGTGTGTGTGTGTGTGTGTGTGTGTGTGTGTGTGTGTGTGTGTGTGTGTGTGTGTGTGTGTCCCTCTTTGTATAACAGGTGTCATTCACTGGAGGAGGATACAACAGTGGAGCCGCTGCAGCCTTTCTGGCAGCATGTCCCCTGGCACTGTGTGAGGTGTGTCAGCCTCTAGAGGTTTATCACAGAGCACCTACTGGGACCGCCTGACGGACAGGAAACACTGCAGGCTTCTGGTCTGCTCACACCGATCTGCTGACCTGTGTTTCTGGCAGCACATTTGCTCTTTCTGGCCCATAAAATATACAAACAGAGATTTATATTTTACCAGTGTAAGCTCTCCTGCTCCACCAGAACCCATCTGACTGGCTTTAGTCAGTGTCTGCTTTAAGGTCATGCATCCAGACAGTAAATATTCTGGTTAATAAAGTTATGAGATAAATCAAATGTAGGAGAAATTATCAAAAACATACAAAAATAAAGTATTTCCAATCCATAAATATTACTTGGCCCAAACCAATCAAAAAAGCCCAACCCTGTGTCTCCTGACTAAACTTGAGCACGGCAGGATTTTCAGGAAGTCGAATAAAAACGTTGTTTCTCAGGGAATCTTGAAGTTTATTCAGTTTAATTGTTCTCATAAAGTCTGTGGAAAGAAACGCAAACACGAGTTTCTCCAAAGTAATTAATAATGTTTTTTCATTTAACCTTTATTTAACCAGGAAAAAGATTAAAAATCTCTTTCACGAGTGTCCTGGCAAAGACAAACAGGGAGCAGCCGTACATACAAACATAACACAGCTGCATCCCTGCTGTGACATTTTTCATTGTCTTCAAATATGATCAAAGAAATGCTGAAGTGCGTCTCTTCTGCAACGATTCCTGGTTTAAGATTTAGGCTAACGTGTAGCCTGTGTGTTAATTAATATAATAGCAGATAGCTGACAGCAGAGGATCACGTCAGTGTCAGACTGATTGTCCTAAATGCAACATGGATGTGCAAAGTCCACGTGGCCGTCAAAGGTCAGAAAGTCGACAAACAAGAGAGTCTGAGCGCTGACCAGCTGAGATCATCTTCCTCGAGCCGTGCTGCCGGCAGCTCGGCACGTGATCCAGACGGATGTCGTGCAGGTTATCGTTGCCTTCCAGATACCTGCTGTATACTTTTCCATTATTTATAAAAGTGCTGCAGTCAGGAAAGGCGCAGGAAACCGTGTCCTATCTGCAGCCACATGGGAGCCCTCATAACACAGCAGCAGTGTGTCGAGTGTCATGTCGATAGCATCTCTGACATCCAGGAGTCTGTATAAATCCATACAACTGCCTTGAATACAGAGGTTTCTATACCGCACGGCCCAGGGGAGGATGTGTGTACATGAGTGTACAGCTACATCACTGCATTATGTATGAGTGTGTATGTTAATAGTGCATCCTCCATGTCGTATAAAAGACACACAGAGATATGTGTTGTTGTTTCCTCCTCCAGATCTGGGAGGTTTTCAGGGAATGAACCTGTTCGAGAACAAGAACAGAAGTACTTATCATGTGCTGCTGTCAGGGGGAAAAACTAATGAATGACTGGAGGCAGCGTCTTCCGGTAAAATGTCATTAACATCTCATAAATGTTGCATCTTAATAAACAGAGCTCTCGGGGCACTGCTCATCCAGTCGAGTGTTTTTAATCCTTTATATCACAAAGCCTGAAATCACCAGGAAGAATTTCCCCATTAAACTCTCCCAGTGCCCACCACAATTAATTCACGACTCTGCCAGAGGTGGAAAGTGTCAAATGTTGAGACCACAGAGGGATGATTTGGGTTTAATAAACTGAGTTTTGCTTTATTGTTTTTTAAATAGGTTTGCTTGTTTCACGCCGCACGACTGAAAGAAGTTTTGAGGAATCAGAGTGAAAGTGAAGAGTAGAAATAAACGTTCAGGGAGGAAGGCAAAGTAGTTCTCTGTTAGATAACGGATTAAACAAAAATCAGTATCGTCTTATAAAATGAGAAGTTTACTGTTACAGCAATATCAGCGCTTCAGTACAGCACTGAAGTACTTGTTTCTTTTTCACCGCTCACTTTCTGACTTCCTGTTTCCTCCATCAGTCTCCATCGACTCCATCCGCGAGGTGTGTGAGGGGAAGCAGTCTGAGATCTTCCAGCGCTACGCTGAGGGCAGCTTCGACCCAAACTGCTGCTTCAGTCTGTACTACGGGGAGCACATGGAGTCCCTGGACCTGGTGTCGGGCACAGGAGAGGAGGCGCGGACCTGGATCACAGGCCTCAAATACCTGATGGCTGGAATCAGTGACGAGGACAGCCTGGCCAAGAGGCAGCGGACCCGAGACCAATATCCTTCACTTATGTAGCCCGGGAGGGGGCTTGTTTGATCATAGGGCTGCACCACCTAGCTTTAAAGACTGTTTATTATCTGCATGTTGACCTTCCTTAACCCCTGGTGTCATCACATGGCTGAAGCAGACCTTCACTGAGGCCGATAAGAACGGAGACGGCAGCCTGAGCATCAGCGAGGTCCTTCAGCTCCTGCACAAGCTCAACGTCAACCTGCCGAGACAGAAGGTCAAACAGATGTTCAAGGTAGGACAGCAGAGCCACATCAGGGGGGTTCAGATATGTGAGCACAGCTGCCCTTTTGACCTCTCTGCCACGCAGCCTGTCGCTTATTTAATACAGCAGAAATCAACATTTACATTAGTTCTGTTTTAAATAGTTTTTTGGTTCTGTGGTCCGAAAACTGAACAAGTTTGGAATAATCAAAAGCCCAAAAACCAGATTTCAACCGCAGAAGTTGACAAGTTATTGTGATGATGTCATTGTTGCAAGGTGGAGTGATCACAGAGAGTCAGAGGTGGCTGGGTGTCTTCATACTTTGACTTCTACACTCACCTCACTCATTTCCTCAGCATTAATAAAGTTTTATCTTATCTTTACTCCGTACACAACGAAACTCAAATTGTTTATTTGAATGTTGAAACACTTATTTTGGGACACGATTGAAAAGCTCTTTGTTGGGGAGAGAATGGCACTCTGACTGTCTGATGAGGCTGAAACCAAGAGGAACAGATATTAAGTCTGGTCAGCCAGATGTTTAGGTCCACGCAGCCTCATCTGTGAGTTAAGTTAGACCACTGGACTAACTTTAACTTTGTAATTAAGGGTCTTCTGGACATTTTAGAAGGCATCTAAAAAGTATTAGAAGAAAGCTCCAATGCAGATTGTTAACATTGTCTTTGAACTTGCTGCCTTTCTGATTGTTGGTTTGATTGGATGTAACTCATCATTCAGTGAGTAACTAACTGATTCTGACTCATATGATTCAGCTGTAATTGTGGGCGGAGCCAGGCAGATGTCAATCTAATCGTGATGAACGCTTACACAGTCTTGAGAAGAGGTCTAACAGCTACACAAGCTGTTCTTAAACTACGTTTTCTGATAGTTATTTTCACTCAGATTTGGATGCTAATTCAAACACTGCATTTTACTACTTACTACAAATATCCTGAGGCTTTAAAAGTCTTCTTCTAGCATGAGCAATGAATGTCACTGTGCAGGTAATGATCGGCACAGTCCGGCTCGTTGGGACAGTAAACAGGCTTATGAGGTGACTGCAGAGCGCGCTGTGTGCTCTGTGGTGGCAGACTGTGAACGAGCAGTTGAGACACTTTGGGCTGATTGCTGAGACTACAGATGTTGGCTCACACACTCAGCTCGGCTCACAGCGGAGGATTAGCATGCTGCCGTCTTAACACTGTTGTTATAGCCTTCCTCCTCGCTGTCACAAAGTCCGCTGGCCTGTTGGCCGTCACCCATATGGTGCTGCTGGGACACAGATGGCCGTCGGTGTAATGCAGGCTAAACACACCGGGAAGGATCTGACCCTCTGTGTGTGTGCGTGTGTGTGTGTGCGTGCGCGTGTGTGTGTGTGGGGACATTCATGAAGGTTTGTGTGTTAACAGTCTCTGGGCTAGTTTCTCGGCTTAACCCACTTACAGAGCGAGAGGAGCTGTGGACGTCCACCTCGTTCCTCCTTCTGCAGACAGTAACTGTTTGTAGCAGGACAGCACATCCTCTGTTCATTGTGAGAAACACACTTTAATAACACACAATACAGTTCAACAATCAGCACATCTCTGAACAAGTGTTCAGAATAGATAACGTTACTGTGACATAAGCTGCCCTCCTTCGTGTACACTGTATAATGTGTAACAGGGCGTTTATTATGAAAATACATGAAGTTCATAACCAGCAGCTGTTGACTGTAAGCGTTTGTCTAAGGACTCATAAGTAATGGTTTTACTTTCGAAGTGTTTGGTGGCAGCAGATCTTTAAGCTGACGAATTATAAGAAACGATTCAGAACATAACCAGTCAGTCAGACACGAGCCAAACGCAAACGCTGCAACAAGATCTCTGAGGGTTTCTAAACACAAGAAAAATAATGAGCAAAACTCGGCCAGAGATGAGCATCTCAGCAAAACACAGATGGACTGAGAGAAAGACGGAGCAGTTTAATAATCCCAAAGAGAAAATGTTGAGTCTCAGCAGCCGAGACAAAACACAGGAAGGACAGAAAATAAGAAAAAGAAGCACAGAAACAAAAAACAAAACAACGCCTTTATCTGAGACGGGCCTTTAATTATTATATTACAGCAAAACTATAAGTCTGTTGATTTAAACCAGTAAGAATGTTTACCTGTATTACAGAATTAGGCTTTTAAATGCCACCAATGTGCTCGGCCTGTCGGCGCCTTTAACCCGACCCGCTGCACTGAGGGAGAGAGAGACGGATGAAGTGAGACACGTGTTAAACTGATAACCTGCGAGTGCTGTGCAGACAGGTACGTCTGTGAAGCTGTTTGAGAATATCAGAACGTGTTTTGTTTGTTTTTTAACGCCTGAGAGAGACGGAGAAAAACATGTTATCATTGTTTTTTAACCTTTATTTCTGTGCATAAGGCAGCACAGCAGCAGAGTCCTCCCCCTCCCTCCTGTCACTCATTTCTTCAGCCTTCATCCCGATCATTCTGCAGGAGACTCTGAGATGTTGAACTCGCATGCTTTAGATTCACGCACGCACATGAAGCTCCAGCTGATCGTTTACTTGCTTCCTCCTGTCCCCACGCAGTCCGGCCTTTTTACCGTCTCTCTCTTACAGTGGTTGCTGCCTCTCCTGTCACCTGAGAGCGCTGACGTCGTACTGTTTTCGCCGTGCCGTTTTCGACCATTCACGGAGCACATGTGCGGCGGAGTGTGTACTTTAAGTGGCTTCACCTGCAGCGCACACATGGCGGGAGGTTGTGTGTGCCGACACTGGGCTGATCACGCTGATGAAACATACATTTGAACACTGTTAGAATTGATACATGGTTTGTTAACATACTGTATAAAGAACACAACTGCAGCCCACAAGTCTGTTTGTATTTATTTTATAAAGAAAGGTGTCGCTCCAACATCATGCAGCCCTGTCCTGTACGTTCGTAGTACAAATAAAGTTTAACGGTAAATGTTGAACAGCTGCTGAAAGCTTGTCTTTGCTTATTCAAGTATAATGATGATGATGTTGAAGATGAGGTTCACTGTGCAGCCCTGCGTCTAACCAGAGCCTTTCTTGGGTGGACTTTGGGCAAACTTCTCTGTAGTGTATCTTTGGTACATTTACAGGACTTTATGAAAATCTAACTGTCAGTTGTTCTGCTAAAACACTTCCTCACAGTAACACAGGGGACTGTGTAAACAGAGAGAGCGGAGAAACTGACCTTTCTGCATTTGAAACCCTGTGAGACCGGCCACTAGGTAATTATATGAAGTCAAATGAGCGGTCTAAAAGGAAGCAGTTTGCATCTCCTCACTTTCCACATGAAATCGTCTCCCTGACACGCCGCATTAATCTGCTCTCCAGCCCCGGAGCTGTGTATTAACTCCATGAAGCCTGAAGAGCTTCTTTAGTTTGTGTTGACAGAGCAAAGGCGTGCTGAGCCGTTGGTGCTCATGAGTCACAGGAAGGTGGTCGGATGTGATAGCTGGAGCTGTAAACGAGAGCAGTGAAGCAGCTTCCTGCAGCAGAGACTTTGCTCAATGATTTATCACCCCACAGACTCACAGATGTACATGTGGAGGGGAAGCTGCAGCCCTAACTGATGAATTAATCCATATTAGCTGTCGAGCTAAAGCACAGAGCGCGAGCTGCTAACAACTTAAGTGCCTGAGTTCATGCATAATGAACGGGGATGAATAAGGCTGGATTGATGTTTTTGGTCCAATAAAAAAGACTCTGTTCTACTTCGTGATCCTCCTGTGGCTCTCGTGTGTCCTCTGTGAGTTTGCTCCAGACAAGAACTTCTTCACTTCCAAGAATGAGTAAAGATGGAGGCCAACTGGTGGAGAGCGGAGTGATGCTCTTCTGTCAGTGTTTTTCACCAACAGGGCGATGGGGGGGGATCATTTTCATAGTGCTGCAAGTTTGAAGAGAATCCTGATAATGAAGAACGCCTGAAGAAAGCAGATGGTTCATCCATTATTAACATGCACTAAAGTTTTCTCTATCCTATTTGTACGGCTGTTTCCTTCTTTTTAAAAACTAAAGGTCGTAGAAACCGGTTTTAAAAACAACACAAAAGTAGTTTCAAGTAATAAATCTGTCTTTTTGACGCTTTGACAGCGCAGGATCGCCCACGTGGGGGATGTGGTCACTCCAAATACTGTCAGCCAATCGTGGCTCAGGTCTGACCTTTGAATGGCTAAAACATGTCCCCTTTAAAATCAGTGTTCCTCAAACGCTCCTCAGTGGACACAGGACGTCCCGTTAGCTGCTGCTAACCTCCACATATTAACTCTCAGATGTACGTCACTTTGGACAAATGAAATTGTAACATAGCTGACGTCCTGTTCCCGGTTTTTGTCAACAATCCTGATCTTAGGAGGATAACAGGAGTTCATTTTCAATGTTGCTTTCGTGCCCGTCACTTCCTCTCTGTTGTTCTCTTTACAGACGACACTTTTCTCAACAGCAGCTCGAACAGTGCTTTGACGTGAGGCAGAGACCTGCAGACGAACTGGCTGATGTCCCTATCTCTACACTGATCGGCTTTCAGATGTATCTATATCAGTTAAAAGTTCATCATCGTTACCATCATAACTTTATTGTGATTCCCCATAAAGATGGCTTTCCCACCCAGCGCTCGTCACCCTGATCCTTATAAGAACATAACAGCAGAGTGAATGTGCGTCACTGCAGCCTGCCGCGGCACAGAGCCGTCAGAGCCCAGATCTCTGTCTTAATAACTGTTTCCACATGAGTAAGCCTGTCTGTATGCATCTGTGCCTGTCACTCCTGTGTCACCCAGTCACATCTTAGTGCCCACCAAGTGACATGAATGCAAAGCCAGCAGCTGAGTCTGGTGACATGAACTGTTTGTCTTGTGTCTGTGAGTCACTCGGCTTCCTGTGTGTGAGCTGCGTCAGAGGCAGAGCATGGTGCTGACAGCTGGGAGGTCTGAGGGTGAGGAAGACTGACACCAAAACTTTGCCGTATTAGTGGAGGAGAGAAATGACTGTATTATGATCTGTGTGCCTGGATGCAACTTCTGCAAGGTCTCTTCAGCAAAGAGACACGAGTGTAAAAGTGTGTAAACCTTCTGATTCTGATCCTTCTGGGTCCTTCGTGAAAAAGTGGAGACCAAATCTGCTGGGTTGGGCTGAAGTCTTGTGCCTGGTGCTGGTTCTCGTCAGCTCTCACTTTGTCGCCTAGTCATTTTTTGGATAAGCAATCAAATAAAAGCTAAAAATATTGTAATGAAGCTGATCTCTGTGTGAACCTGCAGGTTAAAGCTCCAGCAGAGCTGGGCCTGACTGTAGCTTCACTCAGAGATGATTCTCTGTTTGTTCCTCGTCATCCGTTCATGAAGAGACTCTTTGTAACTTTACTGCTGCACGGCTGCAACCGAGACGAGACTTCCTGCAGATTTTCAAATTAAAGTTACCTGACTGATGGTCATTCTCACACTGACCGTCAGAACATTACAATGGAAAATATGCACAATGAAATACAGCTGATTCCTCATTCCTACGGTGGCCCTGAAGTGCAAATCACGACGGCAAAACAGAAAACACAACAGCAAAACAGAAAACACTAGGTAACTGCTCTCTGATTGGTCAGAATTTCCACATGGGACAACTCCCTGAAGTAAACGAAAAGAGAGAACAAGAAGAGAGAGAAGAGTGTTTTTTCCTTTTAACTGACATTGTTCCACAGATCGATCAGTCCCACTCTCCTTCAGTGTCACTGGACAGTTTGAACACCTCCGTCTTAGTAGTTTGGTCAGCCCATGTTTCTATCAGAGCCCTCACCTGTCGCTCCCCCTCGTCCTCTACTCATCTTGCTGCCTGTCTGCGTGTCTGTCTCTCTGCCAGTGTCAGCTTCTGTTAACAACCCACAATGCACCGTGTTTGGTTTGCTTCCTATATTAGGTCCTACTTTGAGTCTGTTTGTGTTCTCACCTGAATCAATCTGGACCGTGGTTCGTTTGGTCCGCACCAGAGTTTGAAGCGTGTTCTCACCTGTCCAAACAAACCGGACTCTCAGAGGAAAGTTCGAAAGTCTGGACCAAAGCTGTGAGATGGGAAACTGTGGGTGCGTCAAAGTTCTGCATAATGAGGCTTTAAGTGGATGGAATATCAGCAGCATGAATCCACATGTAGATTCTTCATACACGTGTGTCTGAGCGTGTTTCTTCTCTCATTTATATTCAGTCAGAACTTTCAGGTCGCCAACTCAATTACAAGGTTAATAACAGTCTGTGGCTCATGAATGATATTCTTTACATGAGTGGAAGCTTCACGCCTCCTCCCAAAAGCATGACAGAACAAAATTAAGTTTGCATCCAGATGGTTATTATATTCACTTCTTTATTACAGTATTCCCATAACACAGCGGACATATGATACAGTCGGATAATAAAAAGCCTGTAGAATCAAACTCGGACACTTCAGATGTATGTGCTCCTCTCTGATACAAAGCGCAGCGTGCTGCAGACTGAGCCGCTCTGACGCTGAGCTCCGACCGGCACAGACGTCATCGGCCCACACTGAGCCGCTGCCTCCGGTGCCGCTCGGCATACGGAGACGGTCAGACGGCGTCAGTAAACTAAGGACAGGATTACACGGGTCATGGCGTGACCCACTGCCGTGCTCTCGTTAACCTCGATCTAGTGCACGACCGTCGCCTTTTCATAGTCTGAGTCAGAGTCTGTCCGGCCTGTCGCAGCGAGAGAAGCAAACCTGTGATGATGGTGGAAGATTTCACATCCAAAACTACGACCAAATAAATTCATTTAGGACCTTTTTTTCATGAAACAGTTGAGATGTTAGCGAGACAAAAAACACTTATTACATTTATATATCAAAGAATTAAATATAAATACATTATTAACACTTTAAGGAAGGAAAAGAACATTTCTATTAGCACTTTGTGATCAGTGAAGAGAAAAATATACTTTTAATTTTAATTTTTTCAGTCAGGTTCAGACGTGATTTCTTTACCTCCTCTGCCTGTGTCAGGTGACACACCTGCAGTGCAGCTCTGACAGCTGACCCTGCAGCCTCAGGAGCGTCGCCAAGAGGAAAGTGTCTGAAAAACATAATGATGAATAAACTACTCACAGCAACAGGTTTTTATTCTAACCGACTACAGCCACAGAGGAAACAATCTCTGTTATAATCCTTTTAAAATAACATTTGACATGTTCTTTAGGAGTCCAGGATCTCCACATGTTCAAGTCTTCAGAATCCTCCTTAGATTCTGTAGTTTCATTCATGCTGCGTGCTGCACTGTTTACATCAGTATTCACTCAAAACAGCTTTTTGTTAACAACAATAATAATACATTTTATTTACACAGCGCTTTTCATGATACTCAAAGTCACTTTAATTATTAAAACAACTAAAGAAACACAATAAGAGGAACTATTAGAACAATGAAAAAAATCAGCATCAGAGGTTAAAGCAGGTCAAAAAAGGTCGTGATCAGAGATTTGAAGGAGGTCAGGTCAGTCTCCGATGTGTTGGGGTAGAGAGTTCCCGAGGGAGGGGGCAGCTGTGGAGAAAGCTCTGTCGGGTTCGGTGCTGGGTTCTGAGTGGCGGAGAGAGGAGGTTTGCATCAGAGGAGCAGAGGCTGCGGGAGGGAGCGTGGCGATGGAGCAGGTCTGCGAGGTACAGAGGGGCCTGGTTATGGGGGGCTCTGTGGGTGAGGAGGAGGACTTTGAGCTGGATGCGTTGAGGAACAGGGAGCCAGGGGAGGTTCTGGAGGACGGGGGTGATGTGTTCGCGGGAGCGGTAGTGGGTTCTCGCATAAAGCATGAATGCATAAAGAAAGTCTATATTTATTTTCCTGACGGCCTGCAGAACACGTTTGTGTCTGAATGAATGACTCGCTCTGATTCTGCACTCCATGTTCATCAGCAGAGCTTTTACAATAAAAGTCTGTGGATGTTTGACGTAGCTCTCTTGTTGATGTTTGAACACTTATATATAATGGCTCAACTAAAACAAGATGAATATGTTGAGTGTTTTTTGTTTTTACAAATGTTTAAGATGAGGCGGTTTATTAGAGTACCACAGGGACGTTAACGTGGATTAAATCTGGCCTGTACTGATTTAAGATTAAGTGTAAAATGTAAATTAACACTGCATTGAGCTAAATCCAAGTCAACACTCTCACTGAATGTTTCAGACTCGGAGTACAAACTGAATACGTGTGGAGGGATTTTACGAGTTTTCAGAGTTTAAAGCAAAGACGGGAAGTTTCACCCATAAATCACTTTAATGAGGATTGCAGGAAAGTGAAATGTAATCTTCGATGTTGTTACCACATAAATTGCTTTAGACGGTGGGGGTCTAAGTACAAGTTGCACTTGTCTAGGTCCTGGAGTAGTTGTTTAGGATTTGTGTGAAAAATAAAGCCGTTTAAATTATGAGTCTATTCAGGAAACGCACACAAAAAACTAAAGGTGGTCTTTGTGTTTGTTTTGTAGGAGGCCGACACGGATGACAACCAGGGGACGTTGGGCTTCGAGGAGTTCTGCTCCTTCTACAAGATGATGTCGACCCGCAGGGATCTGTACCTCCTCATGCTCACCTACAGCAACCACAAGGACCACATGGACGCCGACGACCTGGTGCGCTTCATGGAGACGGAGCAGAAGGTACACACAGTCTCCGCGTTTCAGCTCCGGAGAACACATTGAGAGTCAGCACTGAACTATAACAAAGACTAAAGGTTAAAGTCAATGCAGCAGCTTCGAGCTGGAAGTTACGACGACTTTAAATCACGCCCTGTGCACCATTTAGACTTTAGCCCAGTTCGTGTTGCACCCGGGTGAATCTTTTATGCCTCGGGTGGAGCAGGCACAAGTTTAGAAAGGTAAGACTTAAATGTAAGGTTAAACGAACAAACAAAACAAAGAAAAACACAGTGAGCAGCAAGTCTTGTTTTTAGGCATTAGATCGTGATCATGCCGAGCCACTAGAAATCTAGTCAGACAGTCAGCTGATCAAAAGCTCTCCCCTCAAGTCTGGCATGTGTGGGACAAATTTGGGCGCTGTCCCCGCCCTGCAGGTGCTCAGATTATATGCTAACCGGTGTCCGGTGTTTATGCTAAACCAAGAAGTGCGTTGTAGCTCAGTCGGGCACAAGAGACACCCTTCATACAAACATGTAAAACTGTTGACGTGACATCATCAACTCTGAACCTTTCTGAAGTGAGGTCTTGATCCATACAGTTTTTATATTTGTAAAAGTTTCCTCAAGCTCAGAAAGCCATTTAACAATCAGCGACGTCATCACGATGCAAAGTCTACGGGAGATCCCAGAGGTGAACCAGAAGCTCAAACTTTTCAGGGTTTGCACCAGGCTCACGAATCTCTCTCTGGTTCAGTATCCCGGTCTCACTGATAGATTCGTGGTAGTTCCTGTGGAGGCTGATGTAGCGTGGAGCCTCAGGCAGACATGAGGAGCAGGCTACAGAGGTCTGGTTAGCTCTCACCCCCTGACTCCTCCATTTTTAAAGCTTGTAGTTATCAGCCCCGACCGACCTGCCAGATTTCACACAGCTCTCTGCAGCTAGAAGAACTTTATATAAGTTTTTTTCTACATATGTAGCAGTGAAACTCCTCTGGACTTTGAGACTTTGATGTCAAAAATTGGAGCAGTTCCACTTGGAGGGCAGTTCCCCCCGGCCCACAGCGCTCGCCTGAAAGTGTTGCTGCGAGTTTGAGACGAGCTCTGACAGGAAATTGGATCTGGGAAGTCTAGTTTTTTTAGCTAGTTTGATTTAAATTAAATCTCAGTGAATCTACTAAATATAGCCACAGAGACATCGCGGAAACTACCATTAGTGAATGTAAACAGTATCTATAAGGGGACTGCATATTCACTACAACACATATCTGCCACACAAGTTTACACCCTAATGAATACTTTATTTAGACCTAGTGGTCGACCTAAAGCCGATATTCTTTGTCCAGGAGAGAGTAGAAAAGTGTGACGTTACTCTGGCTCAGTCGTTCGGATGCTGAGCAGCAGGGTCGGCGGACCGAAATGCAAAACTCACCGTCACTCCCAGAGGATATATCGTCGTCAGACTGTAGCCGATGGGCCCCGTGATCAGGGTGAAACAAAGTTAGAGCCTTCATTCTTATTGCAATAGAAGGCTTAAAGTTCCGTCTTTTGTTCTGTACATGATCCTGTTTAAAATGATGTTAAATACAAACTGTAACAGACGGATCACAACTTACGTGAGCTTTAAGTCGTAAGCAGTTGAAGATACTCCACAAAATGACATCACAATAAACCAAAACAACAAAGTGATATTTTTCTTCATCAGTTGTTTAATTGTCACAATAGATAAAAATCCCTAGTTTGTATGCATGCACTGTCAGACTCGTGTCTCCTGCAGACGTCTCGGGGTGAAAGCCTCTCGTGGGCTGCAACAGAATCTCAGGCAGACGTTTGGACTCTTTCAGATGTGTTGACTAAATTTCCCGATCATTATAATCCCCTGAATGCTGCTTGTTTTCAGCTTCTGCGAGGTGCGACGTCAAGAGCTTAACCAAGTGCTGCTTAATGCAGGGGAGTGCAGACAGTGAGGGCCCTACAGAGGTCTTAGCATTAATACCATCACTGCTCTCGAGATGTTGCTGCAAAGGGCTTCTGGATGAAGTACATCTCCTCGCTAATGATACCAAATACTGAAAAGGAGAATTTGCAAATGAGTGTAACAGCTCGTCTTTTCTTTAACTCCCTGTGTGGGCTCCTTCAGCTAATTTGCACTCAGACTGGCTGTTTGAATGTGTAGAAAGTGCCAGTTTAAAGCAGGAGGCTGTGTTTGGAAAGCTCCTCTCAGAGAAAAGCTCGGCCTGCCTAATTACACTCAGCGTTTAGTTCTGGCACCGTGAAGAAGATGGCGTTCCTTCTCCTGTTATTGGAGAGGTGTAAGCACTATTTGCAGCAATATGTTTGAAATGATGCCGAGTTGCAGCAAAGTTGGCTGTGCAGGCATCATTAAGAACAGACTCTGTTGGTGTTTCTCGTGCATCAAATATAAAAATAAGACCTGTGTGTGTGTATAAAAGTGTCTGAATGTGTTGCTGTGTGTCCTGTGACGGTCTGAAATGTGTTAATGGCGATCCACAGCCGCAGCCTGTTCCTGCACAGTCCAAAAACACCTGCTGAAACGGCAGCGCACATTAGCAGCATTAGGGCTGCACAATATTGGGGAAAAACGAAACCCCTCCTACTTTTGTCACACTTGCTTCAGAGACTCTGACAGCCGCATGAAAAAGGAGAGAGAGTTCAGGTGGAGCGACATGTTTCTTATTAAGTAAATACAAACAGACTTGTGGGCTGCAGTCGTGTTATTTATATGATATGTCATCAACGGCGTGATCAGCCCAGAGACAATAACTTTAATAACTAACCACTTCCTGTCGGCACACGCAACCTCACGCAGTGGGTGCGCTGCAGGTGTAACCGCTAAAAGTCAACGGTCCGCTTCGTGAACGGACCAGCACCGGGACGAGGTACCGTTAATAACAGGATTACACATGCTTATAAGCCACCTCGCGTAACGGAGCGTCTGCACGGAGCGTCTGCCTCCATCATCTCGTGCTTGTTTACGGTTTACAGGCAGGTGACTCACAGACTCTGCAGCTCAGCGGTCCGTTCTCTCTGAGCTCAGGTGAAGAGCTGCACTCATGTGACATCAGACGGACTTTTGTTTTGTATATTAGTGATGAAAAAAGAGAAACTGGCGAGTTTTCGTTTTGCACCAAGCAACAACAATCAGCAGCTTTACATGTTTCACTTGATTAGCTTCACTGTAGCTCGTCCTGCGATGTCACTGTTGCACATGTGCACGTCACAATGTGATGGTTAAAGGATTTATGGCGCATCCCTAATCAGCGGCATGATTAGAATCTTTAACTGGATGTGGACGTTTAACTTTTAGGCCACATGACGCAGTCCTGGTGTTTAATGGCAGAAAGGACCAAATACAGACTCTGTTCTCTCAGCAGTCGAGTTCATGATAAAGACTCGATTTATACCTGTATATATTTATTTATCTTAAGTCACAGAAATGCAGCATTAAGTGCCAATGTTAGTAATATTTTCAGGACGGAGATACGATCACATAATCTCATCTGCTACTAAAAACACACAAAAGTGCGATTTAGTGATTTATATGTTTTTAATGCTGAACTGAAATCAGTCATATGATGTCTTTACTCTCTAATCGTTGTATAAATAGAGCTGTTGAAGCTGTGCGTGTGTTTGGCAGCAGCCTGTGAGCTCTGGGCGAACCTCTGCAGAGTCTCCTGCGGATTACGATGAGATGGAATTAAGTTTACCCCCTTTTAACACAATTTCAGACTCTCAGCCTGCTAAGTCGATCTTTTTAAAATGGAAATAAGCCTGTGGAAATGAAGTCTCAGCAGGTTACCTCGCTGCACATGGTTTTCACTCATGGTTTAAACTGTCACATTGTCACTGGCAGAGTCTGAGCGGTGACGGAGGACTGGGATGTCCCGCCCCCTTCGATTGATCAGTCGGGGTTTAAAGAGCAGATAGCAGACTAACAGTTTGATTCTGCAGCCGGGATGGACAGAAAGATGACATGTAGGGAGCTCTTTAACACGATTTGTCCTTTAGTTTCCCTTCTGATGCTGAGGAGGGATTACATGTGTTGCTCTTCTGTTTTCAGCATGTGAAGTATTTTTGTTTGACGTGTTTCTGTGTTTTCTAGATGACCAAGGTGTCCAAGGAGCATTGTCTGGAGGTCATCAACAAATTTGAGCCGTGCTCTGAAAACCAGAAGCAGGGGGTTCTGGGGATTGATGGTGAGTCTGCTTTCAGTTAATTTCTCTGGAGCTAAACTGTTTGTTTGTTCTGTTGAGCTGTGAGGGACGTGTTCCATTTTGTCTGTCAGTATTTGAATACTCTGTTCATGTGTACTGCTATTCAAAGAATGTACTTTCACTGCTGAACAACAGTCAAAAAATGTTTCACCACAAGGTCAGTTTGTAAAGTGGAAGCTGCTGCAGCTCTCGATCTGCTTTCAGTTAAGGTTGATCAGTTGTGCTCAAAGAATCAGCTTTTCTTTTGTCCACACAGACTCACAATCGGAGCATTTCAGAGTTTTTTCTTTTCCTTTGTTTTCTATTGACAGTGAATGAAAACAAACATGGAGGGCAAACAGAGACGGAACATGACATTAAAAAGTATTAAAAGCAAAAACAGGAGAGTACAAAGAACAGAAACATAATGATAGTTTCAGAGAATCAGGTTCTTTTATTTTCCAGCAGCTTTACACTGAGAGACAAAGTAAGAGCTGATGAATCCAAAACCTTTGGGCTATTTTACAAAATCGTTACGAGCCGGCTCGTGAGGTAAAAGGGAAGCAACATAAAAGCACTTGTTTGTGGTAAAGCAAAAGTTCTTTATTGAAAAAAAAGTAAAAAAATAAATAAATGAAAAAACTAGAGTTGAGAACATAGATGCCAGTTGTCTCTTTTCCCATTGCCAGTGAAGTATCCTCCTGTTGGTCTCTTTTGTGCTGCGTCTCCGTCTGACATCAGTCATCATTCAGTCTGTTTATCAAACTCGGCGCAGACAAATTGGGAACGATATTTGAGCGCTGCTCTGGCGGAGACCGGCAGAGTTTGTAGCTGAGATGACGAGGAGTCGCAGAAGTTACCGACGGAGCGTAGCATCACGGTAGATGTCCGGTCTAGAGGAACACACGACTCTCTCAGCCTGCTCGACCCTCAGTTTGCCTGATGGAGGGTGCGGGAGTTTACCAGCAATTTTGACGGATTGTTTTCCTTCCTGCGCACCTGTCCTATGAAACAGATGTGCAAAGTTTTTCTCTACTTTACATGCACTAAACTAAGATCTGGATTGAGATCTCGTATAACATAGCACTAACCTCATTCCACATGTCAGACATGCATATAAACACTGTTTGATGGAGGACACACCTGCAGCTACTGACTTAGCTCACATCATTTTAACATGTGTAATGTTAAATATAAAATGTTTCCCTGTATGATAATAAAACAGAACAAAGACACTAAAAGACGAGTATGGCGAGGTGAGTTAAGGATACACTCAAAAAGATCACGTTTAAAAACTACACCTGTGTCCAGGTTTGTTGCTGGAACGAGCTGGATTTGGTCTCTTGAAGTGTTCAGGACTCTGATGCTGTCAAAGAAAAACAGAGTTGAACCTTAAACCACTTGAAGCTGCTCGGTCAGATCTCCTGCTCCTCTGAAGTGTTCACCCGAACGTGTCCACGTCGTCCGCAGGGTGAAAACTCTCAAATGCACTGCAATGAAGTTGTTCTGAAAAGGTGCGACATGAGTGTGCGACCTTTCACCTGGTTTCTGTCCTTGAAATTGTTTGAAAAGATTCGATTAGTGAATAGAGACAACCTGCCTGCTCCTGACTGAAAGAGGAAATGACTGATTTTTAATCCCACTTTGACGTGATGTTCAAACCAACATGAGAGCGAGAAGAACGCTGATTTTAGATATACATACATTTTAATCATGAATATCCAGATTATGTTTTTTAGCCCTTAAGATCTGAATAATACTGAGTCTCAGTCAGTAACACAGCTGCACTGCTCATGTACATTAAGGTTATATGAATTAGCTATATCACACAAGGGAGGGAGTATTTACTGTCATTCGGTCAAAGGCCCAACTAAGCGTTGTGTTCCTCATAAAGCAGATACCGAGCAGATAATATTCAAGGTTCAATAAATAAAAAATAAACTGTGTTTTCGTTTCTTCCAGGCTTTACGAATTACATGCGCAGCCCTGCAGGCGACATCTTCAACCCGGAGCACTACAACGTGAACCAGGAGATGAACCAGCCGCTGTGCAACTACTTCATCGCCTCCTCACACAACACCTACCTGATGGGCGACCAGCTGATGTCTCAGTCCAGGGTGGACATGTACGCCTGGGTGCTGCAGGCCGGCTGTCGCTGCGTGGAAGGTCAGGAACAAACACTGACGTAGAAGAGAGCAGCAGTGTTTTTATTTTTAGATAGAGGCTGCTTTTTTTCATTCATGCACATGAACATGACTCTACCAGATAAGCCAAACTGTCAAAACTGGAAATAACAAGTAGATGAAAAAGTCTTTTAAAGTTAGTTCTGCAGGCTGTGGATGAAATGTGCACAATGGAAATACAACTATGGTAAGGAAACGTGAGAGGAGCTCTGCCCTTTAGGACTGGCTGCTGCTCTGTCTTAGATGCATGCTCCAGACCGGGCTCAGGTGTGTCCCCATACCACTTCTTAACCTGCCAACAGGTCTGCAGCCCTGAGGACAGGGAGAGCATCAGCAGAGAGACTGTCAGTATGCGATTGTAGGTTCTAGCTCCAGCTGCAGTAAAAATCAAACACTGGAAATAATACTTATTAATAATAAACTCCTTATCATCAGCAGATATCAACCTCATGAATGTGTACATGTACGTAAACATCACCAGTTTATTGCACCGCTTGCCTGCAGCGTCAGAGAGGGAACGTGGAGCATCTCGGAGGGATGGAGAGACATTAGGAACGTTCGGTCATGCTTGATGCATATTTTACCCTTATTTTTAACCATCTTGCAGCTGGTTCCACAGTTGAACTGGTCCATTGATATTCTGCATAATGTGCAGTCATAGAAAAGACACCATAGAGGGTATTGCCTCAGTTATATGTTGGTAGATTAGCAACAAACTGCCACGTCATCAATCACCCTCACCCTCCCCTTTAAGAACCAGATTCAGGAGGTCACAAAATCATGCAGAATTGTTACAGCACTTTCAAAGTCCTTGTTTATTTACGGTTTGTATAAAAAACTGTTTAATTCTGCTTCCTGACGTCTCGCTCCGTCTCTTGTTCCGCCCACAGTGGACTGTTGGGACGGTCAGGACGGTGAGCCCATCGTCCACCACGGCTACACGCTCACCTCCAAGATCCTCTTCAAAGACGTCATCGAGACTATCAACAAGTACGCCTTCGTCAAGAACGAGTACGTCTACACACACACACACACACACACACACACACAGTCAGTCAGAACGCTCCAATCATCTCTCTCTTGTTTCATCATCTTTACACTGATTCCTACTGACAGACCATAAAACAGTGTGTGGAAAATAACCCAGCAGTATGTGGACATGTTCGCTGCCAGTATAGATTACAGTGTTGCATTACACAGGCTGTTGGACTGTAAATCCATGAAGCCTGTCTGTGGAACACAATCGCAGGCTTGGATGGGTTTAATACGAGTCCTGTTAAAGCGTTCCCTCATGTCTGTTTGGTGAGGAGTGAAAGCTTCTCATTTCATCCCAGGCTAAGTATAATAAGTGGAGACGCTGTTGATCTTATATTTGAGGGCTGAAAATTCACAGGTTAAACAGGAAAGAGTAAAACGTTCTGCACCTCAAGTTGCTCAACAAAAAGGGGCGGGGCTTAGGAAGGCTGTTAATGCATTGGTCAGAAGACATTTTATTGTTCCTTTTGGCTCCTTTTATTTCTTTATATCTCTGCAGGCTGTGGCGGCCTGCAACGCCCAGCCCCATCACATGTACAGCACACTGTCCCTGTCTGACCATCCTTTAACACAACACATCTCTGATTGGTTGGAGGTCTGGTTCCTCTCATGCATCATTCCTCCTCATCAAACACTCAGCGAGCCTTCGTCTGTGTGGAAGCTGCTCTTGTTCTGTTTCTTTACACAGGATTTTCTTTAATTTGTCGCCCTCCGTATACAAACCACACGCAGATGTTCCCCTACGAGCCAGCATTATATCCGACTCCAACCTGTGCAAACATGGAGACACACAGTTACAAAACAGAAGCATCCAAACACCCTCCTCCTCCTCCCAGAATCTGCACCAGGAGGTGATAATCCCACCGACATGCACACGGTCTGGAGGAAGCAGAGAATCTCTATTTTTAGATGCCGTCTCTTCAAGTGAAAAGCAGCAGGAGTACTCGCTCTGTGTGCACGCTCGCTCTGTGTTTTGTGAAAACGTAATTGTGGACGGCGTATTCCACAGATAATTGGCTAAAAGGAGCCGGGTGAAAGGAGCATTCAACATCAAAGCCATCGGATTTTCCAGGACGCTGAATAAAAACAGGCTCCTCCGAGAGCTGACGCGGACGAAATCATCCGTCTGACTCGGAGCGGGAATCTTCACAGCCGGATGGTGTGAGCGAGGAGTCGTTTTTAGACTTGTCTCACATGACAGAGCACACATCCTTCATCCTAAAAGAAAACACTGATTTATCCAGAGCTGCTGATTTATAAAAGTTTAATCTACAGATTAAAGAGAATTCATATTGAAATCTTTTACAAGTGATGCCAAACTGACTTTCAAGTGTCATCTTTCAGAGCTGAGGACACTCGAGCGTGTTTTCATCTTATTTAGCGGCTCTAAACACTTTGAGTCAAGTCACGTGATTTATAAAGCACATATTCAGCTCCGAGAACAGACCGCGCTGTGACAGACGGGAGGAGAGCATGCAGAGATGCATGAAAGCTGAAATTAAAAACCAGGTTATTCCACCCAACACTGACCTGTGACCTCTTCCTCAGTTCAAACATTAGTATTCTGTTTAAACACAAACATGTTTTCTTTGCATTGTTCCAGCTCTGAAAAGCATCTTTAGGTTTTCTAAAGCAGTCATCATTTTCTGCAGATAAAAGACCTCAATGAGAATATTTGATTTGGACGTAGAGAGAAATTACAATAACAAGAACACAAACACAAACCTATAAATAGAAGAACCAGAGGAAAACATCTTTTTGCAGTGGTGTCTTTAATGTTTCCGGAGCTGTGTAATCAACACACGTCGCTTTGTAGTTCAGGCAGATCAGTAAGAAACGGCCTCAACAGGCAGCCAACTACAAGAACAGTAAATAACAAGTGTTGTTAGCCTGGTCGGATCTTTAGTCATCAAGATATCTGAAAAGAAAGATATATTTATATACTAGAACATTTCTAAGGACATGTTGAGGGTGGCTGGGGCCAATAATGCCAGTGCTTAAAAACAGCGTGAATAGTGCGATCACTTTCTCTGAGGGTCATATTCAGTGCTCACAAATTAGAACGTTAACGAAACACCGTGCGAGCTATGAACATCCCTCTTTAGACCCATGGAGCCCCAAGCCTTGTGACACATTTAAACTTTAAAAAGTATATGGTGGAACGACACTTTCTGTCCATCAACAAAGCACAGGGGCATTCATCGACTTTGGACCATGAAAGTTTTACAGTTGCTGTGAAGATGTTTCACTCTGACAGAATCGATCGACACTAAGATTACTTTACAACAAGAGGCTTGTGAGCTCCAAGAATGCCCAGAGTAAATCACAAAGCAGCAAGGTACTAAAATTAGCCGCTCACTCCGAGAGAAAATGGATGCAGTCCAGAGGAAATCTAAAGCCGCTCATTGTCAGGCAGCTGCTGGGTTAATACCTTAAATATAGGTTAATAGTTAATGAGGATCCTGTTAGCTTCCCAACAAATCCAAACAATCCAATAAAACCAGGGACGACGCTGCACACGATTACTCCAACAATAGAACACTCTTTGGTTTCTCCGTTCACTGACCCTACGACTTTTTTAGTTTAAAATGTCACTTAAAGGCCAAACAATGAGCAATAAGTTGTTATGGTATTTTTTAGTTGTTAATTTTCCTGAAAAACATGAACAAACGTTCACGACTCTTCCTGCACTAGTTCTCCGTCCAGTGTTCCTTCCCCGTCGAGCTCATTCCATTGCTGGCCTACGAGGGTTGGGCTGGTCGACGATGCCATCCTCCATCGATGGCTGAAAGTCATCAAACCACAGAGACCACGCTGCGTGATCGATCTGCTTTTGTTCCTTTTGTAATTCAGTTCAGCGCCTCACGCCTTCATCAGCCCGACAGATTTGTGTTTTACATCTCGACTGCTTTTGTTTTTGTCAAAAAATCCAATTTCCACACAGTCGAGAGTCATCCTGCAAAAAGACAAATGTGCATTGTCCCTCTGCCAAGGCGAAGATATAAAGTCAAGAGATCTTGAACGGGTGCCTTTTTGGAGAATGTTTAAACTAATGTATGTTATATTCTATATCTGCGTGTTGCAGTGAACGTGTTGTCTGTACTTGTGGTCGACTCAATGAAATGTGAATATTTAATGAGGACTTTTGAAACTCTGCAGCAGCTGATCCAGCTCCTCAGAGAAATCTACCTGTGTCCTCTCGTCCCTGGTGTAAACCTTTCAGCCGGTAACTGGAGTCTGTGTTGTGATCATCTCTCAGCTACCCCGTCATCCTGTCCATCGAGAACCACTGCAGCGTTCCTCAGCAGAAGAAGATGGCCCAGTACCTGATCGAGATCCTGGGGGACAAACTGGACGTGGCCAACATCAAAGCCGAAGAGTCCGGACGGCTGCCGTCACCAGAAATACTCAAGGGCAAGATCCTGGTTAAGGTAAAGTCTGAGGGGGGGGTGTACTGTAAAGAACTCTGATGTTTAATGAGAGATTCTCCTCGGCGCGGGGAGTCGGCCCTTCAGGTGATTATCGCAGCTCATCGTTTCATTATCGCAGGTTTGAACCTCACAGACATCAAAGGCAGGTGTTGGGCTGATGGAAGCGCCGTGATTAGAAGGTGTGGACATGTTTGGGAGAAGAGAGCGCAACAGAAAACTCGACTGTAGGAAGGAGCACCAAGCAGCAGTTGTTTATGTGTGGTACCTGCAGACTGCAGGAGGCTCATTAGCCGAGAGTCCAGCTGACCACAGATGATTGGTTAAATGTGTCGGTGGGTCCGGGGCGGTTCAGCTCTGACTTAAAACAATGTTGTTACGACAACTATGTCACCCTCAGCTGATACCATACGTTTACAGCGAGCTGTGGGAGAACTGTAGCAGCTGCCCATTAGGCCGTGGTGCTCCCAGGAGATCAGCCCCGAAGTTTACAAGAAATAACTATCCAAGAAATACGGATCCAGTGATTGGTGCAGTTTGTTTGGGCTGAATGCAACCTGATGGGAGCCTGGCAACAAGAGCCAGACCAACAGGGGACCAGCCTGATGCTGATTTAGAAAAGAATAATCTCCGATGATAAAAATGCTTTCCTTGCCTATCGCACATCTTCAAGGCTTATTGTTTATTTGTTTAAGTAAAGATAATTACAATGCACTGAATAAAACCGTTTTTCTGGTGCCCTTTGATGGACAGATTCCTTCAGTATCTTAAACAAGGCGAGGTTAAACAGGGAGCCAAATTCACACATTTAGGAGTCCTCCTCTCTAGGGGTGGGACAAAATATGCGTCGTCCTGAGTCATGTCAGGACAAATATATTACCCTGCTACTTCCTGACTCCTCGTGTAAGATATCGTGATTCATCGTTGTCTTGTAATATGTTAATTATGGCAGAATCGCTGTATTGTAATATTATCCTTATCGTGGGCCACACATCGTGTGTGGTTAGTTACCCTGCGATTCCCACCCTGCTCCTGTCCAGAACAAACACAACTGGTGATCATTAAAAAGGGGTAAAACTACCAAATATATCAGTTTCACGTGAAGTCGATCTGCAGCTAACTTTAGTTCAGATGACTAAAACCAACTCCGGTTTACCTCAGTGTAGGTATTGTGGATGTAAACGGCACAGTAACACACACATAAGAAATGTCCCTTTATTCACCCAAAAGTCTCCTGCTGTCGTTCTGTGAGCTCACAGCGGGTGTAAACTCTCCGTCCAGGCTGGTTCTGCTGCAGAGTTTGTAATGAAAACCATGAAAGCAAAGTTACACTCGTGGCTTTAAGCAACAATGACAGCAGGTCATGTTTATCAGCAGCAGCTCTGCTATCATGGGAGGGAGGAGTATCGGGGTTAATGAGGCTTTATTGACACCAGATGCTTCACTAAAGTGAAGGCACCTCGCCAACACCTGGCACGCTAAGCACTGCTCTGCCAGCTGTTCCACCAGCGCTCCTACCTGTGCGTACAGTCAGCAGAGCGGCGGACGTTTACCCACACCTTCATGTGACACGATTACTGACCACGGGACAAACTGCTCACCTGTTAATGAAACATCCGTGTCTCATTCTGTCAGAGTCGGGCTGTGTGTTACCAAAACATCGACCCCTGAGTCTCCTCCTCATGTCTCCTCCTCGTGTCTCCTCCTCGTGTCTCCTCCTCATGTCTCCTCCTCGTGTCTCCTCCTCATATCTCCTCCTCATATCTCCTCCTCCTCCTTTGTCAATGAGAATAACATTACGTGCAACAGGTGCCGGTTTACTCGTGGCTTTATTGGCTACTAAATCCCCTGCTGTGCTCGGCCGCTCTGACTTCCAGGAGACAAAGATAATGTCAGAACAGCCATAAAAGGAAGGCGATTAAAGGCTTTAACGAGGGCTGGGTCCATGAAACAATGTCAACACTCAGCCTGTTTCCAACAACAGGATAGGTTGTTCTAACAGTGAGCCATGTAGAAGAAACAAGGCAGTTTTATCTGAACACACCTCATGTGTGGAGGAGTTCGGTGATCGTTCAGAGCAGGAAACACCTCCACAGTCCTGCATGAGGAGGACAGATGTTTAAATGTTTTACAAGCAGCAGAGGTTGTTTTATTGCTCATATGCACACAGGACTGATGTAACCTGAGGACCTCATGATTTAGATATTGTCAGTGTTTGAGACGCATTACTGAGGAATAAGCAAAGTCTGTATTTGACTTGAATTTGCCGACGTTATCCCTCAGGCATCATAAATAGACGACAACATAATAACTGATGAGCCTGTTGGAAGATAGAAAAACGCTGCATGCTGCCGTGGATGTCTTCTGTCTGTCGTCTTCTGATGGATTTCAGCTCGCTCTTTGAATCCGTCTCATTGCTGTGCGGCGAGATAAGCCTTGTGAATTTACACCTAAAATGTTGAAGAGAGAGAGGAAATGTTGGGAGAACAGCGTGGGGGATGTCATTCAGCAAAAAATGATCACATGACCTCTGTGATTGGAGAATGCAGTTTCTAGGTTACATCAGACTTTACTAAACGTCCCCAGAATGTACTTCTCCCTTGGGAATCAAAAGTACCTTCCTCTTCCTTTTAAGCCCACCACGCCCACATCGGTCTACTCATCCGCTGCGGTAACAGAGACAGGAAATGCCTCAAACTAAGTTTATCACTTGAAACATTCTCGTCCAGTAAAAGCTGACGAGTGCAAACATTATTGACTTAAACAGCAGCAAGTATCCTCTGCCCTGGAACCAGCCAGAGGGCGAAGTGGTTGGATGCCAGTATCAAAGCGTGAAAATGGGGCTTCAAGCTGTGCTGTTAGCGCTCGGGCTGCAGACATTTCACATTTTAATGAATCAAGTACAGATTTAAAGAGACGGATTAAACCTCTGACAGTTCTTTGAGTTTATTTTTACGGATTTTAAATTGAAGGAAAGTGTCTCGCTCAGCAAAAACACTTTATTTATATCTGGAGCCACAAATGGATAAATTAAATTGTACAGTTATTAGAGATTGTCATGTGAAGCTCGACTGACTCGTGCGTTTCTCCACCAGGGGAAGAAACTTCCTCCGAACATCGATGAGAACGCGGAGGAGGGAGACGTGTCGGACGAGGACAGCGCTGACGAGATGGAGGACGACTGCAAGCTGATGAACGGAGATGTATGTAGCTCCTCTGATCAGTCCCTACTTCCCCTCGTTTATCTTTTCCGTCTGTGAGATGCAGGCTTCGTGTGCAGCAGATGACATCTGAATCCTTGCGTGTATTTCCTGCTCTCGATGGTTCATATCTAATCTAAGCGGTGGTGATCTGCTCTCCTGTCCTGCCATGTTTATCTTCTGTGCTGCTTTCTCTGCTGTTTGCTTCAGTCTCTTTGTTTCTTTGTGGCTATTTGTTCTTATTTCCTGCTCTTCTCTCTTTCTGTTTTCCCTCCTCCTCCTTCTTCTTCTTCTTCCTCTCAACTGTTGCTTGCTTCTTTAAAGTGGAAGGTACTGTATACAACGTTCATTCTGAACCATTGCAGCAATCTCTCCCTGTCATGTTCCATACGTTTTCATCCTGCCTGTGAAAGCTTCGTGTCTGCCCCGCAAATACTGAGCAACATCTTTAAGATGCTGCTTCGAACAAAGCATGCACTGACACTGCAACAGAGCATTAATATGTGTGTTTCAGGTTTTAAAAGCAGTGGAGACAATGATATTTCTAAGCAGCAGCTCCGACAGGTTCTTTAAAAGGTCTACGTGGTCATGATCAGAAGGCGGGCGTGAGATTTAGCTCAGATCAGAAAGTAACGGGGAGGAACCTACCTGAAAGTTTATAACTTTAGTATAATATCTCTTTTTCTGACAGAAACAACAGAGGAATTAGCCGCTTGTGAAAGTTGTCTTATGATAACTTTGGCTCTATAGAACAAGAGACAATTAAGCTAATTAGGATGCAGCAGTTTGTCCAAAGCTTCCTGGACCAGCTAACGTTTGTGTAACATCCAGGTCAGACAGACCGCCGTGACTGAACTACATTATTAATGAGTTAAAGCTCATCATTAGACCTGCACGTTCAGCTCTCACCACTCAGAGAGAACTTCTGCAGTGAGCATGTGGGGAGCAGGTGGTTCATAGAGACACTCTGCCACCGTGTGGCTGAACTCAGCATGTGCACTTTGTTCTAATCAAAGATCAGAGCTGTGATCTGTCGATGTGGACGTCTTTCATCTTTTCCTCTTCACCTTAACACCCACAGTCCGGCCTTCACCCTGTCGCGAGCCCACATGTGGGAATGCATTCATTACTTCATGTTTGCCATCGATGATGCTTTGCTTCATGTTCTTTTGGGAAGCTGCATGATGACTTTATTTCAGAGCAGGTTAAGAGATGATTATCCACGATGTGCTCTGCAGTAGGACCTCAGATAAAGGCTCAGTTCACCTAAATTATAAAATCATAATCTCTCTCACACCGTCAGTGGCATCTACTGTGCAGATAGTTTTACCATCGTATCAACAGTTGTTTGCAGAAGCTGTGTTCGGATTGTTCCTAAAGACCCACAGATCAACACATGAAACATTTCTTATGCAAACTGTTGGTAATTCAGGTGAACTGACTCTTTGATGCATTAAATATAAATGTTATGTATGGTGTCATCATTACTGTCATACACTTACATGTGGAATGTGTTGTGTTCGTGAAGCAGCTGGAAGGTTCTGCGTCATGTAACAATCTCTGCTCTGTCTGGATCCTGCATGATGTTTGTTCTGTAGTTTTTATTTACTAAAACCAGATGAACACCATTTTTCTAACATCTCTCACAGAAGACAAACACTTTATTTGAAAGGGACTTTGTTCAGAGCAGCAGTTAACTCACTGCACAGATATGTGGATCTATTTAAACAGTCCCTCTAAGTGATCCTGCAAAATGAAGTTTGGTGCTTCAGTCAGACGACTCTGCAGACTCTGCACGTTTCCTGTCTTCCTGACCAAAGATACTTTTACATCCATAATTACAGTGAAACACTCACGGTCTGCCCAGGTCTGCATTTTATTACATCTCTAGATTAGAAAATATGAAACGCAGTGTTTCAATATAATTCAGTCAAATACCAAAGAAGAAGAACTGAATGTGTGGAAGTGGTCTGAGATCCAGAAGCTTCATTGTAGGAGCTCACATACAAACTTTTATTAGCATGTTCTTAACCTGCTTACTGATATAAAACTCACTCAGCCGTAGAGCACACAACATGTGGATGAACAATAATTCCCACCAACCAGGAGCTGTCCAAACTAACCGGTTCGTGTATGATCAGACTGTTTATCATCCTCATCTCTCTCTGTGTAACTGCTCCTTCCTCCTCCAGACGTCGGCCAACAGGAAGCAGGTGGAGAACATGGCCAAGAAGAAGCTGGACAACCTGATGAAGGAGTCAAAGATCCGAGACAGAGAAGACCCCGACAGCTTCACCATCGCGGCTCTCCCTCCTACGGGGAAGGCGTCAGACAAGACCGGCTCCAAGGTGAGCACAGACGGGGATATATGGAGATGGCTTCGAGGTGTCTCATTCTTTTAGTGTGCTGAAAGTCCTCTTTGGACACAGAGGAAAGAGAATGAGTAATGTGGTCAAACTGACACTTCAAGGGCGGACAGAGAGAGCAGCAGTGATCAGGCCTGTGGCCTCAGCAAAGCTAAATGGTTGACTAAGTGCAGTGAACCAGATTAGCCACAGCCAGTTTCTGGCACACACTTGTACCAGTCACAACATTAAGTAAAGGAATCAACATCCTGCTCTCATTCATTTTGACCTCATCCCACACTGTGAACCTGCACGTCCACGCACAGGTCAGAGGTGAGTCAGCGCTGCTCACCAGCTAAGCCAATAAAACATCAATGATAAGACCGATAATTAACTTACTTTACAACCTGAACCGGCAACAATATGTCCAGAAAGAAACAGGGCAAAGTCGACCAGGAGAAATGTTGATGCCTGACAGGACTGATCAGTCCTTTCACCAGACCTCGCCGATGCTAACGCTACAAGCTAGATATGCACACAGACTGCAGCTGTGTGCAAAGAATATGATCTACAGAGGCGCTTCCAACCTTTGCATGCTGCCAGTTTTAATGACACATAAGACTTGCTGCAGTAGTCGTGTTAGCGGTGTTACACGGTGTTCAGGCACCCAGTGATTGCATAACCCCCCCCACCGCCCCCACCGTCGTTTTGCCTTTATTGGCCTTATAGAAATCTGAATATAAAAGGAGCCTCATTCACCTTCATTACACTTTAACAAACATCATATAGCCTAATACAAACTGTGATGCAGACTCGCAGCGGTGAGAGGGGGAGAGCACGGGCACAGAGGGAGGGAGGGAGGGAGCGGGTGATCGTGGACTGAAGTGATGACGTGATATACAACTGAGGTCATGAAGCCTGCTGCTCCTCTACAGCTCTGTGAGAGTTACAGGAAGGACACAGCAGACTGGAGTCTCTGTCAACAGTGACAGACAGAAAGATCAACCTTGTTAATCGTCTGTGTCCTCGTCGCGCTGCGTTATTATAAACCAGGATGAACTCATCTCCTGCTCGTGCTCGTGTCATTCACTGAGCATGAGAAACACACAGGTGCCTGTTATACCTGCTCGTCTCCTAACGTCTGTGGTTAAAAAGGACTAATCATGATTTTTGCCGTCGATTACCATGGCAACGACTGAAGCTTGGAAGCATTCGGGTCAGCCCTAGAGCGCTCTACAGGTATCGAGCATCATCACTGACTTTTGTTTTTATGTCCGGTGTAATCTACACCGGATTCTCTACACCGGATTCTCTGTAACACCGAGCTTATGAACCGTGACATCCCGATTAAGAACACTCACTTTCTACTATGTGAAAATGTACAAGACGTGCTTCAGACGTTTCGGCACTTAGCTCTTGATATAATTTGGTCCTCAGGGGAAACTCACTGAGCGGCCCTGGTCTATGGTAAGCACATTTAAATATAAGATGAACATATTATAGATTTTCCAATCACAGTTTCATCCTGTTCCATCTAACCACTGAGCAGAAGCTGCTCGGAGCCCACAAAAAAACACTTTCCAAATATATTTAGAGGGAATAATGAGCTCTGCTGTGTGCGGCAGGACCTCCTGGGAAAGAGAGTTAAGGATTCCTCTCCCTGTCGTCTCTCTGTTCTCGGCCTATTAGCATGGAAATGACTCTTTCACACCGAAATAGAATCTTTCACATTTAATTAGAATCCTCGAACTTCTTTATTCATCTTTCCACGACTACACGAGCCCCAAGATTTATCCTTAGTGTCTCATGAAACTCTGTTGTTGGTGTCGTGTTTCTGATGACTCTTCTTGGCTTGTTTTTGTATTAGTAAAGACAGTGATACTGTGACCTTTCTGCAGGTCAAAGGCAGCAGTGAGGCTGAAGTGATTTCATTTCCAGAGAAAACTGAATGTAATGCTTTAAATTGTCTCAGCAGATCCTGAAAAGAACAGTTCTCAGAAATACGTGATTCAGTATTTATTGTAGAAATGTTTCCTTACAAACCAAACTAAGTTTGTCGTCTGCTCTCAGGGTAAAAGCGAGGACGGGACGGACACAGCAGACGAGTCGAATCCCAGCAGCAACAAGCGGACAGGCCGCTCCTTCATGGGGAGCTTCTCCAAACGCAAGGTTTGTGTTTTTACTCGTCCTGTTTAAAGTCTGATTTCTCTGTTTGCCACAATCTGTTTATGAATCGTCATTCTGAAGACGTCTTTTTAAACGACTGTAACTTAGGAGCAGTTCTTGTTGGCGTTTTGAGACTTAAACATTTTAGTGTTTCACGTAAAAAGCTTCTGTTTTTCTTGCTCAGATATTTCAGCTTTTCGAAGCCAGGAGACTTTTATGATATGATTTTACCGTCACTAATAATCTGTCAAAGCCTGCTGCACAGAAAGATGACTCTCACCAATGTCTCTCACTTGTTACTGAAACTTTTATTCTGCAGAAAAAGACGACCAAGCTGAAGAAGACGTCGAGCTTTGAGGACACGGACACGGACCCAGAGAGCACGAGCAGCGCCTCCCGAGGCCCCCTGCACCACAGCAAGTACGCTCAACTGACACAGACCGAGCTGTTGGACACCGTCACACTTTATGATTTATTATCTCTCAGATTTTTATTTATAATTGATGTATTTGGTATACACTGTATGTGTACTTCTGTAACCTTTGACCCCTGTTGACCTCGCAGAAAGAAGAAGACCATGAAGTTGTCCAGAGCTCTGTCCGATCTGGTCAAATACACTTGCTCTGTGGGTCTCTACGACATCGAGGCACAAGGTGAGCAGCTCTGTTCACTCCGAGCAGCCGTTAGCGTATCACCGCTGTCCTGTCTCGATGTGTCCTGTCTGTCTGGATGTGTCCTGTCTGTCTGGATGTGTCTTGTCTGTCTGGATGTGTCTTGTCTGTCTGGATGAGTCCTGTCTGTCTGGATGTGTCCTGTCTGTCTGGATGTGTCCTGTCAGTCTGGATGAGTCCTGTCTGGACGTGTCCTGTCTGTCTGGAGGAGTCCTGTCTGTCTGGATGTGTCCTGTCTGGATGTGTCCTGTCTGGATGTGTCCTGTCTGTCTGGATGTGTCCTGTCTGGACGTGTCCTGTCTGTCTGGATGTGTCCTGTCTGTCTGGATGTGTCCTGTCTGTCTGGACGTGTCCTGTCTGTCTGGACGTGTCCTGTCTGACTGGATGTGTCCTGTCTGTCTGGATGTGTCCTGTCTGGACGTGTCCTGTCTGTCTGGATGTGTCCTGTCTGTCTGGATGTGTCCTGGATGTGTCCTGTCTGTCTGGATGTGTCCTGGATGTGTCCTGTCTGTCTGGATGTGTCCTGTCTGGATGAGTCCTGTCTGGACGTGTCCTGTCTGTCTGGATGTGTCCTGTCTGTCTGGACGTGTCCTGTCTGTCTGGATGTGTCCTGTCTGTCTGGACGTGTCCTGTCTGTCTGGATGTGTCCTGTCTGGATGAGTCCTGTCTGGACGTGTCCTGTCTGTCTGGATGTGTCCTGTCTGTCTGGACGTGTCCTGTCTGACTGGATGTGTCCTGTCTGTCTGGATGTGTCCTGTCTGGACGTGTCCTGTCTGTCTGGATGTGTCCTGTCTGTCTGGATGTGTCCTGGATGTGTCCTGTCTGTCTGGATGTGTCCTGTCTGGATGAGTCCTGTCTGGACGTGTCCTGTCTGTCTGGATGTGTCCTGTCTGTCTGGACGTGTCCTGTCTGTCTGGACGTGTCCTGTCTGTCTGGATGTGTCCTGTCTGGATGCGTCCTGTCTGGATGCGTCCTGTCTGTCTGGATGTGTCCTGTCTGTCTGGATGTGTCCTGTCTGGACGTGTCCTGTCTGTCTGGATGTGTCCTGTCTGGATGCGTCCTGTCTGGATGTGTCCTGTCTGTCTGGACGTGTCCTGTCTGTCTGGATGCGTCCTGTCTGGATGTGTCCTGTCTGTCTGGACGTGTCCTGTCTGTCTGGATGCGTCCTGTCTGGATGTGTCCTGTCAGTCGAATCCTTTTTGATTAGACTTAGATTCGAGGTTTCTGAGCCGATGGAGGAAAACAAATCCGTGTTTGTGTTTCCCCGACAGCTAACTGCAGCTGGCAGGTGTCGTCTCTCAGTGAGACCAAAGCCCACCAGGTGATGCAGCAGAAAGCCACGCCCTTCATCCAGTTCAACCAGCGACAGCTCTCACGCATCTACCCGTCCTCCTACCGCGTCGACTCTTCCAACTTCAACCCTCAGCCCTTCTGGAGCGCCGGCTGCCAGCTGGGTATGAGCTTAACCCCGCCCACTGTGTGCTTCATGACCACACTGCTCCGCCTATTTGTCCGCCTAATGATCTAATGAATCTTCTTTGATTTCAGTCGCACTCAACTACCAGTCCGAGGGCCGCGTCCTGCAGCTCAACAGAGCCAAGTTCTACAGCAACGGCAACTGTGGCTACATCCTCAAGCCTGCCTGCATGTGTGAAGGTCAGTGCATCACAAAAGATGCATTCACATTATTACAGAAGGACATATGGCAAACAATGTTCTTCTTTCCTTCCCATGCAGGTGCCTTTAACCCGAACCTGGAGGACCCGCTGCCGGGTCAGATGAAGAAACAGCTGGTGCTGAAGATCATCAGCGGACAGCAGCTGCCCAAACCCAAAGACTCCATGCTAGGAGACAGAGGAGAGGTACTGTACAGCACACACATGCACCTGGAGAAATGTTGAGATATATTTAGCCTTTTCTGTGTTTCAGTTAGTGTCTGTAAAGTGAATTTTGAGCAGGCAGGGAAAGCCAGGGAGTTTCTCTGCTGTCGAGGCTTTAAAACATCTTCTGAACCAAGACGTTATTAAGATTGGTCATTGAAAGACCTGAGGATTCTACCTCAGAGAAAGCGGTTTTTATGACCCAGCACCTTAACCCTGTCTGTACCATCTTTCTGTCAGATCATCGACCCCTTCGTGGAGGTGGAGGTCATCGGCCTCCCCGTGGACTGCTGCAAGGAGCAGACCAGAGTGGTGGATGATAACGGTGAGTTCATGTTCAGGTCTTCATAAACTTGACATGCTAGCATCTGCTGAAATAGACTGATTCATTTTTGATGTGTGAAGGCTGTTTTTATCTCACCAGACTATTCAAAGAGAAAGCAGTAAGATTTCTCCTCTGAGAGTCAAAGAAAGTCCACTACAGGTGCTCGTCTTTGTTACCTTCAGGCTCAGATTGTTATTCAGAGTCTCTGTCAACATGACAGAAAGGATCCCTGCAGAGAGAGACCTTTTTGTTAAACAGGACGATGATTTTTTTAACCACAAACAGACGTTACGTCGTTCAGTTTAACTCGGAGCAGCTGGTCTAACGCTGCCTCGGCCGTTTACTTTTTGTTGTGTAGTTCAGTTTAGTTTATTTGTTTCATAAAAATAAATAAAAACAGATACAGAGCACATGTGAAAGGCTCACATGTGCCTTCTACCACACCCAGAAGACGAAATGAAAAACCCAACATGACAACCCAAATATTAGTTTTCACATTTAAAAGTGCAGAATTTAAGTTATAACAAATGTCAGGAAACAAGAGAATGACAAACAGCATCTTTAGTGATCGTTACTGATTGTTTTGTGTAACACAAATATTGTGATGGACCGTACGGACGTTTTAAAACACAGCTGTTAAGCACCAACACAAACTAGCTAACCTTCAGGCCAACAACTCAAAGGTCCGTCTCTGTGGGATCCTGTCTGTCATCCCTCTCAGCTGACTTTCTTTGCTCTTCTGTAATCGCCCCAAAGGATTACATCACAGCTACCGCAGCCTTTTCAAGGCTTCCCCTTTAAGATCAGCTGGTCGGCTGTGAATGCTCATCGTCTCTGATTTCTGTTTCCTGTAAACTGAGCCTCACATGGTGTCCCAGTGTTTGAGTGGAGCTGTGGTTTGTTGTGTTTTTTCTGACATGTGATTAATGTATGCATGTGCAATGTGCTGATGAAGACGAGACATTAGCTGGATGTTACTCTGAATGTGTATGTGTGTGTGTGTGTGTGTGTGTGTGTGTTTGTGTGGGTGTTTAAGCTGTGGGTTCTGATCCATTATTGATGAACTCAGCAGGAGAAGACGAGCAAAGGCAGCACCTCTGTCTGCTTTCACACACACACACACACACACACACACACACACACACACACACACACACACGCCCTGAATTATTGATGAGTGCTGACTTCGCTCTCTGACTCTCTCCTGGACCGTCCACTCTCTCTGTCCTCCCCCTCTGTCCCTCTTTCTCTCAAATTATCTGTCCAACTTTTCTTCTTTCTGACATCCTTCTGTCTTTTCCCTCCTCCTCCTCCTCCTCCTCCTCCTCCTCCTCCTCATTCGACCTCTCTCGGGACGCTCCCGTAGGGTTCAACCCAATGTGGGAGGAGACTCTGGTGTTCACGGTGCACATGCCCGAGCTCGCCCTGGTGCGTTTCCTCGTCTGGGATCATGACCCCATCGGCCAGGACTTCATCGGCCAGCGCACCATCGCCTTCAACAGCATGATGCCAGGTAAGACATGGTGAAGCACCTGCTTCTAGATGGAATTGATATGTACCCCACGCTTACCTGCGTCCTCCAGAGATCATGTTTGTTATGACCTTTTAAATGATTCTGTGTCTTATTACGGTAAGATTATTTACATAGAGATGGAAATGTAATTTGCTGAGAGTTACAGAGAGTAAGGTGAAGGTGTATTTAAAGGTAGGCATGCACCATTGTTGTGTTTTGTAAGCAAGTATCAGGAACTTTCCGGAATGAGTTGGGGACAGTTTGGTGCACCAAGCTTTTATGATTCACTTAATCAGAGTTTATTAACAGAAAGTTTGGAAAATATTCTGAAATATTTTCTTTTAGAGAGTAAGATGACATAATTATTAAGGGTAACTATGTGTGTTATAGAGTACAGAGCTAAAGTAAGGATGTGGTTAGCCTAGCTTAGCATAAAGACATCAAGCGGAGGACACAAACTGGCACTGTTCAAAGTAAAAGAATACCCCGTCTCTAAAGCTCTTTTATTAACGCCGTACCTCAATGGTTAATTCCAAACTAGAGGTGTTCAACGTTAGCGTGACTCGTATTGGCAGATACCGATATTTCAAGTGTTCAGACTGAGGCCAACAAATTTGATAGGGACATCCTTTAATGATAGACAAACACATACATGTAAAACCGAAGTTTGTGGACTCGTGAGGAGTTACTGTCGGTGCTGGAGTCGGAAATTGAAATCAGCAGTTTATCCATGCGAGGTAGCTCTTCCTGAAGAAAAGCAAAAACAGGTTCACTGATGAACAACACAAGATCCTTTCCTGATCAGAAACATGAAACATCTTAAACATGTGTGTTTATTGTAGCTGGAGCGTTATTCTACTTGTTTATGACCTGAGATCATCAGAAACGCAGAGTTGAGTGTCGTCTGCGTAGAGGCAGACATTAATGCTGGAGCTGAATATTTGACTGCCGGCAGAAAGATAAAGACAGATTAGCTCTGAGCTAAGTATCAAACCATCGAACAGTATTACAGTGAATCAATGATCCAGTAAAATGATCTGATTGACTATACTGGAAAGAAACTTCACAGTAAAAGTTGAACTATTAAAGATTGATGTTTGTATTTATTTGTGTCACTTCGGTCTGCCTGCTGTGTGTCACTGATGTGTTATCTGTGTGACAGGTTATCGCCATGTGTACTTGGAAGGTATGGAGGAGGCTTCCATCTTTGTTCATGTAGCTGTGAATGACATCACTGGTAAGGTGAGTACTTCTGAAGACGTGACCTGACAACGTTTGATACATCGGATATCTTTTATATCTCTATTGTTTGATGGTACAAAAAGTGTCTGAAACTAAGCGTTTAACAGATATTGGATATTTTGATGCAGATATCCACATTGATGTATCGGCTGATATAACAGTTTTAAAGAGGATGTCGTTTTTTAAAGAATAACTGAACTAACTGCAACATTTCACAGTGTCAGTCTTACAATAAACGTAAAGGAGACCTGGTTTCTAAGTGACCTCAAACATATCTCGAGCACAATTCAGAGATTTGGAACCCAGCCCAGTTCCTGTTTAGTGGCAGCATTCTTGAAAAAACAAAGAGATTATGAAGGGAAACTGATGAGCAGTGTGAGCATAGATTTGAATGCACATCATACATGACAGAAACCATCTAAGAACACGTGGTGAACACCCAGGACAAGAGGCTGAATATACTGTAGCAGCGTTAAAATGAAAGCATGTGTTCATGTTGTTCTAAAACCTTTTTGGGGAGGAGCATAAATGTGCTTCAGTTCAGCGGGGGGGAGATGCTGCTGTGACATACTGACTGTGTGTGTTACTGCTGTCATTAATAATGGCGTCATCACCACACAAGCTTTGTTTCGTACTTTTAGTTCGACGCCCTCAGCCATGCTGTAAATGACCGCTCTGTTGTACACATTGTCCTTACTTTGAACTTCCTCTCTCTCAGCTGTATCTGTGTGCTTCCTGTTGTGATTTCTCTCTTCCCCACCCATTCTCTCTCTCTCTCTCTCTCTCTCTCTCTCTCTCTCTCTCTCTCTCTCTCTCTCTCTCTCTCTTTCATCCTCCTCCTCTCTGATCTTTGCTCTCTTCCTGTGTCTGTTTGTGATTTCAGTGGATCCCTCTTTTTCCAAACGCTCCATTTAGAGGCAGGACATTTTTAGGAGCCCTGAAGCTGCCATTCAAAACTCAGGTGTAGTGAGACCCAGTCGGCATCTTGCATGAGCCACACGCTCCACCTCCCTCCTTGCCACCAAAGTGACTCCCCACTACTCACACCCCCCTTCTTGTCAGCCAACTGCAAGCATTAAGAAGTCTAAGGCCAACTCATGCCTCACATGAGTTATGAAGGCTTTACCTGCCTGCTTCCTCATTGACCCCCCAAGTAGATCCAATGTCATCGAGCTGCACAGTCATAGAGCAGGACAGAAGAGAGATGTGAGTCAGGAAGTCTGCCAGGCTGCAGTGACTCCTCTCTGCTCGTTTTTGCTGAGAGCATTTTTCTTTGATCTCAGAGTTTTTTCAGCGTGCTGCACTGCAGGGGTATTCGGTTCCACTGCCTCCGAGGACATTTACTCCTCTTTTCATCCCTCCTCCTTTGTTTTTGAAGCATTCTTTTTCTTCCTTGGGAAACCGGCTTTGGAATATTTTCTTGCCGGTTGTTTGTTGCCAGATATCTTGTGACATTCAAACATATTGTCGCAAAGTCTCCTGAGAGGTAGAGATAACAATCTGCGCTCTGAAAATCCAAGTCCACTTGAGCCCGACTAACGTGGCATTTTTAAAAGATTCTGATTTGAGAGTTTGTCCGCCATTAATGCTGTGAAAAGATTCTGAACAGGATGCTTTCTGACACTAAACAACATTATTATATATTATTAGTCATGTGCAGAGCTGTGCTGCAGACAGCGCTGAACAAATTATTGTTTTGTCCTCTGTTGGATAAAGTACACGATGACACCATATTTACCGGTAAATCACCCCTTTTATTTTCATACAGGCGCGTCTGTGTTTGGCCCATTTGGGGGAACAATATGCAAAAGATACAAAAGATGCAGACCCGGTCGGATGATTAAAAACGTCCTCAAACCACAACATCCAGACTTTCCTCCATGTGTATGTAGAGCAGTGTGGCTCAGGACATGGAGACCCGTCAGACACATCATTCAGAAACAAATGTGCTACAGGCGTTCATTGGAGCTGTTTGAACTTCTGCTTCTAATTTTTGATCTTTGCATTAATCTGCATGTCCCTTTTTTCACTCAGAAACTTTTCTCTTTAACATCTTGTCTTTTACTTTTCTCCTTCTGCTGTCCTGTTGAAAGACGTGTAAACAATTCACTGCATCAGTCTGACTACTTGGATCTACTTCTTTCACTGTGTTTGAGTCTTCTGATAACAAAGGTTTTTAAGGTTATTTATACGATGCCTTGTTCCATGAAAGCCCCGTTTGGTTTGGCTTTCTGTGGACGGGTCCAGTGTGAGTGTAAAAGTGACTTCAGTCATACATGTCATCACAATGTCCTCATCATTGTCCTCATCTTTGCCCCAGTCTTTGTGACTTATGACCTCCACCATGCAGCACCTAACGGCACAGAGCAAACGACTCTGAATATGAAACAAGTGAAATGAATCGGTCGTCAGTCTGCTGGCCAGCTTCACTAACACTTAGAGTCCAGAGTGGAAGGTCAGCAGCATGTATCACAGCTGAATGATCATGCTAAAGAATGAGTGATCATTCACTCGTGTTATTACAGAACATCTCTTTGGTAAATGTGAACATGGTTTAATCTCAGAGCATGCTCACGATTCAACAACTGCCCGTGTATTTTTGCAATAATGCAGCATGGACGAGAGCCACCTGCATTATGGCAGACATTGTTCTGGTGTCACCTTTAATCATTAGTTTAAAGGTGATTAATGACTTACTCATCGGTGTGTATGACAATGATTTCCTGTTGTGTTTCTCCAGGCCAGAGCGGTCAGCGGCATAAAAGGGCTGTTTCACAGAAACCCAAAGCAGGCTTCCCTGGACAGCCATGCTGCTGCACAGCACAGCCGTAAGCACCCGTTCGGTGCCCACCTCCTGCGCCGCACTGCCAGTGCACCCACCAAAGGCCAGCCCAAAATCAAGAAGGGCTTCCCAGAGATCGACACCAAAGACTACAGCTCAGAGGGCGCGAGTGAGGAGCGAGAGTCCGAGGACCGGGACAAGGCCTCTGCTGCCGCCTCTCACCAGCCCACGACACCACAACACCGCAACGGGGACTCACTGGCATCCCACCCAGCCAAGGGCCCCTGGGACCGTCCTGACACCAATGGGGCTTTTCATCCTGAGGAGGGTAAAGGTAAGAGCCCTCTTTTTGCTCGACGGCCTATGAGTGAGCCTCTGAAACGGGCCAGCCGGCTCCGCTTTCATGACCCGCTGGACATGAAGCCGGGCGTGTTCGCCCGCGTGGCACTCAACAGCTCAGGCAGGGTGGGGATGTCCTCCAACTGCATCACATGTGTGATCGGCACCAAGGAGAGTCCAGAGGCTGAGAGGAAGGGTCAGGTTAAGGAAAGGCAGGGGGGTAAGTCCAAAACGGCAGAAGGGGAGAAACAGGAGAGAAGTAACCGCCCCTCCTCCACTAAGAGACAAGTTCAGCCCGAGCCTGCAGCCAAGCCGCAGCCCCTCGCCGTCCAGACAGAGGCTCAGCAGTCACCCCTCCCCAAGTCATGCATGGAGGCCCAGTTTCAGTACTCGCCCCAGGCTGTCCTCAGACCTGTCCCCTTCCCCAGAACCAGAACCAGGCAAACTCTGGGTGCCCAGCACATCCGCCCTCAGGCCAACGCCTCACAGAGGAACCGCCGCTCCTGCAGCGTCCCCCGCAGACGCTCCACCAACACCGTAACACCAGCACCCAGCCTCACACCTGACTGCAGGAGCAACCTCCGCTGGCAGCAGGCGACGCCCCCCAACTACGGCTCCGTTTGCGGCTCGGCGCATGCCCTGCTCACAAACAGTACTGAGGGTCTGTCGCTCAGTGACAGCAGCAGCTGTGACAGCTTCTGCAGTCTCAGCAGCCTGGAGTCGCCTCCTATGCTGCCTCCTCGTTCTGTCCTCGACAGCCGTAAGAGGGCCGTGGGCACCCTGCAGCGCGAGATGAACGCCCTGTTCGCACAGAAAATGGAAGAGTTGCGCCATAAGTCCCCCATGTTCTTCGCTGGTAAGATGCATTAGCTTTAGCATTAGCAGTGACCCGGTAGTGGCTGTAGTTGGCCTCACGTACTGTAGACTGTAGATTCCCAGTTAGCCTCCCGACCTGCCAAGACACAGAGCGTTTGGTGGCATCAGAGCGGCCCCTCTGATGTGTACCTGTGAGAACGCCACACGTCGTCATCCCGCCTGTCCCTGATAGTTGGAGAGCAAATCCAAAACCCAACACGTTTCTTTCCATCACTACTCATTAGAGTTAAACTCTAGCTGTTGTAGCTCTCGTCAAAGCTTTGTCTCTGATTCCTGTTGTGATTAACTGATTTCATTCTCCCCTCTGTGCCTTTAAACACGACCTGACGCTTCACGCTTCACAGATGAGAGAAGTGGTAAGTTTTTACCTTAAATGAAAAGCAGTAGTTTCAACCTAACCTGGATATCTTGATGCAGATGCTCAGAGCCCCCCCCTCATATCATGACCTCCCTTCTGGGCTCACTACAAGAGGAGCACCTTCAGCATCATCTGGCAGATGACATGTAGCTGATAGTGCTCAACATATAGACCGGATCTTTGGGATTCATGCACTTAAGTCATCATATTTACTCCCTTTTATATAGCAAAGTCAAAACCTCTAATGCGCTCTCATCCACCAAAGCAAAGCAGAGCCTCTAACAAACCCCGAACACATTTATCCGTAGCTGTAGAACTTTACGTTCATTGAAGTCCTGAGTCGTGCAGTTTAGTGAGGACATGACCTCCAACAACTGGCTGAACAGTCACAAGGCCCTGACATCTGCGTGCGTCCAGGTGACATCCCCCTCCCCCTCCTTCACATGTTTCAGGGGATTTCAGTCAACGCTCAACACCAGCCGCCCCCTGACCTCTGTCAGTGTATCATGTGATGTCCGTCAGGGCTTTTACTCAAAATGACTCTTGTGGGGAAACAGAGTATGTTTAGGGAGTAGATTTCGAAGGTTTCCGGGCCTTGTTACCAAAACAGACATCTGTTTAGTCATGTGATGCTGGCAGATACTGTTCTTGTGGATTATATGTATGCTAAACTTTTCTGTGTGTCCAACAAATGCTCTGATGTTTGCTTGTAAAGATGCTTCTCTGTCCTAAGCTTCGTCCTCGCCCAGTTCTCCTTCTTCTTTCCAGTTTTGCTAAACTCCTTTTTTCCTCTCTGTCCCTTTTGCACGCCTTCTCTGTTCCTAGTGCAGAATTGAGGGGATGACCAGAGCCAGGTAAACCGCTGACTGCATGCAACCTTTCAATACATCCTGTTTCCTTCACCCATCAGTCTCTCTGTCTCACCTGCCTGCTTCTCTCATGGTCCATAAGTCACACCTGCTGGGGTCTGAAATCCATATTCTTACTCTTATTATTTTCACACTCAGTGGAAGTAAAGAGAGCACCGTGCCAGCTCGGCTTGCTCACATCAGTGAGTGGGGCTGCAGGCCCAGACACACAAGATCACTGTGGGGGAGAAAACACCCGTTTAAACGTGTGGCCTTTTACACTCTGTGATGTCGTGTGCATGGTTTTTAATTGTAAAGTTTTTTACATTATAACTCTTAATATGCTTCTGACAATAAGTCCAATCTATGGTTATAACGATGGACTCTGTTAGGTAAAGAGATCACTAAAAACGAGTACTTTAAGTGTTCTGCAGGGTTTTACCAGCCTTCATGTGAACATGACTATAACCTATTCATTTTAATGCTTCGTTTTTTTTCCCTTATTGTACTTCTATTCGAGACGTTGCTGGATTATTAACTTATTTAGTATTATTGATATCAGCATATTGACATGCACCAACCCCACAGTTTACAATCCTCTCAGCGCTGTCTGCAGCACATGAGCATCACAGCTGAGCAGATGCTGGTTAAGAAAGAGGCCTTTACTGCTTTTGCACAGTCATAGTCACTTTGGACAAGGTCTGTTTTATTACACCTGAAAAATGTCACCATATCGTTCACAATATCAGTAACGGTGATTTTCTCCTCTCTGAGATCGATATCCGTATCGCTCTCAGTAATCTAATGTTGGTGAGGCTCGTGTGAAGTGTTAGAACAGAACCAAACGGATGTCTTGTAAGTTAAACTGGATTTATTCAGGAAATCTCATCGAGATCACGTTTCACAAGAGAGACCGAAGAATACATTTTGAGAACGTGTGCGGACACACAGAGCTGTTAAATAAGATTTAAGTTGTCATTTGATTTTGGAGCAAGAAAAGTCTTTGTTGGCATTGGGGACAGAATCTTAGGCAGGTTACTCTGTAGCTTTTTCCAAAGGGAGTCTCGCAGCCGTCAGCCTCCAAGAGAAACTAAAGACAAAAAGAGACAGCGTAGCTTCCTCCTGGAGCAGATGAAGGCCATGTGCAGTCGGGCCTGGCCAGTCATCGGACCTTAAGTTCAGTTTTATTGTCACGTTTTGGGCACTGGTGAGACGTCGTCAACATTAAGATGCATTTATTGGGAGAGGTTGGCAAGAACTCGATATCAGTAGTAGCTACACACACAAAAAACACACCACAGAGTGTATTTACCAACTCTATAACCGGAATCCGTCGAAAATCCAGAATCGGCAGATCAGAATCAATGCATCCCTAACTATAACCAGGTGTAGTCATCACTTTTAGAGGTTTTCAGAGACCATGAGGGACAATGATGATAAATGCCTGCGTTGTCTTTGTTTCCACAGACTGTTCCGCAGTGCAGAGACCAGCTCCCCCTCCTCCATTCCTTGCACTTACCTCTGAAGAGGCCAGGAACCCACGTTTCATCCGCTCTGTCTCCACCCCAGAAGAGAGCCTGTCTTCTCATCACTCGTCATCAACACCACTGCCCACAGCATCCACAGCAATAAATGCAGACTCATCATTGACCATTGCTTCAAACGGGGCAGTGGACAGTCCTATCAAGCTGGTTGGAGACCTCAAGAAACCTCCTAACCTTTCCAGAACAGCATCATCCCCCCTGAAGAACCCTGCTGAGAAAACTGTACCACAGTTCACCCAAGAAACACAGAACAACAGAAGCGCTGCTTGGCTCATGGAGCACGCCCCAAACCAGAGCGAGAACCAAGAAACTCTGACAGAGAAGAAAAATGATTCCGCTGAGTCCAAACGCAGAGCAGAGCCTCTTCCTCCAGCAGAGTCCACTGGAACCCCTGCAGCCCCAGCAAAGACCACCCTGGCCAGGAGAGCACTTTTCAGCAACCTGCCGTCACACGCACCAGTAAGAAGAGCAAAGAGCGAGGGCCATGTTCGGGGGGCCGCAGCCTCAGCAGAGCAGGCCCAGTCAGCAGTACCAGAGGTCTGCATGGACGCTACCATGAACGACAGACTGTGGAGCAAGTTGGAGCCAGGCAGCCACCGAGACAGCATGTCCTCCTCCTCCAGCATCTCTTCCAGTGACACAGTCATCGACCTGTCCCTGCCTAACCTGGCCAGGAAGAGCCTCACCAGCCTGCCCAACACCAGCAGCACCTGCGACTCTCCCTGGGTCAACTGTCGCCACTCTGCATTGGTCTCCTACGACACCCTACGAGTCAGCAAGAGCAAGTCAAACCCCAATCTTCAACAAAGTGAGTGCACTCAAGATGACTTAAAACCCCGCCCCCTCCAGCCCCAGGATTCTTCTTTGGACTCACCAGGCAGACTGACTCAGAGGAGGCACACCTGGAGCCGGCTCTACATGGAAGGGCTGAAGCAGTCATCAGCCAGCAGGCCGTCCCCTGCAGCTACAGCCCAAACAGCTGCAGCCTCCATGTCCAAAAGCCTCGGGGATCTGACCTCTGATGACATCTCCTGTAACTTTGACAGCAAGTACCGCAGCATCAGCCGCAGCTTCATCGTCAGGCCAACCAGGGACCAGCTCCGAAAGGGCAGCCCGCAGAAATCTCGTCCGTCCAGCGACCTGACGGAGCAGCTCCGGAAGCTGACAGATGTGGAGCCCCTCACAGCCAGTGACTTCACCCCACCAAGCAGGCCTGTAGAGTCACAGGAAGAGGCTGTGGATGAGACCCTGGTGCGGAGGACCTCCTCCAGGAGCCAAAGCAGGGTGCGGTATATTGCAAACAGGGCCAAGAAGGCCCAGGAAAGGCAGAGGCTCCAGGGCCTGGCCCAGGGCAGGAGTGCCAGCTTTAGCTTCAGTGGTAGCATTGGCAGTGGAAGTAGTGCGAGCCCAATCGAGGAGCGGGGGAATCCTGAAGGCGCCTGTTGTGTGGCCCGGAGTCCCTGCACCAGCCAGGACCTGCTGAGTCAACTCGCCCCCCTAGGCACCCCCTCCCCCAGACAGTCCCATTCCTCCCCAGACCCTGAAAACAGTGAAGTCTTTTTCATGCTCAAACTCTAAGAACTGGCTGACTTGGAACTGAGCGTGAGAGACGCAGCTAGAAACTTGTTTGGAATACAATCCAGTTTTTTCTCAAGTAGAAATGTTTTTTAGAAAATGTTGCATATCTTGCAGAATATCTCACAGAAAACTGGTTCGTGGTGCAGATTGTTTGGATGTCTCAAAGAGAACTCTGCTCCACTGAATAAGTCATCCATGAACAATCTGCTCTACATCTTGACATCCGTTTTTTTACCTGTGCATTCAGAAATGTTTCGTCTTTGTCTTGAGAACACTGCAGAGCTTCTCTGGAGAGCTGTGTTCACCTGTTTGCACCAAATGTTAGATACATGCCAGAATGTATTTAGTGAAAAAAACTTTTTAAATAGCTGTTTACGTTGACTGTGATCCACTCTCATGTGCAAGGATTTTTTTAACTTGAGCGTACGGTAGCATCGATCACAACTAGAGAGAGAGATTTTAAACCTTCTTTTTTATTTACTCAGACTGTAACACTTTTAACTGAGATGGAAATTAGATGCGTTATGTCATGGCTTTATTATCAGCCCGTCCACTAGCAATATTTTGAAAATGATGGCATGGTCTCATATTGACTCTAATGTACAGTTTGATGCTAAAGCTGAGGCTCGTCTTGTGTCTGCTGAAAAAATAGAAAGGAGGTATTCCTACAATGCAGGACAAAAGATCTTCATCCGTAGTTTTCCTTGTGTAGTCTTTACGTTGTAATTTGACCAAACTGCCAATACTTGCTAACCCTCCTGCTCTGTGGCATGTCACAGCACTGAGATCCTGTGCTTTAAAGCTGTGGTAGACCCCCCCCTGCCCCCCCATGCCGAGTTTAGCCTTTTTTAGTTGCATGTCTATAATGCACTCTGATGTTGATCCTAAGGCTGTGCTTTACTTCACTAAGACTGTTTACACGCTTTGTTTCTACTTCCGATCATCAGTCGTCATCAAGAGCATCAAGTCTGAAACTCTGTGTTCTCATTGGTCCGTAGAACTCATACAGGATGGAAATGATCCGTACCGAAGCACGTTTATTTGTCGGCCTGCTGTAACGTTTGCACTGCCATGCCAGTTCTTTGTGCAACATTTTAGGGACAATATTTAATTCAAACTGTGTAACTATGACCTGAATAAATCTCAAGTGAATATTATTGGTTGTTTCACAGCTCATTTCTTTCATTAACACTTAATCTGTCAGCAGCTGTCTGCGCTCAGAGACGAGGCCCAGTCGCTAACAAGCCGGTTAAAGTGAGCCTCATACAAGCTGACATGTAAAAGCCTTTGGCCTTGGTTTTGGCAGGCTCTGCTCGGACTCTAATTATGGACTCTGCTTGGGTCTATGTTTACCAGCCGTCACCTCTCCCAACCTCTCTGGCAAACAAACCCCAGACCTCCTGCAGAGAGGAGATTGTTCCGGAACAAAGGCTTGAAGCTACACAAGAGGCGACAAGCTCAAGCAGTCGTTAAAGGAGAGAAAAACAACTTTCAGGGCTGCTCGCCACCCAGGATCATATTTATTTGGTTATAAACGAGACTTTCTAAGAACTTTTAAATATCTTAAAGTGTTCTGTTTCTCCCTCAGACCTGAGATCTCTGTGAAATTGAAAGCAGCCTGTTCACTCTGGTGAAACCGTGCTGTAATGCTAGCATCACGATGGATTCATGCATTTGAGGAAGCCAGTACAAATCTCTATCGGCTTACTTTGACAACCTCTCCAGCACCGATCCATTCGGCCTGATACACTTTACGTGCTGGATCCAATTTACCCTCGACCTTAAAAGCCCTTTGAACAAGCTCCCGACTGCTTTATCCATCAGGCCACATCATCGGGCCGATATTTGCTTCAGATAAATGTCGGCGTCTGCAGAAATGTTTCTGATCAACAGTTTGGTTCGGGGCAAAGTCGGGTTTCCACTCCAGCTCAGACATTCGATATATCAGCCCCCACTTCTGTGAGCCTTTGCCCCCTCTAAAATAGTTTTCAGTATCAGTTTTAAAAACCCCATAAAGGCTCGGCTCGACTTCTAACTGTAACCCTGGAAGTCCTTGAACCCTCAGTCTGTCGAGCTGGCCCTCCGTGCTTTCTCAGGACTCTGGTTTGTCAGTCAGACTCTGTGCTTTCCAAAGCTGACGGCCACCTCTGGCGATCTGTCACACACTGCCAGGCCTCTTCCTCAGCTCTGTGAGACTTTGTGAAGCGCGACATGCTCATTTTAGCGCCACAGACTCCTCCACAGCCGGCACACAAACACAAAAGACAGCTTCATTAGGATTCTGAGAAAAGCACCGAGTCCCTCTTAAAGCCGTATTTATCCGGACAGTTTGGCACGGCTTGGCCTCTCAACTGCAACCTCCAGGCTCCGTCCTGCACTTCAGGCCTGAGAGAATGTTTTTGTCTCACAGAGTGAATGCAGCCCCTCCTTTCAACATGAAGTCACTGCCTGTTTTCGAGGGCTTTGAGCAAATAAACCAGTTTGGTTTGTAGACTAATGGTGCAACCTGAAGGGACTTTGAAGGACAAGAAATAAGTTTGATTTTAGGATGATATGTGGATTGAAATGTATTGGTTATTGATGTAATTTGATTCTCTGTGTTGGAGGCATGCTGAGGCGGCTTCGTTTACCATCCTGATCACAAACTGAAAAACAGCTGCTGGTTTGTCTTCTGTGTTTCATCATGGGCGACATTTTGACTGCTGTTGAGGAGTCCCTCACAGTCCCTCACGGTTTGTCAAAAGTATGAGAAAATTACTCCCAAAAACTTCTCTTCCTCTGACTCCCGGGGACCTCCAGTTCATCCATCTGTAAGCTCATTGCAGCCCCCCCTTAACCCCCACCCCCGCAACTCCCTCTTTCTAGGATCCTGTTACGTAATCTTACAAAAACAAGTGTGGCAACCGTTGGGTCATAAAAAGCAGTCGGCCAAAAAAACAGACCAACTGACCCCAAAACGTCTGGAACAATAATAACAAAGAGAAGTGAATAAACACAGCAGTTTATCTAAATGCATTAAATTCACATTATTTCTTGGTGCTGGTTTGAACAGTCACAAAAAACAGCAAAATATTAAATTACAAAATACTGAAAATAAAAGCCTGAACGTGCAGATGTTGCAATAATCCTTCATGAGACACCTGGCTCCAATAATCTGATATCTTCTCCCAAACCTCAGCCCGGCTATCACCAGTTTATTCTCCTGTGAGGCTCTATCTCCTCCCCCCTGTTTGCTCCCCCATATAAACCCCCACTGCATTGTTCTGCACACAACTCTTCTGACTGACTGCTCACTTGCAAGACTTGTTGTGATTTTCTTCCACGTCTTCCCGGAGTCGTCCCTCGTTCACAAGTCAAGGTTTTTATTCACGCCGCAGCTGCTGTAACAGAGGTGAGAAAACTTTATTTAAATATCATAATTTGACAGTCTGTACACATAATAATTGATGTCTTATTTGCAAGTAGTACTGATAACATAATGAAGCATGTCTCCCCTGAAATTACATCTGACATGTGGGCCAATTATTGTATTTAAAAGTTTAATTAATCCATTATTTTCAGGGCAACATGAGCGGCCGCTTGTCTCTGGTGTTCTGTGTGGCAGCTCTGACAGCATGGGGAGTCACTGCAGGTACGATTTACACACAGCCTGCCTCTGCAACATGGGGGGTTCATTTAAATCCATATATTATATTTAGGGTGGTGAGGGTTCCTGTTTTTGTTGCAGAACAGTCTCTGTATTTTCTGGTCACCACCTGCTGAACTGCTGAAAACAGTCGATGCTCTTCATCTCCTCACTTTGTCAGATACAAGTGTGTTCGTATTTTAACTATAGAAACATCATCTGATAACAGTCTTCTATAGAGTTAAACTTTCTTTAAAGTAGAGCTGCTGTGTTAACCGCACTGCAGAACCAAACAACAATGTTCCCCCTTTGCTTACTGTACAGTAAACAACCTGTGTACCTGAAAGAAATCAATCAATCGGTGCATTATGCTGCATATTGATTAAGATATGAGTAAATAAACATCTATTTGAAAAGCTTCACAAACATGGAGACAAAATGCTTTTTTTGGTCTGAATTTTCCTAAACCTCGGCGTCTGTGACTCCATCCAAAGATTTGGTCGTGTCTTAAATTGTTTGCACAATCAGGTCGGCCAACATCACACTGCACAGGTGAAGGATTTCAGTCTGCACGGTGGCCTCTGAACACCATGCTTAACAGCATTCCAGTGTTTTTGCCAGCGTTGTGCTTGTGGTTGTTGGTTCAGGATGTTGGGTTGATTATTTCTGTGGGTTTACATTTATTATGGGCAATAAGGCACCGGCCAATATTTGTCTATAGGCAGGGTTCAGGAGCAGCGTCCTTCACATGATGGCCGAGGTTGTGGTGCATATTTCACGTGGCAGTTTGTTTTTGTTTGTTAAAAAAACGATGCGATGTAAAACAATCTCTATCCGCCCTGCAAGCTCTGCCAGAGAATTTAATTCAGAAGCATTTTTGTTACATTTGATTTTTACAAATCAGTAAACAAAAAAGAAAAGTATCTCTCCGTTTCAGGCCTGTTATTAATCTAATCACCAATCATTGCAAAGCCTACCTGCCTACCTGAGCACACTCTGCAGCTGCACGTGTTTATGTATTGCAGGGAGAGGTAGTTTACGATTAGCGGTTCTCCAAAGTTGCCTCCCTCAGCTTCAACCAAGTGTTTGCCAAAAATGTCCATGAGGTGGTTGTCAATAGAGATGTTTTAAAACTGTCTATTAACATGAAAAAGAATTGTACATGTTACAGTTTATACATGTTGCAGAAACCATGACCTTACACGTGTTTGTCCAATATCACCATGTGTTTCCTGCCTGTGGTGCTGGGTTATAATGAAGTGTGTTTGTGGGAGGAAAGGAGCAGTTAACCTGACGTGAAAGCCATCCAGCTAAGAGTCACTTTTTGTACTTTAACTTTTAGCCAATACGCTGAGAGAACAGGTTTAACATGTTCAAACTTTTAAAGAATTAAAAAAGAAAATAAAAAAACGTATTGTTTCCAAAAATGTATTTTCCGAACAGGCTTCTTTTTTGTCCCGTCAGTTTTAACTTACTTGTATTTATTATTCTTTCCCCAAATCACGTTTCTGTCAAACATTTTAGTCACTCAGTTTATAATCAGGTTCTTCGTGTCTCCGTTAGGCTGACGTAGGTCATTTTGGAGAGTTAAGTAACATGAAGCCAACAAAATAATTTAAAGACCGTCCAAACAGATAAACACGCCTCACTCACGGTGCAGGACGAGTCCACAGAGAGCGCTGGATAAAGGAGCATGGTGCGTCTCTGTCATCTGTATCAAACCGCCTTTCTCTGCTAATCTTGTGCAACTTACTTGCTAGCTTTAGCTTGTGGAAGAGTCTGCTCATACAAAAAGAGTGCTTGGATGGAGTGTGTGCAGGTACACTGGTAACAGGTAAGAAAGGATGTGAAACTTGCTTCAGACCTTCAGCAGTCACAGATTTATGTTCTCATTATGTTGTTGTCAAGATGTGAAGATGATCTTAACAAATACGACCAACAAAAGCTTCAGAACTGAAATGTTTACTCAAGCTTGAAGGCTTCACTCAGCCAATGAGATCACTTCCTCCTCTGCAGCAGCCCCGTCTCTGCTGCTGGTCTGCAGAGTTGCAGCTCTGTGCCAGCGGGCTCTGGCTGACCCATGAGACGGAGGTCACGCTCCCAAATCATCCCTCTCATTTGACTCTTTCCCTCCGCTGGCCCTGCTGGACTCCTATCAAAGCACAGAGGGGGCACCGTCCACCGTGGCAGCGTCCCATTTCTCACCAGTGGAGGGGCTGCTGCCGTGCTGAGGTCCAGAAAGCACTGTGATAAATCAATTAATCGTTGGGGGGAGGGGGCTCTGCGGGCAGGCCGTGAACTGACAGGCATCTCCGCACATCGTAGGTCCTGCCATCCTCTCTGGAGGAGGCTGATGGGGTGTCATGGGCTTTATATGACCCCACCGGGCCCGCTTTTGTTATAGCATGCAATTATAATGAACTTGCACCCCTGGCACCTCCGCTTGCCCCCCCTCCTTTCTCTGACCGACCCTGGCAGGGCATGTTAGGGCCTGCTGGACACGCTGGGAATGCCATTGGTCACAGTTCTATCAGAAGGAAAACAACTCTGAGTGTCAGGAGCTGGGGTGGGGGGGTCATCCTCTGCTCTCACTATTTGGACTGGGTTTGAAGAATACGGGCAAAACCATAGCCTGCATTAATACTGAACATAGCCACTCTGACTTTACCCGTTTATCGCCTGCCTTTTCAAAGCCTTGACTTCCAAATGTCGACTCTGATGCACAAATCAATATATCAACGTAGGACAAACACTGAACGAGCTAACAAGCCAGGTAGGATAAGCACAGGCAGCAGTAAGCGCTAACAAATTTATTATTATCGTAGAATTTCACTTACTGATAAAACCTGTGCGTCAGACTTGTTGGACGGTCTGTTAGAACAATAAAGCGCACAGTAAGACAGATTATCAGTCTGATATTTACATGTGCATCTCACACATTCACAGTTAGCAGCACCTTCCTGTCAATCAAAGAGACCGCTCCCTTTGATATAACCAGGCTGTAAACATGTTTATTTCTGCTGTAAAGTTTTAACATGGGGCTCTATGGGGACTGACTCACTGCTGGAGACAGCCTCAAGTGGCCACTAGGGGAACTGCAGGTCTCTCACTTCCGCATTCTTCGGCCGGTTGATATAAACACATCTTTCAGGACGGCCCCTGCTTTGATCCCCCCCACAGGGCCCCAGCTTGTGCCTTGAAGCTGTCCCTCAGAGTGAAGCCCTTTTCTCCAGGTCTCCTGAAAAACAAGCGACAACAACGCTGCCTTTGTCCTCCGCTGGCTGTTTGGCTTATTTACTGCTGCGGCCGAGAGAAAAACACATGAAGGGACTCAGAGAAACAAATGCTTGGTCGGGCTTTCAGAGGCGCTCTGCACATAAGCCTGGAGACGTGAAACCAAAGCACTAATCAGCCAAAGAACTGGCTCAGACTAAATCCTCTCATCTCTGTGCTGATACTCATGCTTGATTATGTTAACTCGCTTCATTACAGGAACCCACAATTTATTGTGCTGCTTGTTTTTTCCATTCTAGATGCCAAGGAGTTATCCATCACCTCCATAAAGGTACTCTCTCTTTATGTCTGTCTTTAGACGAGAAGGCCAAAGTGGCAGAGGCCTCCAGCAGCTGTGGAACTGAGTCACTGTGGCTCAGTCGGCTCTCTGTGCAGGAATGGTTCGGGTTTTGTTAAACTAATGAGGCCTTGACTTCTGTCAGTGTTATTAATAAGATCATTCAAAGTGATGACATCACTCAGGAGAAGTCTGAAAGGTCGATAAACACAGGAAGTCAGACATGATGTTTAGCCACATTCTGGAGGAGTCATGTTGTCGAACACTCTGAGCCTGAACGTTTACAGTGGACCTGCTTCATACTTTTTCTTACTTTGACGTAGGCTTTATTCCAAGATTGGGTCATTTCTTCCTTAGTCCACGTTAAAAATGTACGGTACGTTTAATAATAATGGGCCAGAAGTTTTTCTGTGACTCTCCTGACAACAACAAACTATGACAATAAGACCCAAGCTGTTCACTGCAACTCTGCAAACTTTGATCCATCTTATTGATTCCTTTCTGTCAATGATTGAGTAAAAAAACAAACAAATAACGCCAAAAAAAGGAAAAACTTTTACCCAAGTCCAGTTGGATAACTTTTAGCACACAAACATGTCTCGGCTTGTCTCAGGAATAAGAGACTGCTTCATGGTGATTTTGTTTGACTTGTTTGACTAAAGCAAAACTTTAGGGACTCGAAACACATTGACCTGCTTTGACCCGAGTGACCCAGAGTGTAAAAAAAGCTTTCAAGTGTGAGAAGAACTGCACATGAGCTGCTGACTGCACATCCTGCAAATGTGACACTGTAACTTTACACATTTCTTAACGTCTTCCTTATGTCCCACATGGTTACTCTAAGTTCAAAAATCTGATCACAATATAATCTCACACACGCTCCCCTCTTGTGTTTAACTAGAATCCTCTTCACCTTCAAAGCCATGTGTTGTCTTTCTGCTGCTTCCTCCCTCACTGATTCAAATGATCTGTTTTCAGGAGGACCCGTACACGATGAGCAAAGGCTCCGAGCTGGAGGGATACTGCATCGACATGATCTCTGAGCTCTCCAAGAAGCTGGGCTTCACGTACAAAGTGCACCTGGTGAAGGACAACCGCTACGGATTGATGGACGCCAGCGGAAAGTGGAACGGCATGATCGGTGAGGTCATCAGAGGGGTAAGTGGCCACGCAACACTGTTTGTAATGTACTGAACCTTTTTGTAGTGACAGTAATAATAATACATTTTATTTATATAGCGCTTTTAATGGTTCTCAGAGTCACTTTACATTATTAAAAACAACTAAAGAAACACAAGAAGAGGAACTATTAAAACAATGATAATACATTTTATTTATATAGCGCTGACTAGGTTTAAAACATCTTTACGTCCAAAGATTCTGATAATCAAACAGTCAGAGACCTCACAGGGTACATTTGAATACAATGAATAAAGTATAACAGAACCTCTAAAAGAATTAGAATTATAAATATAAAGTCTTTATTCTTAATAAATGTGACGTAGTTTTGAGACAATGTTGCAGTCAGTAAACCAGAGCATGTTTGTATGGAGACACATCAAAGTGTTAAAAATGAATTCATAAAACTTGATTTAAAAATAATCAGATGAATAATCGAGTTAATTAGAAAACGTTTCCATCAATTATTAAAAGTCAATTTTTTTTTAAAATGTCACTATTTTATCACGTTTTAGTTTTATTGAGTTGATTTATAAAATTGTATTAAAATATTTCATTAATTAGTTTAAATTTGACACATTAAATCTTTTTATTCATTTTAAAATGATTTAAAACATTTTCAGATTCCTGCAGAGAAGAGAACAATGCTCGCTCTCTTACAGCTGCTGATCTTAATTCTTTCCTCCTTTGATCACTTATCAGAATCAGAATGGGCTTAATCAGGTATGTGTACACACGTATGCTAATTGTTTGCCGGTAGAAAAAAGGCTATCATTTTTTTATGTTCACATGACATCAGGTTAATACGGAGTCCCTGAAGTCCCAAAAGGTGATCATTTCTATCTTGTGCACAAAAGATACTAACTTGTTGGTGTACCAGTTATCGGTCATATTCAGTCTCTCTCAGCCAACTTTGTAACAATAAGCTCCAAAAACTGTTCAAACACTGAACAAAATAATTTAGCTAACCGTGGGTGATTGAGCCACACCACGGAGAGTAATGTTGGCATCATAACATGATGAGCTGACATGACTCAAACAGCAAATCAAAGTCATCACAGAAATGTTTGATACTGAATATGGAGACTCTCTCACACAGTCAGCATGAATAAACATACAGCTTATTAAATATGAACATCTGCAGGGCCCCAGCAGAGGGCGCTCCTGTTACACACAAAATGCCAGCCTCAGTGTTACGCTCATAAAAAACACATTATAAAAAGTATGCACACTATTAAATTAGCTATTTACTGGAAACATAGCAGCAAATGATGGAAAAGGACGGCAGTTGATGGTGAGTGGAATCATTAACACGATATAGTAACTCATCACCTCATGGGACTTCAGGGCCTCCGTAGATTCAAAAAAGGCAAGTGGAAAAAAAAAAGGTTTTTAATCGTAATATTAATTTTGACTGCAGTTTTCCTTAATGTCCATTTTAATTTCTCAAAGCACTGAGAACAGGTACAGAACTCTCTCTCTCTCGTCCTTATTCACACCTAAAAACGAATTTTAGGGGATCATGCAAAACGTATTTTTCACCTGTAAAATGGTCCTCTGCCTCACATAAGTGATATGAATCCTTAACACCTTGAACTGTGTCGCTCAGGAGGCCGACCTGGCCGTGGCCCCGCTGACCCTCACGGCGGTCAGGGAGCAGTTTGTGGACATGACCACGCCCTTCATGCAGACGGGAATCGGCTTCATCCTGCGCAGAGACGTGGCCTCAGAGGAGAGCAGCTTCAGCCTGCTGGCGCCCTTCTCCACGGACATGTGGGTCGGTGTGCTCATCGCCTTCCTGCTGACAGGGGTCTGCATTTTCCTGGTGGGCAGGTCAGTGCAAGATTCAAGTGTCCCTGCAAAACTGTTGTCTGATATTGTCTACTGTCGGGTTTAAAAAGGTGCTGTGAAAGTGACTCTTAAAGTTTAAAGGTCGTTTATACCATCGTGCAGATTATTTACAGACAAAAGGCCGTTATTACTACTGCTCCTGAACACACCGTGCCTTTGCAACCTTATTAAGACACATTACAATATAAACAGAGATCATGATCTTTAAAGTCACTTAAATGATCTTTGTAGTGTGCGTCCTTGGCAGAGGCTGCTTGTCCCATGTGTAAAGTTACCTTTCATACACGTGCAGGATCAGTCCCTCTGAATGGGCCGAGCCGGACACGGAGCAGCACAGCTTCACTCTGCTGCACAGCTTCTGGTACATCACAGGAGCTCTGACCCTGCAAGGTAACACGGGAGTGCACTGAACCACAGGAAGGCACACACACACACACACACACACACACACACACACTCCTGCATGGTACCTCTGGTTACCTTTATCATTAAAAGTCAAAGTATCCAGAGCAGAGGCAGAATATGTTTCAAAGAGCACTCACAGTTTTAGTGGTAGATACTGAAAAGGAAAGGTTGGTCACCATGACAACACTGTATAAAAGTCAAGGCAGTGATCTTCACCCGTGAACTGAATGATGAATGTTTAACGTCTGCCCTCTCAGGTGCCGGTCCTCACCCTAAAGCCCTGTCTGGACGGCTCGTCAGCGCCATCTGGTGGCTGTTTGCTGTCCTGCTGCTGGCCTCCTACTTTGGCAACTTTAACTCCATGTTGCACTCAAACCACGGCCATGTTTCCATCAAGAGCTTTGAGGAGCTGGCTAACCAGGATGTGATTGAATACGGCACGGTGGAGGGAGGCTCCACCATGTCGTTCTTTAAGGTTCGCTCAAAGCTCAGTGATAACGTTTACAGCTGATCGTAACGTCTGACTAATACAGCTGGATGTCTTGTCTTTCCCAGAATTCCAACAACCCGGTATACCGACGGATCTACCAGAACATGGAGCGTAAGAAGAGCTCTGTGCCCCACATGGAGGAGGGGGTCCGCCGCGCTCAGGAGGGAAACTTCGCCTTCATCGGTGAGGCCGTGTCTCTGGACCTGGCTGTGGCTCGATACTGTACACTGACCCGCTCACAGGAAGTCATCGCTATGAGGGCGTACTCCATCGCTGCACCTCTGGGTGAGTGCTGCTGGCAGGATGTATTTGGTAGGAATATTTGAGGAATTTTTTGGAGTCTGGAGAACATTGTTTCGTGTGTGGAACAGAGGGAATGTGCTCCAGAACTCCTGCTTGTGTATCTTCAGTATTTTGATCACCTTACAGCTTGTCTCATCTGGAATTTGGTGATTTTCTTGAGATGAATGAATCAAACTGTAAGTTGTGTGTTGTAAAGTTCAGCTGACCTGTTTCACCCTGACTCTGCCGCTGCACACAAAGCGTGCTCCAGAAAGAAATGCTTGTTATGGAGAGTTACACATCTTCTTCCTTCCATCACACCTCCTCTCTTTGCTCCAGGCTCCCCGCTGGTCAAAAACCTCACCATGGCCATCCTGCAGCTCAGTGAGTCAGGTGAGCTGACGTACCTGCGGGACAAATGGTGGGCCAGCAGCTGTTTGGGCGCTGACAGGACTCCCACCTCTGAGGCCCTGCACACCCACGACCTGCGGGGCCTCTTCCTCCTGCTGGCCCTGGGACTGGGCGTCGGACTGCTGCTGGCCCTGCTGGAGCTCCTGTCCAAGGCCCGCAGCCAAGCCAAGGATGGCAAGGTGTGTAAGCCGTGCTGAAGTTACTGTGCCTTAGTGCAGACGTACATTCTGCTGCTAGCACGGCTCAAAATGAACGCCCTCTGAACTCTTTCTTCTCTCTCTCAGAAGTCGTGCTGCTCGGTGCTGACATCAGAGCTGAACCGGAGATTTGGCAGCGGAGGAGAGAGCGCAGAGCAGGACAGCTCCGACAAGAGCAAAGCCTGAAGGAGACGTTTACATGTCAGCTGTTGATCAGAGAATAAGCTCAGATCGTGCGTCCCGTCCCTTTAAACACACTAGCTCTCTGTGTTTCTGTAGGTGAAGACGTGTAGATGTTCAGTGTGTTTTTTACTTAGTGATACATGGAAAACTTCAGCTAGCAGCTGCAGCGTATGTAGCAATAAACAAGGAAATTGAGTTTCAAACTGCAAAATAATAACTCTCGTTAGTTTACTGGTCAGTGTTGTTGCTTGTTATCAGATATCCACATCGTGCTCTTACTGACAGTCTGTGTTCTTCTCCTTGCATTGTAATAATTTTGTAACTAAAGTTTTGTTACTGTTTCTATTTGATTGTTTATTTCAAATAAATCCCAAAAGATGTCTTTGTCAGAGTTTTGACTTTATTGTTCTTGGAGGACATTTACAGACGTTACATTAGGTCTTTACTGTGTTCATATATTCTACTTTATACTTCTGCTCAACATTTTGGGGCCAAGTAATGGACTTTTTACTCCATTAAAATGATTTGAACTATTTTTTATGCAGATTATTATTCTGAAATTGGCTCTTAATGCTTTTTTTTCTCTTTTTACTTTATTTGTATTTTGATGTTTAACCTGTTAGAAAAGACATTTTTGCCCGTAGACACGAGTTATATACCCGTCCCTGCAGGAAGTTCCTATGTTGCTATGTGATCCCTGAGGTCTGCAAATAAACTGAGGGCATCTTTTACTGCAGGCTATTACTTATTTGTAACTGATGTTTGTGTCCTTGCTGTCATTGTACAGTGAGATTGTAATTCCCCATGTCTCTTACCAATGTTTTATACAGCTGCAGCAGCCTGAATGTATTCAATGACATGTAGATTTTCCCTTGTGCATATGAACAGCATTGAATGTGCACATGTAGTGCACAATGAACATTTCATGGCTGTTGACTGTTGACATTCAGTTTTTACACATTTTTTTTGGCGTCTCGTCACAGAAATCGACCTGAAGTGATGTCAGAAGACAAACCGCTCGCTCAGCCAATAGATGGCTTTATTTGGGCGTGTGTCCCGGTCACTCACAGAGGAAGCGTAGCACTGAATGTTACACAGAAAAGAAAGCCTTTAAAATGCCACAATTTTCATTGAAACTTTTTTAAAAAGCTGTTATGAAATCATTTTAGGGACAACAATCACAGAAAATTCCTGTGAAATCCTGGAGGGACTGATACACACTGAGGATCGCCATCGCTGCCCTTTAACAGGCATTGAGTTCCTCATTGTGACTGCTGTATCATGCAAGACGACCATTATGGAGTTGATATCAAGCTCAGAATTTTGTTCATCTGAAGGATAAAAGGGACAGCTTCTCCTGTCCCCTCTGGACGGGTTATTTGAGTCCCTGGATTTTGTCTTAAGGTGTTTCATTTTTGTTGCATTGCTGCAATGAGCAACTACAACTGTGTCAGAATGTCCCCATAAATCACCCAGTTGGATTTTAATCATCTTTTGTCAGCTGACTCTTCAACTAAGACAGAAAAATAGTTTGAGCTGCTGTTTGTTGGGCCGCACTTTAACATGCTGGTTTGGAGAACAAACATATTTACACTTTCTTCTTCTTCTTCTTTGATAACTGGCAGACTATAAGAAGAGGACATCAGTTTAGCAGGCAGTCCTTCACTGTGGCCTGGGACACAAGTGTGCACATACTGCAGAATGTTTCCATGTGATCACCCCTCTGCTGTCATCTTAGGCACTGTGAGTGACCCCTCTCTGCAGGTGCTCGTTAGTGCATCTGACCGAACCTGAGGGTCCAGGGAGTGTCCAGGTAAGAGTCCTTCCTGCAGCTTCAGGTTCTCTCTCTCTCTCTCCCTCTCTCCCTCTCCCTCTCTCCCTCTCTCTCTACCTCTACCTCTCCCTCTCCCTTTCTCTCCCTCTCTACCTCTCCCTCTCCCTTTCTCTCCCTCTCCCTCTCTCTCTCTCTCTCTCTCTACCTCTCCCTCTCTGTCTCTCTCTGGCGGCTGATACTTGCAGCTCTCTCTTCCCCTGCGTTTGGTTGTGTTGATTTATACGTTTATTTTCTTATTGTGCACCCTACAACAGCCACATGCACCCTTCTTCTTTCAGTCTACATACTACAACACTGACGGACAGATTTTCACACCTCGTGCCTTTGATATGAGTTACTGACGTCATCTTTATTGGGTGAGTGTTATTTAAAAGAATATTCTTTAGTAATGTTTCTTATGGTGCATTTTGACCAGTAAAAAAAACAACATGCTGCTTATATCCATGCTAATAGGCAACCTATACATTTTGTATCTGTGTACCTTCATATAAAATAATGCATAAATGTGACTATATTGTTGATGTGCACTCCGGTACAGGCCAGCAATAAAGATGTCCCCTCTCCTCAGTGGTCAACAGGTGAGATTCAGATGTAGAAGATTCAGGATACCTGAACCGCAGGGAGAACATATCATATTATTTAAAGAGGAGTGACTTCCTGCTCTCCTGCAGGACCTCTTTTCTTTAAACGTGTCGTGAAGCTGTGTTAATGCTTCGCTGCAGCACGAGCTGATGATGAACGGAGTTTTCCTAACGGTCTCTCTCTGCTTCCCGCCCTGCACGACAGCTTGTTATGCACCTGTCGACCACTTGGAGGTGCTATTGGATTTGTATAGGTGTGGAGCTCGTCAGGTTTCATTCATGGTAAACTGGCCGATCATGTTACTGTAGAGTGAAGACACTAACAGTCCTCTCAGCATCAAGAGGACTCAATGACCGTACTTTACTTTAACACAGATTCTGAATGTTGACCATGTTAACATGTTTGCTGAACATTAAGACACATCAGTGACAGTAAAAGTGTTTTTGTTTCTGTAGCTGTAGGTTCTTAGAATTCAGTACCACAAAAATCAAAGGTCTCTTCAGCTCGAGCCATTAAATGCGGAGCCTGGAAGCTCAGGGTCGACAAAATCTGAAACAGACGGAAAGGCATAAAATTCCTCTTTTTCGAGGAAAAAATATTAATAATAACCTCATACAATTAACACGAGCCAATGAGGGAGTCTGAGGGCAAAAGGACAGGAGGTAAAGCTGCCTTTAGGATCCACCTGTGAACAGGATGTACATATCAGCAGCCTGACCCGTGCTTTATGTACGAACAGGTGTCTGTGTATTCTGAGGAGGACAACACTGGGAGCGCAGTCGAGATGAAGTAGCGTGCGGAGGGAAGCTTTTTATGTCGCTGCGTCAAAACCAAGATCTGACGTTTACCAAAAGAGACGCACAGATTCTGCACATCAAGAGTTCGTTGTTGTTTCTGTTTGCAGTCCGAGTGGCATCACCTGGTTGTGTTCCTGTGTGCTGCATGCAAGAGAAGTCTGTGTGGAGGGCAAAGGGAGCCATCCCTCCACCCCTCCTCCTGCAAAGTTGCTAGTCGGACTAAACAACGATCAGCAGACTAAAAAGGAAGTCTTGGTTTGTTTATCCTTCATAGATTTTCCTTCAGGCAACACCTGAGGCCCCAAGAAATTAGCTGTGCTCCCAGGGGCTTTATCGACATCAGAAGGTTGCAGACGGGTTTGGAGATTGGTGGGAACATTAGACCTTGGTCCCGCTCAGATCTTCACAGATCCTAAGAAGCAACCTGATATGTTAAATATGCCATCCTGAAGAGTTGCTAAGCTCTGAGTAGCCCATTACATGAGTGAGATGTGTTTAGAGGCATGTAGCATATGTGTGCCATATTAATGGAGGCTCCAGACATCAACAACATTCTCACACTGGCAGTGAGTCTGGATCCGTGAGTGTGTTCAGCAGAGAAAACGTCCTCTGGCTGTGTGAACGACCTGCACTTGAACCTGCTAATCAGCCTGAGGACTCATTGATTTAGCTGACGGCTGAGGCAGAGGAGGGGGGGGCATGAGACGCACAGAGAGGTAGAAAAAGAGCAGTATTGATCTGGTGGCAGGCAGCTCCTGACAGCTGCGCTAAGCTAGCACGTAGCGCTCTCAGCCACAGTCTGCAGCCCGGCCGACAGGGAAGTGCCTAAGCAGATTAAACTGCAAATCCCACAGATTTCCTGCCCCCCCAATCCACCCCCATCCCACCCCCACCATCACTTCTACCCACCGGGAAACACACTAGCTATCTTTCACAATTAAAAGCTTATAGGTGTAAATGAATGGAGGCAGGATACTCATCAGGCTGATATCTAAGTCTCTACCCTGATGTCGTCCCACGTGGTGTAAAGATTGCTCTTCACTCTGCTGACATGAGGTTACAAAGCGGTGACCTACTGGACCACACTCAGCTGCTTGTCTGCTTCTGGATCTCCTGCAAATCAGAATTATGGGAAATCCCTGAAGAAAACTTGTGAGGAAGAGGAAAACTATTCTGAGCTCTCACCAATGTTTGCTTTACTGAAGTTTACGTTTCTGCACGTGACTGACGCTGACGTGAACAGCATCCAGCGGGTCTGTCCCCGGAGTCTCAGCTAATTATGGGGGATTAATTGCTTGGGGCAAAATATGGAATATGAAACAGAGAGATGATTGCAGAAGTGTCTGTCGGCCAAACTCCAGCAGCACGTTTAGCTGCCACCCATTAGCATGTAGCTAGCAGCTCAAGCTAACGTGAGCGTTTGGGCTCGAGACTTTCCAATAATAGTTTCAAATGTACGACTAGTGTGAGATGTTGTTTACTGATGTTTTGGAATAAAAATGGTTCATTATTAAGTTTGTAAATCTTCAAAAATATCTCTAAAGATAAAAAAGCTTCTGTTGTTTGAGGATGTGAATGAATGAATAACAGAAGTATAGCTAATCACAGTAGTTATCTCTGCTTTCTGTAACATTTCAATGGTTTGCTCAAACTTGTGAAAATGAAACTGTTTAAATAATAAAGGTATAAAATAACAGTATACAGTAACCTCTCTCTCTCTCTCTCTCTCTCTCTCTCTCTCTCTCTCTCAGTGGCCTACATTCCTGTGAGCGCGTCCTCTGCCTGCGCTGTAGCCGTAGGCCTGTCGATGCGATCAGAATTATAAATTCTAATGGACGTGTCATCACTTTGAACTGTGGGCTTGAAGAGCTTTGAGTCTGGCGCTCCCTTGGATATGCCATGAGAAGTCTGAGCATTGATCCCTGTGAGTGTGTTTGACTTTGACAGTCTCTTTCTTTTTACTCGCCCCTTCCCTCTCTCTCTGTCTCTCTGTCTCTCTCTCTCTCTCTCTCTCTCTCTCTCTCCCGCTCCATTAATGTTCTCTCTGGCTGGCTCGCTCTCTTTCTTCTCCTCTTCTTTCTGCAGCATCTCTCTGTCTTTACAGGAGCAGTCAAAGATGTGAACACACACACACACAGACACACACACACACACACACGCACCTCTGACGTACAGCACAAGTGATGTGCAGACATCATCAGTTTTACAGAAGTACAGCTCTCGTTTAGTCATTCTGCGAAGGTGCTTCCTGCGTTTCAGCGGACTCTGTTTGACTCCAAACCCGTCATGCACGTACAGAAGGGATTCATGTGTTGATGATATAAGAAAAACAGATTTTAACATTGAAATAAATGTTATTTTCTGCAATGGAAGGAGCGGTGATAATGAAAATGTGAGGTGTTATTTCTCCTGACAGAGAATCCTCCTCCGGGAGGTCAGAGGTCAGCACGTCTGCAGCTTGTTATTCAGGGATTTTGTCAAGGACATCAGAGCACAGTGAATGATTTTTCAACACCGAGGCGAGAACCACAGACTGAAGGGCCTGCACACAAACCAGTGGATTTAAGAAACATTCTGATGGCCACACTCAGTTTCTGAGAGAGGTACGTTAAATCGTACAAATGGGATGGAAAACATGTCAAGTGTTTACTCATTCGTGCACACAAAAAGTGATGTCAGTGTCGAGGACTGTAGCCTCTGTGCATGGGGCGCCAGCTGAGCTAAATGGCACCAAAAGTCTGTTTTTTTTGGTTTTTATTTTACATTTAGTGTATTCAACTTCAACTTAGTTTCTACTGACATTGTTAGAAGAACATAAAGACGCTGGAAATAACTCAACACAGCAGGATAAAGACACTTCACTGCATGAGTAGAAACACGGCTTTATGTCTTTTTATGGAGCTGATATCTGACACTGACCGACGGAAAACATCTCAACTTGGCTCTGTCCTTTTCTAAGAGCTTCTGAGAGCTACCAGGTGGAGTCTTAAACTTGTTGATGGAGTTTTTAAAAAAGGTATTTTAAGTCCCGGTCTTGTTTGTAAGAACTAAAGAACTACTCGCAGGAAAACTAGGACGTAAAACAAAAGAAACAGCGAAAGAAAACATAACTTTTCACAGGCTGTCCGTAAAGTTTTATGTGCTTTATGTTTCACCTGTCCGTGAGCAGAAGGACAAAAACATAAATGAGGAGTTTTTCAGGGAACCACAAAGACGTATTCCTCGATCAACAACATTTTAAACATCCACCCAGAAATATTTCAACATTTCTGTTTTGTTCATCCCTGAGATGTGAAGCCGGCCTGGCTGTTTTCCTGCTTCTTCTTTCAGGTCGATTGTCTGATGTTGTAAAAGGGACATAATTCATGCGTTCATCCTGAATGCGATGGTTAATGTTTGCGTGCTCTCCGCTCTCCCTCGGTGTCACTCAGGTCCAGACTCTGCTGCAGCTGGAACAACCTGTTCAGTGACCACACAAAGATCATCCACTTCGCTTCTGCATGAGGGGCTGCTGGGTGATATCTGTCAGTGTGTGCGTGTGTTATTTTTACTACTTACTGTTGCCGTGACAACTAGTTCCATCAAAACAACTTCGACTGTGTTTTCTGCTGCTCCATCAATAGTAATAATACTGATTTAACAGGAGTGTTGACTTACTGTACAAGGTCAGTGCTCTCCTCCCTCCGACAATATGTGTCTATTGTACACCTCCTCTGTAGAGCGAAAGGGTCACGTCACCCAGTGCACGCTTACACTTACAGTACCTTCAGTGTCCGCATGCATTGCTTTCTCCTGATACTTCAGATTTTATGTGGTGACGTTTCATGATGTCTGCCACTGCTCGACTCTGGAAACTGATCGAATTGATTCGAGATGTTTAAAACCTTTGTCCTGGATATTCTGGGACCATCTGAACTCTGTCAGCACAGACCAGACTCGCCTTCTTGATCTGAATCCAGCAAGTTTCTCAAGCCTCACTGTTTCAAATAACCACCGTACCCTCCTGTTCTCTAGGTGAGATCTACGTACACAAGGAGCCCACTTCTACTGCACAATGAACGATCAATAAGAACCGTGGAAACTCAAATCCACAGTGACTTTCAAACTGTAATGTAGGGTCCTTTATACTCGACAGTCAGCATCTACATGGTGTTAGAAAGGACTTCTGATTCAAACTCAAAACACTGTCTTTTAAGAGTCTGTGAACTTTCTCGATGTTTTTGTTTCTTCTTATCATCAGACTGCGGGAGTTGAGAGTTGGCGTACCAAATGTATTTCTATAATATGCCATCAGCTAACACTGAGCGTAACTTAAACTGGCAATCTTGAAGATTTCAGTTTCGTCCTCTTGGGCGTCCCCTAACGGCGATATACGGTAACTGTGGGAGGACACTTTCTAATTTAACCAGACGTCCACGGTCGGCTCCGGTTGTAACTCCTGATTTTCCTGGCTGACGGTCGCTTTCCTTTTCAGACTGTTTGCTTCATCTGAGCGTCGAGTTTGTTTCTTCTTCTTTGGATTTTCACTTCTTGTTGAAGTTGTATCTGTAGTCATCCATCTTTTCTTTGTTTGTTCAGCCATAGTAGATTACTGTTTACTCGCAACACTTGCAGAGAGCGGAAAAGCAGCCGCTTAGCTCCGCCTACCCTCTCTGGCAGACCAACCACTGCTGGCTGATGGAAAACGTGTCACTAACTGGGCGCCGCCACAGACACCCAGCCCATAATAATACTATATACTGCAGATGCAAAGGCTTCCATCAGTGGGCCATAGGCTCAGTCACCACTGTGTCACCTCCTTCAGACACAGGTGGAGACTTTTTGACATGAAAATCTTCAATATTGTCACGTTAACATTCATATAGCTTTGAGGGGATGATTGGGCATCACTAGCTAACATAACATGTGTATGCTAACTGCTATGATATGGATAGCAAAACATTTAGTAACTCACCTTTCAGTGAGCAGGTAAATGTACAGTATATCTACAGATTACAGAGCTTCTGCTTCCTCCCCTGAAGCTGCACAACATTTGCCCTTTTTACACTGCGGTTCTGTAACGAAGCTCCGCCCTCATGCAGCCTTTGTCATTCTACATTGGACCAAGCAACGCCGGCGTAAAGCCGCCCCCGTGTGTGTTTCTTGGTAGCGTTCCAGCGTCGTGGAAGCAAAACGTGCGTGAGGTGTAACAAACAGAACGTCTTCACATACACACACGCAGCGCTGTTCCGCCCTGCCGGCTCCGCTGTTTACACAGGTGCTGTTACGCCTCTGTTACTTCCTCTGATGCCGGCTCAGAGGCGGAACGACTTCCCCCCACCATTCTGCCTCCATGCGTTCTACATAGAACACAGAACGTAACAGAGGCGTAATATACCCGCCTTGAACTGGCAGTGTAAAATGGGCTACTGATTGTCGCACCATTGTTGTGGGCGGAGCCAGGCAGATGTCAATCAAATTTGATCGACATGTCCACAAAGCATGAGCTGTTTAGTTTTATTTTCTGTTGATGCTCACTGAGACTTAATGTTTACTGTGTCAAACTACATTTCTATTAACTGACTCAACTTAATGAGACATTTCAAATATGAAGGAATATTTAATGTCTCATATTCTTTTGATGTTTTGCACTCGAGCTTGACCGTTTTATTCTTGGACCTTGAATCAGCGGTTAGAAAAACATCCTCAGCTGAAGGTCCACTCCGATCAAACCTTGGACTGCATCACACGGTGTCTTTGTTTGCTCAGAGATCACGGAGCTGAAGATGTTCCCATTGTTCTCCTCAGCACCACGAGGACGACCGTCAGACTCAAGCTTTTCCTCTGACCATCACACATCCATCCTTTTTTATATTCTCCAGTTTTCTTTCATATTTTCTGTTTTAAGAGTTTAAAGAAGTGATCTTGTGAATCGTAAAGAAACATTAGTGAGCTGGTTTTAGGCTGTGTCCTCTGTGCACATGTCTCCACATGCTCTTTGGCCTCTGTCCTGTTCATACACATGTCCTAGTGAGGCCCCTTGCTCCTTTCTTCAACCGCCAGCAGACTGACTGACAGCCTCAGAGGAGCAGCGATGAGGAGGCGCTGCTTGTTGTCAGAGCCCCTCATGAAAGGCAGTGACAGTCTAAGGGGGATCCTGCTGACACTGAGGGCGCCCCATGGGGCACCCTCGACCCCCCGCCTCACTTATTGATGTCTGCAGATGCGCCTGCCTGCATGATAATGCCCTCTGCTGGAGGTGCCCCTCACAGTGCCCGTATATAAATCACACAGGGGACACACAGCCAACCACACCATCCATGTGTGTGTGTGTGCGTGTGCGTGCGTGTGTGCGTGTGTATTTTACAGGCCGTGTTTGTGTGTCTTCATATGCTTTGTATGTGTGCATACACTGCTGGAGGAGCTCCACGCTGCATTATTGATGGTCCTCAGGGAGGGATGAAAGTGTGAATAGTGGCAGCAGAGGGAGGGCGAGGAGGGAGGGGGGAGGAGAAGGGAGCGGCTGATATCAGAGGGCTTGGATGCATTTGGCAGACCTGCTATACGTTGAAGTCCACAGCCAGGGACAGCTATAGGCTTCTCTTGAATTTAAAGCTGACAGGTGAGGCCCCTGGAGGACAGAAGGGCCCGGGGTTAAACAGGAGGAGGAGGGAGCAGGTCTCTGGGAAGAACACTAATGTGACATCAGCTTGGCAGGTAGTGCAGGAAGTGCTGGTGATGGAATCAGGTTAAACTGAGGAGGCAGAGCTTTCTCTGTCTCTGATATGATCCAAACGGACCTCAGAGTCACTACAGACAGGTGACCAACCGAAGGTAAACCTGAATGAATGTCGAAGCAACATTAACGCAGAATGTTTTGAGTAGAGTTAAAATGAAGCAAATCAAATCTTCGGCCTTCACAGTCATCACATCTCAACTGGACACCTGAGCTTGTAGACAGGTGTGTGTAGGTGTGCTCTGATGGAAAGCAAATGTTAAGGAGGCTTCAAACTAAATGAGAACAAAGGAATGTTTATCTGTAAGATGTAAAGTTAAGAGTTCCTGGAAGTCGCAGGTTTTGGCACGTAAGATGAGATACGTCTGTGACGGTTGCGTGTCTTGACTGTGTTAGCCCTGCAATAGATGTGCAACCTGTCCAGAGTGCTCACCTGCCTCCTGCCCTAATGCATGCTGGGATAGGCTTCCTCCACACTTGGATGGATGAATGGATGAGTGAACTCATTTTAGGCATCAGGAGTATGCTCACTCCCTGCTGAGGGTGTGTGCTATCACAGGCTTTGCATATGCATGTCCTGTATGCCCATATGGGCGATGGGGTATCGTGCAGAGTTTGAATGACTGAGTGTGCGCCTGCTGCAGTATGTTAATGCGGTCTATATTCCTCTGTGTGCATATATGTGTTTGTTCCACATTGTGCTGTTTTGTGCACAGAGAAGGTGTCAGGTGGGTATTCCTGCACCGCCTGATTCGTTGGAACCTGCACAGACCTGACAGGGGTGTAAATTGCTCAGATTAGGCTTCCGGCAGCCGTGGCTTCTGTTGGCGCTTCATAGTAATGACTGCTGTCATCAAGGGGACCCCTCCTCCTCCGATCCCCTCTCCTACCCTGGTTATTGATCTTCCCTCTCATTTCTCCCGTCCCCATTGTTTTACGGCCTCCTCCCCCTCCTCGCGGCCGATCATCATTGCCCATTATGAGTCCTAATGTGTGCTGCACCTGTTCTCCTCTGCTCGGAGCTCATGACAAAGTTGCTGAGGCTGAGCAGGTTTATCAACTCCAGACTTCTCATGCTGCTCTCAATCACACGCGAGGGCTGGTGGTGACCTTTCCCAGTGTTGGTCTGCTCCTGTGTGATACAGATATGATGGAGTTTGTCTGATTTATTTCAGGTTTCATTCTATATGACAGAAGTGAAAGTGTGCATAACTGAGATACTGTTTTTGCGAAGCGATCATCACCCCACCCCTGAGACTTTCTCAGAGTCGAATCCAAGTCAGGGTCTGGGAGGCAGACACCCTCTCTACTTTTAAGAGCAGGCTTCAAACTTTCCTCTTTGATAGGGCGTATAGTTAGGCCTGTCTCAGGCTTGGACCCCCCCTCGCCTCTCTCTGTATGCTTTCATGTTATCTGTACCATGTATGTCCCATTCATGCACGTCACTGACTTTGTGTCCTTTTGTGCTCCCGTGTCTCGCAGGATTCTGGGGGCCGTTGCTGCAGACCGCCTGCTGCTGTGCACCTGCTTCACTCCAACTGCTACTATTACTGTCATATTTCTATTATAATGATGTTCTTGTACTTGTTGCTTTGCTTTTTTTTTATCTCTATCTTTCTCCTTTAAATTTTGCACATTCTGGAGGACATTTCAGATTCTCATTCAGAGGTTTTTAATAGCCATTTCAAGCAGCACCCCTTTTTAAATGTGGCCGTATTATCATCTGCTTTTTTGTTCTCCCATTTTTCATCAGAGACCTTCACGGCCTTCCGGCCTCGTGCACACAACCTTCAGTTTGAAAGAGTGAATTCTAACTTGCTCTTAGTAAGATCCCGTTTCACTTTGGATTTCCAGCATGAAGTTACACAGCTTTTATTTAGACACTGGTTTAGCTCACCCGACCTGGGGTACAAATGTTCAGATGCAGGGTTAATATTTAATGATATTTTGCAGGCAGTTAATCACATAAATACTGCATGTTTGAGGAATTTGAATGGAAGTAAAAACGTTTAATGTTGAGGGGAGACCTGGAAATAATCTTCACAAACAAATACAGCAGTATTGATACAAAAACTCATCATCCACAGCAGCCGTCAAAATCAGTTAAAGCCAGTGTGAAGTTACAAACAGCGATCCACGCGGAGCTGACGAGCTGGAAAACCAGAACGGAAGGAAACATTTTGGTTTCATGGTTTCTTTTCTGCGTTTTCATGTTCGTCACGACTCTGAACAAGACGATTCTCCATGACACAGAGCGACAGGCTGTGATCCTCATCGACAGCTACACAATGTCTCATGATGCCATAACTTCATGACACGACATGACATGACATGACACAACATGACCCTTTTTGTCAGGCAGATATCTGGCATGCATGTTAATAGCACTTGTACCGTGTGTATGCATGAGCTGGGACCTGAGCTGCCTCCTGGACGCCTCTGAATACCCACATCTGATGTTCTATGCTAATCCGCTAACCTTGAGGGCAAGCACACTGAAAACCAGCGAGAGAGCGAGAGAGAGCTGTCTTCTCTGCTGCAAACGCTTTGACCCGATGTGCCGAGTTTCCAGCTTGCACTCAGGGGCTGTTAATGAGTGTGTGGAGCTCTATGAAAATTCACAGTGGGTGCAGAAAAGGGGGCTTTGAAACTGTGGAGGCATGGGAGAGGGAGTGAATGGTCTTGATTAGACATTGAATTCTGTTTGTATATGACAGGTGGCGCATCATACATGGCGGAGGGAGGTGACATCCTGGAGGTCGTCCAGGACTCTGTGCAGACAGAGGAAGAGAAGAAGACAACAGGTGACGGACAAAAGAGAAGCGGAGTGAAGAGTGGAAGAGGAAACAAACGAAGACGCACAAAACAACCTGGAAACTACTGCATAGGCGAGCAGTGATTTAATTCTTAAAGTAATTATTCACATTTGGAGGACTTCCTCTGAGATAACAAACACAGGAAACATTAACATTTTATACAGACAACTGAGGTTTTATAGCTTTAAGAGAAAACACTGGTGTTATCATTCAAATGTTCTGAAATTAGCTTGGCTTGTTTTGGTATTAAGAAAAAGAGGGATACCAGGTGCTCACGGTGGCAGGGCGACACACTCCAGGTGAATGTCAGGTGCTCGAAAGTTGACTGTCGAGGGAGGGAAGCCACTGGGCTTTCTTCAGGCTCTCTCGTACGAGCCAAGGATGTAGTTTAAACTGCCTTTATTGAGCCGATCTCGTAAAAACATTAACAGTGAGATAAACGCACGGTCTCCGCCCTCGTAGGGTCCTCCTCAGGCCGTGGCTATAGAGTCATGAAACAGTGAATATTGAGGTTCTCTTATATCGTCAAATGGCCTGAAGGTAACCTTGGTGTACAAACTCTTTGGTCTTTGGAAAAATGTTGATTTTGTTCAGAATAGTTGGTAAAATAATCCTTGCTCACGGCCCACTAGCTTAACAGAAAGCTAACTTTACAGTGAATCTCACCATGTTTATGAGAATGTTGAGTTTTTCAGTTTGAATGGTGATGGCTCAGGTATTATTACATGATCCAAAGATGTGTTCAGACTGAAAGCTAAGGTTTTCAGCTCTGCAATTACATTCAAAGTCAATGCCAAGATGCTAATAGACGCGATTAACTCACCTTGCTAAACAAGCTAGTTTCAGCTTTAGCTAAAAACCTATAGCATGCTAACCACACGCTGCCCTCCAGCTCTACACTCTCCCCCAAATATGATCACTTCTGGTTCAAAATAACCAACATGCCCACAGCCAAAATGATGAGTATCCCTTAGATTGATAGATATGATGCACTTCTGAACGCACTTACTTTACCTCTGTAATTAGATATTTTACACAACAATTATTTTCTCATTTTAGGGATTACTTTGCTAAAGTGTGTCAGATATTTGAAATAAAGTGTTCATCTAACTGCTGATGTTTGTTGGACTGTCGGACCTCGTTGTAGGAAGCCACCAAGTTCCAGTTCTCTCCATTACACTGGTGGGAACATTATTATCCTAATTCCTAGAACTAAAGGACAAAAACAAGACCAAAGCTGTAAACAATCCAACTTGTGTGTCGATACATGGAATGAATTGGTTTCCCCAGGTTAAATCTGCAGGTTCCTGCACATATCAGATGGCATCGAATGTCTGAAGTCTCTCCAACACGTCTGCCAGCCTGCTGAAGATAGCCAAGGACATCAAAGAATCCTCCATCCAGACGCCCTCGTAGGTGATGCCAGTCCCTGCCAGCTTTAGATTTTCACGCCAAAATGACACAACCATCTGAATTGGATACCTGACAAAATCCCTTCAGTGTGTTCATTATGGATTTAAGAAATCACTGGATTGGTGCATTCGTCCTAGCCCACACTCAAACGGATTCACTGCTTCTAAATCCATGAGAGGTGGTGAACAAATGTACGTGTCAGGAGAGAATGGACCCTGGTTTGATTGTCTGCCAACCTGCAGGGTCCTACGCTCCAGTCGTCATGTTTGTCGGCTGCTAAAAGGCAGCGACATTATCCCTTTACCAAACACCACTCATGCCAGTGTGTCTGTAATGCTATCTCCTTTAGCTGTTCAGACATGGTGCTGTATAGCTGCCTGACTTTAATCCTTTTTTTGGCCCCATTCTGTTCTGAACATCTCACAGAGCAGGATGTACTCAGGCTAAAACAGCATTGTCTGTGTTTCTCTTGTCAAGTTGGAGACGGGGATTTCAACAGGATCCAGACAGACGCTGGCTGTAGCCCATAGATACAAGATTTGTACACAGAGTGGCCAATATAGAACTTTTTACAAAAACAAGTCCTCACTTTTATCTACATTTAAGAACATTTGAATGAAGGTGAATGTGAAAGTTACTTCAACATATGTTTTTGTTAGAAAGCTAATTTTAAAGATCTCGATTAGAAGTTTAATTTGAGGTGTCAGTTTGTACGATGTCTGAATGTAAAACCTGTGCATTTTATTTTATTTAATTTTTACATATTTTGAGAAATGACTAATGTGTACAAAAAGTTATGAAGCTGCTCCAGTAGATGTGTTCATCCTGCAGCAGTGAAACAGGCTGTAATGGCTGCAACATAATCCTTGATGGGTCAAAGGTCGTCCACTCAAAGTTCTTGTTGTTTCCACTGACAGGCTCAGATTGTTATTCTAAGTGTGTGACAACATGACAGAAAGGATCCCTACAGAGATAGACCTTTTTGTTACAGAGGAAGATGATTGTTTTAACCACACACAGACGTTACATCGCTCTCTGCAAACACACCAGACTCCATTCAGAAAAACAGTCATTTAACCTCACAGAACGCAGGAGCTGCTGCTCTACTGCTGCCTCAATGGTTAGTTTGTTTGCTTTATTGTGGGACTTTCAAGTTTTGAACTGTTAGTTCAGATCCAACACAATATTTGTCTACACACAATAACACACCAAAAACTATTCAATCAAGGCAACGACAGACCGTCAACTCCTGTGTTCTGTGAGGTGAAACTACTGTTTTTTTCAGTGGAGTCTGGTGTGTTTGCAGAGAGCGATGTAACGTCTGTGTGTGGTTAAAACAATCATCTTCCTCTGTAACTAAAAGGTCTATCTCTGTAGGGATCCTTTCTGTCATGTTGTCACACACTTAGAATAACAATCTGAGCCTGTCAGTGGAAACAACAAGAACTTTTAGTGGACCAAATTTGAACAGTTGCATTCACCTGCAAGTGTGTGAAGTTTCATATAAAGCAGCTAAAAACAGATGGACGTGTTATCACTTATTGAAAGTGTCTTAAGGAAGCTTGAGATCGAGTGTGTTCTCTCAGTGTTCCCAGTGCTGCTCCAGAAGATGTTCCACAAATGTCTGATATTTGAGCTATTTTAGAACTTGTAATATCTTTAAAAAGCCGTATCAGTGGAACCTTTGTTCTCATGCTGTCATCCTCTCTGACTCTGCGTCCACCGCCCACTGTTCCCCACAGTCTCTGGTCCTCCACATTTCCATCACGCATACACAGATCACTCCTCTCACTATCTGCGCACACGCTCGCTCTCGTTCTCTTAGTGGCTTTCAGGTTGTCATCCAGCCTTTGATGGAGAGAGCCTTTGAAAGCTGCAGAGGACCGGCAGCTCTCTCCCCCTCCACGTTAGCGGTGGCTAAATCGGGCTCGGTGGCGGAGGCTGACTCGTCGCTCCTGGAGGGTGAGTGGGAGTCTGGAAGCTGATCAGACGGCACGGCGCTCGGGGGCGGAGGAGCTGCCACCTCCAGCTACCTGGACGCTGAGGGGAGATAGTGGTGCATATGGCAGCGAGCCTTTTAGTCTGACTCACACACAGACTTCAATCAACCTCTGCTCTTTACATCATTCTGTCCTCGTCTCGGTTTAGTTTTCCAATTCAGGATATTCAACCTCTGTGTCGCAGTCAAAAAGATAAACAGCACATGTGGTTATTGTGCTTAACACCAGGTACAATAAAACTCTTTAAAAGGATCCTCCAACAATGCAAAGAGTCTCACAGAGTACGGGGAATCCAACAAGAAACTATAAATCAAAACCATTAGAAAGTCTAGTTTGACTAAAACTGTGTCTTCATGGCTCCATAGATCCTAAAAACAAGATCCAACCAGAGACGCATCAAACTGAAGGAAAGCTGTTTGGATTAAACAAACGAAGTAAAACTTCCTCAGATGTGCAAGAACGTTTTTTATGCTCATTTTAGGAGTTAATACACTTAATGGAATATGTCGAAGCAAACATTGAACTCACACATCAAGTGACTGATGCGCTCATCATTTCAGCGTGTTTTAGAATCAGTGTAAGAGTTAGTCTGTCTCTGTAAAAGATGTAACACATCCAACACAATCTGACAAGTAAGAATAAGAAACAGTTTCCTGAGGACCTCTTGTTTCTCCGTGAGATGGGTCAGATGTCTAAGGTCACTTCTTCTGCCTCTTGTACCCTGTTCTACCTTTTCTGACAACCTCTGGTTGGGTCTACGTGACTCACATCAAGACAGTTGATGGAAACACTTCTAATTAGCATTTCTGCTCAAAGCTCATTTTGCATCTCCATCTCAAGTGATTATAGAGGAAGATGTGAAGTACATGAAATGAAATGTAAAGTTCATGTCCAGCTGTGTGTTTGGATGTGTTCAGGTTGACCACATATTGGACACATCACGTCTGGGTAGGTTTAAACACTTACCTATGTGGGTGAAGATATGAACCTCCATGTTCAGGTGCATTTAGAGATAACACAAAGACATTTATCTTGTTCTCTTTTTTTGGGGCCTTTTTAATGTTTGTATTGACAGAGAGGACAGTGGACAGTGTCTGGAGACAGGGGAAGAGAGAGTGGGGATGACATGCAGCAAGGGGCTAAGGGTGGGAGTTGAACCCAGGACTGCGAGGACTGTGGCCTACGTGCGATGTAACCGCTGAGCTAAACCAGCACCTCAGAGGAAGTCATCTTTAAGAGATTATTGCCCTTTCAAAATCTTCAGATTGCATTCGTTTTGAGCGAGGCTGAAGGTATATCAGCACGAGTTCCTTTGCCTTTCCATCAACCGTGTCTCCTCTAAGTATTTTTCATATCTACGTTGTTGTGACGGTCTAATGGCTGTACTGTGCTGGAGTGCAGGGCGGTGGTCGTGCAGAGCAAAGTGCAGGACTGTGACACCAGGGCTTGCATCCAAACTACAGCCTGAGGTTAAGTTTGCTCTGGGAAAGATGTGATTTTGGTTAAATGTGTCTTTCTGAAACATGCCCATTAAAACGCTGTAAAAGCCGCAGTAACTCTGAGTGTATGGCGACTGAAAACCTTCATTTAAAATGTTATCTTTAATCTACATTTCCTCAGGCTGTTAAAGGAAATAGGTCACAATTATGTGTCCCTCAAATCATGTTTCAGTACATGAATGTTAGCTCTTGGAGACACAGCTCCTTCCACGTCTTTACATAGTGCAGGGATGTTGTTGCTGTGCGTGTGGCTGTAGAAGAGAGCTCAGAGCTGGACATCAGGACTGGCCAGTAGTGCTTGTTATTTAAAGGACAGAACTGTTTGCCTGTGTACAGAATGTTGTCAGCTTAGTTTCCTCCTTCTCTCTTTCTCTCTTCTTCTCTCTCTCTCCTTCCCTCTCTCTCCCTGAGGGGCTTATTTCAGGGATACCAGGGAATTTTACAGGACCAATTGCCGTGAGAGCCCGAGGCTGGCTGTTATGAAAATCAAAAACTGCCTCGAGTGCCGAGTGCTGTGTTCGTCTGCAACTTAAAAGGCTGCTTAGTTGCTGTAATACACTTACAGGATTTCCCTCAAGGATCCCGGGAGTTTTGGGGGGAAGACGCGACTCTATCAGGATTTGCAGACATCTCAATTAGTTGAGGCGGGTGAGGCCTCGCAGCGCTCGTATACCACAACATCTTGTGAGTTCAGAGCTGGTGGGCTGGTTTGTGCACAGGAAGTGAGGAGTGAAGACTTTCAAACAGCATAAAACATTTTAGAGAACAAAACCTGAGCGCCAGGGAGCCAGAGAGAGACATAATGAGGGCCGTGAACATGGTGGCCTAGTGGGAACATGGCTGATCATCAAGGGGGCGGGGTTAACATCAGGGGGAGGAGTTTAAACTGTAAGGCCTGAACATTAGGCTTCAGCTGCCAGGTGTGCTCGGAAGCAAGTTTTCTTTCTCAGGCTTTCTTTGTGTTAGCCGGCTCGACAAAACCTAAAACCTGGGTCAGAGATATCACGCAGGAGTTATTAAACTTTCTCTTAAGTCTGACTCTTCCTCCACAAACAAAGTAGTGATTGCGGGCCGCCGGCTGTCACAACTAACAGCAAAGTAGAATAAGACGAGAGAGGACTAGCTAAGAATCCCTTTAGGTTGAACTCCAGCTCGCGATGTAAAAACACACACTGGGTTTATGCTGGCGTTGTTGGTTGAATGTAAAGTGGCGAAGGTGTCCAGAGGGCGGGGCTTCGTTACAGCAATGTGGTGTAATTGCATCGAAAAAGGGCTTATGATAAAACCTCTTGACTAATCAATGTTCTTATGTTTGAATGATCTACTGTGTGAAACTTAAAGGGTTAATAACACCTGCAGCAGTGAGAGGAGAAAGATTGGAGAAAGGGTCAGACTTAAGGACTTCGTTCTGTGTCATTAGAATCGTAATGTTACAGATCGAGTATGGTCGAGGGTCTTTGTCATCCGGAGAAGAATTAGTGACAGGACGGTGCTTCCTCTGGACCAGGTGTGCAGCAGAAGTTACCGTGTGTCTCTGGCCAGGTGAAAAGAGAGCCAGCTTCATGACAGAAAACTTAGGGCTCAACAAAGTCAGCTGACCTGCTCATCTTAAATTGTAGTGCAGCCCTCAGTAATTGCAAACAAAGGAGAGTCGAACTTTTCTTCTTTTAATGTTTAATGGCGGTTGGCAACTCAGCCTAAGAGCTGCACTACTGCCACCAACTGGTCTGGAGTGGAACAACGCAAATAGTTCAAGTTCAATTCGATACAACTCGGTGGATCCACAGAGACGCCGAAAAGATCATTCATAATGTGAGTTAAAGTTACTCTAGTGTCTATTAAACTGTCTGTGCATGGACCTGTGAAAAATGGAGGATGCAATAGGTGCGTCTGGATCGTAACGACAGAGTGACTTTTACTTTGCGCGCTGCATCCTCAACATGAAAACAGGGACGATGCAGAGGAGTTACCCTGCAGAGGAGAGCAGCAGGCAGAGCGCTCGCAGGCTGTTTGATCAGTGTCATTAACGTATTTTAAATGCTACTGTACATACCGGCTGGCAGGTTAATGATATTTTAACCTCCACACTCCCAGCCCTCCTCCTCAGCCTCCTCCCTCTCCTCCCCCTCGCCGTCAGCACGCCTCAGACAATTACGGCACTCAGGATCGCAGCCTGTTCAATATTTCATATAGAGGTCCATTAAAGACACAAGAGGCTCCTTCTCTGCCTCTCCTGCGCTGCAAGTTCAAAAAGGCTCGACCGCCCGCTGTTGAGAATGTTAATGATAGCGTGGTAGCATTAGATGTGTGTGTGTGTGTGTGTGTGTGTGTGTGTGTGTGTGTGTGTGTGTGTGTTTTGAAGGGTATTTTATGATAATTGGTGCAGACAAACAGAGAAAGTTTCTGTGGCTGCTGCTGCTTTTTTAATCATTAATTAATGACTGATTATAATCTACATGTAAAATGCAAACATGTATTTATATGATGTGGTCGTACAGTAAGCGGTCGTACAAGTGTAGAAAAAAAACACCAATGTAATCTTTATTTGCTTGGCTGGAAGCAACAAACTACATGATACACACTCGTAGCTTCCAACCCTCATTAGTGCTTCACAGATGCACCCACACAAATAACGCTCACGACGGCACCCACCCACACACACACACACACACACACACACACACACACACACACACACACACAATAAGTACAGACAGAAACTAAAGCAGAGGGGAGAGAGAGAAAAGAAAAGATAATCATTAACATTCGCAGCAGCAGGAGGTTTAGCCTTTTTGAACTCGGGGAGAGAACGAGCAGGAGCCTCTCGTGCTTTTTAATGGACCTCCATTTGGAGAGACAAGTAGAGGCTAATGAATTAAGCAAAACCAAGAACAGCTTTCTGAGAGTTTTTTGTGATTTCGTGGATCCTCGCGGAGCAGCCGCTGACTTTAGCAACATTTAAACTGGCTTTAGAACCTGGGTGTTCAAGCAAGCAAGTGGTCTTTACTGCATTAGATCAGATTATTGATACTTGCAAACCTTTGCTAGCTTTGTCTTTGGTAAACAGTACCATCGGCTGAGTGAAGAAATAGTATCAACCATTAAATACTGAAAGTAGCTCGTCTGTCTTTCACAGTATCTCTGCTCTTTTACAATCGGCTGTAGTTAAATGTCACAGAAGCTACGAGACAAGATGGCTGATGATCTTTATCCCTCTAAACAGATATCTGCATGTAAACGTAGAATCTGTAGGCAGAGGATCAGATTTGTGTTCTCCTCCTTGCAGTCTGAGTAGTATCATCCAAACTGCATTTCAGCGGCCTGTGGATGTATGCTTGAACAAAATGTCTTTAAAGAGAAAAAGAGGCTAAAAACAATCAGCAATGTTGCAAACCTGGATCCCATCAGCGGTCATCTGACGACCATTTAGCTTTTATTAACCTCTGTAAACAGGCTTCTGCACGCAAATCAGCGAGACGTCCTCTCCCAACTCCGGTTGCCGCTAAACAATGGCAACAAATGGAAAGTGACATCTTGGCCGGATGTCTTTCATCGTTTACAGATGGCTGCAGATGAAAGCTCGGAAGAGTTGTGAGATGATAGTCAGTATGTTTCCAGATTGGCTGATCATGCCAGACGTTTAATGTGAACTGAAAAATGTGCCGGACGCTTTGCATTCCCTGAACGTCTCCTGCGTCATGTTGGTTGACATGTACACTCGTGGGTAAACCATAGAATGTAGAAATAATGGACATAGCCACAGAAGAGACGCCCACTGGTTTACTGCCTGCGTAAATGAGGTCCGAGTTCGGGATTATGGCCACCGGCATGTTGGTTTTCTGGAGCCAGAAGTGACCATATTTGGATGAGAGGGAGGAGCTGCAGAGGAGCGAGGGGTTGGCTAACATCTGAGGCTGATTCGTTAGCTGGTGAATGAGCTAATTTAACTTCCTGTTTCCTACAGAAGAGATTATTTTTGTGGTGGTGACTGACTGCAGGTGTTTATTACTCAGACTAAAGAAGAAAATAAACGTCTTTTAAGTCTCTATCTGTCTCTGAATGAGGTAACACAATGGTGACTGAGCCTATGGCCCACTGATGAAAGCTTTTACATTTGCAGTATATAGTATTATTATGGACTGGCTGTCATTGGTGGAAAAAATCCACACATTTTCAGTGGTTGGTCTGCCAGAGAGGGTAGGCGGAGCTAAGCGGCTGCTTTTCCGCTCTCTGCAAGTGTTGCGAGTAAACAGTAATCTACTATGGCTGAACAAACAAAGAAAAGATGGATGACTACAGATACAACTTCAACAAGAAGTGAAAATCCAAAGAAGAAGAAACAAACTCGACGCTCAGATGAAGCAAACAGTTTCTTATACTGTCCTGGACTTCTGTAAATGAAGCATTGGGCCGTCTTTGAAAATGTGCTAAATAATAAGGCAGATATGAAGTCAGTGTCTCCCTCTTCATTGACCCTCACAGGTTTGAGTCAGTGGAAAACAGAGGCCCTGCTCTTATTTATCTCCTCCTTCTCTCCCTGAGCTTCCTCTCCCTTCACTTCTTCCTCTTCTCTGTATCTCTGACATCGCCCTCTCTGCAGCTCGCCCATATGTCTGAGCCACTCGTGCCTCGTGAACAGCTTGGGAGTGAGAAGAGGCTTCAGTCAGTGAAAGTTCAAAAGCAGCCCACTCTCTGTCAAGTGGAAATCCACTGCAGGGATAATCCTCGCCTTCTCCATGCCAGCTGAAACAGACAGAAAGAGGAGAAGAGGAGGACTAACGGAAGAGAGAGGAGAGAGGAGTATTAGCCTTCCACCAGACAGGAAGAGAATAAACAAGAAGGCAGCTCACAGGCAGCAGGAGGCAGGCAGACTGGGGTGGATGCTACATTGTTCTAGGTGTCACAGATTCCAGGCGGCTTTATAGAGGAATTATTGCATTGAAGTTAATTCTCTTCTTGGTCGTTAGAAGATGAAATGTGCCACTTCAAACTGTGGTCATTCTAAATGTATTGCCTTTCTGATAAATATATGCTCAGTTGCTTTATCTGTGTTCATGTGACAAGTGTGTTAAAGACATTTTCTACCTCATAAAACAAATGCAAAAATATCTTAAATAATATGTTAAATCCCACCATGTGTATATCTGTTTACTGGCGTGTTTCTCTGCAAATTACCGCCACCAACTGTCGGTTAGTGGAATAGCAGGAGACCACAGGCAGGAATATGTATGTCAGAGGTGGAACTGTCAGGGTCGCTGTAAATTATGAGAATCACACCTCTCATAAATACTGCGCTGTAGTTACCTCTGCAGACGGTAATAACTTCAGTCTGACTGTGCATTAATATTAATGCTGGTGTTTGCAATGGGCCAATTTTGCCCCCAAATGTCTGAATAATGCCTGATTAAAATATGCATAACAGTCTGGCCCTGAGAGTCATTTCCTGTACCACCTGGGTCACATGGGTTTCTCCGCTGCCTCTCCGAGTCTATTCACTCTTATTGGAGAAGAGAATTTGAGCCTATTATCACCAAATCTTTGCCCCAAACTAAATATTTTTTCACAAACCACATATCTTCCAAACAATCTGACACTTAGATTGAATTGTTCAGAAGGACAAATCAGGAGAAATTAACCCCCCGCAACACACACAGGTAAAAACTAATATCTCTGACGTCAGTGCTGCAGACCTACAATGTTTAAACCATGAATTTTAAGTTCAAACTTGTTTTATTATTTTGGCCGGAAGTGTACCAATTCTTGTTATTGGCCTAGCTTGTATGTTATCTTTGCTATTGTGTCTTTGGTAACAGATAAAATCTTATTTTTAAAATCATTTTTATGAGCGTCGATGTTTAAGAATAATGTGGTTAGATAGAATATTTATTGGGGATGCTGACGGGTTTGATTGTCCATTTATAAAAATTTTATTTTTCATTATAAAAAGGATTTTTATTGTATGAGATACTAATTTTAATCTTCTTTTTAAAGGCCTATATTATCGGAAAGATGACATTAAAGGAAACCAAACTTCCAATAATTCTAAAATAAATATAACACACTATATTGAATCATTACATTGCATGAAGAAAGCGTGAAAACAGAAGATAAATGTATAAAATCTATTTTTTCTTTAGCCAACATTTAAACAGTTTTTGATCTAATAAGCAATAAATAAAAAACGAGTCAAAAAATGTAATTTAAGGGAAATAAATATTTTTGGAAATAAGAACTATAAAATAGTACAAATGAAGATGATGATCTGGCTTCAATTTTTAGGCTATATGTTTAAAAAGTAATAATAATTAAAAAAAGTAAAATGTACCCTATAGTATTTTTATTTTATGTTAAGACTTTCCAGAGACATGACTGATGAGTTTGTTGTGCTGCTTGATTAGTGGGTTTGCTTGGTTTGGTATGCTGTGTTTAAATGTGTGGGACAACATGAACTTAACTTACGAGTGTCGAATCGATTCAGTGAAACAGCGAATCAGCTGGTTATGGACCTGCTTATGTTTGTGGTCAATGAGAAACGAGGGAGTGGATGATGTTAGGTGCTACATCACAGACTGCTAATTCCAGCTATGAGGATGCTAATTGCTAACATGGAGGAGGATTATGAGTACGATGAAGAAGACGGTGAAGAACAAACTGTATGAACGAGCTGCATCAAAACTGTAAGTCAGCGCTGTGAGTTTAAAATAAGCTACTTCTGTAATGTGCTGTGTACCTCTGGCTAACGTTAGCTAACGCTAGCAGGCAGCTGCTAGCTAGCAGGAGTTGTGTTTTGTTTACATTGTAACATGAGATGAATCTACTTTATTAGGTCGCCTTTGCTCACCGCTGAAGTATTGAGTAAATCCACAGATTTGTGAGGTTTCTTTGATTTGGATCTTAATACTTCATGGTTGTGTTAGTGTACTTTTTGTTTGTATGATATGTTTCTATAGAAGGAGCTAGCATAGTAACTTATGTTTCAATTCTACACCCTGGAGATTTTAATCGGTTTTACTGTAATAATGTTATTTTTTATTTATGTCAAATAGCCCTCTACTATTTAGACTCCAGCCCCCATAACTCCCCAAAAACACAACTTCCTGGCGCTGCTACTTATATCTCCTTATAGAGTATCTGCTTAACACTGTCAAACTCAGACCTTTTATCCATGCTGCTATCACATCAAGTCTCCAGCTGGTTAAAACTCTGCTGTACGGTTTAAATTTAATTTGTAAGAAAGAAACATTACACCAGTGACAGAATCTTTTTTAGCCAGAGGCACAGCACGGTTCTCCAGGTCAAAGTCAAGGATGAAAACAAATGGTGATAAATCGCTTGTATTATCCTGGAGTCTCGATCAGCGTCCTTGCAGACAAGCCCAATTAGTGTACATCTTTAAAAAGATAATTAAAAAACATTTGCTTTCCTTGCTTTTATTTTCATTCTGCTTTTTAAATATTGGGGGGGATTAGCTCAGCGTGCACGCCTCAGTCTCAGTCCTTGATGCATCAGGCCCAGGTTCGACTCCAGCCCTCGGCCTCTTGCTGCATGTCATCCCCACGCTCCCATATTTCCGATTCTATCCACTGTCCTACCTGATGAAGGCAAAGGCCAAAAACTAAATCTTGAAATTACAATTAAAATAGCTATTAATGGAAGGCAAACTGCATTTAAGTTTTGGAAGTTTTAGCCAAGCTGCAACCTCTAAAGCTGAAAAACAACATAAAAGTGCCAAAAACTGCAGTTCCTGACAGGCTCAGTAAGCGGGGGCACCATGTTAGCGCTCTATAAGCTGTTATAAATAAAGAACTGTCAGCCACCACCAAATAGAGAATTTCAGTCTGTGGAAACACTGTCGCTAACTCACCAGCCAGGTAGTTAATTAGCCATGAGCATTGAATGTATATCTCTTATACCTTTGAGTTTTCTAAGCCCTCGCTCCTTTCAAGTGCTGACCTCTCGTCCAAATATGATCTCTGCTGGCTCAAAAAATCCTGAATGATGGCAATCATCTAATAAATATATTATATAGATATATATATTACCAATTGTGCAAACATATCTTCTTTCTCCGAGGACATGGACCCCCCCAACCCAAGTTTGTTTAGTTTAAAACCCCCGATAAAAGCAGTCTTTGATTTGTGAAGTGAAAGGTGGCTGTAATAAATGTTGTTTCAGCTGCTCTGCCCTGAAAATGTTTGTTCTAAAATCCTGGAATCAAACTGTCAACAGTCACAAAAGTACGTATATGTGCGACCTTTAAAACCTGCTGCTTGAGTGTCCTTCATCCTCTGTTTTACACATACTTTCCTCTTTTGCTCGCACACACACGCACACACACATCCTCCATCTGCATATGTGTGTGTGTTTGTGTGTGTGTGTTTGCTCAGTTTCACAGCCAGGGCCCAGTCCCGCAGGAGTGCTGCTTCATCAAGTCTGGTAGTGGGAAGCAAAGGGCATCATCATTAGATTAGTCTCTGATCACTCTCCCTAAGTAATTATCCTCCTGCCCAGGCTCCTGCAGCATGCAGACTTAATTGATTTAATGGACTGTGCTCTCTCTCTCTCCACGTCTCTGTCTTCTCTTTTTTTCCTCTGAGCCTTTAGCGCGTGTTTCCTCCCATCACAGTTTAGGATTCAATCTCACAGTCGCAGAGGTGAAAGAGCCCTGCTCTCCAAAGCTGATCCAGGATGGAAGCTTTTGTCACTTCCCCTCATCTTGTTGACATCTGGCTGTATATGAGCGCGTTGCATCACTTTAAGACGTTTGAAACACAAGAAAGTCAACTGCTGTCACTGCTGACGGACATCACTGATACTCTGATCCACGTCACCAGGGCGGACATGTCAATTACTTTTGAGAACAGGGAGAAAAAAGCAGAAGATATATTTTAAATGCCAAAGAGAGAATAATTCATGTGCAGGAACTACTTCTTGACAAACATCGTGGTATCCATCCACTCGGCGTACAGTCGTTGAGCACAGGCTTCGACATAAGAGCGTTGCACTGTGAAGCAACATAGGCAGGCTCTCTTTGGATTACCTGGCTCAACAAAAGCTAACACTGCAGTCAGAGATAACGGGTATCACGAAGGCGGTTATCAGCTGTCTGTAACCCGGGCTTCTGCTTCACGCTCACATGAAAGGAGGCGTTTGATGCATCACTGATGCTTCTTCTAGCGAGCTATTGAGGGCCGCCTACTTCAGTCAGGCTGTTATAATGAACAACAATGAAGAACATATAAAAACAGTATCATCGCAAAAAGCAGCAAATATTGCACACATTCCAGTTTGTGTAAGAGTGTGTGAAGCGTTGAGCTGATGGCAGGTGTGTTTTAGGACCAGCTTAGTTTTTCTCCCCGCTGCGAGCCTTAACGCCGCGCCTGGACAACCACAGCTCGACAAATGCAGTGATTTTGATATCAAAACAAATAAAGCAGTGTATCAGGAATGTTGAACCATTGCTCCAACTGTTACAGTATTTTCTTATAAAACAAAAAGTTACATTGAGTTAACAACTCTGCTTCAATCTACAAAACAATAATGTTTTATTTATTGTGTGCAGGGTCGATGCCGTGGGTTTCTGATGTCAGAGATCTTCAGGATGGAGCTGTGAGGAGACGATGAATCAAGGTCAGTCTGGTTATTCTCTCGACGTATATGTGTGTGTGTGTGTGTGTGTGTGTGTGTGTGTTCAGTCTAACTCTCAGTCTTCATATCCTTCTGTTTTCCTCTGGAGCTGTTTCTCTCATGATTTAATGATGACATGAGGTCTGATCCCCCCCTGACGCTTCCTGCAGGCTCGGCTGGCCTCCTGTAGGAGAGTTTTAAATCTGGACAAAGTCTCCGTAACATTTACCTACAGTAACCTCTGTGTGTGCGCGGCCCACACAGAGTCACGATCCTCTCCGCCTGCTGTCAGACCGTGAGTCCTGTGCTCTGTGATTATCTTTGGCATATTGATTTGGCTTGTTTAAAGATCGACTCTGACATGAGCAGCAGAAGCAGATGCTGGGCTAAGTGGTATCAGCAGCCATGAATATCATATGGCTGGGGGCTAATGCTTGACCTTATTGCTGCTTAATGAACCGCTAAGAGACAATCAGTACCATTTGCCCACCTCTTTGCATCCAGAATGAATCCTGAGCTCGCTGCTGGCACTCAGCGCTGCAAACTAACTCTCCGTTTTTACTGGACCGAAGGTCAGAGTGCTTCTCTGGAAACTGAACCCCCCGCAGAGCAGCAGCAGTGACTTCACCGGCTGATGTAATTAAATGTACAGCATAAGCAAAAACAAGCATGAACACATCGGCATGCGCGCACACTAATCCACACGGCCTTTTGCACAAGCACTTGCTTAGCGAGATGAGATAATGAGGCCGCAGTGCAATTAGAGAAATCAGATAGGCAGGTTTGGGCATATCCAGCCCCGCGTGGTGTTTGCCTGCTAACATGGCATGCTAATTGGCTGCTTCACCAGGACACACAGAGACAAAAGCGGCCTGAGGGAGCAGATTGAGACACCCCCTGAAGGCTTGGACACATAAAGACAGGCGGCAGTAACCTCCACGTCAATCCTTTTATGACTAAGGACAAAATGGGTGCTGGCAGGCAGTGCTTAATTTGAAAATTAATGGGCCGTGGGATTTTTTCTACCACTTAAGACACTTTGCAGCCCCAGTGCAGATACCTCCATGCCGCCCTCTCCCCCTGCCTGCGTTTTACGACTCCTCGGATGGCCGAGGATGCGGAGACCTTGCATACGCTGCAGTAAATTCACAGCTAATTTGATTAAATACTGCCGCGTCCTTGTTGCTGGTCAGACAGAGAGGTGCCCAGGCTCATGCTGGATGAGCTGTGCAGGCTGAACGAAGGTCTCCCCCTCGTCGTATAGTCCCCCATGTCAGGTTAAGGAACAGTCAGTGATGTAAATGTAAACATAAAGGTACATTTGCTCTGCACTGTTTTCTCAGTAGGTAAATATGAAATCACAAGTACTTTCCTTTGACATCTTCCAAAGTCTGAAAACAAACTAAACATTTGGCCTTCAGGTCAAAGTCAGTCCTGCTGCCCTTGGAGTCTGGTGTGTGTGCAGAGAGCGATGTAACGTCTGTGTGTGGTTAAAACAGTCATCTTCCTCTGTAACAAAAAGGTCTATCTCTGTAGGGATCCTTTCTGTCATGTTGTCACACACTTAGAATAACAATCTGAGCCTGTCAGTGGAAACAAGAACTTTTAGTGGACGACCTTTAATCAACTATAACGTTTGTTTCACGGCTGCAGCTGAATAAACCTGGAGCAGGTTTCTTGGACCCATCAGTCGTTAGAAGGTAAATTGGCCTTTTGATGGTAGTTTTAAAGTTGGAGGAATTTTTGTGGTTTTTCTTTATTTAAAAAAAGTCTCTGACTCATTCAGCCCTGACTTCGCTGCCTTGGTAAGAGCAGGAAAATGAGGTGCCTGCAGGTGTAATTACACGCTTTGGCATGCTGACACTGGAAATGGTGAATTATGTTGCATTTGCCCCGTTCAGAGAATTTGTCATATTTCTTGGAACGTACAGCGGGGACCAGGAGCCGGACTCAGCTGAAAAAACTTTTATTTTTAACTCTGCAAACAAATGGAAATGTTCACAGCCATGTCAAAATGTCCGGGTCAAAAGGATTTCTGAATAAATCTCAGTTGAAGGCACAAACACTCAGAGCTGTAGCAGAACATGGAGCAGCAGAGATGGGCAGCAGCGGCAGCAGCAGCAGCCCACGCAGCGTGCCAGACTCCTCAAACCCTCTCTTCATGCTGCAGACAGAAATCTTTTCAAAAAGTGAACACACACAATGTTTATTCGCCAAACTCGAGACATCAAAGAACTGCAAGCATGACACCCGAAAATTGGTGGTGGGCGAGTGTTCTCTTGTTGGTTTTCTTTTTTTTTTCTTCCCTGCAGCTTAATGTGTCGTCTTTGGCTGCCTTCATTATGAGTGGGTGACATGCAGACATGAGTAATATTGGATTGTAAAAGCTTTTTCCTAATTATTTAATCCCGCTTTCTGGGTCAATAAAGCCAATCAATTTCTGTCGCGAGGGTGCACCCCCTCGTGAGATGATGGGTCGCTTGTGAAACGGTGCATAATCAAAGCTAATATTCTGCAATTGGAACTCCAAATGGAGCTTTATATTACAGAGGCTCATGTGCACAGTGGATCCTTCCATAAACATGTCATGTTCTGGTGGCTCTGACGCGACCTGTCTCTCATGCTAGCTTCTTCTTCCTACTTGCTCTTCCTTCTTCTTTCCTTCCAAGCTTTTTTCTCTCGTCTTTCATATCTTAAATTTTCTTTCCTTTACCTTTCCCCGTTCCACTTGGTCCTCTCTCCTCGCATTTCACCTTTCTTTGTTAGAAAGTCTTGGCGGATGTAAGTAGAGACGGGCCTCCTCCTTTCAAAGCCACCAGACTCCATTGACAAAAACGGTAATTTTACCTCACACAACATTGGAGTTGTTCTGTCGCTACATCGATCTGATGGTTTGTTTGTGTTGTTATATATTTAGCTCATATCCAACGCTGGCTCTGTCTCTGCAGGAATCGAGCCTCGACTCAAGTACGAGTCAGAAACTAAAGAACTAAATAAACACTGGATCCTGAATATCCCATAATGGACCCCCGCAGCACCTTTTTGTTAGACGTCACTGCCACAGAGGTCAGATCTATGGTGTGCACACTGACTCTTTGATTTTGGTATAAGTGAGATCAGAATCTGAATCAGTCTACACTCATGTTAGTTTGAGTTCTGACTCGTTTCAGCGAGATTCAAAGCGAGAACGACAGACGGCTGCTAATTAGCTGCTGCCGGGCTCATGCTGGGGGGTCAAACGATCTGAGCAGCGTCTCAGCTTGATGGAGAGGAAGGGAAGACAGAGGGATGTGAGGCTCACTCCTGCTGCTCTGAGGTCCCAGAAGGAAGATCTCTAACCTTTCTCCCTCCACACATCCCGATCGCTCCTCCCCTCACTCGGTCTGCTCATCATACTGAGTGGTAATGGGCCCCCCTAAAGGGTCAGGAGACCCTCTTTCCTGTCTCCTCTCGCTGCTGAGTTCTTCCTGTTGTTCTTCTGCAGCTGATTACCATGATGCTCTGCTGCAGTGTCAGCCGCAGGGCCTCAGAGTGACACAATCAGTTTGACATTTTGGTCCATAGTAAATATGTGAACAACTCCTGACCAGACTGACATGACACTGGGCCTGTGAGTTCATGCTTTCATCAGCAAATCCCTCGTAACTTTGGTTCCCCTCCTGCATTTATTGGACACTAAGCTGCAGTCTAACTGAATCCTTTGTTGATCCATGACAGATCACATATAGTGATGGACGATCATGATCCTCAGAGGATGTCGACAGTCACCACATTGGTCCAGTGTGCGAGCCGTAATCCGTTTTTTTTTTTTCTACGGATCCATAATTTTTTTAGATTTAGAATTTAGAATATTCAAATATTCAATAATTTAGAAATTATCAAATAATATTCAGCTGACATTTGCACCGAAGCGGGCGGACAGGAGGAAGGCACACCATCTCCTGTCCTCTCTCCCCTAATCTATGAGGCTGATCCCCCCACCCCACTCTGCTGCTGCAGCATCTCTCTCCACCACATGTGCTGTGTGCTGTGCTGATGATGTTAACAAGTTAAAGTTCCAGCATACCTGGCTCAGAATCGACCCGTGGCACGAACATAACAATGGGGGAAATTAGCTGCTCAATTTTTACAATGTACACGTCACTTTTAAGTCTCCACTCGGATGCAGTTTCTCATACAGCAGCATTACAAAGAGAACATGAGGCAGATTTAGTGAAAAGTGCAGTGGCTAGTGCGACTGAAGTTGGAAGTTGGAGGACATGAAGGGGGAACGTTCAGAGCTTTGACACAAGTCCAGTAGAGGATCCAGAAAAGACACGAAATGTGATTTTCGTATATCACTTCCATCAACATGTGGAGGTGGTTAATTTGGATCCGACTAAATATTTGTGTAACCTTGAACCAGTCAGAGCAGAAGTAGAAGCTAGGTAAAAACTACCTCCTGTTTCTCTCAGGAGTTTGGTGGTTTTGTAAAGAGGGATGTAACAGCTGGTTTCTGCTCCCGGTGTTGGTTTTACAGGACAGTGCTGAGCACCTGCCTCTCGTAGGCTCATTTCAGAAAAGGGGAATTTTAAGGGAAAGTATTTTTAAACCCCAGAAGATCTCTACAGTGAGCAGGTGTGAAACAGGCCGTAATGACTGCAATGTAACCTTTGCACCTAATCAAAGTGCGTCCACTAAAAGTTCTTGTTGTTTCCATTGAGGCTCAGATTGTTATTCTGTAATGTCTGACAGCCTTACAGAAAGGATCCCTACAGAGACTACCAAACTCACTAACACCGGAGTGGCCGGTGCTGCTGCCTTAATCGGTTAATTTGTTATTGTGTGACTAAGGTGTCTTAACTCATTCAGATCCAACAACATTTTTGTGTAACACACAATAACTCAAATAAACTAACCAATCAAGGCAGCGGTAGACCAGGAACTCCCTGGTTCTGACAGGTGAAAATGACGTGACATGTTTTTGTCAATGGAGTCTGGTGTGTGTGCAGAGAGCGATGTAACGTCTGTGTGTGGTTAAAACAATCATCTTCCTCTGTAACAAAAAGGTCTATCTCTGCAGGGATCCTTTCTGTGCGCTCACAACGAACGTGAAGCGAATATTCGCATCGCATTACTCGCGCAAGTTTGACCGCCGGATCAAAATTCACGTTTAAATAAATATAAATGAATATTCGTCCTTCGCTTCCGGAATGGAGGAGAGGACGCGAGGCTCATACCGTTAGTTTGACAGGCTTTCGCTTCACCACGTGATGCGAATTCGCTGAGGAAGTAAAAAATTTTCAACTCACGCGAATTCACGTCTTCTCGTGTCATTGCATTGACTTTGTGTCTATTCGCGTTCGGTGTGAACACACAGTTAGAATAACAATCTGTGTTAGTCATGTAGACGCCAAAGTATGTGCTGTTACTGAACAATAACACATGATTGATCACAGTGGTGACAGGGTGACACATTATTATTTACAATGAAAGATATTGTGTTTTGCTCTATATGGACTCTTTTCGTGTATCAGCCATTGGACACTCAACTCTGATTCGACATGAAGGGAAACTTTGTGAAGGAGTGAGAGACAATAAGAGTCAGAGCAGCTGTGTTTGTCTGTAGCACCTTTCTTACAAGGCACCCAGCAGCCGGAGTCCACACCTACTGTACAATGCAGTACAGTACAGTCAGCTAATGTGATCACATTTTCAGAGGGTGTGCATTAAGTTAATGAGGTGCTACAGCCCCGTGTGCTCAGGCCTCTTTAACAATCACAGAGTCACTGCAGGATCCCCGGAGCTGGGAAAGAGAGGGAATAAGTGCTGCATGATGTGTGATATTAGTGTCATACCTCTCAGGGAGGATACTTTTAGATTCTGTGAATTTGCCCCAGCTCTGTTCATGTCAGTGACAAAACATGATTATAATTTCTCCCTATTACAGGAGCTGAAGTTCGACAGCCAACAGCTGAGGGGAGGAAAACAAGGTCCCAGGCTGCGCTGCGTTCATGGCCTTCCAGCCAGGTGGATTCAGAGAGCATCAAGACAAACTCAGGTAGAAGAACCCAGTGTCCTCACAGCCAAGTTGTTGTCGACACCAGTGAACAGTACATGTGCTGTCAAGTCAAGGACGTAGTATGAAGCGTAAACTGTCCTTGGGGTGGTTTTTGGGGGTGATGGAAGCAACAACACACCCGTTTTATTAACCTCGTTTAATACTTCCAAATATCAGGTTTGTGCCATTCTGCCCTTTAGACAGAGTGATGTGTGCAACATATGATATGTGGAGATGTTCATAGAGAAGTTGTAACTCTATGTCCAGAACTGTAAACTTAGATTATTGAACTGGGTTCATTTATGTTTATATAAATTATAGATTTATTTTTTTTCAAGTATAGGTTGAATGAATAACTTACTTGTCTATCAGAGAACTAATTCCCTCCCACAGTGTACGGTTTAAAAAGAACTCGGGCTGTGACGCTAACCACATGATCGCATGACCGTGGTTATGTCACGCCAGCCGCGGGGTGGGCCGAGTGAACGCCATCACCACGTTCTTATTGCAAATATAGACCCAGTGATGTTGCTGGGTACGCGTCCAGCAGCTCTGGATCATCAAAACGACATGAAAATGTCTCTCGTTTGTGTTTTTCTACATCGTCTCTATCGTGATGTCGCACAATCAGTGGCCGAACTGCTTTACGACAATTTTTACGTCATTTTGAGGATGTTTTACGCTCTGATCCTTACACGTGGGAGTGAACCTGCGAGCCACAGAGGGAGGTGCTGTTTATTAACATGGAGAGGTTTTTTTCATTCACACAGGATTATCCAAAACAGGCTGGTAGTTATTTCATATGGACTCATTATTTGTTTAATTACCAGAAAACATGCTTATCGTGATATACTGTATATTGTTATCGAGATAAGAAAAATCCTAGTGAAAATCCATCGTGATTTAGGATTTTGGCCTTATCGCCCAACCCTAGGGACCATGTAAACTCACTATCCATACGTCTGCGGGACGCACCTCATCTTCACATGCAGAGCGATACATTGTGAACAACAAAGGCGTTTTAAAAATCACATTAATCAACAAAGGAAACCTCGCTGTCAGAGCTCGCTGTCAGAGCAGCGCTGCTTCAACCCTCTGCTCATCCACCCGGCACAGACGAGCCCGAGTGCAGTCCCGCGGCATGCTTTAGCCGCTCCAACAACAACTAGCCCGTCACCACGGATTTCATTTCATCAGTTAAGCATATGAACTTAGTAGTGATGATAAACTTGCGTTTCCACCGCTCATGTCGATGATGTTTTACCATCTTGGTGATGCGCTGTAGTGAAAGAAGCAAAACATACTCCAGCAGCGGGCTGAGGCGGCGGTTAACCTCCAAACCACAAGGGGGCGTTAGTGTTTAACAGCAGTGAGAAAAATTCAGTACTGTCACAGACCTACTGTAAACATGGTGTCCTGATTTACAGTAAAGACTCCCTTTAAAGGTTTATCCGTGCTAGAGTTTGAAATCTATAATATTTTTACATACATTCTTTGGGCGTGTCCGTCTAACAGTCGTCCTTTAAGATAAAGAAAGTCGTCCTCCGTGTTTCCTCCTGAAGAGCGCCGGCGGACGTCAGCTTCTCAGTCAAACTCCAAACATCTTCAGGCAGAACAGAGACTTTTCTGTGGCATGTTATTTGTGACAAAGCTGCTTGATTACCCCTCCTGCACTTTCCATTTCGTGTAATGGAACAATTAGTTGCGCCGTACGCCGCTTGTTTATCCGCCCACTCACCCCCAAAATGGCAAAGACGGGGGTAATTGTGCACACTCACCTGCAGCCACTTAGAGGGAAGCCACAGGGACACATGGCTGCTCCCGTTATTAGATAAATCCTGTGTTTTTCCTCTCCATGGGACTACTGCAGCTCTCATGTAGAATACTTACAACCAAATCTACTGCATGGGAATAGATGTAAACTTGACTATATGTTTATATGCATTATTTTACAGCAGCTCCCAAAGTGTCACATCAAGAAAAATCCAACGATGTGAAGACTGAGAATTTAAATGATAAAATCTGAAGCAGCGAACCGGAGACTTGTCAGGTTTCAGCTTCACTAAAATGACAAATTATTCCACCTCCAGACGTCCTGCAGGCTGTTCTGTAAATCATAAACTATTTCATATTGATTGTGTGCACCCATGAGCCAAACGATTTTCTTAATCAGTGATTCACATCCTCAGTGGGGGCCGTGAGGGGTCATTTACAAACTATTCTATAAAATGTGCTCGTACCAATTCTACTGCTTTCTGCTGCACGACCAAACCGTAGGCCCACATTCACAGAGCATTTGTCTGTTTCTGAAATACGAATATTTAGGGAAACACTTCCTATTAGTCCCAGTTCTCTATCAGAGTGGTGTGTTTTAATTCTACATTTCAAAGTGTGCTGCTAATTTCTTACGTTCTCTAAATATTCACCCTTCATTGTTTACATTCCTTGAAGGTGTTGGCCTGTACAAAAGTCAAAGCTGCAGTAACATTTTGGCCACTAGGGAGCAGAAGAGATCCACAACAACCTGACATACACGCCACTGACATATTACCTTATGAAGTTGATAGGTATGTGTTAGTAGCAATTCCCTGTCTACATAGGTACAGAGCAACATGTGCATTAATGTTTGTGTGTCATGTTTGTATCCACCTGATGAATGTAGGTCCAATACTGTTAGCTCTGGTTTTGGTCTCAACCACTATCAGCCTTTTTAGCTGCTAAACTTTCCGCTGTCATCACCAGCTGCAGCTGCTGGTGTTGTGTGCTGCTGGACAGGTACACAGGAGGTTTATCGGAGCTTAAAAATGCAGAACAAAAGTGATAAAGGAGTTCCTGTGGTTGTAGTTATATAATGAACGACCTCATGTGCATTAAATGAATTCATCGGATCCATTTTTTTAATTAAGTGAACTAATTAGTGCAACTCTAAGCTCTTAAAGTCAAAGCAAAAGGTGAGTGTCAGTGTTGTGAGTGTTGAACCTTAATTTCCTGGAAGCTCGAGAAATAATTAGTGAGAATGAGTTCGAGCTCATGTCAAACAGCGTTTCTGAGCCTATAGTCTAGACAAAGCCAATGCAGCTCATCCTCGGTGTCAGCTGTCTTTTTGTCGCCGCGCTCTCAGTTGAAAATAATTTGCAACGCTTTAATTCTGCCTAAATGCTCGATGATTCCCTATAAAAGCTTGTTGTAATGTTACCACATTGCACCCCACCTCCTGTGTCAAGCGTGAAGACGGGTGCAAGATGTCTGCGGCCGTGTTTCAAAGAACTGGACAGCAAGGATGATTTCATTTTCTGTATTTGTTCTGAGCATCAGGTAAACGTTGCCCATAGTTGTGGCTGTTGTCAGGATTGTCTCAGGGAGCAGCATCCAGCCCGTCTGAGTTGTATGAATGTTACAGTTTTGTTTGAAAGAAAATGTTACGCACAAATAAATATGGCATTTTGTACATAACCTCAGTTTAATACGTTCTCTTGTGCCCGGTGAATGTTTACATTTTAAAAAGCACTGTGTTGTTTCTGCATCTGCCAGCCGGCCACGACAATCAGAGCATGATATCAAATCCACCACAGGGGAGACTTGATGCAGTTAGGCGGGAAAAAAACGTGTGCCTAATATATCGATATCAAAATAGGCGAAAAGGTTTGGAAAATATCAGCATATCGGATATCAGCAAAAAATGCTATATTGTACATCCCTAAAGATTTCATCACTGTATCCAACATGCATCTAAATGTTTGCACCCTTTCCAGGAGTTTGCTCAGTAGTTTTGGAGATGAAACTCTCCAGCAGCTTGTACGTGGCCCTTCTTCAGTTCCCCCAGTTAAGAAGCAACTCACCACGTCAGTGAACATTTATTCATAACAGGCAAAAGAATTGTAGCTAAAAAAGGCAAACAGAAAGCTGAAGCAGACTGCTGCTGGTTCATTCTGCTGCCGTTCCTCTTTCACAGCATCATGGACCAACAGTCTGAAGGACTGACACTGGTTGTCAAAATGGAGGCCGATAAATGAACTCAGCTTGAAAAAAGTCCATTAACTCCAGAATTCAAATTAACTTCAGGCTCCTGCAGGTCAGAAACAAAAGAGGTCTCATGAATGTGGGTGTCCCTGACTTCATTCACTGTTGTTGACAGAATCAGAGTGGCCTCTGGACCCCCTGAGGCAGCCTGTGATAAATGTTGTTCACTGAAGTCCATTTACCCAGCGATGATTGTTGAATGTGAAGTAGCCCAAAGTCAGCTTTTGTCTTTGGACTTGGCAGAGACGGTACACGCGGTGACACCTTTCTTTATCCATCCATCCCATTCTCCATTCTCCTTCCTGGAGACTCAGTGTGACTTCATCACACAGACCAGCTCCAGCCTTCGTCTGGTTATTCTATATTTTAACCCATTTTCATTACGCAGAGGTACCAGTTAGTGTAAAGATTTTGTTTTCAACGACAGCCGAGCAGTGAGATCTTTGGGCGTGGATTCCTCTGGTGTCATGTTTGCCCTCAGAATGAACGTAGCGTTGATTTATTGACGTAAATACTGCACAGTCTTCCATGAGACCAGCACTGTGTGCATCCCTGCAGCAGTGCTACACTCGTAGGAGAATATACGGTAACTTCTAGCATACTGCCACACAGTCAGGAACAGACAGGACGTGTTGATCAGGAGCTTACAGGAGAGGTCACACAGGAAGTCTTGTTTCTCCTTGACTGTGAGATCGTGTCAATGAAAAGCAGGAATAATATCGAATTTGATTCCCCAGATTCCCAAACTGTGAGTGACATCCACCATCACTTCATCATACATGTACCTCTTCCCTCCCATCGGTACCACCTGCACCCATGTGAGCACAAAGCGTCCCCCCCCGAGCATGAACGCATGATTTATTCATGTCCAGACACACGATTTATTAAAACACACACAATCTGTTAATCCCTCAGAAGAACTGAAACATGTGGTCCTCCATGGAGTCGGTCTAGTCTGCTCACACGTGTCTCTGCCCCTGTGAGGAATACAACCCCGGCGCCCAATTAGCCGGCTCGATCAAATAATGAAGCAGAGAATTACAGAGAGAATGCTCCGTCTGTGATTCTGCACTTCACCATTCTGTATGTACAGCTGTGGGACTGTACAGGCAGCTAATTATGGGCTTATCCTAATTATTATACATTTTGTCTTTTCACAACAGCCCCTCCGAGTGCGCACTTTTTATGAACCATTGGGAATATGACCAATTAGGCAAAAAGGTGAAGTCAACCCGAGTGTAACAAAGACGTGCACAGTTACATTCTGACAAGTGTTGGAATACCTTTTCTTGCAGACTGTATTAGCGCCCCCCTGCAGTGTGTGGCAGTTTGAGGCGCACTGTAGCACACTTTCCCAGTGGAGAATGGTGCATAGAGAAGCCAGGTGTGTGCTGCAGAAAAAACCTGAAATGACATCAGTTTAATCAGCTCCTGCCATTTAAAAAGCCCTACCAGGAGGCAAACCCATAAAAAGCTGCGGGGTGGTTGAGTCACTGTGTGGAGCTGGAAACTTTTATTTGACACAAGTTAATTAGACATGTTCGTGTCTTTCATCAAGGCCACCTTTCTCTGCAGAGGTTCCATAACTCGATGCGGCATAATGGCGACACACAGGCGTTTTGGCACCGGTGTCAATCAATGACACTGCTCTGTGTTAACTTACTTCTTTTGTTGCACGTTTTTATTCAGTGGCCTTCATTCTTGTAAAGGAGCGGAGAAAGGTTTCCCAAACTAATTGGATCAACGATTAAGTGGGAGGCATCCCGCCCCGCCGAGCAGAGACAAAGGCAGAAGAAAGGGTCAGCGCAGGCGCCGGCTGAAAACTGACACTTGAATTAGATAATGAAGAATAGAGGGCAGGAGAAAGGCTGAGAGGCCTATCGGTGTGAGGTCCAGACTCTAACTCGCCCCGTGTGGCCACAGAGACACATTTGATTGACTGATGTTGCCTGGTGATATCGATTTGCAAAGAGAAGCTGAACATTGTTGCATTCTCTGCCTGGTTTTATCCCGTGAGGACAGTGAAAAACATTTTTTTTACCTTGTGACTCAAGTTTCAAATTAGGAACGAGACATGGCAGGACGAGCCTCTGTGAGTGGGTGTCTTTGTGTCTCTGAAATGCAAAGAACTGGAGAATTAAACTGCTCTGTTCATCACCAAGTGAAAAGACAAAAACAACAAGACATGCCTCTCTCAGTCTGCCCGGCTGCTTCTACTTTTGTTCTCTTGACTTGTCATCCAGACAAACTTGCTCTGCCGTTTTCTTTGAGGACCCTTCAGCAGCGGACTCGGTTCTTCCTTGTCGCAGTGGAGGACGTGAGCCAGACAACTGATAGAATTACTTTCTTATAACTTATTTCACCAAATGTTCTTTAAGTTCTTAATCTAATCTATTAATTTACTCACTATTGTCAGAGCCTGGCTCAGAGAATTTAGGGAGACAAGTACGAAAAGTAGTTTTACTCACAAAGAGACAAGGAAACATAACACAACGTGGTATCAGTAATGTAGAGCGTGTGTGGATGTGTGTCTATGTGAAACAGAAGAAACAGAACTGTGAAGGTTCTCAGTCATTCAGGTAAATGTCATGGCTCCGTCCACCAGTCAGTTTAGAAGTAAGAAGCCTTTCAGATGAGAGGTGAAACATCTTCAAGAGCTTCAACCGAGTCCAGCTGCCTTTTGGATTCAGCTTAGAAGAAAGAAGAAACAGAACAACAGAAGACGAAAGCCGTTGTCACCCTGCCTGTCCCGTCAGAGAGCCGCAGAGAGAGATAGAAACAGACCTGGGAGGTCTTTACTAAGGCAGCGCGCACCGGGCCCAGGTGCAGCTCATGCAGCTGACGAACCCTCTAACCAGGACACCCCTGCAGCACAACACAAAGCAGCACCAGACAGAGACACCCAGTGGCCAGGTGGAGGCGTCGTCACACTAGCTACAGCATGTTTGCAGTGTGCGGTCATCCCAAATTTGACCTTAGTTTTCGAGATCAGACGCCAACTTTATTAGGTGAACAAACAAACCTGTCCAACTGCTTCCTCCTCTCTTGTTCTGATGTTTCTTTTAAGTCTGCATACCTAAACAGAGCTAGTTATAGTAAGATGACGTCAACATCCACAGCCCAAGAAAACACCGGACCTATCTGAAAATGTTGGCAGGGATTCAGAGGACTGGAACCGGACTACTCATGGCTGCTGTCTTTTTATAACAGGAATAATTATCCCTTTAAGCATTCTATAAAAGTACAAGTTATATACAAATCCTCCGTACAGTTGTCATGAAGAGAGAAATGAGCTATAGAGACCCAAACTGTTTTTTGTACCAGGCTGTAAACATGTTTATTTCTGCTGTAAAGTTTAACATGGGGCTCTATGGGGACTGACTCACTGCTGGAGACAGCCTCAAGTGGACACCAGAGGAACTGCAGCGTTTGGCACTGCAGTGTTGGCTTCATTTCTCAGCCCCTGTGGTTGCCCTCTTCTTGAACCATGGCGAGTTCTTTAGTAGAAATTGAAATAGCAACCAATAGCGTGGTGATTTTTTAAAGACATTAATTGTAAGTGTGTACACACTGTTGCTTTGTTTCAGTTCTCCGTAGCTTGGTGGAGGCCTGTCCTCTTGGTGGTCTCCCTAAAACAAAGACAGCTTCAGCAGTGAGGTGATATATCTGGGCCATGAGGTAAACCAGTGAGCAAAGCCTCCGCTGTCTCTCTCACACACAAACACACACACCGAGTCAAAACAGAAAAGCTGTGTTTCCAATGCGCTTCCTTCTGAATAGGAAGTTTGAAAAGCTCCGGCTCTACTTCCCAGTGGGGAGGAAGGGAGGTGGGGGATGTAATAACTGGAAGCAGGTGCAGGGATGAGGAGGGGGAGTGAGAGGAGCTGGATATGTAGCGGGGATGTGCAGAGGTTTTACTGCAGAAGTTTCAGCTCTCTCCACTTCTAATCCCCACAGGTCCAACTGGAATACCTCCACCATGACGTAATGGGGATTGTGTGTGTGTGTGTGTGTGCGTGTGTGTGTGTGTGTGTGTGTGTGTGTGTGTGTGTGTGTGTGTGTAGTTGAAGAAGGCTCACATACAAACATGCGGAGGGATTGTATAGCTCTGCGAGGGGACTATTCAGACAATAAAAAGGGTTTGTGTATAGGCTGGTGGAGAGTGTGTGAGGGTCCTCCAGGAGTGCATGAGTGTGTAAGAGTGTACTTGAAATGAAGTGTGTGTGAGCACATGCAAACACACACACAGAGCATTTGTAGACCCATCCCACAAGAGGTTTTCTGCATTTGATGATGTGTGTGTGTGTGTGTGTGTGCAGTTCCTGAGCAGTAAAGCAGAGAAGGAGGTAGAAGACGCCGGGTGGGGGAGTAGATTGACAGAAAGATTTCCTCCTGTCTGATATAAACATTAATTTAAGGCTCTGGAGGGAGGATGCAGTCAGCGTTTGTCAGACATGTGGCTTCATAGCTCCGGCTCTCTGGGACACACGTCTGTCCTGCTGCTGAAGTTTGTCAGGAGGAGTTTCAGCAAAGACAGAGTAAGAAAACTTCTCTGGGAGGAACTGGACTCACAAATAAACATCAGTTTTTTGAATATATTCAAATATAATTTTTAGATTGACCTTTAAAATCATGTGGTCAGGCTTTATTACAAAGTCAGTGCAAAGACGCAAAAAGGTGTGTATTCATGCTGGGCGATGGGAGGATGCACACATGCCAGAGTATATCAGCGCTGAGCTTCTCCTGATGTCCGGGGATCACTTGGCTCCAAACTTCATTCTCCTCAATCACACTCACCATGATCAGAGACTTTAGGTGTTTGTGAAATAGTTTGTTCAGCTCATGTTTCTATCAGAGCCCTCACCTCGTTCTCCTCCACATCTATCCTCTACTCATCTCGCTGCCTGGCTGCGTGGCTGTCTCTGCAAGTGTCAGCACCCGATAACTACCCACAATGCACCGTGGTTTGCTTTGCGTCCTGTATTTGGTCCTGCTTTAAACCTTATTATGTTCTCACCTGTATCGAACTGGACTGTGGTTCGTTTGGAAACGGACTGAGTCCCGTCTTCTCTGGTGAACCGATCCGATGGTTTGGTCCGCACCAGAGTTCAGATGTGTTTTCTCACCTGTCCAAACGAGCCGGACTTCCAGAGGAAAGTCAGGTCAGGTCCGAATGCACCCGTAGTCTGTTTAGGGTGGTGGTCCAGAGTGACGGGTGGGTCATACAAATACAGAACTTTAATCCAACAGAGCTGGTTTGATTCCCGTATGAAACCGAGGCTCAAAGTTTGCTGCCAAAACATCCAAACCGCCTGTTTCTGTGTGAACCACGTGTTGATTATTGATAGACGTCATGAACACAGGAAATAGTTTTTATTTTGAGTGTAACTGATGTTGGTCGCTTATTTACGATCAATAACTTTGTTGTTTTACTTTTCCAAAAGAACATTACATATTTGGTATTGATAACTTGAGCACACAGCTCTGCACATGCTGATGTTAAAGGAGTTCCTGGGTCGTCACATTTTGAAGCATTGGGCCACTGACCAAGATGCTGTGACCGACCACATCAGTCTGTATGTTCTTAAATAAATTAGCATCCTAATCTCCCGACATCCCTGCCAGCATGGTGAGCTCTCAGAGCGGGTACAGTCAGATACGTGTGCGTCTGATTCCCTCGTACAGAGCAGTAAACACAGTGTGGCAGTGCAGGCTGCGTGCAGGCCTCTTTCTGCATGTATGTTCTGTATTGTGTGTTTGTGTGACGTGGCGGTGCAGACGCAGGTCAGGCCTGCATGATGAGTGACATTTGCTCCCCTGCTGCCCCTCGTCTCATCAGTCTGAGGCCCCGTCCTCCTCTCTCCTGTTAATAGTCTCTGTGGCCGTCCCTGCTATCTTGTTTCAGGCACTGTTTTGTTTCTGTGTCTGTGGAGCTGCCCTCCATATCTCCTCCGGGCCTGCATGTCCAATAGACTGCTGAAGACGAGAGGAGAGCTCCTCCACAGCCCTCTGGGGGGGTCGTTTCAGATGGAGAGGCTGTCCCTGTCGTCTTGTGTACTCAGTGAAAAGAGCAGAGCCGGCGGGGGGTTGAGTGTATCTCCTGGGCCTCCTCCTTAATAAAAACCTGTCTCTGTTCTTCCTCCCCCCTCTCCTTCGTTTTCATGATCCTTGGAATGCCCTCAGAGGCTGCAGGAACTCCAGGTGGCTGACGGGGGGCGCTCCTAATACCTCCAGTCTCTTTCTTTCTCCTCTCTGCTTTTCTTCCACAATCCTTTTTTCCTCTTTCTCCCTGAGACAGGTCTAAAGGGGACAAATCTTCAGAAAGCAGCTTGGGCCGTGCTGTATTTATTCACGCTCAGGCCTCCTCCCTCTTGTATGTTTGGGGAGACCGTGCAGGTTGAAGCCCTCCGTCCACCCCCCACATTGCTCTGGTTTCTTAAAAGGCTCTCCAGCAGTGCCACGGCTCTTTGAAAAGACGGAGCCTCCGAGAAAGAGAGAGAGAGACGTGGCAGGCTGGAAGAGCTCAGCGTTTGGTGTAGAGGCGGTAGCCCCGAAGAACCAAGTGGGAGAAGCAAATTAATGTCATCAGACAGGCTTGGGACAGGAAACCCCATTATGTGACAGCAGCACAAAGCCAGTGGGACGGGGCTCCAAAGGCGTAAAAAAAGAAGTTACATATATAAAAAAAAACAACCCCCACGTTTACCAATCCTGCATACCCCTCCGTCTAAAGTAGGCCTCCTCTGGCACTTTTGGTAACCCACGTAATCCCTGATTCTAAAACCCGCTCCTCACACCTTCTGTTCTCTTTATTTTCACCAGAGCTCCAGTTAATGAGATTTTAACATTTTATTGATTAAAGTGTTGAACAAAAGCAGAAGCGCCTCCTGTAAGCCTCCTGCTGTGCCACTTTTTAGCATAACGCCAAAATTGAAAACAGTATGAATCAAAAAGTTGAGCTGCAACGTTTAATCGTTTTAATTGAAAGAGAGAAATTTAATCACCATTTGTTTTAGTAATTGATTCAGGCAATTATTTATTTAATTAATTTAACCCATATGTTACCAGGTAAGTCCCGCTGAGATCAATGATCTCATTTTCAAGGGACACCTGGCCGAGACAGCGGCGTAAAAGTTACAGACAAACACATCAACAACAATCAAACACGTTCATGTGTCAAAACATTAAAACACGATGATGCCCACGCACAGTTACAAGAGCCAGTCGAGTCGTTCACCGTTTTATTTATACGAGCTATAAAATCAGGCGGAGCAGAGAGCATGAAAGCTTTCTTTCTGAATTCGGTCCTCGGAACAGACGTCAGGACCACATCCTGAGATCTCAGGCGATGACTACAGTCAGGTCTCTGCACAATCAGCGTGCAAACGTGAGACGAGAGTTTCCCCAGAGTGGCTTTATAAATAAACAGGTACCACTGACTGAGCCTATAAGAGACGGCCAACCACACTTAAAGCGTACAATGATGAGTGAGGCATTTACAGTTTGTGACAAATCTCGATACACTGTGATATACTGTATCTAACATACGCAGGCAAAGTGCAACACATCACCATGATCAGTCTTCTCCTGGCCTTTGAGGGAGAAACACGACTTGTTTCTGAAATAAAACGTTCAACTTTTCAACACTAACACTTTAAATCTTCAAGCAGAAATGTCTAAACTGTCTGCTTCCAGGTTTTCTCATTTCTTTGTCAGTTATGAGTAAAAAAGTCTGTGTGTGTTAGTTGTCGGTTAAACACATTTAAACACATTTGGGATCACAGTGGAATCTTGCACATGATAGGACGAGCACTCTGTTGACACTAATAGACCAAAGATTCAGTGTGTGAAAATAATCCGCAGGTTATTTGATGATGAAAATAAGCATTTGTTAAAGCCCACCAAAACGGAAAATAATATTTGAAGTGAAGACTGTGACTCACAAGTGTAATAATTCTTACACAGCTAACGTAACACAAGTATAACATGTACACACACAGAGAAGCTCCGCCCGTGTCTCATGAGGTGGCCATCCACTCGACACAACAGTCCCAGACAACGTGTCCCAGTGTTTTCATTTCTGCTTCACTGTGAAATCTCTCCACAGCTACTTGATGCATCGAAATGAGATTTCTGCAGCTGTTGAAGAAAAGACTTGAAACCCTCTTAAACGGCTCAAACAGAGTTGTTCTCACACAGGCTCAATGACAGCTTCAGGACTAATGAATCATATCAACTCCAAACTCACAGTAGGAGCTCTTTTACACCTTTGCAAATGTAACCCGCTTGCTATCCTCTGACGACATTTGAGCTAATGATTCATCTCTACAAACACATCCACTTGTAGATTTCATCCCTCAACATAAACATGTCTCATGTCTCAAGTTGCCGGTCTGACTGTAAACACCGGAGCATGGATAAAGAATGTATGGCCTGAATATATCAGGTATCCAGATATCTGCTGGCTGCGCCGGAAGGCCGCAAACACAGGCCGTCGCCCCCAGAGGCTAAACCATCGACAGATGATGTGTGAAGAGATCGGAGGTGTTTAAGAGTTGCACATTACACGTGTCCAACAAACTGATGAGTTGACAGAATAATCCACTAACTATCTTTCAGCTGCATCTCGTGTCAAACAGATCCAGTTTGTCCAGTACGAACAGCCGAGCGTGGCAGCTTTCAGACAAACAGCACAAAGTTCTTCACAAAAAAACAAATTAAAACAGAAATAAGAACAAACTCGACAATAGATCAAACTTTGCAGGACTCAGAAATAGATGACAAAATCAAACAGATAAAATCAGTGAAAGTAACATCTGATTAAAAAACACCAAAGAGATAAACTAGCTTTCACATTACTCCAAATTATACCGCAGTGAAATGATGAAGGCGTGTGAACCACGTGTAGGTTGTCGTGGAGGATGACTCCGGGCTCCAGCTCTGATGCAGTGACCTCAGTTTGTATGATATCAGGGGGTTTGTGGATCATTGGATATCGTCCTGCTTCAGGTCAGTTGAAGGTTAATGTAGCAGCTTTGCAGTGGTTGGACAGCAGGGTGCAGACGGTGCAGACTGATAGAAAGTTAGGTTATAGAAATGTTCTCAAGGTGTGTCAGACCAAAACAAATCCAGTTAGTGCCGTGTGTACACGTATCGTATTGGTCAAACTGAACCTGCAAATATTCACCTTCTTCATTCGTCTGAAACCCAAAGGTATCTGGGTTCCTAACATCACCTGTAGTCTCTTCCCCCTCCTCCTCCTGAGCTGTGTCTGATGAACTCTCCTGCTGCTTCCAGCTCCGTGAGGCTGACCAGTGTGATGAGCTGTTAGCTCGGATCAGTACCAGGATTTCTCTGATGGACACCAACTACCGGTGTTCTGTTTCAGCTGCGGAGCAAGTCTGATGTGGTCAGTCACTAGCACGTCTAGGAAGTCACATGGCTGAAATCTGTCTTACCACAGCGCTATGAAGCCAAAATAAAGAGGTTATACTCTGATCTGTGGTTCTGTTTACCTGGAGTCAGGTTGTGTCTGCACTGATGTAGCAGAACAATTAGCTTCTGTCATGGATTGTACACTGTCCACAAGCTTTGAGAGGTTAGTAAAGTGATTGAATGGATGTCTCAGTGAGTACTCTGTGGTGGGTTGTCGTCTGCTTGCTTCATATATCTTGCAGAGCGCTGCTCATGCTCCTTTCAGCCTTTTACGATGATGACAAAAACAAGAAGCAGAAAAATTCCAAGCATGTCCCTCCAGTGCGAAGTCTTCGGTTAAAGAGTGAAAAATCAGAACATGTAATGACATCATTGTTGGCGGTGAGTGCGACCCCCACGCCTCTCCTCCGTCCGTCCAGAGAATCCACCTCCCAGAGCCAAACAGTGTGCTGGCTGCTGGCTGCAGGCCTCCCTCTACAATAATAATCCCCTAACCCTCACACACTTCATTCTGATGTGGCTTTCTCCACAAAAACTAGCAGAGATGACAGCTTTGCAAATGGCCCGGGCCCAGATCTCATTTACTCGTATGACGGTGCTGGCCTTGATGCGTTCCCTCCAAAGTAAAGCTGACATTTCAAGTTTGGTTTTGCAAATGGTCTGGGCAAGGAAAACAAAGGAGCAAAATCACCTCATCTTCTCCCACCCTCCGAGAAGTAAGCATGTGTGAAATGCATTATGGTCAGAGTTTAGCAGCCGTCCTGGTAGCTTGAGATGAATGTGGTCTGTTATCTGTTGTGTTTGGTGAGGGTAATGGCAGCGACGCTCCTTCACAGGATTAAAACGACTCTAAAGACATTCCTGCAGAATGCTTTCCACAGATAATTTTGAGCTCTTTAGAAATCATTTATGACTTCCTTTTGATGCCTTTTCTGCTGCGTCCGTGTTGAGACATTTCAGTCTCCTTTCAGCGTACAGGGAGCATGCGTCTGATAGCAGGAACAGGGTGTATAAAGGAGGGTGTTTCTTTCACTCCCAGCGGGATTAGGAGACAGTTTACTGATAAGATTGCCAAAGACATCGGCATCGTAATCCTGTCTTCTGGTAGACTCGCATCTTTGATCCCTCTCTGAATTCATATGCATGAATGTATAGAGAGAGTGAGAGATAACGAGACTGCAATACCCTGAAAGCTACATTTCCATATAGCGCATTAGCTTTAATCATGCCTGTATTGATTAGTCCCAAAACATGAAACATACAGTGGATATGCCGCATTCGCCAGCGTTCAAAGATTTTCATGAAATATGGAGGTTCAATTAAAAGATGAGAGTACGCAGGGCTGGTTTAATGACTGGGCCTGTTTGATGGGAACTTTGTAGTGACTGCAGGATCAACTTTATGTGTCAATCTTTAACCCGGGCTGTCTCACTCTTTATGTGTCTCACCGTCTCTTTGTCCGTCTGAGTCGCTCTCTTCTTCTGCTTCCGACACATCTAAAGTAAGATCTTCATCAAGCCTCAGGAGAACCTTTTCACGTTCTAAAGAAAGCCTCCACACTGGGTGTCCAGCCCTGTCTACAAAGTGTAAAATGAGTTTGTATCTGTCCCTTTCAATGATTAAGAACCGTCCTTGGGTTATTTAGAGCAATTTAAAGCTGTGTCCTAATTCAGGGGCTGCGTCCTTCTAAGGACGTGTTTGGAGGCTGGTCGCGCCACAGCAGCTCGTCATAGGCTGTCCCATTTCAAAGGCTCCTTCAGATGCGTCCTCCTTTTCCCGGGCCACAAAGGATCCATCGGGTGCATCCTTCGCGGCCCGACATATCCCGAGATTCATTGCGCGCAAATTCAAACGAGATGGCGAACTCTTAAACAGGCGAGAAATACACTTTAAATGTAAAAGGTTTTAGTTTTAACTCAGTCAAATAGCTGGAGATACAACTGTTAAATATAACAAAAGGGGTCTTGAACCGTCTCATTTATTTCGGTCTTCGCGGTCTACATAGGCTACGAATGACTCATCCTTGGTAGACCACGTCCTTCGTAGGATGCAGCCCCTGAATTGAGACACAGCTAAAGAGTTCTGCACGAGATTAAACCTTTATTTTGTTTGTAATTAACAGCCAAAATATCCATCAGCTTGTTTGCTCACTTGTATTAACAGGAAGAATATTAACTTCTCTGTTTCACCACGTGCCCTTCCTTGTGTCTGACGTGTGTCAGGTCTTAAAGAACTCCAGAAACTAGGAAACTCTTCAAACAAACAAAGGGTCTGAAGGTGGAACGATACCTTACTGAACCTTTTCTGGCTTCAGTTCCTGCTGTCTTTGCTCTGCTGCCCTCGAGCTAAAGGTTCATTTGTGACCAAAGTCGCTGTTTGAAGAATGAATGTTTGGTTTCATAAAGTAAAATGTTTCTGACACAGCTCCTGCCTGATGTCCGTCCACAGAAAGGTTTGGGGGTTAGTTTTTCAACAATCGTTGAAGCGCATTTCTTGAACATACTGACGCCTTAATCCTGAGGCGATTCAAAGATCCATGCTCATACAGCCTGGATGTTATAAATGAGCTGTTATACCTCATGCATGTCTTAAAAAAACACCTCCCCTCTCCCTTCACACACAGTACCCCTCCCTGCTCCGTCTAACGCCTCTTTTCTCACACCTCTTTGCTTTTCAGGCCAGGCATGGGGTCCTTTTGACTGGCAACCCAATGAAAACGGCGCTGGAGGGCAGGAGCGTGGGACCAGGTACTGTTTCCTTCTAGCATAATATCCATCTTTTCTCCCAGCATTCCTCGGTACCCCCGAGAGCAATGTCTCACATCCAACAAAAATGAAGCGGGCGTGCACCAAGTTAAAGGTAGAAAAGACGGTGTAATCACATACTGTAGATATATGCTTCTCCCCAGCTCCACCTGGGAGGGGGGGCGTTTCAACAGAGCGAGCTGGAATAACAGAAAGAACCGTCCAACAACAATCCATCCTCTGTGTCTCCTCCTCGGCTGTCCACAGGAGCAGACTTCAGTTCACATATAGGGACTGAGCTGAAGTCAGAGTAGTGTTAGTGCATTAGCTGTCAGTCCAGAGAACATACACACCTGTCCTCTAACACACAGGCAGCCCAATCAGGTGGGGCGAAGCACCTCTCCATTAACACCCATCGTGTTCTCAATGTGTTCGTTTTGATTCATTATCAGCTTCCCATCACACCTGGGCAGAGTACATTATCAGACCTGATTAAGCATTGGTAGTTTTTTAATCCCTCAAAGAGAACTACGCCATCCACGATCAATAATGAGTTGACTTCATCTCCCCCCTCTCTTCCCCTTGCATACCTGTTTGGGATCAGTGACTTTACACATGCTCTGCAGAGAGTTACACACGTGTACAGAGAGAGAGGCGTGCTCTGGTACATCCCTCCTGTGAATGAGTTCTTTGAGGTCGGGTTGGCAGATTTTTCGACACTTTTCGATACCATGTGTTTTAAAACGATGCAATCTCTAGCACTGAAAAGGACCGGAGCTTTAAAACAAACACACATCTGCACCCAGTTATTGGCACCCAGAAACGTCCCAAACACAGCAGAATTGACACTTCGCTAAGTCACGCCCCCCTTGGTTACTGTTGCTACGCCTGTCATGTAAATATTATGGCGTTTTCAACTGTAACTGTGAGAGATGTTTTAAGAGAAATACAAGCAAATTTCTGGAAAAATAGTTCCCAGATATCAGAGAGAAGTCGACAGAAAGGACGACAACACGCATCTGAAAGCCACATCGTGAATGTAATGTGTCAGCGGGGTGCTGAGAACCAAGAGGACATAAAAAAGCTCTCCGGTCCCAAAGCAAGCGTCAGGCAGCCCGAGTCCTGACAGTTCATGTTAAAGACAATCATATACAGGAACAACATGTTCTTGCACGGCAGGGTAAGTCAATATATTGTTTTACTTTAAGCTAACGTTTAGTTATGACTCCCTGTAATTTTCATTATCTAATGAGTTTTAGCCTCTTGCTAGCAAAACTAAATGATCCCTCTTTTTCATTGTGTTTAAAGCGCGTCAGGATATCGCTCGCACATCGTGGGCTTGATTCAAACACTGGATCTGGATCAACTTGTAATTAATATTCAACCGTCGTTCTTTGCTAACATGCTAACCTAGCCAAGTTAGTGAACGTCTTAACTTAATCCATGTCCGACATCTCTACTCTCAAGTTTTTGGCTAAGGAAAAGCTAAAAATACGACACGTCCCTCTGAACTTTGAGGAAAGCTGCTTTCGGACTTGCAGATTCAATATGCACCACCGTTACGGCACCTGAAAGCTTGACAGGCCTCCTGTGCCACGGTACAGTTGCTAACGTAGGATTGGGCATTCAAGGGAGGGGCTTAGCAGAAGGTCAATAAGGACGTCAAATGAGCTGTTTTTGTGTTCAGTGACTTTTTGTGTACCAGCACTGTGTGAAGGGTAACCTTAAAAACGAGATGATCTCACTTTTTGTTTTTAGGACGTCTATTTGTGTTGCCATGGTATCAAAAATCGAGTAGGTTTTTTTTTTTAACTAATCTCGTATCGAAGTTTAAAATTGTGGTACAGTGACATCCCTAGTTTGAGGTACGACCTGCTGATGCCGTGGTCTTAAAGCTTGTTAATAGTACCATTGTTGTTTCGTACCACGTTTGTTTCAATACGCTTCATCATTAACACACAAGCCTCCTCCACGAGCGACTTACCTGCAGGTGTGACACAGAGAATTCAGAACTGAGTTGAGTTTCTTGGTGACCTTTTAAAACAAACTGCAGATGAAGAAAATCAACAACACAGACACCGCCAGGGAGGCAGAAGCCCCCCACCCTGCTCTGTCCCAACATTGTCATCCTGACTTTATGCAGACTTTTTCCTGCAGCCTCCGAGTAAAATATCTGCAAGAAGTCGGGGTGAGCCGGTGTGTGAACGCAGCAGGTAATAGTCAGGAACATTCACCGCGAGCGAGCGAGCGGGGGTGACGACGTTTCTATCATGTGACCGGTGTGAAACCAGAAGAGACACGTAACAGGATGATTAAAACATCCGAAGTTAAAGAAGAAGAATCATTTCATCACAAGACGACAGCAAAAATGTGAGGTGGAGAGATTCTGGAGTGTCTGGCTGTGAGGGCTGAAGCTTCGGATGTCTGCAGGGTACTTTGGACAACAGGGAAACCTCCCGCTGTGAGGGTCATGTGTGAAAGCCCATCTCTGGATAATGTCGGGGGCAGACTGTCTTGGAATTTTCTGGAAATTGTCGGGAATGCATGTTTGAAAGTAGCTAGAGAGACAGAAAGAGACCGACAGAAAGCTGCTGTGTGCTCAATCCTCCAACTCTAGAAGTGCCCCTTCTCGGCCCCCCCCCCTGGTGGGTAATCCCTGCCAAGCTGTATATTATATCTCGATTAGGTAATCCTTCCACCCAGTGCCTCTTCTAGAGCTTTCTCTCTGGATGTTTTTCCTTCCCACAATGCATTTGGCGTCAGAGTGGTTGGCAGGGAGCGTGCTCTATAATTTAACAGCCCTGCGTTTGGAAGCAGAGACAAAGAATGGAAGGCAGGTTTTTCTTTTCTTCTTTTCCACCATGAAAATAATATTTCCAGACCCGCCTAATGATACATAACCTGACAACACTGTGTGTGTGTGTGTGTGTGTGTGTGTGTGTGTGATTGTGTGTGTGTGTGTGTGTGTGTGTGTGTGTGTGATTGTGTGCATTTTAAATTCACAACTGTAGAGAATACCTTCTTTTGCACACAGTAGAATCTATAAGTGCACTAAAAGAACATGCATCTTGAGTCGGTTGTTTTGTTTTGCTTGTTTTCTATTCTTTTTTTTTTGTCATGTATTAATATTTTTGTTTCTAACTGTAAATGTGCGATTCTGATCCAGTTTAGTTTAGCACTTTGTGTTGCATCTTTGCATGAAAGGTGCTTTACAAATACATTATTATTATTATTATTATCTTATATGTATGTGTCATGGTTAGCGCTGTCGCCTCACAGCTAGAAGGTTCCTGGTTTGAACCCCGGTTCGGACGCAGCGGGCCTTTCTGTGTGGAGTCTGCATGTTCTCCCCTTGCATGCGTGGGTTCCCTCCTGCTTCCTCCCACAGTCCACAGACATGCTCGTTAGGTTCATCGGTGACTCTAAATCGCCCGTAGGTGTGAGTGTGAGCGTGAAAGGTTGTCTGTCTCTGTGTGTCAGCCCTGGATCAGTCCAGGGTGTAACCCCGCCTCTCGCCCAATGACAGATGGGATAGGCTCCAGCCCCCCGAGACCCTGAACAGGATAAGCGGTATAGATAATGGATGGATGTGTCCTTCTTCAGTGACCTGTGTGTGAGCAGTTTTTGACACAGTCAGGTAGTTGAACGTAAACTCAGTGGAATGTTGCTGTATGTCGGCTGTGGACAACATCATGACCACTGCTGTCTCTACAAACATGTAAGAATACATACATATGACTTTATACAACTTCTATTCATAGTTTAGTAGTTTTTTTTGTAGTTTTGGCAATCAGTAATAACTTGTGTTTGCCAGATTAATCTTTGAGAGCTGGGACGATGGGGCCAGGCTGTAAGAAGAATCCCAAACCGTTTACGGACCGACTTCCTGCTTTTAACGCAGTGTTTGTGTTGGACACTGTACACGCTGTGCAGTGAGGGATTATTATTTGTAACGCGGGCTAAATAAATCAGTTCGGATCATCTGAATGATCTGTGGCTAGTTTACGACTTGTCTGATCATCTCGCTGGTTTTGTCATTGGCCTGGTCACAGATTCCTCCATCACAGCAGTTAAACCCACGTCACTGAAGATCAGTGGCTGCTCATGTTGCAGTGCAATGACCTGTAGTGGTTTGATGTCGATGCAAATGACTTCCTGTTTGTGTCTGAACATTTCAAAGCTCTGTTTTGTCCATCTTATCTGATTTATGTGCTTTAAAGGTGTGTAAATGCTCCAAACAACTTAACTCAAACACAGGTTTTAATGTTCTTTAGTGAACATGCAGGACGTCATTTTCCACTGTTTTTTCAGAACGTAGCTCACTGAACAAATTCTCCTCCACAAACTGTGTTCCTCCCGGCAGAACATGGTGTCTGTGGATTGTCTCTGTCACTTCTATGCGTCGTATGTGGAGGCAGAGAGAGCGGAGTTTACATCACCCAGTGAAACAAAAGGAAAAAGTTTGTTCAGCAGAGAAAACAAGAAGCTTCCCAGCCTCTGATTATAGAGAGCGCACAGGTCTTAGATCTTGACGCTGGCTCTGAGGAGAGTCTGGCACAAAGCGTTTTGTTTTTTACGATCACACACAGCCATGCAGATGATGAAGAGCTACAAGGACAATTGAGATTTTCTTACCAAAAGTTGGCTTTAAAGCAGAATCGTGTTGTTTCCTGCAAACTACATGTTTTGTTGTCCTTCCTCTTCGCAGCAAAGCTTCAGTGCAGCTTAATACATAAACAGAATGTCACGTATCTGTAGTCTGATGGTGAAGACTGGAAGTGCAGCATTGTTTGCAAGTGTTGCATAAATTAGCAACTTTTAATTGCTCCAAATTACATTCAGTTTCTGTCTGCATTCATGAAGGAAAGGTCGCACAGAAGGATCCTCTCAAAGACTTCTCTCTCTCGTCGGTCATCTTTCTTTAAACTGTCTTTTTTAGGTTAACCCCTGAGGAGCTTCCAGGTGAATTTAACCCTTGTTTCCAGCTGGAGATCCGGCCCTTTCCTTCTGTTACAGGACCCTCACATGGCCCGTGCGATGCTTAGAGAACACTTCACTTGTGTCCCATAAAAAGCAAAGTGAGATAACCAAAGAGCATTGCAGGTGTATGCGAAACAAAACAAGGAACAGACGACAAATAATCATTCACATGGCAGAGATGGAGAAAGAACCAATCAGTATTTTATAAAGCAATAAAACATTTTAAACCCAGAATTGTAATTCAGGAAATCCAGAGAAAAGATGTTGAAGCACTGACATTTGATCATTGTGAACCTGAGCCAGTGGAGGGATGCTAGCACAGGAGAGATGCTAACACATGCTAACACCTCCAGTAGCTTTCTGCACATACTGCAGAAGTGACAGTGTGTTTTCTAAACCAATTTTTTCCCAGCATGCATTACAGCCTTTAGTAGGGCTCCGTAGTTATTGGGACAGAGGAAACAGGAAACGAGGAACAGGAAGCTATTTTAGGACAGAAGCTTCGTCTGTCCTCCTGTTAAGCACCCCGAATGCTCCCCGATGATTCACTGATAACGTGGACAGTATAAATGCAACATGTTGTCTGTCAGACCCTTCATAACAGAGTATTTGCTTTCAGTTTGCTTGTGCTGACTTGCCTAAAAGGGAAAAACTTCATTAATCAAACGTTACATATCTTACGTCGGCCTTTAGGCGAAGTTATACAATCTGACTTCGACCCACACAAACTTCACACCCCGTCCCGCTCTCTCCTCGGCCTGTATCTGTGCCAGGGAAAGTGATATTGCATATGTCAGTGGGGACAGGTGTGGCAGCCGTGTACCCAGGAAGAGGGGCTTAGGTTCGGGGAAGCCGCTTGCCATAGATACCCATGATACCCCTAACCCTGCGCAGCTTATGGAGCTAAATCCTGCCGGCCCGTACTCATTCTCACACAGCAGCACCCTGGTAGTAACACAATCTCCCCCTGCTGCAGTCACGCACCAGCTAGGGCGGTGTTAGCTCAGGGAAAACAGCTGAGGAGGACGGGCTGAGTCCATAATGTATGAAGTGTGTGTGTGTGTATGTGTGTGTGTGTGTGTGTGCGCATATGCAGGACGGCTGTGGTGTCATGGCAGATTTTCTCGAGCTGTCAGCTGTGATCATTTTTCTGTGTGTCAATCTCTCTGTGAGCTGATTTGTCATGCATGTGAAATTTAAAATACACTGTACATTCATCACTGACCAATCAGGACGGAAGGAAATATCAGCGCAAGGCGGCAGTTTTTCCGTGGCTTTGGCTACTCATCACATCATGTAAGCGTAAACCATATCATCATTACGGCATCAGACGGATTATTGAACATGAGGTCTGTACGCTCGTATGCAGACAGAAACAAAGTGTTTTATAGTAGAAGCAAAAAGAAGAACATGCTCCAGGTTTCCATGGCAGGCCACTTTCCTCTGACCTTACGCACAGCTCAAGCTCGTCCTGCTCCTGATGTTCAAATGTCCTGACAGGCGAATACAAAGAGAAACTTCAGGCTGTTGAAAGTAGTCAACTGATCAATATTGCCCCCCAATTGCCTAAAACTGAAGACAATGTGGAAGTGCAAAAAACTGCAGTTCCTCGAGTGGCCACTTGAGGCGCCAGAAACCAAGAAATAACATTACAGCAGGTGGGAAAATACTCATTTTTACAGCAGAAATAAACATGTTTACAGCCTGGTACAAAAAACGGTTTTGTTATAAATAGCTAATTTTATTGTTCATGATAACTGTACGGGGGGCGAATGGTTTTATAACACACCTGTTTTAATTATATTAAGCCTTAATGAGGTGTGGTCACTTGATTGACAGGTGGATCCTGCTGGCTGTCTGCTAGACGTCAACACAGACACAGACACTGAGCTTCACTTCACCTGTTTGTGTTGTTGGAGACTTTAGAGGACAAATAATCTCTCTGTGGGATTTATGGAACTTTATGGCCGTGCAGTCTGAGCTCCTGCTTTTCTGTGAGTTAAATGTTAGTGTTATTGTATTTATATATTTTTAGCACTAAGTAGCAGGTATACTGTGCCCGCTTTAGCTGCTTGTTAGTCTGTTCACTGTTTATCAAACATTTATTTAATCGTCTGTCAGTAAACAGGAGTCAGGAGTTGTTGGCTTTTCCCCGGAGAGATTACAGGGGACCGCCGTGATGAAGAGACCGGTTCTTTTACGTTTCCCGTTACGTGTCGGCTCGCTGCTCGCTCGCCCGGTGAGAGAGCTGCTGCTTCTTTAGTCTGATAACTAAACACCTGCAGTCAGTCACCGTCACAAACAGAACCTCCTCCTGGCAAAGTCAAACTGGCTCATTCATTATTTATACCGTCTATGGATATACTGATTCATGCGGCCTGACCACAGTCCTCAGCCGTAGGCTTTAGCTTGGTTGTGCTCCGCCTCTTTGCCCGTCTCTGGATTAGCCGGCTTTTGGCATTTGCAACATGGCGACCCCCAACGATGGCGCAATTCTGGCTTTGAAACGCTTCTTCAGAAACCAGTGGGTGACGTCACTGAGACTACGTCCATTATTTATACAGTCTATGCTAAAAACTGAACATGTCTCACTTTACAGACATAACTGCTCTTACTGTGCTGTTACATGTTATAGTCAACAATGATCTCATCACCTGTTATTATCAATCTAATCTCTGTTTACAGATTTTACATTAACAACATAGACTCTGTAACTGTGTGCAACTGGATATTAGTACGTGAAGTGTTCTGGTTTCTGTTTGTAGTACGCTTGTAGTCTGAGTAATATCGAACCAATCACGTATCAGCAGGCTGCTGCGTGTGCAGAAAAAACAGTCCGTGTGCAAAGGGGGCAGAACACAATCCGCTGTAATGACATCACAGCTTCCATCAGCGTCATCTGACAACGATTTAGTTTCTTATTAATCTCTACAAACAGACATCTGCAGCCGATCAGCTAACAAGCTGGATCAAAAATTCAACTTGAGACAAATCTGCTTGACGCTGTGTCACAAAAGCCAATCAGTGTTTAGATTTCCCGACTTCCTCGAATGCATCATAAATGATGGCTCCGCCAAGTAGTTTTCTTCTCCTCTTGAGGACAGACCTGACAAAGCTCCATGTTGTTCCTAATCTGCATCATGATGTTGTTCTTTCAGCAAACTGAAGAGCCGTTAATTAAAGTCGATCACAAGAAACTCTGTTTCTGTTTGGGCTTCATCCCGCTGCAGTAAGCCAGAGTGCAGCCTCTGTGTAACTTCCTGTTTACAGTGAGACTGAGACTCAGCACAGACAGATGAACACACGGTCGCTGCTCGAGCTGCTGACTGGACTGTAAACAATGCAGCGCACGGAGAAAGAAGTCTGGCCTGGAAGTAGTTTATCGCTAACGTTGGCTAAATTCATGCAGAAGCTCATGGAGAACACACATCTAAAGAGACTGGATGAGAAGAGAAAGAGGGCAAAAAGTGAAGTGTTTGGATATTCTGTACTTCTCTGATCTAATAGGTTCCTCTTTCCTCAGGCAGTTTGAATACCATTGTTGGTAATGAGCGTTGCGGCATCATTGCTTATATCATGGAGTTAACACATCATGGAAGCTTTGAGTTTGCACAGCAGTTGCCAAATAGCATGTATTAGAAGTTTAGAGAATCCATTAGAGACTTGGATTCTTGTGGTTGTACAAGCCATTTAACATTTCCCAATGACACACTGTGGTTAAATTTACACTCTGGCACTTCCATTAGTCTTTCTATTAGAGGCAGCCTTGTTTGACCTCGGTTAAACAACTGCTCAGTGGTGTTGCCTCAATTAAAGGGTAACGCTGTCGCAATCAAGGCGAGAAAGCCATCAGCACATACAGGCGCTTGCGTGTTTACATTTCATGTTCAGCTGCTAAACAGTGGAACCAGTTTCCCTCTGAAGAGGCACATTTAACAGCTCTAGACGTGACGTTCACCAGCTCCACCAAGACGCCCTGGCTTCATCATTCAGCGCGCTATTAATCATCATAAATCACGGTGTCACTCTTGCTGCAGTCCCCTCCCGCTCCGACCCTGCAGTTTATGTTTCCAAGGTTCACTCGCTGGCTTCCACCATGAGGCCATGAGCTCAGAGGACCACACCCGCTCATGAGCGGAGCAGACAAATGCGTCATGACCACAGAGAGCCGAGCTTCATCTGTTAACACTCTCAGTGAGGGTTTATTAACCTACATTGACTCAGGGCAGAGAACTGTTTCCTACTCTTAGACCCCAAATAAACACTCTGCTACAACGGCTGCTGCAAAACTAGCACTCCTGATACTACTGCCTCTCCTCTGGTCCTTAGTGCTGCCCGCAATATCAGCCATAATGCTACCTCGGTGTGACACATACATTGTACACCATAGCACAGTTAACTGCACCAAGCAACCACCCAGAATCACACTACAAACATGTTTTAAAACCATAGGAACCCCCAAATTACGCTGTGGAAACCAACCAGAACACCAAAGCACACTAACCACGTCCAAACCTTCAGATAGTGGCCGACCTTATACATGGAACAAAACCTTACAAACAAGCAGCGAGGAGCGACTCCCTTTTCTGGGACGTTTGTAGAAAGTAGCCGAATTAAAACGCTGCATCTCTTTCAGTCCTGTGCTCAACTTTAGAGAGCATGCACTGGTCCCATTGTTTCTTCAGCCAGTGGAAACGTAGTGATGAAACCAGTGGGAGGTAGTCTGTTGGTTCAGAATGTACTGTGACACTAATTGTGGTCAGCTCTTCCAGTTTGCTCCAGTGTCACTCAACTCAGCGTTGATGGACGGATGAAAGTCACATTGGAGCAGAACGTACGTTTGTGCACATACAAACGATTTAAAGGTTTTAGTGTCACTGACACTCTGATTAAATGGATGACCAACAATTCGATCCTGTGTGGTATTTTACCCCAGAGATAAATGTCATTGCTACTCGAGAACATTTTTAAAGTAGAAACAGCACAAGAGAGACGACTAGCACTGTGTTATTAGTGCAGTGCAGTTTCATGTTCACGGCTCAGATCTTATTTTAAGGGAGCTTTTCACGCCACAGGGTGTGAAGCAGCAGCTTTCATTTCTTATAATGCAGAATAACCTGTTTATAGTCTTGCTTATGTGACAGCAAATGAACAGATAGGGATTGATGCTGAGAGTAAAAACTGGCCTTTCACATTTAAATGCTGTAGGGAAAGGAAGCAGGCTGCGGTGCCAGATCTTAGTTTACACTGAGATCTATGAAGGACAGCGAGACGGCTGGTCTGTTTTTTGGAGGTGAAGTTGAAATCTTTAACGGAGACACGGCGATGGAAGAAGAACTTTATTATTATTTAAACTGAAATGACCTCCTTAGAGCTCCAGAAGTCACAGTGACAAAATATTAAACACATCTGACGTGTGATATTATTAATTTCTTCTGGTTGACAGTCAAACTGTTAACTTCCTTCACATCCTGCAGACACAGGCTGACATGAGATGTGCTTCCGTCACAGAAATTGTAACTCCTTAATATCTCTGTTTTTGGTCTCCACCAACTGCTACTGGACATGTCAGGTTTTTTTGCACCTTAAACTAACTTTATGACCTTCTGCAGCCGTGTTTATCCGGCTCTGTCACTGAGAGATGAGAAACGATAGGAACAATGTGATGCGTTGAAACGTCTTGTCTTGAATTCGAATGCACAACTAAAGCCGCCTCCAAAGAAGAAATGATAATAAAAACAATAACAGCAAACATGTTAAGAAGCAGCCTCTATTTATAGTAACCACACATGTACACATATTGCACATGTTTCACATATTAAACAACAAACGTGATGAGAACACCATGAAGCTATTGGAACTCCTGCATCCTGTTGAGTTTGACATTAAGCTGACATTTAGAGTAAACTTAAAGATATTTTCCTTTGATGCTAAAGTCTGTCAGCCTGTCCTTAAAGGTAACAGAAATATCTTGTGTTGAGATCAGCTGTAACCCCAAACGTGCGTTCATAACTTTGTGTTGTTCGACATCCTTCAGCCAATCAGAGACGTCTCTGGGGGGAGCTGTTGTGTGTTTATCTCCTCTCTCGTCTCCTGTCCTTCTCTTCCACTCTGGCCTCTCCTCCCCTCAGCTGACCTTCCCGCCCTCCCGGCCCTTTATGCTGCAGATGTTGGCTTGACTTTGTGGTTTGTCATCTCAGCACAAAGGCTTCTCTGTCGACGAGGGCCTGGCATCGGCCTGGGCGCCTGCCAGCGTAATCTGTCCTAGACAGCCGCTCACAGAGCCAAGGGGAGGGTGGGCATGAGCTGGGCATAGAGCAGTGAGAGGGGGGGCCGGGGGCAGGGATGGAGTCACAGCTGTGAGGGGAGGGTCAACTACCCCCTCCACATCCTCTTCTCTTCTTCTCATAGCCCCTCTGCATGTCAGTCATTCAGCAGACCAGATTTCCTTCTTACAAGGAGACTGGGTCACTAAGTCAGTGCTCAGGACTTACCTTCACCTGTACAGGTAATCAGCCACTTGAAGCTGTGTTTGGAAGCTTTGATAAACTATATTTGGTCCAGGCTTTTGAAGAATACAACAAGTATCGACACTTTTGAAGAGTAAAGTTTTTCTTACAGTAGATTTTCCTTCACAAAAATAAAGAAACTGACTCCATCAACCAGCTGAAATGCAAGTAAAAACACATCACCAGGTACAGAACAGGATGGACTGCAGGCAGCATGAATCAGGCCAGTGACTGACAGCGGCTCCCAGCTGAGGGAAAAAGATGTTCTGCTTGTTTTGGCAGAAGGGACGGAGTCCCCCGCTGCCTGAAGCGTCCACTACCTGACGCTGACGCTGACAGCCGGGCTCAGGAACTCTCTAATGTGAGTGAATGTGGAAAAGGAGGCTGACCCCGGCGGTATCCAGTCAACTGGCAGATGTCTGCTCTGACATATTCAACCTGTCCCTGCTCAGGCTGTAATTCCCACCTGTCTTACAATCACCAACATTTTCCTTTTAGCTGCGCTGGAGCTCTCACACCTGTCAGCATGAAGAGCTGTGACCCATATCAAGCACTCTGAAGCTCCAAGGAGACGCAGGGAAAACAGCTGCAAGCCATGTTGTTTGTTGACTTCCTGTTAACATTAATACCGATCCTTCTCCTCTTAAGTCAAAGCCAAAAGCTCGAGCTTCCTGGCATTGAAGCAGTTGGATCTAAACCCTTGTGATGGACGGGCCCCGGGCAGTGAGAACTGGAAGTCACACGTGTTCACTCACACCAAGAGCACAGGGCCCCCGCAGGGCAGCGTGCCCAGTCCTCTGCTGCTCCACTTCTTCTTTTCTTATGAATGAACGGCCATGTGTGGGCGATGGTGTGCTGCTGACGACACAGTAGTAGGACTGATCTCTGAAAACCATGAATCATCCTTACTGTGAGGGGGTGAAGATTTGGTGGTGTGTTGTTTGTAGCAAAGCATCTCTGTCTTAATGTCAGAACACTGAGGAGCTGATTGGTGAGGGCGAGTCGGAGCGGTTCAGCATGTGTCCACCATTCATTGTCCCTTTAGGTATGAATCATTGTAAACAACCTGCCATCTCATATTAGTCATCGCCCATTTCTCTTGTTAGTATGTGGAGGAAAACCCAAACTTTGGCACTTTGGCAAAGTGGAAGGAGCCTGGCTGAAGATAAGTACAGATGATAAAGTGGCAGCTACCACAGCAAACAAACACACCCCAGATGTTTCTCATGTAGAAGCAGTTACTGGATTCTTCTAGCATCTGACCCAAACTGCTTTCCTGTGTGAATTAAAGGTTAATGCATTTCAAGCTGATCTTAACAAGACTGAAGAGCCTCATATAAACCATCTATAGGGTGCTGCCTAAAGAGCATGGCACGAGTGCGTTTAGGATTTGTCCAACGCTCCTTTTGCGAGTTTAGTCGTACGTCAACCGGAAAGTATGACTAGTGTCTATATTAATCATCACCCAATCAAGGTTTCAGCTGCCATTACCTTTAAAAGCCAGTTTCAATTGTATCCGTCACATTTCTGTTCATATCGCAGATTGTACTTTTTCAGTGGACCTAGCTGAGGTTAACTTGAGCTCTGTTTGCTCTGCAGGAACCTTCCACAGAGAGTAGGGACTTTAGGAGGTACTTTCCAACAAGGGGTCTTAATAAGGTCCTGGGGACTTTATTCTACCCCCCAAAAGGTCCCTGCTTGGGGTCGTACGTTCTGAAAAGACAGGGACTCTTTCACGTGTCAGCAGACTGATTGGCAGAATCGTCACGGGTCCAAAGACCTCGGTGGAAGACGGAAACCGAAAACACGTCTTTTATTCCATTTAAAAGTGGCTCCAGGTGTTCTTATGTTTTATAGTATCACACAGTCATTCAAGGTCTTGGTATTTGGTCCCTCCCTCTCCATCATGTGTGCAAGTTGCCTTATCAGCACTTCATGAAAGGTTTTAGTTGCACCTCAGTCGGTGTTATACAGACAAAAAATAATTTCTAATTTCAGTCACCTGTTTCCTGAATGAAACTCTTTTGTGATGTCAGTTTTAAACCTGTAGAGCCACATCACGCCTCCTCAGCACATACAGATCTGGCCTGTATTATAGCTCCACCTGGGAATGACAGGGTTAGGCTGCTTTAAGAGCCAATTAAATAACTGATTGATTTATAGCCATTCCAACATGGCAGCCCAGTTTGAACTCCAGTAACACCGTGTCCTTACTCAGCTTCCTCACAGTGAAATGTTCTCGGTATGAACTATAAAAACAGTCCAGCTTTCATAATCACTGGGGAACCTTTGGAATGTGCTGTCATTAAAACAAGGCTGTAAAGTCCGGAGCGATCCAGGGCGGTGTTCCCTCATGGATTCATTACTCATTCATTCATTTGTGTGTTGGATAAACAGGTGCTTCACTCTGTGTCTTATTTTCCTGTGCACAGATAAAACTCAGAGGTGACTAACGTACTGAGTCACAGGTCTGGATCTCTGGATAATGTGTGTCGTATGGAGTCAGGTTAACACGACCAGGTGGGATATTACCCAGGCCACAGTTTACAGAGGCTTCATGGTGACGGCACATGTGCTGATCACTAAAACATGCAGGAGTGCAGAAGTCCTGAGAGGATGTGCTAAAGTAACATTTAGAGTCTTAATTCACTGGAGGCTGGAGCGAACATTCTGGAGAGCATCATTATTTTAATGATGCAGTGATTTTGTCAATTTTGCTCACAATCTGCAGTCTCTTATTCACACCTTTAAAGGTTAACATGGTGCTAATTTTTGTGATGCTCCTGCTTCTCCCAGACTTTATTTAAAGTGCAGAACCAGTTTTGTTTTTCTGCTACTTCTTAAAAGCTGCAGGTAATCCGTCATCGCGTGCACGGTCGTGGCCGTACCCACACTGTTGGGTCAGGCAAAGATCACTGGTGTTTCTCGGGCCGGGCTTCACTGATTACTGCACAAAAGAAACTTTATATCTTTTTCTACAATTGTGCCGGAATTGGATCAAATTTTCTGGATAGTCCAGCCTGCTCTGCCTGTGCAACCGTGCATCACCACAACCACAAGAGGGCCTCCAGCTGTATGTCAGCTTACAAGGTGGACACCTTGATGATGGCCCTGAGCCTGAAGGACAAATCATCCCCGTTTAAGAAGCTTTTCCTGCATCCTGGTGAATCTGTGTGCAAGGATGTGTGCTTTCTATGCATCAGTGCAAAGTCCTCTTCCACTCTTAACATGAATGTAAAGGAAATAAAGAATTGTATCATTTGTAGGCAATTAAAGTAAATCTAATTTGAATTTAAGTTCAAAACCTTTAAAGATTCTTTGACGACCTGTAGCCGCCTGTACCTGATGAGTTCATGTAAACGTACAGCACGTTATGTTCTCTTCAGTCTAACAGCTTGTAGGAGGGGTTAGCCGAGCATGGCGCGGCTAAGCTAACTGTCATATGATGACAAAAGTTTAATTTCTAACTTAACTGGAATCTAAAGTTACTGACAGTTGGCCTCAGTCATGAGGGCTACACTTGCTTTACAGAAAAGCGGCGCTGTCTCCTGTTGTGAATGTCTGGCCTTTAGAGGTCTAGACCCCAAAAATGTTCCTCATTCACCAGCTAAACTTCGCCTACAGTTTCTTGACAGTGCATGCATGTACAGTAGTGCTGTCAAAATTGGCCAAAAATGACGTTTGATTATTCCTTCAAAAAAACCCACAAATGTTCGAACTATTATTAGTTAATATCTATTTTTGCACGATGTGTCCACAAGAGGACACACCAACACAACCAGAGACAAACTGAGTTTCAAAGATAAATTGATTTAAACAGAAGAACTTTTAAAAGATGCTACACCGTACAAAATAAACAAATTAAGTAATGAGGTTACGGTAAAACGGACATTCAGCGTTCCAAGCGAGCTGCGCTGTGACAGGTATATTTATTCAAACATAGCCTTAAAAAAAAAATCAACATACTTACACCTGTCTGTTCTGCTGGGGGTGAGCATCTCTCTGTGTGGCCGGGCAGGGATTTAAATTCTCCGACATCATTACCGCACGCCACACGGTTGTTGTTTAAGCTCGTTTCAGCAAACTACAGTTAATTATTAATGTATCATAGTGACGTTGTGATGCATTCAAGGATGCTCCGTAACCAAGAGTGCGCGTGAGGACATACGAGGACTTGCGAGCTCACAAACAGCCGCGGTAGTGCTGATTTTTTGTCACAACGAATATTAATTTTAATATTATTAGATTAGATTATGTATTCGGATATTCGTTGACAGCCCTGATGTTCAGTTTGTCTTTACTTTTACTAAATAGCCACTTCCTGTTATACCCTAATGTGCATAATGACGACACAAAGCCCCACTGAGTTTGATATATTCTGAGGTCTGGGCCTGCTTCATACTACGAGAGGACAGAACTTCCCTTTATAATGAAGTTCTACACGGTCCTGTCTTCACTGCCGAGCTCTTATGTTAAATCTTCTCATTTGTTTTTGTAACTTTTGCAGGATGTGAGCTTCCTCTTCGGCCCCTGCGATGATGTTTACAGATGTCCATGTTAAATTAAATTCATAATGACAGTAATAGAATGAAATGTTTCAGTTGGTCATTAGTCTCCTCCTCCCACCTCCCCCTCTCTGGCGCCGCAGCCCTGAATGGCAGACATTACAGGCCTGAAAACTAATTCATGAGAATCGTTGGGGGAAGAAATCATGTCCTGTGTTGGTGGCTGCTGGTTCTCTCCACGTGAAACTGAGCTCCAAAGTGTGTGTGATGTTTGATTGGCCCGTGCACGCTGCCCAGCAACAGACAGGGCGACTGACTGAATCACGGTGAGGACCATCTGGGGAGCTGAATGTGTCGTGCTGTGCCAAGCTGCAGAAAAATAACTCATCATCTCGCTGCCCTCAGAGAGAGACAGAAGGCAGAGGAGAGCAGAGGCAGCCGTGCCAGCGAGGTTCACAATGTCTCATTATTATGTGGAGAACCTGGGACGGGGAATCACCACCTGCCCTTTCATTGTCTGCTCTCTGGGTTCGGTCTGCGCGCCTGTCTGGCACACTGACTCCGTGTTTGTGTCGACGTCGACTTTAATTTATTTGGCTCGGCATCATAAATCTTCCAGCCGTCAAAACCACAGAGACAGAGCGGAGAGCGCTCCCTTCTGATTGGCTGCAGGTGTCATTTCAAATCGTATACTGGGACACACGTCATACATGCTTTCAGTTAACAGTTTAATAAGACTATGACAGACTGCAGGTTACCAAAGCAACAAAGCAAATCATTTACTCTGGAAAAGTTTCGGACCGGGTCACGGGAAAAGGTCCATTAGTGCTCCAGCTGATGATATTTAATCATTGCTAACATCAGTGCTGTTTGTGTTGGAAATCAAATCATTCCAGTCATTTCATTTGAAAGGTAAAAAGTGAATGACAGAGACAGCAGATGCTGTTGTCAGCTTTAAATACTTTATTTTGTCCAAAGTTTACGGTGTCAACTGATCTCTAAAAATGTCTTGTGAAACTTTTGTATCCTAAAACTATTTTATTTTTCCTGTTTAAGCTGTGCTCAAAACAAAAGCAAGCAAATTAATTACAAACAACAGAGTCGCTGTCAAGATGCCAGAAGATGCAGTGAACATGATATGAACCACGTGATGCACCATTCATGTCCCGCTGTGTCATGAACCTACCAGCGCTGAGATTCTCCTGACGTTCAGCCGACTGCACCAGCTGGGGGTTAAAAAAAAGGTCTTTTCTCTTCCGCCCAACTTCGCTACGACCGTCTTCTTTGTTCAACTTTACACCGAGTCCACCACATGAACACTCTCAAAGCGGTGAATGTTGCCAAGCAACACCCTTTAGACGATGTGGTGAACACAAAACAAAAGGAAAGAAAAATGAATTTTACGGACAGCGAAATAAAGAAACTCATAGAGTTGTTTGCAGAATATAAAAATGTTTCCACAGCAAAAGATGAACAACAAAAAAAACAAAAGCTATCGACAAGGAAATTGATCACCGCTGCAATCAGTAATGATAATTAAGCATGCCGTTGTCAGGTGAACATTTATCATATCTCCCACAGTGTTTTGAAAGGCCCTGTTGGTACAAAATCTGAGCGCAATCAGCACCTGCAGGGCGGGGACAGCGCCACGCTGCAGTCCGGAACAAGCCCGAGCTGAGGGGAGAGCGGCTCAGTTAATTCAAACAGGAACAGAAAGGAAACCTTTCGATCAGTTTTAATTCCCTTTCATTCATAAACAAGAAGTGCTGACGTGTTTTTCTTTCAGTTTTTAAGACCCTTACTTTTATCTTTTGCTTTACTGTGGATTTAAGTCTGACTTTCTAAACTTACACCTGCTCCATCCTAGGCGTAAAGTATGCATCCGGGTGCAACATGAACAGGGCTGAGGTCTAAATCAGGGGTCTCCAACAGGTAGCTCGTGAATAATAATAATAACAATAATAATGATAATAGGATAGGCCGATCAGATGTCAATAAAAAACAGTGATGCTCCTGGCAAGTTCGTCTGAACCTAACCAATCACAGCAATGCTGCAGCAACCTCCATCGACAGGTCGGGTCAGTTATGCTGTACGCTAGCTGAGCTAAAGTGGGGTTCAGTGCTGTTAGCCTGTTAGCCAGAGTTATGACGGACAGTGAAGGTGGCCACGCCAGGACAAAGCAGGACACTTACTGTTTCCACGGTGAGTGGGAAAGTTTTTATTCATGAATGTGAAGGACGAGTGTGTGCGCCTCATCTGTGGTACCAACGTTTCAGTCGATGAAAGAATCAACAGGGGGCGCCACCAGCAATCACAGCGATGTAATGCAAGAGCCCTGGTCTAAATGGTGCACAGGGCGTAATTTAAAGTCTGTCGTAACTTTCAGCTGTATGTAATGGTACACCCAGGCGTACGCCCAGCTGGGGCACTGTCATAATATTACAAAATATGTACTTGTCTCGTCGTGCAGACAGACCTGACGAAGATCAGAAGACTTCTCAGATTGTTATTTAAGCGTCCTTTCGACCCGATTAATGGCGTTAATTTCAGAGCGAAATCTGTTTGTGTTGGCTTCATAGCGCTGTAGTAAGGCAGATCTCAGCCCACGTGTGACTCGATAGGTACAGTGAAACTGCCACTCAGCGGAGACAGATGGACAGGCGCTCCACAGCTGAAACAGAACACTGGTGTCCATCAGAGAAATCCTGGTACTGATCCGAGCTAACAGCTCATCAACCTCAAGGAGCTGGAAGCAGCAGGAGAGTTGTTCTGAACCCAGATACGACTGTGTTTGGTTTTCTGACATATCTGGAGGGGAACATATTTGTGGCCTGTTTCACCAGTGTACATGAACACAATTGATCCTGTTGGTTGATGTACTTTAAGAGATAAGATAAGGTAGTACTTTATTGATCCCCAGAGGGGAAAGTCAGTTGTTGCAACAGATCAAAGACAAGCAAGTAGCAAGAAGGAAAGTACACATGGAAATAGATACAAATGTATTCAATTAGATAAGAGATAAAAACAACTGGTATACAAGAGTCACTTAAGTGACTATCTAAAGTGACATATATGTGTAATAGCAGCAACATTTAGCAGTATGAAATAGTGCAGTATGTGTACGTATATAATGCAGTATGATATGAATATTAAGTCAATAACAGTGTATGTTACAGAAACCTCATATAGTGCAGTAGTATGGAGGTAAGATGTGTTGTATGTGTGTTGAACGTGGTTACTTGGACCGGCCTGATAATAAGCTTAGTGATCGCGGTGAAGGCTGAAGGCTGTTCAGAGACTTCTCTGTCGGGGACATGAAGCTGAAACTGAAAATAACCAAACTGAACTGGAGAAGAGAATCACATCCATCAGCAGCTTCAGTCGAATCATTCCTGCTGGAAGCCAACATGAGTGTGCGTCTGCTGCACGCCGACGGGGTGTGATTCAGCCAGACATGCCTGGCATACCGGCTGTCTCTCTCTGCATGACGGGATATTTTGTCATCCTGCAGTCTGGATCCTCGTTCTGTGCTGCCTCCGAGTGATGGAGTCTCGCTGCCGCCCAGATTGACATGACTCACAGCCCAGCAGGCGGCCTCTTCCCTGACCAGTTTGTCTGCTGGGGTGTCGGCTCCCACTGACTAACAGCAGGCTGAGAGGATGGGGGGCCACAGAGAGTCGCAGAGGAAGAGTTTAGGCTATACAATCTTCACCTACTCTCAGGTGCATGCAAGAGAGAAAAGTCAAGGTCAAAACGTGACGTATCTTCAGCTTTATGACGCTGGCCACAAGCCAAACAGTGCTCTGATTGAAGATGTCCTTATCTGCTCCGTGAGGCAGCAAACAGGCTGAGCGAGGTGTGGCTTGTTTCACCTCAGAGAAGTCACAAGCAACGCCATCAAACAGTCTGATCCCCTCCTGCTGAAGCGTCGCTCATACAGGTTTTCATGATCCACCCGCTGTAGTTAGGAAGAGGTGTCAGCTAGCGATGGGTGCCGAGACCCCGGTATTAAACGGGCCCCGGGGCTGAGTTATGAAATACCACAGTGTGGATAAACATCCAACGTTATCGGTTCTGCTGTCGGTACTGGAGAAATTAAGAAAATGGATGTCCTGTGTATTATTGCTACAAAAACGTTCTCTTGCACATTTAATCTCACCAAGAAGATTAACACATTCGGCTATGATGCATATGCATGTTTGACCCTAACCCTGCCTCTTTGCTGCGTGCTATCATCTCGGGGCGGCTGTGGTGCAGCGGTAAAGTCGGTCGTCTCTCAACTGGAAGGTTGGGGGTTCGATCCCTGACTGCTCAAGTGTCCTTGGGCAAGACACTGAGCACAGCCAACGGCTATGAATGTGCATAAATCCTGATTGGAGATTTTCATAGGCACTTCGGCCTTTGCCATCAGTGTGTGAATGTGTGTGTGTGTGTGTGTGAAAGGGTGAATGTAACATGAGTGAGTTGAGTGGTCTGAAGACTAGAGAAGCGCTATGGAAGTCCAGTCCATTTACCATGTATCTCTCTCTTTCCAACCTTTTCTGGTATCTCTGGCTGTTACTGACCACTGAAGGAAAAAGGACATAAAATAGATGTGAAGATAAAAACAACGTTTAAGATCCAAAACAGTTTTTAAATATCACTGCAGGTCTTACATTGCTAGTTTCATAGAAATGGAACCAACAGGCGGTTAGCTCTGGTGAACATGTTTTCAGACTCATATTAAAAAGTTTCTTGTGTGTTTTCAAAGTGTTTCATTCATGGACAGCAGAAGAGAGTTTATCTGTTGAAGGATTAAAGAACCATGTTGTTCGGACATTCCACGTGTCACTCTTTTAGAAAAAGAAAACTTTTATTTGGCGAGTGTGGCCGGTCAGTTTTTGCTCCCGTCCGTTAAAATGATAAAGGTATAATTCATTGAAATCTAACAGGTGCAACAAGATGAACAGGAGAGTGTGATCGATGCCAATCCTGCACCGTCTGTACACGCCCACACGCTCCTGACGGCACAGCCAGACTGAAACGATGAGGCCACCAGGTGCTGCCAACGCCTCCTACAGGCAGCTGCCTGTGGGCGGAGCCACTTTGTCCCATACAGTTTCCTTCTCGCTTCTATTGATGGAGCTGTTTACTGTAGCTTCATGGAGGAACAGGTCAGAGCTGGAGCTGTGCAGGAGGACAGTTTGGGATTAACAGTAAAGGGATAGATTTATGTTTAGTATGTGACACGACTCAGGTGGGATTGAGCCATCCTGGACCGCACCATTAGTGTCACACTGCGGTACACCAGCTGTTGTACCTTCAGAGATCGTCTCCGCCCGTGTCCTGTCAGGTGGAAGAGCAGCGTGTGTTTTCTCTCTAACATTGATTTCTCTTTAAACAGACAATTTTCTCTCCGTCTGTGGACGACTCAATATTCCTTTTTACTTTAAACACAGAAATGAAGGTTTGCTCTGTCGATCGATCAGTCTGCCTGAGATCGTTCTCGGATATTCCCTCCACATTGTTAACTTCCTCATGGATCCACAATCCTCTCAGCACTGATCAATGATCCGGGATGACTGCTGTCAAATAAACAGTAATTTGTCATACACACTGGGAGGAGGAGGAGTAATGGCTGCTGTATGGTAACGCGCAGCATCGGCTCAGTGACACAAGAGGAAATCATGTCGTATTGATCGGGTATCCAACACGCTGACGTTCTAATGGATTCCTTTACAGTTGTTGATTGTTAATCAATGGTTCTTCTCCCTGATCACTCGCAGCCCACTCTCTCATTCCCTCTCACTAACACTTGATTATCAGAGGGGAGACAGTTACAGCTGCATTAGTCCACATGAAGAGAGGGTTGCTAGGTTAGACGTACGCATTCCTGCGAAGGTCAAATCAGCTGTTGGCTTCTCATTTCCAGCGCTGGCTTATCATTGGCCAGATCAGCAGCTAGCTTTAGAGGATCTACGTGCAATATGAACGTTCAGGGCCAAAGCAGGAAGTAATCTGGCTCTCCTGGGTCAGGACCTGAGTCGCAAGATACACAGATTGTTTAATCTTTTAACCAACTACCCAAAGCCACCATGAGCTATGAGATTTGTCTGTTCGACTCCATGTGTGACACCTGGTTGGACTTTGTTGTGTGTTCCTGGATCTTAGCAACAACTTTGGTTACGACCCAAAATTATCGTCTTATGGTCTAACTGAGATGTAGACTTTCTGTCCTCCTCCTGGAGCACTAATGACCCGTTTAAAAAGATGTCATGAGCCAGTTCAGAGGGCGGTTGGTCAAAGTGTGTGTGTGTGTGTGTTTGTGTGTGTGTGTGTGCGCGCCTAACATAGTTCCCCCCTTCCTGCAGACCACAGTGTCATCGTACAGAACTTGGTACACTCTTGGTCCATACTCTGAGTCATTGCAGAACCAGAAATGCCTGTTTCTTTTATCCCACTCATTCTTCATTTATCATTGCCGAAATCTTGGGCCTACATTGCCCACAATGCAACTGGGAATCAGTGGAGTTTCCCCTTTAATCATACTAATTTATTTCTTGTCAGACATGGCGGCGAGTGGTGAATCCAACCCAAACTTGATGTGAAACTTGTGGCTGAGAGTGTCACCAGCTTCCCCTCAGAGACTTTCCACAGAGTCGGCCGAGCAGCAGCGATGGTTTCTACAGAAACATCATTACACGGTCAGTTTCTGTGGTACAGAACATATCAACAGACTCCACTCATCCTAACGAGGCTTTGTTAGCCTTCAGTACACACACGGGGTAACCTCTCATGCAAATCATGAGCTCACACATCAAAGTGGAGAAACTCTTTGCTAAGATCCACATTTAGCTCACCAGAACCCGACAGCAGTTGTGAATCAGACGGTCGGTTTGTCTATCAGGTCTGCCAGCACAGCACCGACTGCACCGACTGCACTGACTGTACGCACAGGGACTCATGCAGGGACCAGCCTCAGGAGGGAGGGGTCACCTCTCTGCAGACCACACTCATGCTTGTTATTCCAGATGTTGCTGTTTGTAGTGAATCCACAAATGTACCATAAGGAATGAACAGTATATATTTGTCTACAGCTGAACTGATGTTTTGCAGTACTTCAGGTTCTTTAAGCTTCACACTGAGGGGAAAGCTCAAACTGTCCGGCCTTACATTCACAATGGAGTTTGGCCAGTTGCTGCTACTTTACAGCAACTTGTGAAGTCATATATGTCACCAAACTACTTCTTTGATATTCCAAACCCCAAGGTTTGCTATGTTGTACAGACACCGGAGGGCCGGCTATCACTTACCGGGCCGGCTGTGGCTCAGTGGTAGAGTTGGTCATTTCTCCATCGGGAAGGTTGGGGGTTCGATCCCTGACTGCTACAGTCACATGTCCAAGTGTCCTTGGGAAAGACACTGAACCCCAATTTGCTCCTGAAGGCAGCGCCATCGGGAATAAATGGGCATCTGATTGGAGGATGGCTCTTAGTCCTCTGCCATCAGCGTGTGAATGAGTGAATGTGACATGTAGTGTAAAAGCAGCTCTGAGTGGTCTGAAGACATGTAAGTACAGTCCATTTACCGTTTGTGTCATCACTGATTGTCATTGTACAGTGAGATAGTAACCCCCCTGCCTTCGGTGTCTCTGTCAGACAGACGTGTGGTGCCAAATGAGAGTTTCATGGCTGTTGACTTCAGTGTCATTCAGTTTGTACACATTTTTCAGAAGACAAACGGCTCATTCAGACAATAGATGGCTTTATTGGTGTGTTTGTCCCATTCGCTCACAGTGAATGTGTTCTTTATCTTATGAATATATTGTCCCATAAAATGTGTGTGACATATTTCCCCCCAGACACTGGGCTAACTGCACTATGGTATTTGTTCATGTGTGATTTATCTGTTTTCCTGGAGAGTGTAACTACCCTGAGCATGAGTGCTTTAATTAGAACAAAGAGCTTTTGTGTGGGACTAAAAATCACTGAGTGATTAGAATCAGCAGACCTCTGGACCCGCTTCAGCTCGCGTGTAAAGAGAGAGTTAAGAGAACAGGACACAAATTGATTTACATAATAAATAAATGAGCGGTTTGAATGACTTCCTGCTGCAGAGGCTCGACAGAAACATTTCTGCAGCTTCAGTGATGAGAAATGATGAGAAGGACAAACCTCTTTTATACGACTCCGGTGTGACGGATGTGATGCTGATGCTGCCTCACCAGTTCTGCCGTTCATCCATTCATCTCCCCCTCATGCTGTTTGGGGTGTTTGGCCTCACAGCCTCCCTGCCAATTGTCCTTGTCCGGGTCACCACCACGCTGGATGCCAATCTGTCTCTGCCAGCTGAAACGCCCCCCACCCCATGCCTCTTTTTACCCCCCTAAAGAGTATTTGGCACAGATTCCTCCCGTGTTTGCCCTGTATGGAGGCAGAACAAGGAGAAAAAAAAACAAAGCTCTATATTAAAAAAAAAAATTGTAATGAAAGTTCAAGTCTTTATCTTGAGTTTGAGAAGTACAAATAATTCAACTAAAAATAAATGTAGAAAAAAACAATTAAATTATAATTTGATTCAGGAATTATTTTCAAGAAATCCTTTTCAGTTTTCACTTCATATATTGCAGATTTTATGTTTTTAGAATCAGACCTTCATTTTTTTTTTGGTTTATTTTTTAAAACATTAAACAAATAAGGCCTGAATAATAAAAACATAAACCTTAAAAATCAGACTAAAGGAAAAAAGTAAAAATAAAATTAAAAGTGAAAAATAGAAAGTAATTTATTGAAAAGATTTTTCAAAGCTAAATTAAAAATATATATTAAAGGGAGTCTTTTTCTTTTTTTTTCTTTTTAATCTTAATATTTTTTTTTTACTTTAAGGTGAAAAAAAACAAAAAAATTTTTTTTGTCCCTGATGGGCCTCCATACCCCTGTCCCTGGCTCTCACTTCATTAAGCAGCAGGAGCGCCTGTGCCGTGGTGGCATGGTGAGAAACGTGGAGGAATGAGCGGAGACAGAGAGGGGGAGAAAACGAGAGACCCTGTGCGATTTATAACTTCCATTTGCATAATGGGATTAATAGGACCTCTGTGTGTATTCAGCAGTGTGGGTGAGGGGGGTCGAGGCGGGGGGAATATAGATCAAGGCAGAGCGAGACAAGTGCAAGAATACACCTGCTTGACTGGCTAGTGACAGCAGCGGCCGGACCCCCCCTCCCCCGCTGTGATGTTTTGATAACATGGCCTCTGGAGGGGGGGGGCAGGGAGGCGAGGGAGCGCAGACCTCCCCCTTTAACCCCAAGTGTGCTGTGACAGTTGGACCAAAATGTACATCTCATTTATTTAGCCTGGAGGAGCCGAGCGAGAGCGTGTCCTCCGTGGCCTCGTCAGATGGCCCGCAGGCTGCCAGACGGTAAACAACGCTGCGCGGAGCACATCACGACACTATACTATACAAACTGTGTGTGCGCGTCTGCACACACAAAGGGAAGGCTGGGAGACCTATAGAAAAAGCTTTCAAAGTTGTAACAAGCTTTATTATTGATTAATAGTTTCAATTACCGTCTTTTATTGATCAGTTATTAAACAACTGTTAGTGTGGTTAAAACTAACTTTCAGCTGTTGGACCATTTCAGCCTTTATGATGATCAGGACCAAAGTCCGTTAAAAACACATTTCAGACACAAACAGCTCCCAGTGCTTTACAGGAGCATTAAAATACATTGAAACAACTCATTAAGATACATTAAAATGGTTTTTAAAAGACACTAAGAGATGAGCAAGAGATCAAATATAAAACATGTTTATTATTTATTAGAAGGCTACAGTTAAAAATAATGTTTACGACTGCAGACTTGATGTGACTTTATTTCCTACAACGAACACATGTTCTCTCATTTCAGCCTCATTGAAACCCAAAGTACGACAGGGTTCCCTCAGGCACAAACAAGGCTGATCTGATGACTATGACATGAACACAAAGCACAAGAAATATTTAATATTAGTTTCTATTTAATTAACCTAAGACAAAGTTATGACACTTGTGTTTGAGGTCAAAGTGAAACGACGACTTGAAATCTTAAAAATCATAAATTAAAGACATTTTCTTTGGTGTTTAAAAGTTAAAGTTCTGAATGAACAAAAACAGATCAACATATATATATATTTTGGTCACACTGCTGGTGTGACTGCATACTGTGCTAATAAGTCATTTCCTGTACCAGACTTTAAAACAGGTCATCAGATAATAAGAACATACTTCTGACGTTATGAACACCTGCCTTTTAAATCTGTCTTTTAGTCTTATTAACTTGTTGGTATGAATGCGGCCATGAAGTTAAAGTTTCCTCAGTGTTAATAACAACATATTCTTCAGTTCTTGTTATTGAATGCTTCTCATCGTTTTATATTTAGTTGTTTTCAGGCCAAACAATCCATCAGAGCTGAAATGTTATTAACGTAAAGGAAAAAGATCTTTTGAAGGATCTTTTCATGTATCCCAGATTCCTCGATCCATACATGATCTCCTTCCTCCCCCTCTCACTGTTTCTCCTTCTCTCCTCGGAGGTGTTAAAATGCTGAAATCGGGCCAACTTGCCATCACAGACGGGCCATAAATCTCTCCTCCAGTTAAGGCTTTTTCTCCTCTGTGCAGCCCCACCATTGTTAAAGCGAAGGCACGGCTCCAACACCAGCTGTCGGAGCAGAATACACCCCTAACCCTCAGTGGGACAGTCGAAACTGAACCCCATCTGTGTTGGACCTCCACACTCACGTCTGTTCAATGTAAACGTTTGAGTCCAGCACGTTCGGGAAACTGAAGCCGTATTTAAAAGGTGGTGAAACGCAGGAAGTGGCCAAGTTCAACACGAACAAAGAGGAACGTTTACACAGTTTGATAGCGTGGTAAACTTCCTGTTAGAGCAACGAGAGCCTCTAAAATATATGTTTTATATTTATTTATATCTGAGTTTTAAAAGGGTTAAAAATTAAGCAACAAGCAGAAACAGTGTCAGGCACACTGTGGAAAGAAATGACACCTGACTCTTGGTAGAAGTTTTGTGCTCTAAATCCTTCACCTGACACCTGCAGCCTGTTGCTAAACAAGCTAAACAAGGAAAGCAAAGTCCACATTAAACTTGTTTTGTACCAAAGCTGCGTCAGTGTTCACATGCAACGTTTATTTTGGCTCCTCTGACCACGCTAACCAAAATACTGTCGTGGGAAATTCTGTCTTTGCTTCTTGTGGCCAACACTGTGTCGTCTCTGAACTTAGCAGAGATGCTGTATCCGTCTGAATACATACTTCTGAAAAAGTGGGGTCGTCTTATATTCGGGGTCTAGACTTTTAAATGCCGATATATATATACGGTACGTTCTACAACACGTTCTACGTTCACAACAGTAGACGGCGCTGCTTATCTGTAAAGTGAGTGTAGCCCTCATGACAGAGGCCGGCCGTCACTCAGAGCCACAGAGCCAGGGGGATGAAAGACGGAGTGACACGGTGATCGTCTGGAACAACAACTGAGGCGGAGTAATGATGCTGATTTTAAGATGATTGTTGTCACGGAGTCATGTCCTTAAATAGCGAGCCCAAAAAGATCACAGGCCACCGTAGTGCTGCGTAGCCCAGCGGCTAGCTGCGGAGCGCTGTGCCCCGTCCTCCTGCTCTGTCAGCGTTCTTAGCCCAGAAAGACGCCGCAACGGGCCGCTGTAATGCCACGTCTTTACAAATGCATGGCTAACAAATGCTAACAGAGACAATCATACCATCTTCAAAAGTCTTTATTGAAAAAATGTCGGTTGTCTTATAATCCTCGTTGTGTCTTGTGTCTTATTTAAGGTACAAGGTTAGCTCATCTTTTAACATTGTCTTATGCTAACATTGTCTGTGTGTAATACTTATATGTATATGTGTATAATTCACTTTTCCTTGTCTTGATCTGCGATGCTCGCTGCTGTTTCATGGAAGACGTTGCACCTTCTGAGGGTTCGATTTAACATTTACGTTGCACAAGTGCAACATCTACTTCCTGTCCCAGTGTTGGCGTGAAAGGATGCTGTGTGCTGTTTCCTCTCAGTGAGTCGGTCTCCCCGGTGCTCTGCTGCTCGCTGGGTCACTGAACACTGTGAACATTGTACTGAGCACAGGAAAATGTTTGTTATTCCCCCTGTAAGCAGAGGGCTTGTGTGTATGAATTTCAATGTGATAGTGATCATGTGTGCTTATGAAGGTCTGTCTTCCCATGATGCACTCCTGTGGTATGTAGCGAGCCCTCTGGGTAACGCAGGCTCACTCTGAGTTACTGAGAGAGGAGAAACAATGAGTGCGGGGGATCACGCTAAAGTCCCCCATGCCTCGTTCAGCCTCCAGGTTGCTGGAGTGCCACCCCTAATTTAATTACCTCCCTCTGTCTGACAGAGCCGCTGCCTGCGCTGGCTGCCATCCCTGCATTACATTAAACACACACACTCTCACACACTCTGTCAGGGATCCATTGGGGAAAGAGGAGGCGGCAGAGGCCAGCCTTTCACAAATGAAGCAGGCTCGCGTGAGTGTGTGCGGCACAATCCCTTCTGAGCAGGTGAGAGCCGTGCAGATGCTCTTCAGTCGGCAGGAAAAATAAGCCCTTAATTACTACCCAGTCTGTCTCTCTCTTCCTCTGTTCCTCTCCTCCCCCTCGTCCTCCTCTCCTCCGTCGCACTGCACTGCGGTTGCGGTGCTCGCCTCAAGGCTGGTGATTGCGGCGCAGGGCTCCTCCGAGAGTCTTCCCTTGTTATTATCCTTAAACAAGCAATTACAGCCGAGTCCCCGAGTGGAGCAAAATAGAGAGGGCACACCCAAAGAAAAGCTCTGGGTTCCTTAGACAAACGAATAGCAAAGCTCTCCCCGGCGATGCTGTTTCTGGAATGGGCTGCACACTCCCACCAGCGCTGTGATGATAGAAGAACGCTTTGGTTAGCATGAAAACCAGCGCGCTGCAGAAATGAAAGCAAAGTTTAAATAGCAGCGCTGAAAACAACAGACGCAGAAAAGTTATGTTTGACTTTAGACCGTTACGAAACATTTCTTTCTATTTCTGCAAAGGCATCACAGTAATTTAGCTCCTGTCTGGGTTTTGGGGACAGTAAATTAACAGGCAGCAGAGGCCTCAGGAGGGGCAGCTCCAGTTAGATGTTCTGCAGACGAGGGAGAAGCTGTGAGGCTGAGCAGGCCCGGTGCATGGAGGTGGGTTAATGGACTCATTTAGTCCAGGAGAGGCAGAGGGGCTGAACGCTTTTGGTGACTTCACAGGTATCTCTTAGAGAAGCTCCCTGGGCAACTTCAAGATAGAGAGGGAAATTAAATTACTACAAGATTTACAACTGTTAGTGTTTGTCCATATTACCATCAGCAAACCATCATAAGGCGAATCTCTCTCTGTTGGTTCCCTGCTTCAGTGATGTGACGGGCTCGAAGAAGAGTCTTTCTACCCACACTGAACCTTGTGGGTCCCTTTTAGGTTTACAATTAGCAAGCGATCTCTAGAGCCAGTGGGCTGCAACATGCGGTGCTACTGCCACACAAACAAAGTCGACTACTTCGATAGTCGACTAGTCTTCGATTATTGAAACGATTAATCGATTAATCAGATAATGAATTGCACAGTAACTTGATGGCTTTTATTTCGCTGTCAGATTTACATGTAGTCCGAGGTTCTTTCAGCGTGTGCTAACTGACCATAAAGACAATAAATATGAGTTCTTCATTCAAAAACATGTCTTTAATAAACACTGCTGCTGATTTGGCTCCGACTGTTAGAGAAGAGACATAAAAGGAGGAAGAACAAGAGAAGGAGAGAAAGAGATGAAGTGTTTCAGGTGAGGGACTGAGAACGTAAAAGAGAGAAAGATCACACTGAAACTTTGGACTGTAAAGTTGATGTTTCAAAGAGAGCTGCGTCAGGTTCTTTCTATAGCACTACAGAGTTATATTAATGTTAAGAGCCAATACAGCTCTGTCTATAGATAGCTAATGTTAGCTAGCTGAAAAGCTAATTATCTTCACTGGGTGAGTTTGCATAATCCATAAGTCCATCGTGTCTGACTCTCTGTTAGGAACGTGAAGCCATGAGGACGTGTTGCCTGACGTCTGCAGGATGCTTATTAAGTGAACTCATGTATGCATGTGTGAGAGGGTCAGAGCAAAGGACTATTGAGGTGGTATTGGAGGACTTGTTGGTAATATTGGAATTATTATATAAACATGTACTGCTCTAAAATGCTGGACTTGAACATTTTCACAGTTGCAGCGTTCTTGGAGTCAGTGCACTTACAGTAAACACAGTCCCTGGTGCTCTCTCCTCGCTGCAGTCCCTCGTTGGGATTTGGATCTTTACAAAAACAAAGTAAAAGTTTCCTGGAGCCGCTCTGTTGCCGGGTGGGTTCAGCTCTCCTCTTCACTTTCCTACATAACTCAGAGAGCTGCGGTCTGGCAAACGTTAGAGCCGATTCCACCATTGCCCCCTATAGTATGAATTCCCCCCTCTGCTGTTTGTTACATCACAGCATTACCTCACTGCTCAGCACAGTCTAAACACTCTCTGTGATGTTGCCATAACAATGTGTTCCACTGGCTCTCGGCTCGGCCCGGCTCGTCCAGCACCGAGGCCCTCCATCACTCGTAAAGCTGTGCTGGTTCTCACCGGGGAGGCTGCAGGTCTCCACACTAACCCCCCTTCAAACCCCCACACCTCCCCTCCACTGCTGCGATGACGACTGCCTGTTTTTCACGAGGAAGTCCAGAGAGCAGAATGGATTCGCCAGATGTGCTGTATTAAACAGACAAATGGAGCATGGGAAAGCTCTTTATAAAAATAATGGTGCAATTTGAAAAAGAATGACTGCAGGGCTGAAAAGTAAGAACGCATTAGCTTTTAGCTTATTGCACGTCTTGTTCAATTTGTAGATTCCGAATGAGAGGGCTGAATTTCATGTTCGGAGGAAGTCGAGGCAGAGGAAGTATAATGGCTGTGTTATTCTTTGATACATTGCACAGACAGACATGCTGCTCAAACATGCCATAAAGTCTCCACAACCTAATTTGATACAATGTCAGGGAGCCATGTGGAAAGATACTGTTGCTGATTTACTGAGCTGTGTAATCCTCCAAACTACATGTGAGACATGTTTGACTGTAGCGGACGCTTTTATACATTTTCCAGACTCTGTTGTTTGAGTTACAGGACGTATAGCTGTTAGTCGGGATTCCCCTGCAGAACTTTCCAGATCCCCTCTGTCCTCCCAGTCTCTAGTCGGGCTTCACTCGGCAGACCTTTTAGCATCTGGACTTATTATTATGTATGTTTTAATGTATGACGACAACTACGGCAACAAGTTCTGTTAATTGGTGAGACATTGTAAGACGGGGCTGCACGGTGGTGCAGTGGTTAGCGTTGCCTCACAGTTAGAAGGTTCCTGGTTAGAATCCCGGTTCAGACGTAGTGGGCCTTTCTGTGTGCAGTCTGCATGTTCTCCTTGTGCATGCGTTGGTTCCCTCCATGTACTCCGGCTTCCTCCCACAGTCCAAAGACATGATCGTTAGGTTCACTGGTGACTCTAAATTGCCCGTAGGTGTGAATGTGAGCGTGAAAGCTTGTCTGTCTCTATGTGTCGGCCCTGTGATTGACAGGTGACCTGTCCAGGTGTAACCCCGCCTTTGCCCAATCACAGCTGGGATAGGCTCCAGCCCCCTGCGAGCCTGAGCAGGATAAGCGGTATAGATGATGGACTGTAAGATGGTTTCAAAAGTACAAGTCAGATATGTTAAAATTATTCTCTGATTTAACGTCTCCATTAGACTGATAGTAACAGCTGATACATTAGAGGGATTGAATATGACTTATTCGTGTATCTGCCTAAAACATTAGAGACTGTATACTAGAAGTGGCTGTCGGGTTGTGGACTTCCTTTTTGAAGCCTTGAGTTCAGCAGTGTGGCTGTAGCAGTGTTGGGATGACAGGAGAAAGGGGTTAGCATGCGCTAAGTTTAAGCTTAACACTTTGTGCATCTACAATTCACTGTTACGCTGATATTTATTGGAATGCTAACTTTTGCTAGTGAAAACCTTTCTCAGAGCGTCTTTCTGAGCAGTCGACTGCTGAACTTATTTTTCAGGTTAAAGTGGAGGCTACTCGTCAATCACAGGTAGCACAGCCTTAAAGTGTCCCCTGCTTTATGGTCTATGTGACTGTGTGTCTATGTGTAAACAGATGAGAGCAACCCATCCAGGTACTGGTCCAAAAGACATGGCCCCGCCCCTTTTTGGGTGGAAGCAGTCCCTCCAATATGACTGGTGGTAAATAGAAATCCTGGGGGTCTTTAATATAAGAACAGTGTACAGTTTGAACTCTGTTAGGAGCCCACATCCAACGACCCCTCAGGCAAACAGATTTATTATGACTTTGCTGCAGTTTATGTGACATGTGTGAAGACTCTGGTGCCAGAGGCAGACAACAGCTCCGGCTGTTATAAACATAGCAGTCGCTGGTTTAGGGACACCAGGTGGTTCAAAAACCAGTATGGCCACAACACCGGGTTCTACACCACTCTGATGCTCTCTGCAGGCAGCCTGAGGACACGGAGCTCTTCTTTTATCCTCTTTGTCCTTCATGGGAGTAAAGAAACGTACGTATGCTGATTTGCACGCTGTCACAGAAATACTCACTTTCAGTCAGACTTCAACACAGACACAAGATTAATTTAGACTTTAAGCTCACGTACATATATTTTACAGAATGATTCCTCAAACTCGTCTTCAGTGAATTCTGGGACGATGAAGTTTGCAGAAGTTTTCAGACTTCTTCTGGCCGATGATTGAACCAATAACTGGAAGCGTCCCCACAGGGAACAGCGTGTCGACATGTGTAATGAAGGGCTGACCGTGATATCAACTTTCTCAATAAGCTCTGAAGGAAAAATAGAAAAAGCACAGAATCATTCAGAGCATTACTCGACTGATCAAACGTTTTTAAAGAGGATGCAAAGAGAATCGAGTAAACTACAGATACTCTTCTGATCTCTCCTTTTCAAAGCGTTTCTCTGCTGATGTACAAATAGTCTCTTTTCCTGAACGTCTTAAAGTTCAGCTGCTTTCTCTGATGAATGTTAGTTTAAGCGTTTGCTTAACTTACATCCAGGAAGTCATAATAAGAGCAGATATCAGACCTCATTACTGCAGCCTGACATTTAGCTTGGAAGCTAATATCTTTTAAATATCTTGCCATCAGTAGAAATGTAATTACTGAGAGCACGATGCGAGACATGCATGTGTAAAAACTTCCCCTCACCTCATCGAAGGCGTTCCACACAAGTCTCTGCATTTTTCTCCGGTTCCTGATCTCACAGCGCCACAGCGTGTCACCGGCACCGGGCACGAATGCTCTCCTCTTTGTTTGTCTGGCAGTAGCACTGCATCCCAACCAGGCGCCAGTAAAAACATGGACACATATATTTTTAAGATAAGACGACAGCCGCATGAACTTTTCATTTGTTATAAGTTAATGACTAATCGAATATTCAAAATTCACGAGCCTACAGTGGGCCGATACTTGGCAGCCAGTGGAGCCATGTAAGGTGCAGCATCATGTAGGCCTGCAGGACACGAGAACACTCTGTGATTGTTACATTGTTCAATATTACGATAACAGTATGAAGTGTAATCAGTAAACAATTGTGTATTAGCTGTAACTCTTAGTCTCTCTACCTGTGTTTGCAACTCGTCCCTCCTGAACATGAGTCCACAAAGGTGTTTATTTCACCTGTAAATAAACAGCAGTTAATCTGCGGGCGGCTGATAGCTGCTTGTTCTTCATCACATCTAAAGCCTGACCGTGACACACAGGGCTCCATCTGATAGGTCAGATTTAGTTAGAAAGAGTTTTGTGATGTTTATTGTGTTGCTCGTATTGAGATAATGACTTTATTGTGCAGCACTAGAACCGTGTACCATCCACCAGGCAGCAGACATGTAAACGTTCTCTACTTTATAACTCGATTATTATTTTGTTTCCATTTGTAGTTTGAGAAACAAGAAGCACCAGGAACGTCAAGAAAAACTGAAACATTCAGTTCAATAAGATGTTCGAAATACTTTGATTTAGATTTTTATTTTTCTGCACAGTTATTTCTGTGACTGAGAACACATTTTCCCACTGCAGCGTCAGTGTTGCATCAAACGCTCTATTCTGCCTGTTTGGCCTTAAGACTGACAGCATGGTGTCCACCAGGGACGGGGACGAGTACTCGTTGTGGAGTGACATCATTATTCGAGTAAACGTTACACTACTCGCACGCCTGTGCATGCGTTGTTTTCAGCTAAAGTAGTTTAACTCACGAACATGCACAGTGTCAGCTGTGAGCAGGAAAAGTGATGTCTGGAAGTACTTTGACAAAGACGACGAGGATAACGTGCTGTGCTGATATGTGCTGTTTAACATGTAGATCATAGAAATACTAGTTTGATGCTTCACCACGCGCGCTTAAAGCACCAGGAGAAGCCAGCGGAGACAGACAACACACGGTCCCCCATCACATCATTTGCTAGCCCTGTTAGCACACGTCGTTGTGATGATACCAGAGCGGAGAAGATTAGCCTGCTAATAACGAACATGGTGACTGCAGACATGCTCCCAGTCAGTGTTGTGGAAGGAGAAGGCTTTGTGAGCTGATGTCGTTTGTTGAGCCGGAGTACGAGCCGCCGTCACGCCGGACAACAGCTACGATGAAAACATGTGAGTCAGGTGTGAAGCAACACAGAACAGAAGTCCATACAGTCCGCTACTGCTGAGACGTTTGACAACAAGATGTTACAACGTTAACTGAAGGGCCTGTTAAGGTTGTTCAATGCATTTGAAATTGCCCTTGCTTTCTACTGTTGGCAATTTATTTACATGAATGTGAAAGTGTTTACTTTTTTAATATATAATTAGCGAGTACTCGATTACTCGTTCATAAGGTAATTAGATTACTGGAATATTAAGATTACTGGAAATGCCCATCCCGAGTGTCCGCTGCAGAGGAAACGTTGATTCATTCGTTTTCATCGACTTTGGTTCTAACCAGAAACACTCGTGTACAATGATCTTAAAAGTTCACTGCAGTGCTGCCGTAGCGTGCAGTTCACTGTTAATGAAGCTAGTAGAAGCCTAAAAGTAAGGAAGTGAGACTGCTGCAGAGAGTGATGGGAAATAGAGTAGCACTGATCTGTAGTCCTCGGGCTAAAATTCTAAAACATCCAGTCATGTAGAATTTACCAGCCCGTATTTATCTTATTATTTAGCGTTTAATTTTTCAGACTGCCTGAGAGAGCTGATGAATTATTTCTTTCTAAATGAAGTATTAGTTTGTACAGATGCTGCTTCTCCCCTGCATCAGTGCACATGCTAACACCGCTCTGCGTACGTTTGCTAACATGCAGCTCGTTTTAATGCGAGACACTTCACGATTCCTACAAGTCACATCTGTTTTGTAGAAGTCGACTTCCTCCCGAAGCTCCCGCAGACTTGATATCTCCGTCAGGGTTAAACACACACTCACACACGCACATGCACGGTGCACTGAGACGATGATGAGTCAAATTGAGGGTTGCTAATTATAGCCTGGGGAAAGTTTTGCCTTTTTGCTCGTCATCGGCTCTTTGGGAAGAGCAGAGAGGGAGAAGCTGCTGGCGGGGGGTTGATGAGAGGTGGGCGGCGGCTTCTTTCTGCAGGCATCCGGCCTGTCCTCTTCCTCTGCCGTGAGCGCTCATCGTGCACGCTCCCTGCATCTGGACCTATTCAACAACCCCCACCCCCAAAGCTCTGCCTCCTTCCACTGCATGTATTGTCTTTGTTTTTGATTTCGCAGCATGAGGAGCTGGTTTTCTATGAGCTTTTCTTCTTCTCATGGGGGAAGCAGAGCTGCGTGTTGCTCCAGAGAATGCAGAGGGAATGTGTGAGTTCTGAAGGTGCACTGAGAGATTAAAATGACCCGTTTTATATGAATGATTACATCAGTTAACTCAGTCTTGGTGAAAGCATGTTCTCTGTGAAAGTAAGATATTCTGCATTTTCTTTATTGAGGACTAATCCCATGTAACGACCTAAACCATCAATGTGTCTCCTTCTAAATACTTTCAGACTTCCCTCTGTTCCTCTCAACCTTTACTCCCTGCTTAAATCGTTGAAAGAGCTCATGTAGAAACAGTTTCAGTAGTAATAGTAGTTTGCTTAAAGAGCTGCTCATTTTAGTTTTTATGTTTAAGTTGAATTTTTTTATTTACTAGGACAAAAACACCTTGAGATGCACCATCTCGTTTTCAAGGGGGTCCCAACAGAAATCAAGTTCACAACATAACATGACAACAAAATAACAATGAAAAATCTAAAGGTGTGAAATAAACAAATAATAATAATTTTAAAAAATACAGACAATAAATAAATAAATAAATACTTATTGTTAACAGGACACAGAGAGACCACAGAAAACAACACACAGACAATCTAAACACATTAGTAGGCAGTGATATCAAAAGAAAATGAACGGATCAATAAGTATCAGAGAGATATAGATAAACATCGAAATAGTTATAACAGGAGGATTTCATCCCAAGGTAAGAAGACATGTTTAAACATAGTAAATGTCAGGTGGACCTGATGCGAACAGGTAAATTATTCCACTCTGCAGGAGCTTCAGACCTAGACAGTTTTCTTAGCATGAGGGACAGAAACATAATAACTGGAGTTCCTAGTGTGATCATTTGAAGGATACAAAATACTGTAAATAAGGAGGACCATTGAAATGAGTGCATTTAAATAGATACTTTAATCAAGTGCATGTGTCTCCCTCAACTAAGAGGTGGCCATTTAAGTGTGTCATACACTGCACACTGATGAGTGAGGAAAGGACAACAAGGACAAAGGTGTGATTTACATGCATTCTGATCAATAACATCACCGTAGCATTGGAAGTATTAGTTGAGAAGTTTCTTGTGAACACAGCGGGTAAAACTGTGAACGGAATACAACGTGTTTAAATTTAAAAGTACAATAAAAAAAAGTCCCTGGCCAAAGTTACAAACTGTGTGTTTCAATCCAGATCAGGTATCAAGTGTTTCAACCTAATAAAGAATGCAGATTACCTGAACTAAGTGTAGGAAACGGGTCAACATCACAGCGAGGTCATCTCTCCTGTGTCTGCACGTTCTCAGGACCCCCGCGTAACGTCACAGATGTGTAGGTGGGTTTAACAAGGTTAATATGGCTGTCAGATGGATCCCAACCTGAAGCTGTTAGTCCAGAAGCAGGAAGCAGTCCTGCTATCATCCTGCTTCCCGTGTGAATGGAAACCCAGATCCAGGCTCTGTCCTGGGGATCCCCCCTCTCACACACACATAAACACACACATACAAACACACACGCACACACACACACACACACACACACACACACACACACAAACACACACACTTAACCAGCAAATCCCCAGCAGGCCCTGGCACCACACATCCCGCTCCTCCAGCCCTCCCCCTCGCCTCTGCTTTCCCCCCGGCCCCTAATTGCTTTTATGCCTTTATTCTCACAATGTGAGGAGTTTGACAATGTACATAAACGAAATTCCAGAATAGCAGCGGGATATGGAAAAAGCACATGTGGAAGCAGTTTGCCGCCCCTCTGGAGAAGACTGGGAATGTGAAGCTTTATAGATTTGTTCTATAGCAGAGAAGGATGCCACTGTGAAAGTTCAGGGCCCACTTCCACCCGCCTTAGACGGCCCACTTCCACCCGCCTTACCTGGCCCACTTCCACCCGCCTTACCCGGCCCACTTCCACCCGCCTTACCCTGCCCACTTCCACCCGCCTTACACGGCCCACTTCCACACGCCTTACACGGCCCACTTCCACCCGCCTTACTCTGCCCACTTCCACCCGCCTTACACGGCCCACTTCCACACGCCTTACACGGCCCACTTCCACCCGCCTTACCCGGCCCACTTCCACACGCCTTACACGGCCCACTTCCACCCGCCTTACCCGGCCCACTTCCACTCGCCTTACACGGCCCACTTCCACCCGCCTTACTCTGCCCACTTCCACCCGCCTTACACGGCCCACTTCCACACGCCTTACACGGCCCACTTCCACCCGCCTTACCCGGCCCACTTCCACTCGCCTTACCCGGCCCACTTCCACCCGCCTTACCCGGCCCACTTCCACTCGCCTTACCCGGCCCACTTCCACACGCCTTACACGGCCCACTTCCACTCGCCTTACCCGGCCCACTTCCACCCGCCTTACCCGGCCCACTTCCACCCGCCTTACTCTGCCCACTTCCACCCGCCTTAGACGGCCCACTTCCACCCGCCTTACCCGGCCCACTTCCACCCGCCTTACACGGCCCACTTCCACACGCCTTACACGGCCCACTTCCACCCGCCTTACCCGGCCCACTTCCACCCGCCTTACACGGCCCACTTCCACACGCCTTACACGGCCCACTTCCACCCGCCTTACCCGGCCCACTTCCACCCGCCTTACCCGGCCCACTTCCACCCGCCTTACCCTGCCCACTTCCACCCGCCTTACCCGGCCCACTTCCACCCGCCTTACCCGGCCCACTTCCACACGCCTTACCCGGCCCACTTCCACCCGCCTTACACGGCCCACTTCCACACGCCTTACCCGGCCCACTTCCACCCGCCTTACTCTGCCCACTTCCACCCGCCTTAGACGGCCCACTTCCACCCGCCTTACCCGGCCCACTTCCACCCGCCTTACCCGGCCCACTTCCACCCGCCTTACCCGGCCCACCTCCACCCGCCTTACCCGGCCCAAATCCTGCTTTTAGGCCTCATTTCACTACAGGGCTGTGTTCAGGGGACCGAAGTGCCCGTGTGTTGGTCACTGATTTATGCAGGTCCTTGTATAACCACTGTGCTTCATGCCAGCTCACTGCGGTAAGACAAGCTGGAATTGTTTTGTACCCAGGCAAATGGAATACCTCATGAAGTTCTACACGGGCATCTGGCAAGTTTACTGTTCATAAAGTAGGGAACTGAGCCGAGAGCTGGCTGACAGCAACACGATGTCATACTTAAAACACATCAGAACACATGGTACAGCAACACTCTGAGGTTAAGGGTTAGGTCAGAAGAGCAGAAAGAACTGATTATTATTAAAAATCCAAACATCTTGTAGAGCTGGTTCATGGTGACAATTAAAAATCATATTTCCTCACAACATGTTGACACAACAGTTTCCAAACGTATAAAACAGACTGAGTGTAAGAACGGGACGTCATCTCCAAGTCTGAAAAGGGAAGCCAATTCAGAAGTGCCTTAACACCTGCATTCTTTCTCATGTCCAGCAGGGGGCGACGCCACTGGTCTTAAAAGAAGTCTGATCCTATAGAAGTCTATGAGAAAATGCTCCTCCTCCTCTCCTGATGTATTCCCTCAGTAAACATGTTCCTGATGAGTTTATGGTCTCAGTCTCTAGTTTCAAGTCTTCTTCAACACAGCATGATGTTCATTTAGTCACTGATGCTCCCATTGAGAGTCACACAGACCAGGAAGAGGGGAGGGGTTAGGGTCGGGCTACCTGTGACTGACAAGTGGCACCACAGTGACCTGAAACATGTCTAGTTCGGTGTTCGGCTGGACTTACAGAAGCTCTGAGGAGTACCATGTTCCTTTTTTTCAGAAAGTTCATTTTGTGTGAAGCCGTTTCAGCTAACCAACGTTAGCAAAATTTTGATATTTATGCTAATTTGGATGCATAAATATCACAAGCCCCTTTTTACACTGCCAGTTCAATGCGCGATTAATATGCCTGTTTACGTTCCATCTGCTATGTAAGACACACAGAGGCTGAATGGTGGGGCGACGTCATCCTGCCTCTGAGCCAGCATCAGAGACAGAAACAGAGGCGAAACAGCGTCTGTGTACACAGCAGAGCCAGCAGGGCGGAGCAGCGTGTGTGTGAAGCACGCACTGTTTGTTTCCTCCTTGCACACATTTTGGTTTCGCAGCGCAGGAACGCTGTAAAGACACACAGGGCGACATGATGCCGGAGCTTTGTAACGCCGCTGAGTCGTAACTGCAACGTAAAAAGGGCTACTGTTACATTAACGCCCGATGCACATTGCTAACCAAGCTACCGTTGGTGTTAAACGTTAACTTAGCGTGTGCTAACCCCTCGCTTTGCTCCAACTACACCCTCTCCTCTATATATGGTCACTAGTGGTCCAAATTAGAGGCTTTAAAACTGTAGTCCACAAACCAATGGATGATGTCACAGTGGCTACAGCGGCTCCTCCTCTTAGTGTGGGACAAAACAGAAGAGCTTAACAGTGAAACTTTGTTGTTTGAAGGTTTAATCTTGAAGATTTCAGTTGTGTTCTCTTTGGTGGCACTAAAGCAGCCGGGGGGACGTCTGCGGTTGGCTCTCTTTGTCGTGGTTGTAACGGATCCTGGCTGATGGTCGCTTTCCTTTTCAGACTGTTTGCTTCATCTGAGCGTCGAGTTTGTTTCTTCTTCTTTGGATTTTCACTTCTTGTTGAAGTTGTATCTGTAGTCATCCATCTTTTCTTTGTTTGTTCAGCCATAGTAGATTACTGTTTACTCGCAACACTTGCAGAGAGCGGAGAAGCAGCCGCTTAGCTCTGCCTACCCTCTCTGGCAGACCAACCACTGCTGGCTGATGGAAAATGCCGCCACAGACACCCAGCCCATAATAATACTATATACTGCAGATGCAAAGGCTTTCATCAGTGGGCCATAGGCTCAGTCACCATGTGTTACCTCATTCAGAGAGAGAGAGAGACTTACAGACATTTATTTACATGAACATCTTCCAGATTATACCTCAGAGTTTGACAAAAAGAACGCAGCAGCATTGAAAAGTGGCAGATACTGCAGTTGAACCTAAAGTCTTGAAAAAGTTGAGTGAAGAACAAATGGGGCATTTGGTGAGGTGAGGGTAATATTGGGGACAACATGTTGATGATAAGGTATTAACTGTGTGAGGTGGGAGTGTGTGAGGGGTTTACACTGTGGTATTATTTCTCCTCTGTTATTTGCCACAAACAGCCTCCTGATCCTGCTTTTGCTGCTGCACTGATTCAGTGGGAGCTGAAGGATTTCATCATCTTTAACTCTATTGAGGAACATCAGTGACTGTTCAATAGCAGGTGATAAACAGGCTCCAAACAGCAGAATTATGGGTGTATGAGTGGGCCCGTGCTGACAGATTAATATCCCTATTAAATCCCTCTACCAGTAGATTAACCTTGTTTAAAATAGCTCCATGAATGCGATGTAAAGGCTTTCACTGGGGATCTACATAAAGCTGCGTTCTGAGCAGCAGTGTGGGCTCTGTTTGCTGTCACACACATGTCGAACAGATCTATTGACCTGTTTGGCGAACGGGCTTCTGGATACAGTCAGATTTTTTCTTCTGCACCTTCGTCCTCCCTCCCTCCTCTCCTCCTCCGTCCCTCCTCCCAAATCCAGCGGGCTGGAAGTGATGTCCTGTTTGCTGCTGTTTAACAGCAAGGGAATTCGACTCTCATCGCTCCAATTGCAGGAGTCGAGGAGGGAGGCGGTGGAGGGAGGGTAGGTGGTGAATGTGCAAGCAGCTCCAGATGTGGTTCAGCATGAAAAGCTCCAGGACTGTAGAGTATAAATCTAAAGAGTGAGGCCATAAAAACAGGTTCTTCCCCTGTCTTCAGTGGCATCCCAGAACCTCTCGGGTCGCTGGGATTATTACTCCATCTTTCACCAGTAAATAGTTGGCACTGCGGCCTTCCAGCTGGACCTGAGAGACATTCCTCTGCAGCGCTGCTTTCACAACAGGAATGTTAAAAATGTTTCAGTATCTTTACGGCTTTCTGTCCTGTTTGATTTGTAAATGTTTTTTAATGGATCTTTGGAGGCACTTTAAATATACAGTTTCAATATAAAGTTGATTTAATCGTGTCCTGATGTAAGATTTGGACGCTTGTGCCGCTCACATGTCATGTTACATTTACATTCATTCATTTGGCAAACATACGTTTGAGGTAGACTCCAAGCCACAGGAGGTCCAGAGCACAAGATGTGTTCCCAACAAGAGCACAACCGATGTAATCATGAAACTGTGACAGTGGAGTCGTTTGTGTTAATTCATTCAAAGAACCGAGAAAATTCCCTTTTCCAGATTGTTCAGAAATCCGAACCCTGATTGTGTCAGAGTCTCTAAGGTGACCTGTAGTCACACAGCTGGTGGATCTCCCCTCCTCCTCCAGTAACTGTGTCTGGATGAACTCTGCTGCTTCAAGCTACTTGAGGCTGACCAGTGTCCTGTTTGATGAGCTGTTAGCTGGGACCAGTCACACGTGGGCTGAAATCTGTCTCACTACAACGCTGTGAACCCAAAATAATCAGACTTTACTGAGATGTTTTCGCATTAATGGGTTTGAAAGGAAGCTGAAGTAACGTTGTGAGAGCCCGTACCCAGGCAAACTACTTTATAATGTTTGGACCAACCGTTCATGATGCAACCTCAGGAATTCTCAACAGTTGTTGGGACACAGGGTCAGGCACATTTCTGAGTAGAGTTTAAAAACTGAACTTGCAGAAACACGATAAGAAAAGTTTTTTTCCCCAGAGGATGAAGCTGAATGTTTGGCCACCTTCCTGACCTTTCACCTCGCGTCAGAATCAGGGTTAAAAGTGACACAGATCTAACCAGCAGGTTGCCGGGGTATACAGCATGATGTTTGCTTTGTAAATTATGGTCCCATTTAGAGTCAGATACAAGTTAAGGTACACTTTAGGGCGGGGCTACATGTGATTGACAAGTTGCTACCACAGTGACCCGAAAAATGTCTGGTTTAGTGTTTGGTTCTCCTGAAAGACGCTCTGAGGAGCAGCATGTTCCTTTGAGGAGGATCGTTTGGAAGCCAAAAGTAGCACAAATATCTCAGTTACTGTGAATTACTGATGCAACCTTGTAACCAAGCTGGCGTTGGTGTTAACCGGTAAGTTAGCGTTTGCTAACCCCTCACTTTGTGGTCAAATTCAGAACTTTAAAACTTTAGTTTATAAACCAATGGTCATGCACATTTCTGCTGTAGTTGAAATAACTAAACTTGGAGGAATATGATGAAAACATCTGGTCCCCAGGGATGAAGCGGAGTGTTCCTTCTTGTGTCAGAGTTAAAGTTATACAAATGTAATTTAACTGATCCCACCCGTGCAGAGCGTGAACCCTTGTCATGACCAGCACTCTGTGAGCTTTCTTCTAAGCACCAACCTTTCCTCTCACTTCCATGGTGATTACACGGTTCCAAGAATGTGTTTCCAATCCGCGCTGTGCTCTTATGGGACATTAGCATGGTGAACAACAGTTTGTGCTCAGAACCTGTGAGGGCTGTTTGAGGAAACATTCACCGACAGCCAGCTGAGAAACTATGAGCCATAACAGGCGAACAGAGCCCCAGTAATCCAGCTCTGCACAGAAACAGCTCTGTTGGAAACAAATGGAACCGATACAACAAATGTTTTGGATTAAACGCCCTAAAATCGCTCTGGTGAATGTTGTTGTAGGATTAATTCAAGCAGGAGTTATACGTTCACTGTAGAGAATCGTGCATCAGATTTGTTGACACCGTTCAAACGTCTCTGGAGGAATGTTTTGATAGAATTGATGTAATTGGACGAAAGTAATCGAGCTGTGATTGGTCAGATTTGTCCTGCTCACATAAGAGGACAGGTGAGACTCGGAGCTGGGTGAGTCCAGTTATTTTACACCAAACCTGATCCAAATAAAACGGATCATTTTGACCTTTCCTGGTTCTCACTGACTCCACTGGTCATCCTAAGAACCGGGCATTTAGCTGCTCTGTACACACTGATTTAACTGATGACTGTGATTAACTGTGATTCAGGTATTTGGATGAACTTTTTAATAGCATGCTACCTCGCGCTCGCCTCAAACAAACGCCAAACACACAAAGTATACCTGGGTTGTGTCACCTCCTGAACCATGAAGAAGCTCTTTTGTTCTGAGCTTTGTGAAAGGTTCATGCATGCTCACAACTCATGACAGAGCTCACCATTACCCTCCAGTTAGCATGAATTCCTCTAAGGGGGGATTTTCCCTCTGAGACGCAGATGGGGAGTAGGACCACAAAACCTCCCACACAAAGTTAAATTAAGTTTGGCTGGAGCAGAGCATCAAACTGCAGTGAGTCAGCAGCAGCAGGACAGCCGTGCGGTCACTGTGTGAGCATGCTCCTGCATACAGGATCTCTGTAGTAGGAGAGCCGCTTTGGTTAGCTGCTCTTTATGAATCATAAATCTCATCCGCAAAACAAAGTGAGGTCGGTTCCTTTGTTTGAAGCACAGATTCAACTCTGTGAACTCTGACTCACTCAAACATGGAGTGCGTCTATTTCACTTCACCACAGATTCATCACTGGAGTCGCTTGGTGCCCGTCCAGGTTCTCTCTGCTGCACCACGCCCTGTGAAACCTGGATGTATATCTGTGAGGCCTCATAAATTCACGTGCAGAATCACGTTTGTTTGGTTAAATTCAAGCCTGCAGCCTTTTCTTATCCTGATAAAAATAATGTTACCTGATGATAAAGGACTCCAGTATCTTAGTCTGAGAGCTAGCATCATCCAGATCTGATGGTTTACATGCCAGAGGTTTTTACATAGGTAATTTATCTGCAGCAAAATAGATTTTAACACTTAGTTGTGTTCTGCTTCATGTTTTATTAAAACAAATTAAACTTTCACTTTCACCCACATTAAGGCCAGAACAACCAGGACATCTCGAAGTGTCCCCGTCCATCATCAAGCTCTCTCCCCTGATAGTGGAGTGAAGTCAGGCCCACTGCTGAGCGTTGGTATGGCGACCAGATTCAGTGATGTTTGAGAACTTCTTGGATCAACTTGATCGAGAAGCCAGCGTGCACACTGTGAATATCTGCAGCTGATCTTAAGTCCAACCCGAGCCGAGCCCGATGTATTTATAAAGCACATTTAAAAACAACAAAAGTCGACCACAGTGCTGAACAATGAAACATTATAACCATGAAACACTAAGACCAATGTGATGTGATTGAGAGGATGGAGCTTTCTTCTCGGAGCTTTGGAGGTGTGGGTGCAGGAAACGGAGACAGTGAAGCACTGCTTTCAACATAAAGACAATGTATGAAGTCTCGTCGTACAGCTAAACTGAAATATTGCATACACAATCAAAAACAGGGATTTAACTCAAAGTTCTAGTATCTCGTTAAACTGACCAAAGCCCTGTCCCTTCTGTTTCGTCTCAGTCATCCTCTTTCTTCTCTCCACCCTGTTGGCCTTTTTCCTTCAGGGTAATCAGCTCACATGCTTCAGCTGGGCAGCAACCGATGTTCTCACTGCCCTGCTCTCCCTGGGCTTTGTAGTCTTTTAATGGATGCCATGATGGGTTGTAGTCCTTGTTGCAACCCCCGGGAGGGAATGTATCTCCCCTCCATGACGCTGCCTCTCATGACACTGTCCTTTCCATGATATCTACACACATGGAGTGTGGTTAGGATTATGAAGTGTCTTGTTAGGACATAGGGAGGGTGTTAACAGTAAAGAGGGGAGTACAGAGGTTTACACAGTAAAGAGAGGAGTACAGAGAGTGTACACAGTAAAGAGGGGAGTACAGAGGGTGTACACAGTAAAGAGGGGAGTACAGAGAGTGTACACAGTAAAGAGAGGAGTACAGAGAGTGTATACAGTAAAGAGAGGAGTACAGAGAGTGTACACAGTAAAGAGGGGAGTATAGAGGGTGTAAACAGTAAAGAGAGGAGTACAGAGGGTGTAAACAGTAAAGAGAGGAGTACAGAGGGTGTACACAGTAAAGAGGGGAGTACATAGAGTGTACACAGTAAAGAGGGGAGTACAGAGAGTGTACACAGTAAAGAGAGGAGTACAGAGGGTGTACACAGTAAAGAGGGGAGTACATAGAGTGTACACAGTAAAGAGGGGAGTACATAGAGTGTACACAGTAAAGAGAGGAGTACAGAGAGTGTACACAGTAAAGAGAGGAGTACAGAGGGTATAAACAGTAAAGAGAGGAGTACAGAGGGTATAAACAGTAAAGAGGGGAGTACAGAGGGTGTACACAGTAAAGAGAGGAGTACAGAGGGTTTAAACAGAACTAAAAAGTACTTTTAGAGTCTTTGTCTCCTTCATGAGTTTCAGATTCACTCGTCTACAAACCTCTTCACAATACAACTTGTTCTCTTCACTAAATAGGACACAGAGCTTCCCATAGTGGCCCTGAATGTTGTCCTTGGATAGAAACATGATTCTGTGATTCAGAACTGTCCACGTGTCTCCATGAATACGAGATCTTTTGTTGTATCTAAATCCCCAGTGTTGTTTTTTTAAAGAATATTCAACCTCAAAACCCTGATGGTCATGAGATCTTATTTACTGTAGTCTTGATTGCGTTTGTGTATTCTGTTATTCGCTTCATATGTGGACAGGGTTCATAAAGAAAGAGGAGCTTTGTCTTAAAGCTACGGAAGCCCTGAGCGGACATGCATCCAAACATTTATTTGCTCCTGTTTCCTCTGAGAACGAGTCATTTCAGTTTCTCGAGATCTCAACTTCTTAATCTCCAGAGAACAAAGCTGGTTTTCTCGTGATAACGGGATCATTTTCTGTCGATGTAGAAAACAGAACAACACGCTGGTCACCGTGATGTCACAGAGCAGCACATGCCGTGCTGCCATCGCCCACACTCATGAGGTCAGTTCAGCCTGTTTGTGTGCAGCTCTGAGGATACGAGTTACGATCATGTGACGTTACGGTGCTGCAGCGCTGTCATCTCGAGATAAATAAGTCAAGATCTCTTGAAAACAACTGGAAATTACCGTAAAATTCGGTGTATAAGACGCACTTTAAATACGTTTTGTTCATCTAAGAAGTGTGCTGCGTCCGATAAACTAGTGTGACCAGTATACCAGAATAAAATGCAGACAGGTATTTTACCCTCACAACGATCACCGTTACTGTAGGCTGCCAGCTACTGCTCGCTATCGCACCGGGAGCTAGCAGGGTTGCAAACTCGTCTCGGTGGAAACAGATGGGAGGCTGTACATTGTGTGTTTTGAATGAAAATAAATTGAGTGTTGAAATAACTTCTATACATGTTTTTATTAATAAATAGCTGTAGAAAACCCTTTGTGTCCCTGTGGGATAACACCCCAAAAACAGACTGCGTCTTATATTCTGGTGCGTCCTATATTCCAGGTTTTACGGTACTTCACAGGAAAACAGAGTAAATAAAATGTACAGACGCATGTCCTCTTTGGGCTTCCATACGAACATGATTACAAGTCAAACACAAGATTTTTATACAGAAAATAAGGAGATCAGTGTATGAGAAAATATAAATAAAAACTAATACATTTTACACATTTGCATGTGTTTTATATAACATAACAGAAAAAAAACATTTTAAAATGTAGAAAAAATGTAACTTGCCATGTGAGCACCTGCTCAGCAGGTGTAGCTGTTTGCTGTGTGCAGCCTCTCAACCAGCTCAGCTTCAGAAACGACACCTGGAACTGGACTGAATGAATCAATCAGGGCTGAGTTAGAGTCAGAGGGGTTAGGGTCAGTTAAACTGTGCAACAATAAGGCAAAGGTGTGCTCAGGTTGTTTAAATTCACCAGGTCACATTTGTCCAGTAATCCTGTGTGCATGGTACTTTTTATAAAACTGCGCAGCAGGTTTCGTCGCAGTCTCATCTTTTAGAATCTACTGATGAACACGGAACAAACGGTGAGAACGCTCAAAGAAACGACTCAAGACTTCAGAAAAACTAAATGTCAGCTGAAGTTTGCTCTCCTGGTTGAAAGTCTCATGTTTGTTTGACCTCTCCTTCGCCCCTGCCGCCACCCCAGGCAGACTTCCATCTCTTCATCCTGCGTCACATGACTCTAAGAGCACATAGAAACTATATGCAAGAGGAGAGAATCCAGAAATTCTGCAAGATGGAACCTAAAGCAGGAAGACAGGTTGTGTCTGGGGTGGCTGGATTGTGACCGGTGGAAGCCTGGTCCTGGTTATGTGCTGAGATGTCCTCACCAGCACCTGTAAAGCATGACGTCTCAGGGAGATACAGCTGTCAGACAAGGCAGCGATGCGGCCAGTCAGGATGGAAGTTTAGGGGGGTGTTCTTCTCCCAGTCACTTCCTGCAGTCTACAATCATGCCCTTTATTTTCTGTCAGTGACATGGAGGTTGTTGTCCTGGTGTGGACGGACTTGAAACATGAGGAAAATGCAGATTAGAACGGATCTTCACACACTTTGAGGGCTCGGCCAAGGATCCATCGGGTCCAGGAGCCTAGGATGAGTCCTTCTAAAGGACCTGAACACATCAGCCCAGGATTTTACGTTGGGCAGGGGTCCCGGGCCTCGGTGCCCCCTCAGTTTGGAAGTTGTTCTCTGAGCATGCACAGAAGGTGTCAGAACGCCTTTTTACTGTGCAGTCTATATCTGGATGCATGGTCTGGATAAGGAAGATTGCATGTTAACTTGGGGTCATAAAGACGTTCTTATTCCAGATACTTGCTGGACTAAGTGTGTGTGTGTGTGTGTGTGTGTGTGTGTGTGTGTGTGTGTGTGTGCGCGCGTGCGTGCGCGTGCGCGTGCGTGCGTGTGTGTGTGGCTGTAGCAGAGCTGTGACTCACCCTGTAGCTCCGACACTCTGCACACGGAGTGGAGACGACAGAACTGTGAATGGAAATGGTCGTTCTGTGTCAAATTCCAGTGAGTCACCAATAAGCGGCGTGCCTCCCTCTCTCACCTCCCCACATCTGGACACTGTTAACATTCCTCGCTGCTCATGCACACACACACACACACACACACACACACACACACACACACACACACACACACACACAAAAGCACTGCTAAACATGTAGCTGTGCAGACACTGTATATGTTACAATTTAGCCTCAATTGCTGTTGTTTAAAGGATGTTCTCTGACTCTTGAACTCTTAGGAAAACACGCAGTAACAACATGTGTGAGGGAGACGTTGTGTGATTCACTCTGTTTCAGAAAGGTTCAAATAAAAGCAGCCGTGACGTTTCCCTTCATGTTCCTCGAAACCCTGACCTCGTCCCTGAAAACAGATCGAATGAGCTCATCTTTAGTTTCTGCTCTCAGAGTCTGAAGCGATTTTAAAAAGTAGTCTGGCCTGAATCTCGACATTAATTCACTCCTGAGTTGCTCCAACTTCTGCTGAGGGAAGCGTTATCGTATAGCTTCCCCCGCATAAAATGAAACTTTGATCTGTGAATTAAATATTTATTGTTTTACTAAATATTTCATATACTGCATGAGAGTAACTTTAGAACAATGGCTTTAATGTTGAAGGTGAAAACCACTCCTGCAGTAACACCTGGGACGACAGAGGCAGTACCTGTAAGGAGAACGACCTCAGTGTGACGGATCGATCCGTCTCAGAGCAACAGCAACAAGACTGTGACTTCATGTTCAGACTGAACAGGCATCACCTGAGTGACAAACACGAGTTCCTTCCACAGCTAGGAACATGATCAGAGGTGTAGTGAACAGGTGATGTGCACACAAACAGGGTGTACGCTGTTCCCAGGGTTGGGGAGTCACTCAGCTGTCAATCATGTTGCCTGCCTTTATCTTTAAAAGGTTAGCCTAGCCTAGCATAAAGACTGGAACCAGCAGGAAGACGCTAGTTTTCTGTTGTATGTGTTTTGGTTGTGGCTTCTCATTCAGCAGAAAAGTGTCTTTTATTATTCATTGGAGGATATGATTCAGTATCTTCTTCCACTGTGGACTCTGGTTATCACCATTCAAAGGTCTGGACTCCGAACAGGAAACTGTGTGACTGTTCCTTTAAGCGCTGACTTCCTAACAGTTAATGTGACAGCAGCGAGCCGTGCAGCGACACCAGAGTTAAAACAGTCAAGAGTGAGTGAGGACAGACTTCCTCAGCCTGTCACAGAGAGAGAGAGAGACTCATTCAGCACCTTCAGTGTGGAGTCCAACCTGCTGGTGCTGCAGTGACGGGTGCTGGGACCACACCTTCACCCCTCCCTCACCCCTCCCTCACCGCTCCCTCGCCCCTCCGCTGACCCCTGTTTAAAGCCGGTCTGTCGAGGAGAGAGGGCTCATTTAGCTCCGGGCACACACAGCCTTCAAACCCCCCCACCCTGTTTACCTTAGAACTTGAACTCCATTCACAAACTGGTCCGACCACTATGTGTGTGTGTGTGTGTATATGTGTGTGTGTGTGAGCAGGCCTATATAGCTTTACGTCTCTGTCAACGTGTGTGTGTGTAGCCTGAAGGTGTCCGCTGAAAACCCTTTGAACATCTCTTCCTTCTCTTCTTTATTTGCTCTGTGAAAATATACCTACACACACACACACACACACACACACACACACACACAGACCCCTCCACCATACTTTACTTTATCTTTATCATGTTTAGAAATCAAGATGGATGTCAGGCGCGTGTGATCTTCATTAGTCTGATCGACCAAAAACAAACATATTTCATTAACTTCTGATTTTAACGACGACGTTGGTTAAAGAACTTTAGACGCCATGATGAGGACGATGGTGTCCGGTCTCTGTAGGGATCCTTTCTGTCATGTTGTCACACACTCAGAATAACAATCTGAGCCTGTCAGTGGAAACAACAAGAACTTTTAGTGGACGACCTTTGACCCATCAAGGATTATGTTGCAGCCATTACAGCCTGTGTCACTGCTGCAGGATGAACACACCTACTGGAGACACTCACACACTGTGTGTACCTGTGAGTCATGTAGTCCCAGAGACGTGTAATCAAAGGGCCCGTGTTTAAAGTGACCTTTATTAACACAGGACCAACGAGTACCTGCCAGGTAAGGCTGCACAATTAATCCAACATTAACCCCGCTCATGATTTTGTCTTCCCACCATTAATAAACATGACTGACGTTTAAAATGCTCCGCCCGTAGAAATCTCTGCTGCGGATCAAATCAAGCGCTCCCTAAACAGCCCCTCCCCCAGGGGGCGATGGAGAGGTTTGGGCTTCACTTTCAGGGGAGCTGGCAGGTCATGTGATGAGCGCCGACCTCTCAGCGGGCAGGTTAGAGAGGAAGAGTAAACAACAGAGACGGTCGGAGAAACGGCTCGTCAGCGCTTGTTTGGAGGTGTTTCAGGTTTAGGTGATGTTCAGAAGAAACAATAATCAGCAGAGAGGTCATGAAACCTGCGTCTGCACCGCAAAGCAACACGACTAACTTGTTGAAGCAGCTGAAAGAACAAAGTGCAGCATGATGAGTGTGTGAAGGCCGAGAGGAAGAAGGAGCTGCTGCCCGTCCTCCAGCGTCACGTCAGACATCCAGAACAGAGACGCTGCACAGAGACACCGTGTCCACCCAGCTCCCACAGACACACTGAACACGGACCTCTGTTGAGTTAATTTTGGATGAAATGTTTGTTGGTCGAATTTTATTTATATTTTTCCTGCAGCGGATGACATGATATTCTGCACAATCTGTATAAAATCATCTGATTCCGAGTCTTCTGCTGCTTTTAATGCTTGAGAATATAAAGGAGCTCTCTTCTGGCTGTGAGGGGCTGCTGGTGAGATGCTTTAAACATGACATGATGCATGAACAGCAGACAGCTTGCCTTGTGGCCCTCTCTGAAGAAAAGTCATGCTGGATCCATTTTGTTTGTCACATAAACATCTTTGTGCTGCCTTTTCTTACTTTCAACAACTTTTTCTCCTTTCGTTTTCAAAAAGCTTTTTGTGGCTCTTATGCAGCTTTTGATTTTTGCATTATCACGTATCAGCAGGCTTCGACATATGCAGGAAAAACCGTCCGTGTGGAGAGCACGGAACAATGCCATCTGGGCTCCCATCGGCGGTCATCTGATGACTATTTAGATTTTTATTATTCTGCATGTACCATCCGTTCAAGATCAAGAAGTTCAACAATTTTGAGAGACAAACTAGCTTAACGCTGTGTAAACGTTTAGATTTCCAAACTTCCTCAATCGCACCAGAAATGCTGCATGATGGACTCGACATGTTCGCCGTTCCTCCCAGATGAAATGAAATGTCCTCAGACTGCAGCCGGTGGGTTCCAAGACTGGTCTGCAACATTCAAACAGCTGGCGATCAGGCTGCAGGAGACTGTTGTTGGTATAATCCTGCTTACACACTCTTTTTACTCTTTACAGATTCAGAGATCTGAAGCATGTGAAGATACTCCAAGAACTGACATCACACTGAACAAAAACACTGATGTAGTATCCGTCTGAACGCCTGAGAGACAGCAGAGACCTTATTTCTCAGAACGTAACGCCCTTTATTTAGAAGATGTTTTATATAAAAGCAGACTGCGTGAAGATTTCCAGGATTCTACATAAAAGCAGAATCCCAAACTGAGCCTGAGGAAACATCCCAGGAGAAAAAAGGTCTGCTGGCCGAAGTTAAGTCGATGTCCAGGAAAGCGTGTTTGAGCCGTTTCTATTTCAGACCCCCCTCTCCTAAACACGAGAGCACACGCTGTAATTTAGTGTGTATTATTAGCTCCTCAGTGTGTTTCCTTTTATACCTCCATAAACATTTGTAGAAGACCGCCAAACACAAGTTTACTGCTTATGGCTGCTTTGTATACCTCCAGCTCTGCGCACACTGACTTTTTATATTTCCCTCTGCACACACACACCCTTCATGAGAGTGTGTGTGTAACTGTTTCCATCTGAATGTGGAATTTTCAGTGGACCTTTGAGATAAATCTGGAAACACAAGTGTACCTGATCTCCTTCTCACTGAGTGTTAGTCAGGTAATCATAAGAAGAGAAAGGAGTGTATGTGGTCACTGTGTCTACGGTAAGTTTAATTATCCAGCACACTCATCACCAGATTTCAGGACCTCTCTGCATCGTGGAGTTGGAAAGAGGACCTTCATAAGATGATCGGTTTGTCATGGTTTTGTAACCGCTTCAAACTCTGCTCAAAGTCTCTGCAGAGCTCTAATACCTCCTGAAGGCTTTGTGCTTCTGCAGCCACATTTGGTGGACACGTGTAGAAATGAGTCCCATTCAGCTCGTCTCCATCCACACCGTCTACATAAAATGTGTCTGTAGGTGTGTTCTGGTTTCTGTTTGTAGTACGTAGTCCGGGTAGTATTGACCAATCAGCAGGCTTCGGTGCATGCAGGAGAAACAGTCCATGTGGAGAGCAAAAGAACTCAATCCACCGTAATGACGTCCCGGCTTCCATCAGCGTCGATTCAGCTTCTTATTCATCTTTATAAACTAACAATCTGCTCTAACTTTCTTTAACTCCAGTCTCACTTCTCACGTTGTTTGTCGGACTGTAAACAATGCAGCGCACGGAAAAGTAACTCTTGGCTGGAAGTCTTTTATCACTAATCGCTGGCTGCACCTGAAGCTCTCGGAGGCTTCACCAATGCAGGAATGTCCGTTTTAATGTTTGTAAGACTTTCCCTAACATATCCCCAAACCCCAACTTTTTTTAATTTAACCCACATTCCAAACCCAAAACCTGATCACGTCATATTTGTCAGGTGTGTTGCCGAGGATCCAGGGGAGGGCAGTGAGGAGGAGGAAGTAGATTGGATGATCAGCTCATGAGAATCCTGTCAGCCTCAACCAGCCAGTTGAAAACAGCGTTCCATCGAACGGGCGCTGCACTCGTACATTTAAAAGCAGCAAATCGTCATTTTTAAGTTCCTAGGACCAGAAAATGTTTGGCATGTTCCTCGAAAAATTACAACAGCAATTAGTTAGAGTCCATTCTTGTGACTAATCAATTCATTATTAATCAATTTGTAATGATTTATTGAAAGGAGTCTGGTCAGCGACGAACTGGAAAGGAATGAATAGCTTGTGTTGAGTCGACATCTGGCTTCAGAGTTCAGCCCTAGTTTTAGCTCGTCTTATAACCGAAGCGTAATCATGCGAAACCACTTTAGACTGATGCAGCACAATAAGGACTGCAGCCTGCTGTACAGCGACATAATGTGATCTGCTACAACTGAATTTATATGAGTAACGTTTCTGCTTTGTTTAAAGTACATTACAAGTATGCATGGACAGTGAGCGCCCTGATGGCTGAGCAGTGAAGAGCTTTTAAAAAGAAAATCTATCCGGCTAAGTGACTCAATCAGATGTCGCAGTACTGCCAGCACAGTTTAAATGACTAGCATCTCCTGGGAGCAGAGTGAAGAACGGCAGAGCATCGAGCACCAATCAGCAAAGACGAGAGGAAATCTATAAAAACCCGAATCACACAAATAACCGCTCGTGAACCGCAGACACCGAATCTTAAAACATCCCTGGACCCGGCCCAGCCGCCAACATGCAATTCACTCGGCGGCTGAGTGCGTCGCTGGCGTGGCGAGCCTGTGTCTGGTCTGGGCAGTGAGGGGTTAATCTGGCGGCGGTTGGTGTGTTCGCAGCAGGAAGGCAGTGGCCGGGTCTGGGCCGGCCTCCAAACAGATGTTGGTTTGTTTCAGGGTTGTGGTTAAATAGTTGGCTGGCGTTCCGGCGCACAGGGGAGAGCAGAGGGGATTAGAGCTGTGAGGACTGCAGCTGCACAGACACAGAGAGAGAGAGGGAGAGAGAGAGAGAGAGATAAAAAGAGGGAGACTGGAAGCCAATGATGCAGCTGAATGAAAGGATGGTAAGCTGCGTGACCTTCAGTCTTTGATCACCATAATGCAAACCACCAGCAGACACAAATTAATTATACGTTCAGAAGACGGTAAATTTATGCTTGAATTTATTTTGTCATTTGTCTTCAGTCCAAAGCTCTCACTGTAGTTTGTTTAGAGTTTTCCACCCCCCCATGAGACAATCCAACAAGTCAGGCTGCTTCACTTTTCCTTCCATTTTCTGCTGATTCTGATTCTGTAAAATATACACCCATCAGCCATAACATTATGACCACCTGCCTAATATTGTGTAGGTCCCGCTTAAACAGCCTTGAGCCGTCGAGGCATGGACTCCACCAGACCTCTGAAGGTGTGCTGAGGTATCTGGCACCAAGACGTGAGCAGCAGATCCTTTCAGTCCTGTAAGTTGCGAGGTGGGGCCTCCATGGATCGGACTTGTTTGTCCAGCACATCCCACAGACGCTCAACTGGATTGAGATCTGGAGGCCAAGTCAAAACCTTGAACTCGTCGTCGTGTTCCTCAAACCATTCCTGAACCATGTCTGCGGTGTGGCAGGGCGCATCACCCTGCTGAGAGAGGCCACTGCCATCAGGGAATACTGTTTCCTTGGACCGATATTGGTAGGTCCTGACCCCTGCAGACCGGGAACACCCCACAAGAGCTGCAATTCTGGAGATGCTCTGACCCAGTCGTCTAACCATCGCACTTTGGTCCTTGGGGTCCTTCGCTCACATCCTTGCCCATTTTTTCCTGTATGTGGAAACACTGATCTGAGTGTATTTCCTAAATGTTCTAAGCTTTACCAGGTTAATGAAAAAGTTGCACTGTTGCGTTTCAGTTTGGAAAACGAGCCAATCAAAAGACGGCTCAGGAAGTCAAATAAACAACAGATTGATCCTCTTTGAAACATTAAAGCCCACAGAAGCGTTCATGAAGGTAGGGACCATTGGACAGATTACAGACCTGCATTACCATCATATGTAACAGCAGAAGTTTTACACAATGACATGCAGAGAGTGCGTTCATTGAATGTGTTCATATTTTTGGTAAACCGTGAACTGAACGAATCAATTTGCAACTCATGAACGAGAACGTGAGCATGGCTTGCTCTGGAGACAGTGAACGACCATTTTTTTTCTGTCCCAAAGAAACATTTTTGTGCGTTTTAAGAATCTAAAAATATCTGAAATGTTTGTAGCTCCAGTTATTAATAGCAGTTCCAGGATGGGGTTGAATCTTTGAATGCTTGAATCCTTGAACTGTGTGCACATTCTTGTCAAATTGTAAACAGTGTTCCTCAAAAGCAAAGTCGTATATTTCCGGTGGGTTTCAGTATGTAAATGATGAAATGTTTTAGGGAAAACCAAAAAAAACCCCTGAAGTTTGAACAAGTTTGTAGCAGAGGACAGACAGAGAGAGGGCAGCGATCGGACAAAGAGAGGAAGACCGTGTTATTTTTAATATTTTATTTTTCCTGACAAAAAGAAGTGGAAGATATTTTCCAAAAAAGAACACGTGCCTCCAGGGAGGAGAGAGCGAGGACAGGAAAACTCCACCAGTTTTTGCATAAATAGCACTTTGAAGTCAGGGATGGAGGGATGGGAAAGAAGGAGGGGAAGAAGAAGAAGAGGAAAAAAGAGTGAATATGATAGAAGCGCAGTGTCAAAACTTTTTCAAGTGCAGCTCCAGTTAAATATGCCTCCTCGGCCCCCGGGGGCCCCGGCTGTACTTGCATGCTTAGTGTTTCACCTCTTTCCTCTCCTCCTCACGTCCTCTCTGCAGCCCGCCCTCCATGAACACTGCAGATAGCAGCTTAGCCCTTAGCTTTAGCTCACACAGAGGCCTTGATCTCTTTAGACAGCGAGCGTGAGAGCTGCATTTTGAAGTGGATTAGTCTCTATAGTATCTCTCAAACTCCTCATAAGTCGGACTGTCCACGGTTAAAGCCAATTAGCTCACAGGTCTGCCTTTAATGCCGTCCTAGGGTTGCTGCTGGATGACATCTGAGATTCTGGGGTGGATGGAGGAGTGAGCGGAGTGCTAACATATCTCTGAAGCAGAACTGCTTCTACTCAGCTGAAGGTCTGAGGTCAGAATTCTTATGATTATCTACGCGCCAGTCATCCTGACTTTTTCTTCTTCTTCATTCATCTGAAGTTTGTCAACAGCTTCCTGAAACATTTCATTCGTTCTCTTTTTTACGACTTTTATTTTGACGTTCTGGTAATACCTCAGATCTCACTTTAATGTTGATGTTCTCGTACTTTACCTTTGTAGATTTAGAGAGAGTGTGAGCTTTTGTCCAAAGCGACGTACATCTGAAAGTTAATACAGCACAAGCAACGATCCAGACAGGAGCAGACTTTTTGGGTATGAGTGTGATGAGTATTGATCTGTGGTCAGGATGACGAGGAGCTCAGTCTTGGATAGGTTGAGCTGAAGGTGGCGTTCTTTCATCCATTTAGAGATATCGGCAAGGCATGATGAGATCCGTGCCGAGGCTGTAGTGTCGTCTGGTGGGAACGACAGGAAGAGCAGGGTATCGTCCGCATAGCAATGGTATGAGAAACCACGGGGGCGAAGGATTGCTCCAAGTGAGGTGGCATGTATTAAAAAGTGAAGGGGGCCGGAGGTCGGTTCGGCTTAGCGGCTAAATCAGAACTTTCTATCTCTTTATACTGCGTCACCTGACCTCTGCCTCAGCCTTAAAACAAGAGGCCAGAGAACCACGTGCAGAAATGACTTTCGGGTCATATTTTGAAGCTTTGGGTGACTGACCAAACTGAACTTACTAAGTTGGGAGTGAGAATGGGATGGCTGCTTTATACTTCTACTAAGATGTCAAACAGAAATATTATTGACTCCACCACAGCTACAGTGAAATAAAGTTTTTACATTTAAAAGCAAACAAACATATGTTGAGCTTATTATGTGGAATGCATTGTACTAGATGAAACTACTTGTAAACTAATGGTTGATAGAAAAAGTAGCTTCCCCGGCTGGCTGCAACACAAAAATGCAACTTGAGCATTGATGCAACCATATTAAAAATTAATGATTTAATATAGTTGTTTTTTTAGCTGTATTGTATCAGTGAACTTTCACCCATAACTCGTGCAATCTCATATTGGACTTCATGTCACAGAAGTTTAGGTATTTAATTAAACATACAATCTGCAGACGGCACGGTCGGTCTGGAGATGAATGTAACACCAGTCGGTCGCCTCCTCACAGATTCCTTTCTGCTTAATTAAAGCAACATTTCATCAGAGGAGCTGCCTGATGACAATAAGCTTGTGGAGAGCAGCCTGCCTGCTGAAATGTTGCTTTAATTAAACTCAACTGAATCAATGAGCGCGCAACCGTCACCGATCTTTAGAACAGCACTGGTGTCTGCACTGCACACTGTGGGCTGTCCCCTCCCATCATGTGTTTGATGATAGCTAACACTGGTACTTTTTACATTCGCTAACATTCGCTAATTCAGTGCTAATGCTAAAGATCGGCTATCTTTCATCAGTTAAATCAGACTGACACCTTTACTCTCACGTGTACCACAGGTGTTACGGATGGGCGTGTGTTTTGTTAACTTCAGCGTCTGTGTGAGAACATTACTTTGGCAGAGGAGTGTGTGTACATGCAACTATTTGCACATCCAAGTTTTGTGTTCCTGTGTGTGTGTGTGTGTGTGTGTGTGTGTGTGTGTGTGTGTGTATGTGTGTGTGTGTGTGTGTGTGTGTGTGTGTGTGTGTGTGTGTGTGTGTATGTGTGTGTGTGTGTGTGTGTGCGTGTGTGTGTGTCTGTCTGGCAGCTGGCAGACATGATGATGATGGTATGAGTGGGTAAGCTGTTTGATGAAGGGATGGGGGTGTTTGAAAGTGGTTTAGAAAATGTGTGTGTGTGTGTGTTCGTGTGTGTTCGTGTGTGTTCGTGTGTGTTCGTGTGTGCGTGCGTGCGTGCGTGCGTGCGTGCGTGAGTGTGTGTGTTCCTGAAGCCCCTATCCAGCTGCACAGTGTGGGACACACCTGCGCCTGCTGTCTAAACAGCCTTGTGCTGTTATGCATGGCTGCTCTTGCAAACGTGTTGGTATTTGAGAGCGTGTGTGTTTGTGTGTGTGTGCGTGTGCGTGCGTGCATGTGTGTGTGTGTGATACAGAGAAAGAGATATACATATATAGACAGTGATCACGTTCCAGGTGACCTGTTTATGAATCTGCAGTACATACAGTATTCCCACATATGTAGGTTACAGTACACTGACACTGTGTATGGAGCTGTGTGTCTTCACTGGTCCTAATGTGTGACCATCTGAACAAAGGAGGACATCAGAGTATTTTATTAGCGTCATTCAGCCTTAATGTGCCTCCTTTACTAGACCCTTCCCCTGGTGAGAGGAGACTGTGTGCGAGGAGAGGGTTGGTCGACTGGATGGAGGAACAGATTCAGTTTGTTAAACTTCATGGACTCATATCATTTGAACAATAGTCGGTAGGCTGAACTGAAATAGCCCGAATGAGCTGACGGCAGCTGAACATGATCCCGAACAATGACTGAAGTAATCCGAGTCTACAAAACACAATTGATCCTGTCGTCGAGTGCAGCTCCGAGCCAGCTTCTGATCCTCACCGGTCCACTCAAATCATCTGTTGGCCACTTCACTTCAGTTTGACAGCATTATTTGTCATATGTGTCCATAACAGGGTTGTCTCCCTTAGCCCAGTTCACTCTTTAATAGATTCATGATATTTAGACGATTCTACATGATACCAGCAGAGAGACCAGGCGCTCAGCATCTACATATTCTGCCCTGCACGCTTCACGTTCAGCATTCTTTATAGTTAGCTGTGGCTAAAACACTGATCTAGTCGCTGCCACTGTTTACCCATGTATCCATCCACAGTGGAGCAATCATGATCTGAAGCTCCTGTGCTAGTTCAAGGTGTATACACCACCACATCCCCGTGAGCCCCACACCGGGCAGAGTCAGCTAACAATACAGCTAGCTGAGATATTAAGCTAATTGAAGCTACACTTAGCAGCGGTGACTTTGGCTAAGCTAAGCTAATCTGTTAGAAACAATTTCAACATAGAATATGATCCGGTTTCACCAAAATCAGGGACTAAAGTTGTGTGTCAGTTTTGCACTGCCATCCGAGTCGCTCCACTCCGGCCACATCTATCATTATGGGTTCTGATAATAAGTAAAGCTGCTTCACTGAGCGCCCCCTACAGGCCCCCCCTACTCGAGCACTCTGTTGTGTTGACTTTTTCTTTGCTTCTTGTTTTTGACTTTGCATCGTTTCTGTATTTGCAGCACTTTTGTTTTCCGTTCTCAGCGTGTTCCCGTCCTTGTTTTGGACTCTTGCTTGTGTTTGTATCAGTTCTGAATCTGCAGCCTGTTTCTCCTAATGGAAGTTGTTTAGGCCGCTGCGGTGCGTCTACCCTTGCCGACCACTGGAGGTACTCCACCTTGTGCCTATATTGACGAGTATACTGACGGGTCGTCTCTTCAGCACTGCTGCTGGGTCTCTGTGTGCAACATAAGAATGTGTCCTTACTGGTCCTCTGGGTCCTGGCTCTGCACACGGACAGATGTACTTCCAATGGATGTACCAAACTCATGATGTGGAGATGCTCACGAAAGTAGAATAATTATACTTTTCACCTTTCCTGTAATGCGATTTCATGAATGTAAAATATTTTGCAAGGTTATTGTTTTCTTTTTATGTTCAGAAGGGCCTTTTTCCTTACAAGCATCCTTCAGAAGTAAGCAGCTTATATGTGTGCATTTTCAAGCGTGTGTGTGTGTGCGTGTGTGTGTGTGTGTGTGTGTGTGTGTCTTGTAAGGTGTGTATGTGAACCTGACTCCCAGCCATCAGTGCAGCTTCATGGAAAGCATATGGGCCTTGCAGGAAGCCTGAAGGCGTTGCTCCTCTGGCCGTCAGGAGCCGGCTCAGATAGTCCAGCTCACATCGCTCACATTGTTGGACGTGTCTGTAACACACAGATGGATCCGACCCAGACTCCCCACACCTGCAGCAGTCAAAGCAGGAAATGAGAAGGGCATGGTGGTGATGTGCTGGTTCTTGTTCTTATTTCATGCGGATGTGGTCTCTGAGGGTGAGCCGAGCCAAAAGCTCAAACACTCATATAATCACCTGCCAGGCCAGACGTTGACTCACCCCTCAGAACAATAGTGTTTAATCGCCAACTGTTTCCTCACCATGTTGCGAAAGCGGTGGAGCGTGGTCCCCTGTGCAAACACTGCCTCACAGGCCTGGCTGAGATAACCTGGAACTTCTGATTGAAGCTGCTTGAAGGATTTACTGGGCGGGGCTTAAACATCCGCACAGTGTCAGGTAATTACTCATCAATCACTCACAACTGTACACACTGACCTTCCTGTGATTGCACACATTGCACTCATTTACTCGTGTTGGAAACTGGGCTTGACAAGTTTTTTTTTTTTCAGGACCAAGATTTAAAGTTGTTGAGATTACAGAAAAAGTTTTTTTACTCTTGAGGGTCAAGTCGATGGCGGATTCATGCAGTTTAATGGACGCCTGAACAGAGTGCTAAGCCTTCTTGCTGTTATGTTTCTCTCAGTGATAGTAATCCTGAAGGAGTTTGACCGGGGGATCATTTGTGTTCATTTGCTTTCGTTAAACACGGCCCCAGGTTATTTGGTTTCCAGATAAGTCTGTAAACTAACACAGTTGTGTCTGGGTTCAAAACATCATGTGGAGGAGCACACAGCTCGGTTAATCCCTCCTTCTTCTGCAAGACCTGTGTCTGCATGAACTCTCCTGCTGCTTCCAGCTCCTTCAGGCTGACCAGTGCCCAGTGTGATGAGCTGTTAGCTCGGGTCAGTACCAGGATTTCTCTGATGGACATCAACTACCAGCGTTCTGTTTCAGCTGTGGAGCGCCTGTCCATCTGTCTCTGCTGAGTGGCAGTTTCACTGTATCTATCAAGTCACACGTGGGCTGAGATCTGTCTCACTACAGCGCTATGAAGCCACAACAAACAGATGTTACTGAGATTTAATGACAATAAACAGGCTGAGAGGATGCTGAGAGAACTACATCAGGATGCAGGTTTGTAAAGTCTGAGTTCATGCTTTGTCAGGTCCGTCTGCAAGACGACAGGAACACTTAAAATGCCTGTTTTTTGAATGGAGTTTGGTTTGAACAGTTCTGATGCAGTCTGAGGAGAATGTCACCACTGATTGGCTTTGCATCGCCCGTCACAAATGAGCATCTTATTTCCACTGGCTTTGAATGTAATCTCTTAAAATGTGCTCTGCTGTTGGTCTGAACCTTCAAAGCTGCAGAGTTGTTTGTGTGTGTGTGTGTGTGTGTGTGTGTGTTTGTTCGCTTTGGGTTCCCAGTCACTTGATTGCCTTTCATCTTCCATTCTAAATCAGTTGGTGCAGCTTTTAGGGGATGTTTTTCTGTCACTGTACAATCACAGTTTCCTTCCTGTCCTTACAGTAGGCAGTGTTTCATGGAGGGTAAGCGCTCAGAGAGGAGAGCGGAGGCTGGGCTTGTGCTGCAGTGAGAGGGGATGTCAGAGCGGGGCGCGTTTCCTCTGAGCCGGGGTCGGTGCAGTTGAAAGGGAACGCTGCCTGCCGGCGTGTTTGTGTTTCAGCTGCTCTTTGTTACACTGAGCGCCTGTTTCGCAACAGCAGCCTGCTGGAGGTAGAACGAGGAAGAGAGAGAGAGAGAGAGAGAGAGAGAAGACCACGCACACAGAACATAAAGGCAGACGCACAGACTAGACTCAACCTGCAGTTCAATCTGTTGTTTTGTTGTTGCTATAGAAGAGGACACTTTCTGCACGAGCCTACCTGACACTGTACTACACCATCAAACAAAGCCATATTTAGAGCTGGGTATGATTCCATATTATCCAACTACTTCTCTGACTCTGAGTTTCTGTTCCCATAACTTCTCTCTGATCTCGTCCTCTCGGGAATATAATCGTGTTCTTCTACAGAACGTGTTTTACCTTTTCCTGTGCAGAGTTTTCTGATCTGAAGGACCAAACTAAACGACGAAGCAAACCAGACATTCAGCACCAGCTTTTATTATTTTCCAATTATCAATCTTCAGCACTAAGGGCACATTTTAGCTCTAACCAACATTAGAACTGGTGTCCAGAAGTCCCTTTTAATCTAGTGCAAAAGATGCACTCTGGCTTTAATGATCTAGAAACCTGCAGATTTGTTCAACACAGAGTTTCTGTGTGGAAGAACTTTGAAAAATCAGTAACACAAACAGTTCGATCTTTCCATTTATCCTCTCCAGTGAGCTCCGACATTTGGGCCCGGCCCATAATGAAGCAGCCAGCTCAGTGGTACCAGCACTCTGCCTTCAGGAAAAGGGCGTGGCCTCTCCGGCTGCACATATTGTTCTGACCACGACCAGTATCACATGATGGTCGTCATGACAGATACAGTTCTTCCATTCTGGATTCATCTGCAAGGAATTTATGGCAACACCCCACCCCTCTCCACGCTCCAACACTTACACACTGTACTCACACACACTCCCACACACACACACACACACACACACACACACACCTCATGTCTTGTTATAAAAACTTCCAGCTGTAAACCAGGAGCGGGGCCTGTTCTGCTGCTGGCTCTAAACGACCCAGGTTCTGTTTCTGGCAGCGTCTTTCTGCCAAGTGGGCATCAGATTTATCTAAAAGTGGCTCCGAGGGGGAGAGGTGGAAACGCCGTGTGCAGAGAGAACGGAAAATGTGGGATTCATTTCTCCCCTCTGTACGTGCTGGGTTGTGTTTCAGCTGCTGGCAGCACACACTGCAGAGGTGAAGTCACCGGGCAGCGCGGAGAGAAGAAACACAGAGCGAGCCAAACACACACACACACACACACACACACACAGGAAGGTGTGCAGCCATGCAGTGCCTGCTCATTCTGTATAAAGACACCTGCATTCACTGACCTTTGTTTTACAAGACACCATCCTGCAACGTGGTGAATCGGCGTGTGTGTCATGTGACAGGCGTCCCTCACACTGACAGATTCACAGGATCATAACCAAACTGTTTATTCTCTTTTATTTAGATTTTATAGCACACAGCTTTGGGTCACGTTCTCCGCTCTCATCGACCTCTTTAAGCTCCAGTTGGTGCTGTAAACCATCGACTGTGTTAATAAAGTGATGCAGCCACCATGACGTCAGCGTGGGTTTGTCGGCTGCCTGTCTGACGCCTGGACCTCTGCTCTGCGGCTGTCACCATATTGTCTGTTTTTTGAGCCAGGGGTGTCACAATACCAGAAAACTTCGATAGCCAATACCTGCTTCGATACCACGGCAACAACAGTGGAAGGAACGTTCACACAGAGCTGGTACAGAAAAAAGTCACTAAACGCAGACCAGCTCATCTGACATCCTGTTAATAGTAATGAGGGGCTTAACGAGCAGGATTCTCCACATTACAATATCCCCTCTGAATCAGCACTCATCGTCCAGGAGAAGTGTGAGCTGCTGTCTGCGTCTGTTCCTATGCTTCTTGTTTTTCTGCTGTTTGGGACGTTTCTGGACGTCCATCGCTGAGCAGAGGTCTGGAGTTAGTGAAGATAGTGTCGCTTAAAAATGTGGTATCGAAAAGTATTGAACATTTTTGACAACCATAGAAATGACCATATGTGGATGAGAGGGTGAAACAGATGTGTCTGTCAGGAGTGGATGGACACCAAAGACAGAGCTAGGAGACGTTAGCTGTGTTCAGGGGCTGCAGCCTTCGGAGGAGGCGGTCCACGGAGGATGCTCCATTCGTAGCCTGTGTAGACCGTAAAAGCCGAACTGTCATGAGGCGGTCTACCCTTGCGTCACCAAACTCCGCTCCTGTCGCCTAGCAACAGGTAGCTAGCAGGCTAACTAGCTAGCATAACAAGCTAGCATAACTAACGTTGCATAAGTTAACCAATTATTTTAAAGATAATTTGTTTCAAGGGCCCTGTTGTTTTCTGTAACGTGTGTAACACAGCTATTCGACTGAGTTGAAACCAAAAACTTTTACATTTGAAAGCGCGTTCCTCGGCCGTTTAAAAGTCCGCCATTTGGTTTGAATTAGCGCGCAATGCATCTCGGGATACGGTGGGACGCGAAGGATGCACCCGATGGATCCTTCGCGGCCGGGCAGCTTTTTTCAACTGCAACTCCGCAACACTCGATCGCATGAAGCGGAATCATGTCACCACAGCAAAGTGCCGACGGTGAGCAACATTATATCCCTCCTCCAAGTTTGTTGGTTTTTTGTTGACATCTCTGTAGTCATACTGAGTTCTATCATGGCAAAATAAATGACGTTGATTAATTGTTCCTACATTATTGTTGTATCCTTTTAAATTTTAAAAGTGTGTGTCCTGACACGGGAGAATATAGCGCAGGTACGTTGGCGAGTCTGACGACTCTCTCACCTCGGATCTCATGGCTCCGTTCGGCTCTCAGAAAGGAACGGAGCCATAAGATCCGGCTCCCTTCTAAGAGCCGGAATTTTAACACACAATTTTACAGAGTGCCAAAGAATCAGTTACTGTAGCTTTAAATATTCATCAGGAATGAGCCACAAAAAAGTAAATTGTGAAAAAATTAAGGTACGAAACAACAAATTTCCCAATTCTTGTTGTGTCGGTTCTGAAGAAGCTTTGCTTGAAGAATTTTCCTGCAGAATTTATTATTTTCTAATTCATATGTGCAAATTATAGAGAACTAAACTACAAACACATTAATATTTGTAGCTCTACCGTCATGTGTTCCTGTTGAAGCCGAGCCCTCTGCAGCACCAGGTGCAGCCTCGTTCCTCCACCTGGTGTGAACAGTAGCTGCTCTTCTCCTTTCACATGACATATACGGTGAATCATTGTCTGAGACCGTGCTCGGAGGAAGTGGCCGTAGCAGATTACACAATGGAAACTAAAAACCAGTGCGTTGTAAACCTGCACCGCTGAACTCTGAGTGACTCACAACAAAAAGATGGAGGCCGAAGCTGTTTGATGAAGGCTGGGCTCGTTAAAGGAGGAAACCTGAGAGTGTTTTCATGCAGCAGCTTCACACTGTGGCTTTCACTGACTCACAGATTCATTCTCTGACAGCGGAGGCAGAGATCACAGGGCCACCGGCGAGCTGAACAGACAACTCATTCTGAAACTGAAAGAGTCAAACACAAATGTTATCGTCTGTCCAAGTAAAGGATGACGGGCGACAAGCAAAATTACTGAAATGTGTTCTGTCAAAACCAACAGTCCGGTCCTCCAATCAAATCTGCAAACTGTTTATAAGAATACAGTTCAGTCAGTATTATAGCTCTTTGGTTTTGGATCGTCTCCAGAATCTAATAATTCTTCGGCTGTCGTCGCCAGAAGTTTCCAGTAACGCTGCAGACAAACAAACAGACTGTTGTTCTTTGTTGTAATGAAACTCTTGCTCTTAACGAACTCTGACACTAACACGTTCATAATCAGAATACATGTTCATGTAAAGCAGCTAAAATCTGCGTGTTTATTTCAGGTCTGTCTTCTTCTTCTTCTTCTTCTTCTTCTGCTGCCGCTCTGATCGCAGGCTGATCTGACACCCCGGAGCTCTAAACCAACAGGAAGTGAGTTATTGAAGTCTTTCCTGCTCGGACTAACGGCTCATCGCAGAGGTACGTTAAAATCCTCCAAAACTCCAAACTTTACACACACAGACATGATGCACATATTTTCATTCGCACATGCTGTATCTTTTATAAAACCCTTATCAGAAGCTTTCAGTGGAACTATTCTGCCAAAATTTCAGCACAAATATGCTTAAAGTAAAAAAATAATCTCAAACATGTTCATGTAAATAAATGTCTGAAAGTGTCTATCACTGAATGAGGTAACACATGGTGACTGAGCCTATGGCCCACTGATGAAAGCCTTTGCATTTACAGTATATAGTATTATTATGGGCTGGGTGTCTGTGGCGGCGCCCAGTTAGTGACGCGTTTTCCATCAGCCAGCAGTGGTTGGTCTGCCAGAGAGGGTAGGCGGAGCTAAGCGGCTGCTTCTCCGCTCTCTGCAAGTGTTGCGAGTAAACAGTAATCTACTATGGCTGAACAAACAAAGAAAAGATGGATGACTACAGATACAACTTCAACAAGAAGTGAAAATCCAAAGAAGAAGAAACAAACTCGACGCTCAGATGAAGCAAACAGTCTGAAAAGGAAAGCGACCGTCAGCCAGGAAAATCAGGAGTTACAACCGGAGCCGACCGTGGACGTCGGGTTAAACTGGGACGCGTCCTCCCGCAAATCAGGTGCCGACAAAGAGAACGAAACTAAAATCTTCGGGATGAGATCTTTAAAGCTCCTGTGAGGAACTTTGGGTTTGTGTAGACTTTGGCGCCCCCTGTGGACAAAGCCGTACCTCTCATCTCTTTGCTGATTTTGTCCTGTTCATGTTTAAGTGGTGGTTTTAACAGAACAAATCTCATCCTGCTTTCTTTAACAGTCATATGTATCTCTCACTTTAAGTTGTTGCCCTGGAAGATGTTATTGGACAGCTGGTGACGCAAACAGGAAATCCTCCGTAGACCAGTTCGGCCAATCCAGCCTTAGCGACTACACAGGCTACGAATGACGCATCCTTCATTAACCGTGTCCTTCTATCTATCCACCTATCACCACCAAAATAAAGAAAAGCTGGTTTGTTAGATGAGTGAATAATTGTAGTTATTTGTAGGATTATATTTGATGTTCAGTTTTCAGAGCAAAGAGACAAATGTACATATTCAAGTCGTAAAATGTCAAACTGCTGGAGATTTATTGAACTCCAATAATAACGCAGTAAGATCAGACAGTAATAACTCTCTGCAGAGAATCACATAACATACAGCCCGGCTCACTCTGATCCAGCTGATACACCATCAGATCTAAGAAAAGCACCTCAGGAGGCAACACTAACTTGTTCTGGTAACTCAAACTTACATATCAATTATGTATCAGTGGAGAAACGCCAAATTACTGCAGAAAATAGACAGAACGCTCCCGTGATCACGCCCAAATTCCCACTCACAAGCCCCAGGAGGGAGATACGGAAACAAGACGAGAGCTCCTCACCTTCATCATCACTCATCATCCTCAGCACTTGATGGAGACCAGCATCATCGCTAGCACGTCTCAGGTCGGTGTGAATTAGCGTGGAGGAGAGTTAGGAGTGACGGAGAGGGATCCATCAAAGACCTGCCCTCCTGTCTGCTCCCTCTCTCCTCACCCTCAGATCACTCTCTTCGCCGAGCGGCCGTAAAGTGAGAGAGCGCTGCTAGCACTAATTAAGCCGGCAAAGATGGCACGGGCCTCGACAGCGGCAGAAAGCAGAGGATGAAAGCTTCGTTAATGAATCACAATGCCGTGACAACACTGGTAATTACCTCCACGGGCAACGAGATAAAAGATGAGGTTTAAGAAGAAATATAAGAGCTTTACTTTAGAAAGCCCGGTGAGGTTTGGACTCAAAGAACGTTCCCCGCTTACAGAAAGGGACTACGTGTGTGTGTGTGTGTGTGTGTGTGTGTGTGTGTGTGTGTGTCAGGAAGTATCCACTTACGTCAAATGAGCAAACAAACCATATAGATTAAGTCACTGATGACGCATTTAAATAGACACTAAGAAACTGGTTCTTACTTCCTGTCTCTGGTACGATAACAGCTTAACAACTGTCACGCTGAATGTGCAGGCCAGCATGTTTCAGGGTCACATGCTCCGTCTTTATCACATGCATAATACATCCAGCCATCGAGTTTACCTTGTACCTACGTCTTAGTCGTGGCGTGATTTGCACTAATATATTCACCAGGGAATCGTCTTTTGTATGTGCTATTGTTGCATCATTCAAAGGCTTATTGCATCACAACAGCGTGCCGAACGCTGTCCCATCTCGAAGGCTCCTTCAGATGCAGCCCACAAATGTGTCGTCCCTTTCCCGGGATCCATCGGGTGCATCTTCTGCGGCCCAACATATCCCGAGATTCTTTACACGGCAGTTCAAACGAGATGGTGGACTCTTTAGCAGCCGAGGAATAAACTTTAAATGCAAACGTTAGTGGGTTTCAACTCAACCCAATAGCAGTGATACAAAAGTTGGCTACATGGGTCTATTACCTGTGCAGAGATGAAAATAAATGAACTTTCATTTCACCAACAAATCTCGCCTTGAAGTACGACCAAGCATCGAGTCTTTTGAAGCCTTCAGGCTTTGCTCTGTGTGCTTTCCGGCTTTGAAATCAGGTCCATATTGATGTCAGGAAGCTTTGCTCAACTGTAGGGGTCTCTGTCGAGTCCAAACTCAATTTAAGCAGATATTTGGCTGTTTTACTGAAGGCAGCCATGTTGCAGGATGTTTGCCCCTCAGTCCGGCTGAGGGGGCGTGTGTAAGAGCCTGTTTTGAAACTGTCAGGAGTTGAAAGTTCAAATATTTGTGCTCAACTACAGGTACCTGAAGGTCTCCTGAAGTATGTAATGCTGTGGTAATGTCCCATAAAATAAGCTGGACAAAGCAACCTAATGCGATGTAGTCCAACTGTTACTGGATACACAGTATGTCAATCATTGTCTCTGGACTTTAAACACAGTTTGGGTTACAGAGAGCAGTTCTCCCAGCACATGCCGGCCGTACAGCCTGTCACATACAGCTGAAGACTTGCTGAGATTATGAAATCAGGCCGGGCTGGGTAGACATAACATGTGGGGCTGTTTACATTCTTGCTGTGCAGGCAGGATGTTCTGGTGTCTCGGGGCCAATCTCGCCGTCTATTCATGGAGAGGAGGCGACAGAGAGCTCCAACCGGCAGGGAACAGGACAGGATATGCCAAATACAGCCTGCATGCATGGTTATTCAGCTGCTGCTAACAATAGGATCCTCATTTAGGGATCCGATTCATAAAGAGAGAGTGGGGATGTTTCGGGCTTTGTTCTCAGGCGTGGATTTCTGAATGTGGGGGGTCAGGTTTCCTACACACAGGAGCTATTGTTGGCTGGACCTGGTAAACAACTTAGCATCATTTAAGAAGTTATTTTTCTCCATGCTTACGGTAAGTCATAAGGGTCATGACACATCAAGCTGACAGCTGGCCTTTGGGACACAATGTGGGCAGCTTTGGGATTTGTTTAAGCAATGCAACAGCAGATAATGTTGCAGGGGTCTGTCCTGTTTGTGGTGGTCCACCCTGCCAGGCCGGGTGGGATCCTGAAGGGGTCATTAAAGGGATAGTTCGGGTTTTTGTGGGCTTATATGAGGTACTTATCAATCGTAAGTGTCCTACGTACAGTAGATAACAATCAGCACGGCTCCTGTTAGGAGAAGCAGGCCGGAGTTTCTACACAGAAGCTAAGCTAAGCACGGCTGCAGACGGGGTCAGGAGCACCGCGTACGTTAGCCACTGAGAAGAGTCCTACATATAAACCAACATTTAATTTAAGTGTACGCTGGATTTTTTCCAGCCTTTTCACTCGGCACTATGTCTTAAGCCGGAGATATTCTTGCTTTTAACTCTGTGTTCATGATGGGTGCATGTCTGTTTGGAGCGTCGGCTGTGCTCGTCCTCAAAAATGATCGCTAGCTGCAAGCTGCAATCTGCACATGAGCAGTAGGGGCAGTGTAGAGGCAGAGGGGATGTGACGGGGTCAACACAGCAGCAGGGACAACAAGGGCAGAAAGTTCTGATGATGAGCCGATAGACCAGTTCCTCAATGATCCACGTCTGTACGATGTGTCGTTGCCGCTGCACAGAGACAAACATGCTGTCAAACAGCTGCAGACGGATAAGTTGTGTTTTAGAAGTCGACGTGGAAACCTGCAGAACTAAATGGGAACAAGACCCTCTAGAGGTGTCCTCCAGTAACAGGCGTAGTGCAGAGACAAGTATGTGAACAGTTACGTTCATGACGCATCAGTCGACTTCATGGATTGAGAAGTAAACTGTCGATCCTTCAACCTCTCAGGTCATCAGAGCCAAACATGACGACATGCAAACCTTGTAGTCCAGGGTGAGCCATAACTGCAGAGTGAGCACACAGAGGAACGTATGTTTTAATGAGTCTCCTGCTGTATGTAGAAACACGGCCCATAGGATGATCTGACTCAGTGTGAGGTCCACACTGTGAGGATGTCTGCCACCTCTGAGCTCTGCAAGTCCAACACAGTTAACATCTATAAACACCTACTCCTACTGACGAGTAGTCACGCATGATTAGACCATGCAAGCAAACAGTACACACACACACACACACACACACACACTGTGCACGTATGGAAGTGTTGTAACTTCTATTCTTAGACAGAAGGTAGGCTCAGCCTGGGTAAATATGGCCGCGTCATTTTAAACCTGGCTCACAGAGGATGATGTTGCCTACACGTTATTGATCAAACACGGAGCTCAGAGAAACGGCAGGTTTCACTTTCTTCTCTCAGTAATGAAGCTGACGTTGATGCAGCTGAAGAAGTCTCTGTGTCTGTCCTCTGGACCGAGCGCAGGAGACTGTTGGAGACGGTGTCCAGAATAGAAGTCTTTAAATGTGTGCAGAGATGATGAGCAACCTCGCTGCTCTCCATCTCCTCCCAACATCTCTCCGTCTGCCGTCGTCTCTCACACACACATTTCTATCTTTCTATTTCAGCCGGCTTCTTAAAGTTTGTCTGAACATGAGCAGCGACCAGTGTTCATCTTGGCAGCAATTTTAGATTCAGTCTTCATATTCAGACCACAATGTTTATTATTTTTAATCACATTTTAGTCATTTTTACCCTTTGTAGTCTTAGTCTAGTTTTAGTCGACAAAAACTGAAAACATTTCAGTCATTACCTTTATTTAAACGTCCTCCCCAGTCTGCCTCTTCTTGTTTTAACCTGTTTGCTTCAGTTAAAATGAACACTGAGTTTCAGCAGATCATCCAAACAGAAAAAGAACGATGACGACACATCTGAACATGACCTTTCATCATGGCTTCTCATTTAAACAGTCTGACTGAAGCAGACAGACGATGGTCGCTCCTTTCTGTGCAGACGAAGCGTCACATGACGTGTAAAACGCCCCTTTTCCTGTGAGCGCGCTCAGAGCCTGAAGCAGAACGCCTGAGTTCACAGAGAAAGTTCACAACCAGCTTCATGATAGCCGTTATCTCTAACTGCTGCTTCAGGCTGTAAAGCATCACTGACTTTAAATGTCTCACAGCCTCCTCTAACGTGTTAGCCCCGCCTCTTCTCGTTAACGGAAACTAAACATACGTGTCGTCAGAGCTTTTATTATCAACGGCCTATTTTTAGCTTTTTTTTTTTCTGGGCACGTCTTCACAGTCAGGACAAAAGAGATGCTCTTTGCCCGACTTCATGACTTCTTCACACCAAAAACATGCGCAGCTTTAAGCCCAAAATGATCCCTAAACGTCAGCTGCAGTTTAAAGATGGCTGCCTGTTCCACAGGAGTGACCACACCTCTCAGTGTGCTGCTCAAAGTGACATTCCTCACAGACGCAGGGCCTCCAGACGCCTGCAGGCTCACTGATCTGAAATCAGCCGCCTTCTTTGTCCTGATACGCCTCCCACACAAATTGGTTCCCTCTGTGCACATGTATCCGGCCACAGGACACAAATAACTGGATGCAGCTCCCTGTAATGACATATAGTGGAGGAAAAGGCTAGAATTATGTAGGGAGGAAAAAAATCACTACTTTCATCTGGCCTGCTGGGGCTGTCGTGCTCTTAAAAAGCCTCTGGTCGGGGAATTTCAAATTGCAGCCATGCCCGGTGGGGGGAGGGAACACTGGAGCACACAGGAACATACATGCACATGCACATTAGGCCCCCGATGCCCCGTGGGGACTCACAGGGGGTCGCTTTCCAAACACTGCAATTTGGAGTGTTTTCGACCTCAGGGCGCTGCACTATTTCATGTCACTAATATTGGGTGAGTCAAGGTCAGTAAATGAAGGGGAATGTTAAGTGAGACATTGAAGGCGGACTCCCTTTGATATGTTATATGTGCAGCTCTCAGCACAGCAGGAGGACAATACTTCCTGCCCCAGAATCAGTCCATGAATCATTTCAAACAGTCAGTAATTAAGTGAATTCATGTTGAATTACACACACGAGTGGAAGTCCTCAGAGAACCACCGAAGTTCTGGCTCCTCTTTTCTTCTGCGTACAGTCGTGCGTCTGTGCGACCGCACTGTGCTGTTTATGTTTGGTCGAGCAGAGAACCAGCAGACGGGCTTTTAAACGGGTCTGGCTGTAATTAGGTCGTCCAGGTGTGGAGTTTTACACTCCCCGTTTTCTTTAGGAAGGGGGGGAAAGGCCCCAGGTCCAGGCTGCCTCTCCTCTCTGAACAGAGGCCCTCTCTGTCTGAGCGGCATCTGGACCGAAGCAGAGCGAAACGAGGGCCTCAGCTCGGGCCTCCAGCCGGGGCAGGTAATGCAGAGTTCAACAGGAAATGGAGCTCAGGGAGGTGGAAGGGCCTGTTTGCTGTCTGTGGAGGCGTCCTCTGTTTGGGCTTGGTAAATAGCTTCTGTAAAACCAGGTAATTCATGCCTGTGCAGACAGTTAAGAGACTGAGGGTTTGTTTAAGCGGTGAGTCAACGCTGCATTTATCTGCTGCAGGTCTTATCTCTCTGCAGAGGAGATGGATGTGTTGTCAGTTTGTATGGTGCAATTTGAGTTTAAAAAAACTGCAGACATGAAAACCAGTCCTGTTTAACCCAATCAGGGTTCCTTAGAGATGCTGCTGCAGTGAACACTCAGGTGTGTTTGTCTTCGGATTTTAACCTGATTTCAGTTCAGGTGGTAAATCTATAAAAACTCTTTCACTTTGAATACTTTGCTGTCCCTTTATATCAAATACAGAGGCATGTTTTTCTCACTCCTTTAGGGCGTTTTCACATCAGGTACGATTGCTTCGTATCGTACCCGAGTACGGTTGACCCCCCTCTCCTCTCCCCCGCCGGTCAGCTTTCACATTTTGCAGTAGGACTGCGAAGCAGAAGGTGGCGGTGATGCACCTCAAAAACAAGGAGAAGGAGAAGAGTATCATCAACTACGTAACATTGTTCATGTTGTCGTTCCAGTGTAGAAAAACGTGTGAATCTCATGATCCCAAGCCCGTACGCTGGAGCCGACCTTCGCACTATGCCTGCTATTATCTCGAGAACGACCCTCTCCTACGTTCCTACGGTATCAGCCCTGCCCCTGCAGTTCAGAGGATGAGATCGGCGGTGCTGCACGCATACGCAGATTTCTGAGGAGAGATTATAAAAACCAGTCCACGTCTGTGGTCTGGTTCGGTTAGCTTCACATCTGATGCATACCGTACCCGAGAAAACATGAACCGTACTCGAGACCTTTTGAAGTGGACCCGGGCACGGATCAACGAACCGAGTACGGTACACAGTGTTCACACTAATCAAACGAGCTGGACGTTGGGGTCAGGTGTACTCGGATCCTGGCCCGGGTCCCTGATGTGAAAGCCCCCTTAGACTTTCAAAATAAAACGTTTTCACTTTTAATGTGTTTTGGACGTGTGGCGATAATGAACACGTGTGTAAAGCTGTAAAACAGTCGCAGTTTGGTCACGTTCAGAGAAAACAAAATGACTTTGTGAAGGAAGAGGTTCATGTTTTTAGTTTAAAGGTTCGATTCCCGGTCTGCCGATCCTTTGGCGCATGTTGGCCCCCGCTCTCTGCTCCCCGAGTTTCCTGTCTCTCTTCAGCTGTCCTATCTAATGAAGGCAATGTTCTCCACCTAACTGTGGTTTGTTTCGTAACTTAAGAAGACACAAACTTCTTCAAAGAAATCTAAATTGATCATCGGTTTCACATGGGACTCTGGATTAAAGTCCTGTTTTTGATTGACGATAACCTCATCCCAGATTTTCTGATCAGCTTCATCTGTAACGGGGTGTGAGTTTGGACCCAGCGGCAGCACACAGGAAAACACTGATTGTGGCAGTAATCTTTACTAAGAGCTTCAGCAGGTACAGAACAAACAGGCAGGTAATGCCACAGTTCAGTTCTATAATCAGGGCATAAGCTGTTAGGAAAATTACTGGGAGAGGTCAGGTGAGCAGAGAAACAGAGCTGTGACATCATCATTCATCAGGTAATTTGGCCCTATTATCTATAATTCTATTGAATCAACTTTCACTCCTACGCTGACGACACTCAGCTCTCTGCACCAAACAGTCCACCCAGCTCCCTCCTCGATCAGCTCCCTGCACGAAATAAAAAACTGGATGTCAGCTAACCTACTAAAACTCAACAGCAATATAACAGAGCTCATATATGTGGGTCCCAAGGCAGTGCTCCGGAAGGCTGGAGAGCTGCTCCTCTCCGCTGACAGCTGCGCCATCTCTCCATCCCCTTGAAGTCCGCAACCTCTGCATCATCTTAGACTCCACCCTCTCTTTCCAAACCTGCTTTTTACCACCTCCGTAACATTTCCAGACTCCGGCCATCACTCTCCGACTCCGTGGCAGAGACCCTCATGCTTTCATCACCTCCCGCCTGGACCACAGCAATGGAGTCCTGTTCTGGGTTCCCAGCAAAGCCTGGGACAGGCTCCATGACCAAAACTCAGCTGCCAGGGTTCTCACCCGCACCAAGCCCCGGCAGCACATCACCCCCACCCGCACCCACCTCCACTGGCTCCCTGTCAAGTCCCCCATCACCTATAAAATCCTCCTCACCTACAAGTCTCTCCATTCCCTCGCCCCCCAGTACCTGAAGGACCTCCTCCATCCCTCATTTTAAAGGAAATGTGGTTACATTTTAACATACAAATAGTAACTAGCAGCACAATCTGTTTGACATGTTGGTTATTTGATAGAGTATCAAAGGACCTGAATTTATTTACTCTCCTGTAAAATAATAAAATGATCTTTTTTCTAACATATAATAAATGTTCTGGGACAGCATGCAGCACAATGAGCCTGTTATAATGTCATCCTGTATGTCAGACATGTGCCTCCTATAGTCCTCAGCTCAGTGGTGAGCCTGGGGTGTAATATATTAAAGACAGGAACCCGTACGCTGAATAATCCGCCCCTGCAGAGAGGTTATTAACTTTCACGTCAACGTTATCAGCCCCGCAGTGCTCATCACGGCTGCATGAAAAGAGCAGCTCAGGTATACATTATTTCCACTTTCTAAATTCAACACAAAGTGTGATGTCGAGAATATAGATGGAAACGGGGCCTGCGACCTCAGAGGGCCTCTGGTTCCATCACATGCAGGTGTGAGGCCTCTGTAGTGTTCACATGTGAGGGGAATATTCAGAAGAGACAAACAAAGGACGTGTCATTTCACTGAATCAAACAAAATACTGAATAAAGTGACGGTGCAGATTTCAGTGCCCTCTTTAAGATACTGTTTTCAGTTTGTTACCGATCTGGTGACGCGGGAAGACGTGGACAAGCTCACAGCTGCTTCACACACCTGCTTCACCTCAGGGAGAATCCTGCTCGAGCAACGCACGGGCCAAAAACTGCCACACCAAGCTCTCCATCTCGCGCTCTCATTCTGATGCGCGCTCTCTCTAATACACACAGAACAGACACACACACACGCGCACACACACACACAGAACTAAGAGGTTAATTTATTCTAACCTTGAGACATAACTCCCTGTGGCTCCAACAATGGTGTCCACAGATATTAAAACACTGTCTTGCACCTCGGATTGCGCACAGATTGTGCACCGTGTAGCTAGCAGAAGTGCGCCAGACACGCCCTAAATCATGCATCCCGCATCGCGCCATGCGCTTTAGACTGTGCGCCTTCCACCATGTAAATAGGGCCAGGGTCTTCACCGAGCAGCTCTTGTTATGCGATGTCTCTTTTCATCTACAACCTCATCCAAACAACATTTAGCTGGAATATCACACAGAGCTATAAAAGCCAGATGAACCAGCTGCTGTGCTGAGTGTGCACCACCCCCCGTGGTGCAGGAGCATGGAGCTGTCAGGTTGTGCAGAAAGCTTTGGCCTTTATCCTCCTCTGGTCTCTGCACTCGTTTGCTTTAATCTGTCCTGCGGAACAAGCCCGGGTCAGAACCCCTTCCTGCGAGACCAGGACTAATTCCTTCCCGGGCAACTGGGATTTGTAGTCAGCAATCCTCTGACATCACCTTGAGGAAAAAAAAGAGGTCTCTCCGCACTGTGTTACATGATAAGGTTAATGAGAAAGGCAGGAGACGCTCCATCCTCTCCAGAGACCATATCAAGCTCTTCACTTTGAACCAGTTAAATCTGAACCATAGTGACCCCGCAGACGTCTTCACACCATCTGATGCGCGCGTGTTTGATGTTTAATGTGAGAATCAGCTGATTGTTGTGGTTCTTGGTGTGCAGATGGAGATGTCATTGATTAGCGGAGGTGTGGGGCAGACTGTCATAACATGCCGCGTCAGTGACGGGGTGTGTGTGTGTGTGTGTGTGTGTGTTTGTGTTTGGGGAGGAGGCGGTTGTTGGTGGCTGTGAAGAGTTCCCAGTGGATCTGATTATCCCTATCTTAACTTATGAGACGGGGGGGGGGAGGGCAGGAAGCAGGGCGGAGGTGGTGCTGCTGCGGCTGTGAACAGCAGGCTAATTAATTACACATTGGCTTGTGGGAATATTCTGCCTAAATGCCAGTCAGGTCCCTGTGAGGCAACACACTTAACAAGTCCAGAACAGCACACACACACACACACACACACACACACACACACACCATCACACACACACGCTAACTTAGTGAAGAGAACAAATACAATCCTTTAAAATAAATCTTTGTATGATTTTATTTTTAATACCTCGACACGTTTCAAACTTCAGGCTGCAGAAATCATTTAAAAAAACGAGCTCACATTCTATATCATGTTGGAAAATCCACTAGCTGTGACTCTCTTGTGTTAGCTTTATGCTATGCTAAGTAATGTGTGCTGAAAATGGATGAAAATGGATGTGCGTCTGATGTGCGATCGTTTTGGGTCATCGCTTCACTTTCTGGATACACCTGTGATCTAAAGTGTTTCCTGAAGCTGATCGGAGCTCAGCCTGACTGTAACTTCACTCAGAGATCATTCTGTGTTTGTTTGTCGTCATCCGTTTATGAAGAGACTCTTCCTGCTGCACGGCTGCAACCGAGACTAGAGACGATCCCTGCAGATCTTCATATCGATTTATTCAGCAGACGGATGTTATTCTAGCTCAAAGCATGAACTTTTTATCGACCTAACCATGTAGTAGCCGCGCCTAAACCTATCAACACTTGGTAATCAGGGAAGGAAGCAAATTTGGAAGAGTCTGTCATTGTTTCCAGAAGGCTGTTTCCGCCCGTACGAACTGAAACACAGAGTCTGCAGACTTTACAGAAGCCTCGGTTTGTGGGCTCCAAACTGCAGGAACATCGTGGACGCTTTGCAGACATTACAGCCCGTTTCATGTCTGCCGGCTGAAGACATCTACTGGAGCCATACAAATAAATAATGGGGCCTAGGTTTAAAAACACTGTAACTCCCCTTTAAGCCATCATAATTTATGTTAAGTGCTTTGGTATGAAAATAACTCAGATGTCAGAGAAGGAAGGCGTCTTCCCGCTCGTGCTGTGAGGGGATTTCAGGGAGGATGCAGCTTCTTAATCATTGTATAGAATAATGGATGAGTTTCATGTCGGCCGCCTTTCCTCTGCTGCCACTGTTCAAACATAGTTTGAAGAGCTGATTTAAATTTTGTTTTTCGATGAGATGAGTCATTTGCAATATGCAAAACTAATTATAACTATAATTCTGGGATAAGTGTTGATTGCTTCATCACACTTTCCTCTCCTCCGCCCACGGCGAGGCCTACAACAAGCTGTCCTGTGCGATCAGACGTCCCCTGTCTGTGGGTGGCTGCTTCTATTGGTCCTCATGTCTGCAGGGTCCTCACGAGTAGCCTCACCTCCACCAGACATCCCCCCCCACCCCCCTTCTCTTTTCTCTTCAGCATGAGCAGACAGATGAGTGTTTGTTCAATACACACTGATGTCGTTTGTATCCTCCTCCACTCCTCACAGAGAGGCCGCCTGCTGCGACGCGGCACAGCAGGATGACGGTAATGGCTCTGCTGTGTGCGTGTGTGTGCGCGTGTGTGTGCGTGTGTGTGTGTGTGCATGTGTGTGTGTGTGTGTGTGTGTGTGTGTGTGTGACTGTGAGTAAATTATAGTATCCGGACATGTGGTAGTGCGCCTTTAGTATGCACATGTTAATTCACAACACTGTCATTATGTGTGTGTCAGTGTGTGAAATCTGAGCATTTACATGTTAACTGTTGGTATTTGTGGTGCATTTCCTCTCCTGTGTGTGTGCGTGTGTGTGCGTGTGTGTGTGTGTGTGTGTGTGTGTATGTGCGCTGCTCGGTCCACATCACACAGGGGAAGATGAAATTAAAGTAAGGTCGACGCAGCAAAGTCCGGCACAGACTCTCAGCGTATGCGTGGTGAGTCCGTGGAGTCGTACCTCCTGCGACGCCCTCACACTGATGCACGTGTCCTTGTGCAGGAGCATCTGTTGGAAAGTGTGAATATAAGCTTTTTTATTCTCCTCTCATCGAACATCGTTTTAATTTCAGAATGAAGTTTCGTGCGCTGAGCAGCCAAGTGTTATCACAAGCGACCCTCAGCTGCTTCTTCCAAAGAAATGCCGCCACGATGAGAGTGAAAAGAGCGGAGCGGATGCCCTGTTAGATACAGGGTAGCTAATATAAAGTGAAATACAAACACTGTATGACCTGTGTCTATGTTAAAGGCACACCTCTCATTAAAAATATCACACATGCGCACCACGTAAACGCTGTTCTCAAGCTAGCATCGCGGGGAAGGAAGTTTAAGGTCGGATACGTGACTGACTTTGGTGAACGAAATGTTTGTTTCCACCAGACTGTTGTGATCGGGTTCTGCCATCTATCGTTCACGTCTGCATGACGCCTCTAATCATTACAAAAACAGTCAAACACAGCCCCTCCCGCACCCCCCGCTCAGCCTCTGTGCTGTGTGTGTCTGTGTGTGTATTTTAACAACAATGTGTCATTCACAAGAGAACGTGAGGTAAAACAGAAGAAAGAGCGATAACGAGTTGAGTGGCGTGTCAGGTGACTGCAGGTTCAGAGAAAAGTTGAAGCCAAAGTAATGATGGATACCTTCCTCGCTGACAAATAAACGAAACAAAAATGAATATAAAGAGGTAAAAGCTGGCCGGGGTCGGGTTCGACATAACTCAGTTCATGCCCCAGCTTTCAAATACTAGACGGGTCCGGTTCGGTTCTGGGTCGCACAATTACGGGTCTCTTAGATATCCAAACTTCCTCGTGGAGTCAGAACAAAGACATGATGCACGTGTATTTAGATTTAAGTGACCTGTGAGAAATCATATTCACGTCTCCGTCTTTGTTAGTGGACACCTCCATTATTACTTTATGAAGAACAACATTCAGGATATTCAACCTTAAAGAGAACTTTGCTTTGGGGGTGCAGTATTTACTTTGGTAAACATTGTAGGACTATCTGCTCCAGCCAGCCTACTTTCATACAAAACATCACACACAGTATTTTTGTACTGATCTATAAGGTATGTGTTGTGTGTGAACAGAGAGAAGGCAGAGGGAGTGCAGGTCTCTGCACAGAGACACTGGGCCTGTGGGTGAGGCCTCGCAGCCTGGAGTGGAAGAGTAAGGTAAGAGAAGCTCTCGCTCTCCTCTCTCAAAGTCTCTCTTCACCTTTCATGGGAAAACGGCTTCTTTTGCCAACGGTGTACTGTAGTATTCATCATCCAGACCGGCTCTGCCAGATTCTGCAGCACTGAAGGAAGGTGAAGGTTCTTTATTTCCATTTGATCTCTCTCAAGTTGGATCTCCACCACAGAAGCTCTTTGATATCCTCCAAGAGGATGTCTCAGAGGAAGCCTTTTATGATAAGCCAAGCTGGGTCGACCCTGAGAGCGATGCATGTAACTCGCCGCTAAGCCAGCCAGCGTGCTCATTTTCACGCCTCTTTTTCCAAGCAGGCTGGGGTTTCCTTTTGTCTCTCTGCGTTTGAGTCCGTTTGCCGGAGAGACCAGCGAGTACACTTTGTTCTCTGTGTAGAAATGTGGCTCTGTGGTAAGAAATACTCCTCCAGTTTAGACCGAGAAATCCCAAAGCTTTTCAAAAGAGCCTCTTAAAAGTTTGCATGGAGGCACACAGAAGCATGTGCAGGAACTTGTATGTAGCATGTGCTGTATGTGGAGGCTCTGTATTTCATGCAATCAGAGCATCCATACGGGAGCTTCCACATTAAATATGGAGAGTTAGTGATAGTGGTTTTTATTTAAACTTTTATATATCACGTCATTAAATTGTGTATTTTTTCCTTCAATCCTCCGACGGCGACTTTAAAGCCTCACTGCAGTGATTTGATTTCAAACAGAGCTCATGGAGCCTGCGCTACTTGCGTGAGTTTGCCCACGTGATCCTTTGTATTGTTAGTGTTCATTAAACCTAACCCGGGAATGTTCGCTATTCAAGATATGACAGGAAGCCAAACCCCATCATGCCTGGCTTCATAACATCTCCTGTAGTCTCTCACAGCTGGTTAACCTCCCTCCTCCTCCTGATCTGTGTCTGATGAACTCTCCTCCTCCTCCAGCTCCTTCAGGCTGACCAGTGCCCAGTGTGATGAGCTGTTAGCTCGGATCAGTACCAGGATTTCTCTGATGGACACCAACTACCGGCGTTCTGTTTCAGCTGTGGAGCGCCTGTCCATCTGTCTCAGTTTCACTGTATCAAGTCACACAAGGCTGAGATCTGTCTCACTACAGTGCTATGAAGGCAAAATAAACAGATGTTACTGAGATTTAATGACAATAAACAGGCTGAGAGGATGCTGAGAGAACTACATCAGGATGCAGGTTTATATGAAGGGTGAGTTCATGCTTTGACAGGTCTGTCTGCAAGAGGACAAGAAAACAGCTTTTAAAATGCCTGTTTTCTGAATGGAGTTTGGTTTGACCATATTGATGCATTTTAAGGACGTAAACACTAAAAACGCTGGCAGACATCATAACGCCAAAGTCTCACTCAGGTTGAAGATCAGCCTTTGATGTTATTGTGGCTGTTATGAACACACTTAGTTTGAGAGGAAGAAACTTTTCAGAAACATGGACAAAGTGTCACCCGACCACAGAATGAGCCGACATTAAAATCTGTGCTTTAAATCAGATACATTTACTGTTTGTACTAATCGTTGGTATTTTTACATCATGCATGTTGAACATTAAATTAATTCTCCAATCCAGAGGAAGACGCCCAGATTTGCAAGTTAGCTACTCAAAGATCTTTCCCCTGAAGTGTCCAAGGTGTAAAGGATAAAAACAAAGATAACATCTGAGCATTTTACTCCCATGTTCTGTGTGTTTATAGATTGTTTTAATGGTGATTATTACAGAAAGACTTCTGTACAAAGATACTTGACAACCATTTAGATCACATAAAATCCCAGACTGTGAATGTTTTTCTTTCAGACTGCAGCCGGCTCCTGGAACAAGCTGAACAAACAGCTTTAACACCAACATACTTTATAAAACCCTTGAAATTCCTGCGCACCACTCAAACAGTGCAGCCTGTATCTGAGTGGATACCTGCCTTGTTAAGATAAGATTGAACTCCGAGATTTCAAAGAGGCGATGTTCAGTTCAATCGAGTGTGAAATACACGATGTGAGGATCTATCTGCTGAGGGGAGGGGAGGGGGAGGGGTCTCTAACAGCACCATGATGCTGCAGCAGGCAGAGCAGGAGGGCCACAGGCAGGGACCAGAGCCAGTGTGGGGCCCTGATCGGTGCCTCCATATGGCTCAGTGATGTGCAAATGTCAGCCTGCTTGTTGCCCCTCAGCGTTGTTACCCTGTGGTAACTAAATACACTGTGGCGCCTCAAACACAAGTGGTGCACTTGGTGTACTAACTAAAAGCAGAGTTCATGAAGTTTGTGTTTAACGTTTCAAGTTTAAACTTTACTAACAGATATTTTGACGTTTTTTTTGTTACTCTGGTTCGTACATAAACCTCTTTAAACATTTTATTAACTTGTTTATTTATTTCAATTGTGCCAATCAATGATTTTGACAGAGGAGCCACTTTGAGCTGTTTGTGTTTTAGAGGAAGGCGAAGATTCATGATAAAACTGTGATCTTGTGTTTCAATGAGACTAAACAGTCCACCTGACTGTGACTGCCGTTTGGGGACAAACATTTTCACGTCAGTTTCCAAGCTTTGTTTTCTTTTCCTACCACAGCTGGAGCCATTAGATTAACTTTAAGCTTTATTTTTCTGCCTCCTAAATCCAAAACTGTCTTATCGTCCAATAAAGGCAAAAAGGACAACAAACACATTTGTAAAGCAAGCGAACCACTAACATGCTAGCTAGCATGGAGGGGAGGTAAACCTGTCCTGTTTGGGGGTTTCGAAAATATTGTCGACAAAAGGGGAAAGTCTGTTGATTGATTTTTACTGACAACTGCATTTCATATCTTTAATTTACCCAAATAAAGGCAAAAATTACAAAACAGTAATTTTTCAAACAAGCTAACTTAGCTAGCTAGCATGAAGGGGAGGTAAACTCTTGGTGGGGGGGTTGAAAATAAGATCAAACTAACAAAAAGGGAACGTCAGTTGATTGAGTTCAGCTGGCGACCTTTTTTGCATTTCATATCCTCAAGCGAGCTAACCACGTCTGTGCTAGCTAGCCAGTAACAAGCTAGGCAAATTCAACAGCCTGCTATACTAGCTGCCTTGTTAGCTGCCGATTAGCAGGTAACAATAACTAGCTTGTTTGCTAACCGCACAATAAGTTAACACAGGTAATTTAAGACATTTGTGCCAAGTGATCGTCTTTTATGGAGCAGCTCAGCAGAGAACACAATCAGAATCAAGCGTTCCCGTCCTCTGGTTCTCTGCTAGCTTGAGGTTAGCATTGTTCAGTTTTCAGCTCAGTTTTCATCGGCACAAATTTTTAACTTCACCGACATGACTTTACTTCTTTGAACAAATCCATGAGGCCATAACTGCATCTGCTCCAAAAGAAAAGGTATATTTTGATTTAATGTTTTATTGTTTTTTAAGTCTTTTTCTACCCGACAAAATATCTGAACATTTCCTGAAGGAGAAGGACTGTTGCCGTGCCCGTGAATGTGTACTCCCCGTCTGTGCACATGGATGTGCTTCGAGCTCGGCTGTAGAAACGCTGCTACAAACAGGCCTTTGTTATTTTGCGTTGCTGGCTCTGCTTTTGATTCTTCTTACAGGAGAGCTGCCCTGGGAGTGTCTTTGTAAAGACACACATACGACTGCAGCCGTGCCAGTGCTGCTCTCCAGACTTCATGCAAAGACATGAACGATGTGGGTTTGTGTGTGATGTGTGGGGTTTTGTGTGAGCGTGTTGGCGGCAGTGAGGGGGCAATCATCTAGACACAATAGGAGCCAACAGATGTCTCTCTATTTCTTTCTGCCTCCCATCCTTTCATTTGTCTCTGCAGTACGTAGGTGGAGCTCACCAGCAGAGACAGACGGAGGCTGAATAAAACAAGAAAATGAGAGCAATGTGGCTCAGCCGCTTCGCCATCGTGTTGATTTATTCTCCTTTTTAAGAACCAGGGAGATTTTCTCTTGTTGTTGTTTCTTAAGCACCAACCAACAATTTTATCTCATTTCTTCGTCTCATCGGCCCGTGTGATGGCCCTTCAGAGATCTGTGTGAAAGCATCTGCTTCTTTCATGAAACAACACACATGTTGGCATTCTTACAAAGCACGATGTGAAGCTGGATGAATGAAGGTGTGTGACCGTTTGTTTGAAATGCAGCCTTGAAAAAACAACGTCAACACCTCTAGTAGATTGTGTTTTTACTGCACATTGTTGTCGGCGTAATAATACAGTTTCTGTGACGGAGAACGTGAAAGAAGTGTTTTTATCTGAGCACGAGAGGGCAGGCGGATCAGTGCATTCACTATCAGACGTTAGCTTTGTATGACTGGTGCTCATGCAGGTGCGAGAGTGTCACGTCAGACAGGCCATCCAGGCAGATGTGACATTTTTAAAAGTGATAAATGTGTGAAAAAATAACCACCAAGTTATTTTGACATCTGAAAGAGTAAAAGCAAAGTCAAGGTCGCTTCCTTTTAACCGTAACACACACTTGGCATCAGTTTCCATGGAAAAGGATCTGTTTAAATGTGATCTCAGGAGCTGTCATCACTTCATCCACTGCACCTGCAGGACTTCACCTCTGCACGTCAACACATCCATGACAACTCAACAAACATCCACTGATAGGAACACGTGATATCAAGTTGATCTGTGGAAGATGCATTTATTTATCATTGAAATAGAAGGAATGACCCCCTGAGTTTCCTCCATGAACAGATATCTGCATGTGAATGAAAAGTCTGAAGCTATAGGAGAAGACTGTTGTTGGTGTAGGTGCTCAGGACAAGTAGTTTTGATCACTCATGTCTGAGCAGGCTTTGGTCGTGTGCAGAGCAGAACATGCAAAGACACTGGTCGACAGGGAACCCGTCTGCTATCACTGGACAACAATTTAGCTTTGTGTTAATCTCTATAAACACATTTCTGCATCTGAGTGCAGATAACAGGGATGAACGTTCTCCCTTCCTATAAAAGATATCCGTCAATTGAATAACTTTTTTTAGAACCAGAGGCCATGTACGCGTTCAGTGTGGATCCGACGGAGGGAACGGGCTGACATATAGTTACCTAAAAAAAAAACACTTTTAATGTCTAAGAAGTCATTTTTGCTGGTCATGTCACAGTGTCGTATTCGATGGCATTTATATTGTTCAAACTGAGCTTTGATCTTGTTGCTACATTACGTCCCTGAGAGAAATCTACTTCCCTCTGCGAATAGTAAGCTTTTATTTTGGTAGGGAACATCACTGTGCATTCTTTTGTCATGTTTGGAGGCTGCAGAGCCCAACGTTGTGCTATAACTACAGCAGTTTACACAGGCATGACCCCCCTCGCATGAAGAGTTTGCTACGTTGACACAAGCTGCAGTACACACATGAACACTAGGGGCAGTGTAGAGGCAGAGGAGATGCGACGGGGTCAACACAGAAGCAGGGACAACAATGGCAGAAAGTTCTGAAGACCAGCTGATAGACCGAGTCCTCGATTATCAACATCTTTACGATGTGTCGTTGTCACTGCAATGTCAACTTTTTTTAGCTGTATACGGCCTGAGCTCTCTGGTGCGCCCTCCGGAGGTATCCTCCAGTAACACACATAGTGCAGAGACAAGTATGTGAACAATTATGTTCACGACGCAGCCGGTTGTGTTCGCGAACACAAGGTTAAAAAGGAAGAATATCTCCGGCCTAATAAAATATGTATACCACATGTAGTACTTTAAATTTACATGTTGACATTTATGAAATGTTTTCAGTCTTTGAAGCTGAACACGTCGGCCTGCAGTGAAGTTGGGTCCATCCTCTGCCTGCACTGACTTCCATCTACAGTCTGTCTGTGTATGAACAGAGCGTTAGAATCAAACACAGCCGTACTCCTCCTCCTCCTCCAGAGCTAACGTCTGGATCACAGCCAGAATATCCATCCAACCCCCTCATCCTCCTCCCCCCTCTCTCCTCCTCTCATCGCAGCCTCTTTGCCTGGAGGCTGGAAGAGCTCCAAGAAGTAGAGGGGGTGCGGAAGGAGGGGGGGGTTCGCTTGTGACAGAGAAGAGCTGGAGCTCAGAGTATGGCGGGGCAGAACGAGTGACCCTCAGCCGCCCCGCAGCCTGGGAGACTGCTGGCTCACTGATGGCTCTGTTCATGACGTCCAGACGCAGATGCTGCAAAGTTTGTAGGGAGAAGAAGACGCAGCTTCCAGGGCGGCCCCCAGCAAACCTCGAGGGGGGAGGGAGGAAATCGCTTCATGCACTGCAAAAAATGCAACAACATTTCTTATGAGGAGTCGTACTGCACAGATCCTTGTTTACTTTTGAACGATTTCACTTAGTGAGAAATCTTTGTGAGACCAAAGAACATCAGAAATCTGCAGAAATGCCCAAAAGCTGCAGTTCCTCTGGTGTCCACCTGAGGCTGTCTCCAGCAGTGAGTCAGTCCCCATAGAGCCCCATGTTAAACTTTACAGCAGAAATAAACATGTTTACAGCCTGGTACAAAAAACAGTTTGGGTCTCTATAGCTCATTTCTCTCTTCATGACAACTGTACGGGGAGAATCTTTATACAGCTCACCTGTTTACATTATATTAAGACTTAAAGTGATGCAGCATTAGGGGCGTGGCCTCTTTGAGTGACAGCTGGGAGCTGCTAGCTGTCTGCTAGGTGTCCCCTCAGCTAACTCAGTCACTGAACGTAACCTCTGGGCCGTGTTTGTGCTGTTGGAGCCTTTAGGAGATTTGTTCATGTAAATATCAGACAGATAATCTGTGTGTGCGCTTTATTGGACGAACAGACCGTCCAACACGTCTCACACACTGTTTATAATCACATTATACTGTTGTGGTATTTACACTGTTACGTTAGGTATAAGTTTCTGTTTATGTTTGCTGTTGTTTTGTAGTTGTTTATTGAGGGAGGTGTCCACCCCAGAGGGAGTTATTATTATAAAGCTACTTTTAAGCGGGAGTTTGGCGTTCTGAGGAAGAGAAGACCCATGTTGAGCGAGCCAGAGCTAAGTGAGAAAAGCAGTTAGCCAAACGGTTTGTTGTTTTTCAGGAGACAACTCAACCTCGGGTTAGCTGTTGCTGCGACAAGGAAATAAATCTGGGCTCTGTTGAGCTAGCAACGCACATCGCCTCTTCCTCATTCTTCCTCCATCCGTCTAGCAGAAATATGGTCGCTTCCTGCACACGCAAAAAACAAGATGGCAAAAAGCAATCAGGCCAAATAGCTTGAAATGAATGTGTCTATAGTAAAAAGGACGCAAAATCCAACATGCTAAATGCACGATCCAGAACTTTTTGGACATAAATTGTACGGTACAGAATTTTCCACTGTGTTCATAATTCCCGAATATATTTTTTCACTTTGATGTTTCAGAAGTTGTCCAGCTTTTCTGTTTCTAATTAAGCTTTCTCCCGTCTCTCTGATGGACATGTTGGATTGTGGCCTTCCTGGGTCAATGCTTCTTTTACATCTCAGGTTTTTGATTCCAGAGCAGGAAGTATTAGAGACTTGACCCGGCTGGAGGCAGCTGCAAACTGTTGTTGGGGACGGGGAAATACCTGAAATGGCTCCAGATTTGGTCCAGGAAGCAGCTCCAGCATCTGCACACTGTTAGTGGAACACTGAGTCATCGACTGAAGTCCTGCAGATAACTTGTGTAATCACAGGTGATACGAATCAGTACTTAATGCCCCTTAAATGAATCTGAGCACAGAGTAAAAACACTTGCTAGCTCTGGTGTCTTTTTGCAGTGTGTCCATCTGGCCCCGCTGAGCGGAGCGAGAGAAACTGACTGTCGAGCCATGCGATGGCACTGCGCCTTGCCCAGCAGGGCTTTGTAACAGACGTGGCCCAGTCCTGTTTTGTCTGACCCACAATTCACTGGGACGGCCCCAGAGACAGTGAGTATCCCTGCCAGGGAGCAGGAAAAAAACACCAAGTGTGCCACATAAAGGAGACAAGGAACTGTAGCGAGGGAACAAACAGCCCTGCACAGAAACACACACACACACACGTATCCTGGAATAGATTCTTAAAAGGAACAGAAGCACCAGTGACATCCTCCACTCACTCATCCTTAATACATTGTAAACACTGCCAGCTCCCCGAGGAAATAACATGTTCATTCAGTTCATTTCCACAGTATGCAGAGAGAGGGAGGATGTGTACAGCTGCAGGCCTGTTAGTCACTAAGCTCCACAGAAATGGGTTAATGTGGGAACAGTTAAATAAAGATGCGACGCCACCGATGCTCGTTTCTCAACTGAAATAAGATTTAGTCATTTTTATCACTAGTGTCAGACTTCGTCCAGACCTCTCTGCGATATGTTTAGCAAAGGTGCCAGGTGTTGTGCTGCTTCCTCTGGTAGGAGGTGTCAATCAGAGCTTTGTGGGCGGGATTGAAAATGGGGACATCTTCCTGTTCTGGAGCCAGAAGACGAGCTGCAGAAAGCTGACACATGAATGGAGACGATGCGAGCGCTGGTACTTTCCTGATGTTCGTTTATTCATGAAAATAAAAACTCTTTTTTAAAGGGTGACTTTGTGCAATTCACCCTCTCACCGATGAGACAGTCCGGGAGTTTTACGTGTCCAACCTGAAGTTTCTCTCGATGAGATCTTACCTGATTAATCAGGTAACCAGGTTACATAGCTGACAGGGTTAGCTGTTATTTCTCTTATTTTAAGGTAAAACAGTTTCATAATGTTGCTTTAAATCAACATATTTCTGTTAGAAAATAAACTTCTCAGAGCTATTATTTCTGCAGCATTTACTTTGACTAAAAATGGTGACTGCAGGACAAATGCAAGTAACTCTCTGGGACACCTCTCCTAAACTTAAATGATGTGAGCCCCATGATGTCCAATCTGCCTTGAGACTATCAGAAAATAATGTTTAATTTCTCTCATTCACTGATTTGTTCTCGCTTACGTCGCTCTCTCTCTGCCTTCCAGCTCCATCTCACTCAGCCTCCACTCAGCAAGGGAGGATGAGCCAACTTTGAATGATGCCTTTACAAACAGCAACAGAAATATCCGACTCACTATCCCTTTAACTTATTAAACATGTTCGTTGAGCATGTGTAGTTGGAGCACAGCTCTTAATTCTCGACTGTAAACATGGCAGAACACGAGGAAATGATGTCAGTGCTGTTTAACAGAATTCTCACTTAGAAAAGAGGGGGGTTGGAGGAGGAAAAGATGGCGGTTTGAACCACTGACTGTGTAAAAAGATGGCCAACATGACAGCTCCCTAACAGTGAAGCTAAACCCTCTCTACCGCCCCCTGCTGGCTGGCTGCAGTATAGCTCATAAAGCCTGCCTCCTCCATGTTAACAGATGGGACATGAGTCAAACTATAAAATCAAAATACACGTCAAATACATTTTTCTCAAACATGGTTTCTGTCATTATAATTAGTTCTTATCATGCTGATTTATGTCACAGTGTTCATTTTTCTCACAAGTTTACTTTTAATTAGTTATTTGATGCTATAAAAAGGGGGTGTGGCCTCATGATTGACAGCTCTGTGGACAAATGGGGCTCCTGCAGCGTTCTGTTCCCGAGTAGCAGAGTAGAGGAGGAACGGCGAGAGGAGACGTAACTAACACTAACACTACAGTCATTGAACTTTCCATCAGCGTGAATATCTGCTTCAGACCGACACTAGAAGCTGCTCTGCTGGTGAACACGCCGACGTGACGCAGCTTTGATGTTTTTTGTTCAGTGAAATGTGTGTTTTGGTGAGTGGATCGGGGGGGACATCGTTACCGCGGCTCCACCTGCCGATAGCTACTGTGCAGACTCCTAATGATGTCATCAGCGCAAGATTGCAGCGCCCATTAGGGGGTATTTTGGCTTCAGATAAGTGCAATGAGAGGTGGTCTGTTGTTTGAGCTAATACATTCAGGTCATTACATTGACTACAGGTATGCTTCAGCAGCTACACGTCTTGGTCATGCTTACAGTGGATCCAGAAGTCTGCTGTTTGTTGCAACAAGGTTTCACATCGTGCACACTACTTCCTGTATATCTGCGTTGGACAGAAGTGGTGAGGTGCACAATCATCCACTACGGGACACTTGGCTTTATAACAGTAAAGTTGGTCCCAGCACCTCCTTTCCTTTTCCTCATGTGTCTGACTGGGCCGATCAGTGTGATAACAGGGCTCCATCAGCACAGTGCAGCTGGAGATTCAGTTCAGAAGGCCGCAGTCATTCAGGATGCAAACTTGTGTTCATGCATGCTGCAGATGCTGCAGCGTTCAGTGTGTAAAGCTCAGATGAAAGCTGTTTGTTGAATGAGTGTGAGAGCGTCAGCAGCAGCAGTCTGAGTACAAACAGCGCAGACAGACCAGCAGGCTTTGAAGACAAGCTCTCCCCTGAGAGGCAGCCAGCTGTATATCACTGAATCAGTCTGTCTCTCGCACTCAGTCTCGTCTGTCTGTCTGTCTGCCTGTCCGTCTGTCTGTCTGTCCATCACTCCTCTTATCTGCTCCTCTCTGAACACTTGTCCCCGCCGAGCCTCTCATAGATCTCCCCCTGGATGTGAGTGCATCCTCTGCAGAGGGTAGAGCTGACGTTAAATGTGTTCTCAGCTGTTTGTTTACATCTTAACGAGTAAAAAGTGTTTCTTTAATTGAGAGAGCCACATGACTGGCTCGTCGTCTGTGACCTAACATCCAGCCCTCTTCCCTCTCAGCGCTCTAATCTACTCTCGTCCTTAATCCAGTTCCTCTAACGCTCGATGGGAAATCCTCTGCAGCTTAGAGAGAGAGAGACAGGTCTACACATGTCTCACACACACACAAACAAGTCATCTGTTAGAATGTTCAGAACAAATGTGGTGGAAATGATTGAAAAGTTGGATTACATTTTACTGTTTAATAATTCCTGTTCGCTGTGTGAGTAAACATCTGTATTTATATATTGTTCATTCACGTTATGCAAACTCAAAGCCTATTATATGATATCACACGCCACCTGACCTGTGTGTAAAGCGCAGCTTGTTCTCACTCTCGGCTCTTAAAATACAGCAGCTTAGATTAGAGACTTCAAATTACGACATTGCAGGTTCCCGTCCAGCATCATGTGAGAGGCGGGGTTACACCTGTACAGGTCACCAGTCAATCACAGGGACACAGGGAGACAGACGACCTTTCACACTCGTTACACAGAGTTATCAGTGAAGCTAACGAGCATGTCTTTGGACTGCGGGAGGAAGCCGGAGTATCCCGAGGGAACATGCAGACTCCACACAGAAAGGCCCACTACGTCTGAGCCCGGATTCGAACCAGGAACCTTGAGTTGCCTTTGTGTGTGAAATCTGCTATAGAAATAAACTTGCCTTGCCTTCTAGCTGTGAGGACAGTGCCAGTGGTGGGTAGAGTAACCAAAAACGATACTCAGGTAAAAGTACTTTATAATCATGTTACTCAAGTAGGAGTAAAAGTAGCTTTAGAAAAGTAAGACTAAGAAAGTATCAGGAAAAAAAAACTACTCAAGTCGTGAGTAACTTCATTAAATGCAATTTATTACATATTTATATTGTAACACCAGATGAGACGAACTCTGACCATGCATCCAAACTCTTCTTCTGGCTGACGTTCACTTATTTCAAAGCATCTTTTCTAAGCGTAACAATGTTCCATAAATGTTTTTCATTTGACCCAGATAGTTTGCTTTGACATACTTGTCATTTAACTTATATAGCCAATTAAAATGTTTCTTTGCAAACCAGTAAAGGTACATGCAGGCCTGAAGATGACCCTTCTCCTGTGTTTGTCTCCATCAGAAACAAACGATGGGTGTTTCATGAATGTTTGCTTCAATGACAACCAGTGTGCACCAGAAACATGAGGCGGCTCACCTTGCCCCACTCTCCCCTAATCCAACCCGTTGCCTCGGTTTCTGTGCTCCTCTTCTCCTCTATGTTTTGTGGTTAGCTGTTAAGTTGCTAACCGGTGCTTGCAGACAACACTGATGATGGTTAACTTAGCAGGGGTTGGGTTGTGAGCGTTCCTCTGTGAGGTAGACTTGCGAGCTGTCCGCAGCAGCAGAGACGTCGCAGGCGTCTGCTAAAGGATGAGACAGTGATGTCGTCATCATACGGAAGTACCGCTGTCCGCTTCACAGACGCGTCCATGCATGTGGTGAAGACATAACTCATCCGTAACAGTCACACTTCGGACTGGCAGGTGCTTCATTTCCAACCCCGGTGTCACTAACAGTCGCGAGACGTGTGTGGCCCAATGTGACAGAGGAGGAGTACATGTGTTTCATGTACTCGAGTCAAATGAACTGGTCCCATTCAGCACAAGATGTAAGCGACGTCACACGTGTAGAAGACTTGGTTTCACACGGGACACAAACTGCAGCAATCACTAACACAGCAATCTGTCCATGTGAATAAGACGTATGTACAGCTGTGTATTCGGCAATAATAATGTTTGGTAACCTTTGGTGGATGAGTGTTGGACGGCTGACTGCCATCGTTAGACCCCACCATTAAATAACACATAAAACACTGGGTGGGAGGGGGAAGGGTTTTCACGTTACACATCTGTGCCCGTTCTGCTCGTGTGACTGTTCACAATTACTGTTTTCATCCACGTGCTAGTTACCCTCTCCACCACCGCTCTCTGACTGCTTCTGCTCCTTTAAGTATTCGTCCTATTGTCTGCTTTCCCCTTTTTCTGTCTGTCGGCTCTTTCATTCTGTTCTGCCCCTCCTCCTGATGTGTTCTCTCTGTTTCTTCTTTGCTTCGTCCTTCTTTTGTATCACCTTTGAGTTGTTCTCTCTCTGTGCTTCACCTTCTCTGCATACTGCTGCAACCCAAGGTCCGTACAGAACCCAGTCCCACCCTTTGCTTTTATACACTTCCATGCACTGTTTCATCCTCTACTTAAAGAGTAAAAACACATCAGAACCACATTTCCGTTTGTTTGGAGATTACCTCCCCTTACCAGCTGAGGCCGGCCTTAGAGTAAACATCTGTTCCACCAGTTTATAAAACTCAGTCCAAGCTCTCCTGAATCTGATCAAGTCAAACATGTTTAATAGTATCTGGGATTTGTAGTCTTGGCTCAAGTCAAACTGAACATTGTCCCCAAACAGGAAGCAGCAAACTGGGAAGATAGTAAACATGGAGGGGACTCTGGGGAGGGCTGCTGTCATCGTGTGTGCGTGCTGTTCACACAGTTAGGAGGGAATTCACTCCAGGATTGTGTGCCCGCAAAACCTGTGCACATGACACAAAAAGACTCCACCTCATTCTTGGAGCACACGCAGAGGGTTGAATGCACCCTGGAGTGCGCGTCGTTATGCAAACATTCGGGGCAAATTTGGCCTCTTTCTATGTAAATGAGCCTCGTGGCAAAAAGCACGTAATTCACAAACAGCAGCGCTAACAGCAGCGCACAGTTAGAGAGAGAATACGACCGTCTGCAGAGAGCTGGTGTAACTGTGGCGCAGCATTATAAGGGCCGTCACGCTCTGAGTTTACACTGATTGTGACGACACTTCCACCTTCTGTGTGATCAAGAAATGTGTTTGTCTCGATGTTGTGATGGTGATGGTGTTGTGTTGATCTTTGGATGGAGTTGAGATCTGTCAGTGTGCGCTCAGCTGAGAGCGCAGCAAAGAGAGGAGGTGCAGACAGCTTCTCTCCACAATCAGACACAAAACAAGAGCAAACTGCACGGAGCTGTGAAACTTTATGGGCGTGCTTGCGCTTGAATATCATCAGTGCAGTTTGCTTTGTGAATCAGACCTTGAGGTGGAGCAGATAGCGGGGGCAAATGATGCGCAAGTTATGGAGCTATCAGCGGCCGCAATTCCTTTCTAGTGAATCCCCCCCCTCACTGTTAGCTCTGGTTAACCGGTGACAGTTTGAAGCAGGGAGGAAGGAAATGCCTCGCTGGAGGCCTGATAGGTTACAATGCTAACCAAGCTAATGCTAATGCAGAGAGCACAAACCACAGCACACACAAGAGCAACTGTGGCCAAAAGCTGCTTCTGCTCCATTGTTTGTTTTCTTCTTGTTTGTTTCCACCAGGTGCATGATGGGAAATAACCTAACAAGGTATGTAGTTGTTGTCTCATAAATTGTGAACCTGAAGATACCCGGTCTCTGTAAAATCAATCACAAGTTCTCCCTCTGTGTTCGGGCTGCTCGAGTTCTTTTCTAACAGCCTTATCGAGTTTGTTCGGAGGGCATACAAATGTTTGTTTCAGATCACTGAGAATAAAAGTGAAGTCTGGATGTTTCTTTTGACTCTTTGTGGACAGAAAAGAGACGACGAAAAGGAAAGATCAAATACACAACGTGAGTCTTAAATTTAATCATAGACACATTTCTGATTATCTCGCAGCCTTATTTCTAAGACAAAGAAGTTTTTTGTTCTGCTTTTATCTCAACAGTGAGAAAAATAAATAAATAAAGATCACTGCAGTCAGACGTAAAACAGAGCGACAGAAGAGGACGGCTTTTTCTCAGGAACTTAAAACACATGAGAAAATAAAATGTGATATCGATGTTGAATTACGCTCAGTTGTGTCTCGGAGAAACATGCAGGGCTCTTACTCTGAACTTTCCTTCCTGTGCTGTCATGACTGATTTGTGTCAAACTCCACCAGCGACCCACCGTGCTGTCATCTCTCTGCTCATGTGCTGCGGTACACATCCAGAGGGGACAACATGGGAGTCACTCGCCCTCTGTCTGATCCATGAACTCTGACCTCTGAGTGTAAAGCCTCACCTTCACACAGCCGGCTCCCCCCTCACACAGCACACTCCCCCCTCACAGGGGAGGCAGGGCAGAGTCACATCAATTAGACAGCTCTGCTGGTTAATTAGCTGGTTAATGCGTCAGAGGAGGTGTGTAGGCGAGGAGGAGGCGTGTAGGCGAGGAGGAGGCCGCTGGCTCGTGTTCTTCCTCCTTGGCATCTGAATGTGCTGCAGCTGGACACCGCTGGCTGACTGCAGGAGCCCAAAGAGATCCTTCTGATGAGCGTTTTCACAAGTGGAAAACCAGAGGACGGATCAGGTTTTGTAGCCTTCTGAAAGTGTGGGATGGAGATGGAAACCTAGTGTCAGATGTGAATGCCCTTGACTTGTGGTTGATGACCTTTGACCTCCTGCAGTAGATGCTGTCTAGTCTTCACAGATGTCCTTTTCCAGTGCTCATGTATGTTAAACAATTGGCTTCTGGGGGGTTTTACACTCCTTCATGGGCATGTTTGTGTTTGCATGCAGAGCAGGTTGGGATGCTGAGGTGAGGACAGCGGGGGCAAATGGAACAACAACAACAACAAAAAGATGGAGGAAGCTGTGGGTGGAGCTGTTGTTTCATGATGATAAAGTTGGGATGGATATGTGTGATTTGGACTTCAGTGTCGCTCCGTTCGGCCACACTGTGACTGCTGTACAACATGAAACAAAGCGGTCTTTGGTTCGGTTAAGGAGAAGATCTCGGTTTGATCTACTACACGGATGTTAGACATCATTTAGTCCATCTAAATGTTAATATACTCGAGCTCTACTTGGTTGTCCATATTTTCCAGTGTTCATCAACAGTCAGGTAACTTTAATTTACCTGACTGGGGACAGCAGAGGATGTACTTCCTGCAGCAGCTGAAGAAGTTCAACCTGCCAAAGACAATGATGGTGCACTTCTACACCGCCATTGTTGAGTCCATCCCAACCTGCTCCATCACCGTCTGGTACGCTGCCGCCACTGCCAGGGACAAGGGCAGGCTGCAGCGTATCATCCGCTCTGAAGAGAGGGTGATTGGCTGCAATCTGCCATCTCTCCACGACCTGCACACCTCCAGGACCCTGAGGCGTGCAGGTAAGATCGAGGCGGACTCTCACCCTGGTCACAGACTCTTTGAGACCCTCCTCTCTGGCAAGAGGCTGCGCTCCATCAGGACCAAAACCTCCCGACACAGGAACAGTTTCTTCCCCTCTGCTGCCAGCCTCGTCAACAATTTTATTTGTATTGTAGTTCTGTGTTAATTGTTCTGCACCAAAATCACCAAAACAAATTCTTTATTCTGATTGTGATTTGAAAAATCTGCAGGAAGTCTGGTCTGAGTTGCAGCCGTGCAGCAGGACAGGACAGGACAGAGTGTCTTCATAAACGAGAAACAAACAGAGGATGACGTGTGTGAAGCTACAGTCAGGCTGAGCTCTGCAGGTTCACACAAAGATCAGCTTCAGGAAACACTTTAGTTTCGACGACCCAGCGAGAGCTGATGAGAAGACGTCGGACGTAATGAGTTTTCACCGTCCTCTGTCGGGCCGTGTGGTTGAAGGCAGTGCATCCATTCAGGAAACACTCACGGTGCATTTGTAGCTGCAAAGAATCCTGCTCAGCCTGCAGAGCCCGATGTGTGAGTTACTGTGAATCTGTGACTGTACAGACTCTCTGGTTTCCTTCTTCTCTCCTGATTAGATGAAGAAGGTATTTTCTAAATGCATCACAGTTTTATCTCATTAGCTTCTGGCCTCGAGCTCTCAGATCACTCGCCCTCCTCTCTTCTTCTCCTCCCTCTGCACCCCGTCTCAGGAGACCATCGAGCTTCGTCTGTGGTTCAGCTCAAATCCACAGAGAGACGTCTCTGAGCACGTCCTCTAAAGTCACACCGGCAGTGATCCCACCTCCACGGTTTGTGTTTAGTCCTTTTCATCAGCAACAGTTGTTTGTAATGTGTCCACACTTCAAGCTGCAATTTGTTTGCATTCAGCCGCCACGTCCGCGATGATCACACCAGCGTTTGAATATAAAAGTCTTTATTGAAGCGATCCAAGCAGACAATAGATATCAGAGTGTTTCACTGCCAAAGGGACAAACAGAACATGTCTATGCTGGTGCTGAGGATCTGACAGCTGTGTAAACTCACGTGCATGAGTACACAAAGGCATGCTAGCATACCTAAATACACCCCCCAAACACACACACACACACACACGATCTTTTCATATCATGAATGGATTTGGTCCAGGAGAACCTTCGATAAACAATTCCTCTGCAGCTTTTCACTGCTGGTTTATAAAGCCTCTAGCAGAGACGAGCACGCTGCGCCTTTCTATCTGCTGCAACAATGATGAAGAGATTATTCACCATGTTGCTCCTCAGGAGCCTCGCTGCAAACCTCTCGACTGAAGTATCAAGCACAGGAAATTCAGAACTTCTGTAGGTATCCTCTGGTCTCATACAAATCCTGTTTCTACAGAGAATTGAACTGGAATGTAGACTGTGAGTGTTGCAATTAAATACATTGATTTATTGTTATAAATATTCTTGCAGTGAGTGCCTGTTCTGTTGTTGTCGATGGAAGGAAAACAACGACTAAATGACTTGTTTTTTAACCTTGTGTTCGCGTACACAACCGGCTGCGTCATGGACGTAACTGTTCACATACTTGTCTCTGCACTACGCGTGTTACTGGAGGATACCTCTGGAGGGCGCACCAAAGAGCTCAGGCTGGAGGGCGCACCAGAGAGCTCAGGCTGTATGCAGCTACTGTATGTGAGGGATGTAAACAACAGACATGGAGATGCTCGAGGAGGTTACTGTGATGTTCACTCTGAGGTCACAGCAGAAACAGCTTCTGTGTGTTCATGAACAGAACACTCCGTCTGCTCCGTCCCCGCTCCGTCTCTCCAACATGTTCCTCCGTGCACGGACATAACGCTCCCGGACTTGTTCCCATTTAGTTTAGCAGGTTTCCAAGACGACTTCTAAAACAGAACTTATCTGTCTGCAGCTGTTTGACAGGCATGTTTGTCTCTGTGCAGCGGCAACGACACATCGTACAGATGTGGATCATTGTGGACTTGGTTTAGAAGCATTGTTGTCCCTGCTGCTGTGTTGATCTGTCACATCCCCTCTGCCTCTACACTGCCCCTACTGTTCATGTGCAGCCTGCAGCTCGTGTACACGTGTACACTCCTTTTACACACGTTACATGAATTTAACATGAAATGTAATAGTTATTTATGACACATCTCCTTTACTGCAGCATGCTGTGAAAGTAGAGTATTAATTAGGTTTTATACTTCTGTCGTATTCAGGTCGTGTATAACAACTCATCTTATTCCTGTCAGCTTATAGAAACGGCCTCAGACTCGCCGCTGCTCGTGTTTCAGATTCACACTTTTTAAATGAAGCATGAAACCTTCTTCTCGACCTCTGCCTGTCAGGATGTCGTCCAGAATATTTGAAATAAAGTTAGAGCTAAAAAATACAAAAACACAAACACTAGAGTTTAAATCAGAGATGAAATATGTGCAGTGTGTGTGTATTATCTTGTATGAATGAAGCTCACAGAGTTCTAAATTCTCTAAAGATGGAACAGAAAGAGGACTATGTAGGAACTCTTTGTTTACCTGCGTTACCTCCTCCTCTCCTCGTCACCTCCCGCTGAGACCTCAAGGTCTGTATGAAGTCTGCAGGAGGTAAACATTCATCCCTGCTTTTGTCAAACACCTCAGCTCCCCTCAAAGAACGCTCACACTTATAGAAAAGAGGGTCCTGTTTGTGTTTACACGCACAGTATAGATTTATCGGCCCTGCGTTCATAGATTACTTCTTTAACCTGCATGACCCACTTTCATACAGTCTTGTACAGAGAAGGTGTTCGCGTGCACGTATGACTTCACTTTTATTAACGTAGACATTTCCTCGAGGAGAAGCACGGGATCGCTGCTCCTCCACAGACGCTCCATCCAGAGGAACGGAGGCTTCAAATCGGGAAGAGTCAATATAATAACAATATTCTGCAGCTCCAACCTCAGACCGAGATATCACTGTGCCAACAGAAGGACATATTAAAATTCAGTCCATGTTTTGTTTTTTTACAGGTGAGCCAAACTCTGCTTCTGATCTGATTTTAGGAACACAACCGTCAACCTGCAGAACGCCTCAGTTCAAGCTGCTGTCGGCACCTGACGAAAAACCAGCGAGAGAAAATATCCCACCACAGAAATAAGAAAGCCGTTCATCGTTTTCATCTTTAACAGTATAAACCAAATCAGCTTCATGCACAATGAGTGCAGAGGGCATTGTGCACACAGGTAGAAAGGAAGGTACGCCATCCACTCATTTCTAAACGGCCTCTGAAAGGCAGACATGTTGGATTTCTTCTTCATTTTGTTGGAGCATTTGATTTATTGACTGGCGTCAGGATGTAAACAGACTGTAAACAAATATAACAAAAGCTCTCCTGAGTTTAAAGTAACATCCTTTAAGTCTCTGTTTTGTTCTCTTTGGCGCCGCCTGTGGTGATGAGCTGTAACTGCAGGTGTGATTTTAGAGCTCGAGCAAAGATCCAAACTTCAGCTTTACTGACTCTTTGTGTTCTTATTTATGGAACTTTAATAATTACTTTCTTTTTATTTGGAGTTGTGCTTGTTTCTGAAGTTTTATTCTTGTCGATCTTTTCTTTTTCCTTTTGCTCCCGACACAGAACATCACGCCCACCTCTCTCTGGAGCACCCATCACGGCTGGGTGACACTGACACAAGAATATAGCCAATGCTGCAGCTCTCCACCATCAGGCTCAATCTGCACTGTGTTGACTGATCGAACCCTGACTGACATTAACTGAAAAACTTCATAACATTAACAGAACTTGTTGAAATGTTTGTTTCTTCAGACGTGACAATGAGAACATTTTCTCCTCCAGATAACCTGACCGCACGTCTTCTGTAAAATCAACAGTTCACCTTTAAACTCATCAGAACGTTTTATCTTCACTTTTCCGCCCTGCTCTTCCTCTGTATCTTCCTTCGGCTTCACGTGGACTCTCCCTGGTCCGGCCTGGTCCTGTGGAGGCTCAGATAACACAGAGACGTTATATTTATCAGAGCCGCCCGAGCTCTATCTGCTGCAGCGCAGGCTGAGGAGAGAAAGGATGCTTATCTGCACTCCAGTGTTACGGTGAAGGACTCGGAGAGCTCGACACAGATCGCACAGACAGAAACACACAGAGATGATCACAGTTTACAATGTGGGTCAGCCATCTGAGTTTTCATTCGCTCTGAGATTAAAACATTTGAGTCTCGTTTGCTGCTTTTTAATCAAATCTGTGATGAGTGAAAAATGAATCCTTGATCAGATGTGAAAGGTGTCGTGATCAGCAGCTCAGCTTCAGCCTGTTGTAGCTGATTGTTTCTGATCATCTTGGATCCCTCTGCTGTCATCAGTCAAAGTTGGCTCTGAACTGTACAAAGTGTTCATTGCTTACATGTTTTTATTATCAGGAGTTGTATTATGTGCAGAGACAGACTCTTGGAAACAAGCACACGGTGAATAAAGCAGTTTAAAATCTCTTTCTCAAACACATTTCAGCCGACACGTGAGGTCAGGAGGAGCTCCGAGCTGAGCTGCTGCTGGCCTGAAGGTGCGCAGGCAGTTGTGTGGTGACGATTCCTGAAGTGTTATCGTTCTAAAGGTAGTCAGAGTTTTTAGTATTTTGATACTTTTCAATAGCCCGTGTTTCAAAACGATTCAATCTCTGTTATTTTTACGTTCGATGGCCGAAAGGTACCGAAGCTTTGAAAACACACACCTACATCAGTTTTCAACACAAAGCTGCCGCGAGAGCGCAGGAGAGAGAGCAGCTGTGGTCGAGCAACATAGACATGAAGTGAAGAGAGCGAGCGCCATTAATGTAAATAAAGCAGTGAAACAGAGAAGACACGGCTACACCTCCGTACGACCCCGCAGGGAAGTAAACTGTGTCTGCTCCGCCCTCCGTCACACCTGGAGCACACAGCTCTCGTGATGTTTAATGATACGAGTCACTCGTCTCTCAGTTCGGCTCCTGACTGCGACAGTCGCATGTCGAAGTGTTCTTGGGCGAGACACTGAACCCCAAATTGCTCCTGCAGGCAGAGCCAACGCTGTGAATGTTCATGGATACTGATTGGAGATTGGCACTTAGGCCTTCGCCATCCGTGTGTGACAGTGTGTGTGAATGGGTGAATGTGACATGTAGTGTAAAAGTGCTTTGAGTGGTCTGAAGACTAGAAAAGTGCTTTATAAGTACAGTCATTTACCATTTACAGTCCATTAAGAGGGAATATTTTAATATGGAAAGTCCTGCTCATGAAGCTTTTAACAAGATGTCAGATGAGCTGGTTTGTGTTCACTGACTTTTTCTGTGTGACTGTGGAACATTTAAAACAAGATTACTCCGTTTTTGTGCACCTGAGAGTTGTGCTTTTTGTCGCCATGGTATCAAAACAGGTGCAGGCGGAGCTGCTGCTCACTTCAGCTCTCTGTCTGAATAAAGTCCTTCATCCGGGGAAATGCTGTGGGTGAAAACAAAGGCGGCTTTGAAACAGAGAGAAAGTAGTCGTCTTAAATGTTTGGAGTGTTCAGGAGACAGATGCTTCTCTCAGGACGAGGTGGAGACCAAAAACAGAGACAAAAGGAGAGTATAGAGGACATACATGTTACTCTCCAGTCATGTTGTGTTCATCAGTGTTTAACTCTCTAACAAGCGCCCATCAGAAGGCTGAAGCTGAAGTCTTCTGGCTGATCTGCAGAGTTGATGCTCATTAGTTATAAATACGTGACCTTTAAGAAGCATAATTCAGAATATTAGCGCAGCACTCGAACATGGAGGCTGGCTTGTTCTCTTTAATAGAATTTTAAGCTCTCTTTTGTTGAATAATGGATGCTTCAGATTACAGAGCGCCGAGGAATTTCTAATTGACCTCCTAAATTTTTGAACAAGGTCTACTCCACCGCTGCGCTCTGATCCTCCGTCTTTAATCTGTTTCATTTGATCAGTTCAGGAAAAATAGTCCCGCTAAACCTCCGAGATTTTAAATCCAATCTTTGTTTCTTTTCTTTTTTAGCTCGAGTGGAAGAAGCATCTGAAACAACATTTAGATCTGAACCTCGACGTTACCGCTGTGACTGTTAGTTCATATTTGTTAGAAGAAGAATATTTCTTACTAATATTACTTCATGCACACAATACTTTATACTTTTACAGACAGCTTCTGGACCCGTCGGACTGTACCTGAAGAGCTCACCGCTTACTGACCGTGTGGTGCAGAGAGAAGCAGCTTCCCTGCAGGCGTCCCTCCGTGCATGCATCACGATGCAGCATGCATCACGATGCAGCATGCAGACGGATGTGATGGTGTTTCTGACATCGTCATTCACATATCTGTCAGCCTGCTCGTCTCTCAGCCTCCGTGTCCTCCACCTCTCCCTCCATCCCCCGCTCATCTGCCTGTTTACTGCCGCACTGACCTTTTTTACAGGTGAGTCCCACTTTACTCTCAATCAGTGCTGCTCAGCCACACACTCAATAATCTCTCTCTCTCTCTCTCTCTCTCTCTCTCTCTGTCTCTCTCTCTCTCTTTACTACCACCTCGTGAAGGCAGCGCTCTTTTTCTGAAGAGACTTGCTATTAAGAAATCAATCCCATCTACATGCAGCCGACATGCAGCAGCGCGGCCTCTCTTTGAGACGGACAGGGAGGCCGGCTCCTATAAATCAGCATAGCTGAGATATTTGTGGCCAACTTGGGGGAAGATTTATGCCGGCTGGATATTGGAGAGCATCTATCAGGCTCTCACAGAGAGGCTGAGGGCGGATGGGGGCAGGGAGGTGAAGGTAGATAGGAGGAGGGTCATGGGTGGGGGAGGGGTCTTTGTCATCGAAAGGAGAAAAAGGATTCTGAAGAGAGGAAGACGAGAGAGGAAGAATCGACACGCCCACAGGAGGCCTGAGCGGGGAGTCAGAGCCAGGGAGGTGTAGCAGGCAGGAAGATGGATGGGGAGAGGGTTGGAGAAGGGTAAAGAGGTGGTGCCAGGTTGTTACAGAGAGCCATGAATTAACTCTGTCTGTCATATATAGATAACCTGAGAACAACCCCACACACATCATCCAGCTGCCAGATCCAGGACCTCATCAAGGATTTCACTTCACTAAATCCTGCAGGAAGATGCAGCCAAGTGTCTGCACCTGCTCTCACTCACCAACCAAACCTCATGTAAAGAGTCATCAGTTATCTGAAGACCAGGAAGACGGATGCTTGTTTCACTCACAGCTCGTTGGTTTCCAAAAATCTAATATACTTTGGCTTGCAGTTGCATTTTTCAGAGCATTCCCGAGAGATGTTTCACACCAATAAGCGCGTTGTAAAACGGTCCGAGGGGAGTTAGCGAGGTGATGCTCACGCGTCGTTTGTCAGAGGTCGTTTACAGACGAGCTATCAAACCTCACAGTGTTGGTTTCACACCAAAAGGTTTATAAGAGCATCTTTCATCCGGAGTAACATCAAGGCCAAAAGCTTTTATTAGCTGATAAACTGAACTCTGGTGAGGTATAAGACTGTCTCAGTCTGCACATGCTGCTGCTTCAGATGTATGTGGCACCATAAAAGGCTGAGTGTGAAGCAAAGCTGTGATGGCTGCAGCTTCTTCTTTAGCAAAGTGTTCAAAATCACCTGGTGGAGGAACGTAGACGTCAGTGTGATGTATTTAAATATCTCTTAACTGGGTTAGCGAGCCTGAGTAATATACATGATGTCGAGCTTATAATTTATATTACTGTGATATTGTCCGTAGCATTTCATTGGCTTAGTTAATTAATTGAATATTAATCCTGATCATGATTTTGTCTTCCCACGATTAAATAAACACGACTGACGGTGATGTTGACGTTTGGTTCTGTTTAGCTCAGTTGGTAGAGCAGCGACCCCGTGTACAGAGGCTACAGTCCTCGTCGCGCTGATCGCAGGCTCGACTCCCGGTCTGCCGATCATTTGGTGCATGTATTCCCCCACTCTCTACTCAGAAACATTTCCTGTCTATCTTCAGCTGTCCTATAAATAGAGCCAAAGGCCAAAAAAAATATATAATCTTTAAAATGCTCCGCCCGTAGAAAACTCTGCTGCAGATCAAATCAAGCGCTCCCTAAACAGCCCCTCCCCCAGGGGGCGATGGAGAGGTTTGTGCTTCACTTTCAGGGGAGCTGGCCTGTCATGTGATGAGCGCCGACCTCTCAGCGGCAGGTTAGAGAGGAAGAGTAAACAACAGAGACGGTCGGAGAAACTAAAGTCAAACGTGTGGAACAGAAGACGAAGAGCTGGTCCCCTGAAGCGGCTCGTCAGCGCTCGTTTGGAGGTGTTTCAGGTTTAAGTGACGTTAAGAAGAAACAATGATCAGCAGAGAGGTCATGAAACCTGCGTCTGCGCCGCAAAGCAACACGACTAACTTGTTGAAGCAGCTGAAGAAACAGCACAAAGTGCAGCATGATGAGTGTGTGAAGGCCGAGAGGAAGAAGGAGCTGCTCGTTCTTCTCGATAGTTCTAACTGCTGTTAGAAGGGAACCTAGATCTTCATATTTTGAAGCTCAGGGCCTCTGATGAAGCGGCTGTTGGAGGAGCTGTGAGTGGAAACTTGTTGGTAATCTTGGCATGATTGTAAATAAGAGAAAATCTTAAATAAAGTTGGAATGAACACATAAAGCGAGGAGACGCTCTCACGTGTGTTTTATCATCTGATCAAACAGTCTCATCATGTTGGTACATTTCATGTTAAGAAAGTAAACAGTGATTTTATGGATGATAGATTTTCTCCTGGCGAGCAGCCACACAGCTGCAGCGCTCAGCTCGTTCTCTACCAGGGAGGGTTCTGTATGAGACACAAAGACAATGCTCGTGGTCTTTATCTTCTCGTTGTGGGAGCACCGTCTGGGAATCAGGCGCGGAGGTTTTGTTCCTGCTCTGCAGACACGGCACATAAAGACAAAAGCAGCAGCGACCGCCTCAGCTCCATGTCCTAAAAGCCTATAAGATGTCACACCTATACGTGTCCTGTGGGCTTTATGTCTGACACCAACGTCAGGAAGTCTGCGGCGTCGGGTGTCCAACCTACATACAGGAACAATGCTGTGAGACAAAGCGCAGGAACAGCTTGTGTTTATCAGGGATTCAATCAAACACGGAGCCCGAATCATGTTAGTGTGTCACTGCTGTCAGAGCATACGTAACCATACAGGAGCCGTATGGATGAACACAAGCTGAATGAGCAATAATTAGATCATCTTCATCTGCATGATGATGTTTTCCACTTTAAGAAATTACACATTCTGGTGCACAAACATTTAGCGTGGAGGAGGTGTCGGGTTGTTGCACCGCAGCTTGAGGAGTCGGCGAGGGACAGAAGAGGCCCCGTAATAATCACATTTTGGAATATTAAATCAAACTCCTCTTTTTAGCTGACCCCATATGTTTGACTTAATCTTTTTGTGCTGGAAATGAAAGTGAAGAGCGTTCACTGGAGACAAACTCATCATCAGACAGCCAGTGATTCCATATGCTGCAGAGCTCCATCTAATTACAGCGCCGAGCAGAGGAAGGCGCACATTCAGTCTGCGACGAGCGGTGCGTGAAGGCAACACGGACGTGCAGCAATGTGGGGAGTTCAGAATAAAAAACAAGACAACAGTAACAGTGTGCCATACATACCCCGACCCAGACACATTCAAGCTGCGGCTCGTGGGCCGAATCAGGCCCCTTTAACAACCTCAATCTGTTCCTTTAATCATTTAGCAAAACCACAACATAACATCAGATGGTACTGTGCAGGTGGTTCTCTATTTACAGATTCTACATAAAAATGGAGAATCTTTTAATAAATGTTTTTTACAGGAAGTGTTCTGGCTTCTGTTTGTAGTCCGAGTAGTATTGACCAATCACGTATCAGCAGGCTGCGGCAGGAAAACCAGTCTGTGTGGAGAGCAAAAGCAGGCGGGACGTAATCCGCCGTGAAGACATCCCGACTCCCATCGCCATCTGACAACGACAAACAGACATCTGCATGCTAACAGCTAACAGCTAACGATCTGTTCTCGATCACAAATTAAACTTGAGGGCTGCTGGTGTAGCTCAGTTGGTAGAGGACGCGCCCCATGTACAGAGGCTACAGTCCTTGACGCACTGATCGCAGGTTCGTCTCCCGGTCTGCTGATCATTTGTAAATGTCGTCCCGATGTCGTCCCGATAGGACGAACCAAGAGATGACAGCGTTTATTTAGCAGACATATGTGGAGGGAGGATTTCACTCCACTTTGATCTGAACACACGGTCGCTTCTCGAGCTGCTGACTGGATTGTAAACGATGCAGCGCACGGAGATGGACGTCTGGGCTGGAAGTCGTTTATCGCTAACTGCTTGCTAAACCGGACACGCCTGACATGTTCACCGTTGTCCTCAGAGGGTTTATCGTGGGGCACCGATCAGCAGCAAAAGTGAAACAAGTTAAAGGTTTAAACTGATTATTTTGTCTGATGAAGGAATTAAACATCTACAAAATCCAATATGAATAATATAAGTTCTACTTTCTGTTCCAAGGACGGCTGATCATAAAGTCCATTTCTGTCACATCTGAAACCTGACGTTTGCATTAGTTCACCTTTGTGACGCACAGATAATGTGTCCTTGAGAAGTGTGAAGCCGTTCTCTTTCCAAAAGTCACCATTCTTTGAGGTGACCCTTTTCTAACCTCAAAGTACTTTGAGTTGAATGTTACCAACCTTCAACCATCACAAAACCTCCATACGAATCATTGTAAGTGTAAAACGACGAGGTCTTTCTATTTAACTCCGGAGCAGCAGCGCCACTTACGTCCTTTCAGAGCCGTGCTACAGCTATCGAGACTTCAGATCTTCACTTTGAAATGAGACACCATTCTTTACGACGTATTTTACCAGCTTCTTGTACAAGACTGGAAAAGAATTCATCACAAATTGTCAATTACACTAAGTTCTTTTTACATCTAGATAGCCACTACTCGTCCGTACCTGAAAGAAACAGGAGGATCAGCAGGACCCTACGCCTCTGACTGTGTTTTCTCTGATGTCGCGCTGCTTGTGTTTGCGTACTCGATCCTCACATACTTTCAGTTTAAGGAAAGGTCCTGTCTCGTGACGGGGTGTGAGGTTCTGGAGACCTGGGACTGACCTGCAGAGAACAAAACAACCTGAGACACCAGCAGAGAAAAGGAAGGAGGGGGAAAGAGGGATGATGAGAAGGAACGGGAAATTAGGTGAAAGATAAGGAGAGGCTGACAGGCAGAGAGAAAAAGAGAGGTGGGGGTCAACAGGGAGAGGGAAACTCTGTCTTTGAACTTTTCAAGGTCATCTCTTTTATGTGCGTACCGAGCCACTGCAGCGGGTCTGCACGGGTACCACACACCCACCGCTCCTCCGGTCAGGCGTGCAGAGCGGGGGCCACGTCCCAGTTTGGGAAGCGGGTCTGTTGAAGCCTCCAGGCAGAGAGTCTCCTTCACCAGCGCTTCTAGCAGACAAGGACCCTGCATTAATCATGTGCAATGTGATAGCCCCGCCCCTCCCCCTGGATGTTGGCCTAAACAGCCGGTGGAATGGGGGGGGCTCTCTCTGAAGCACACCTGTACTGCTGCGGGTTCAAACTCAGTGCGCATGGCCATATAGAAAAGCAGAGATGAAGGGCGCCGGTTCAGCTCAGAGGTTAAATCACACGTCCCGTATTCAGAGGCTACAGTCCTCGATGGTTCGACTCCCACCCTCTTTGCCATGTGCCATCCCCTCTCTACCCGTGTTTTCAACACTTTCCCCTGTCCTCTCTTTGTCAGTAAAAAAAAAGGTTTAAAAAAAGCAGCAATGTAGCGTTAGCATGCTCACACTAACTCTAAAATGCAGCGTTATGTTGTCTAGCCCGTGGCTGCTCTGCTAGTTAGCTTAGCTGACCTTCCAAGTTCAAACCACTCGTACAGGCCTGCAGCTAACGCTAACGCTAACTAGCCTGATGACCTTCTAAGATCATAAAAGCCACACACATAAATGAACGAGTTCAAGGAAAGGGCGAGACCCAGTGTGCTCAAATCTTTCCTAAACTTTATTCTGTGTTTCTCGGTGATTTACAGAACCAGATTTTTATCGAAGAAATGGTAAAAAAATAAAATTCACAGTTTTAATTTCAGGCTTCAGGGAAATCCCAGATAACTGAGGCCAAAAGCAAGGTGAACGTAAGCCTACATTGAGTCAGAGAGCAGAGGAGCTGGGCAGGAAGGAAGACAAAGGAGCAGCAGCGAATGCAGTGAATTTTCAAAATAAAACACTTAATTTGGGTTAATTTATCTATCAGTATATATTTCTGTGTGTAACTCGTGAGTCTGCAACGTTCCCTACGGATATATTGATGACCTGTTTGGACAGCGCTTCCTCAGATCCTGAATTCATTGTTTGTTTTACTGAAAGCTGCTGAAAGAGAAAATGTAAGGAGACGCTGCTCAATAGAATAATGACACATGGCAGGTTTTATTGTGAGTTCTTGTTGCGTTAACTTGTATGAAAAGTGTTTTGCAGATAAAGTCTGAGTACTTGTGAAGCTGCCCGTTGAACAGGTTGTAATAACACTACTGTCCATAATGCTGCTCGGTGTGTGCCGTCATGCCGCTACAGTGTGGAGGACGTTTGATTCCAGCGCCCTGCAGTTAGCCTCAGTGTCGGTGTTCCAGCGTGTGGGTGTAGTTAGACTGTCCTGCTGTCCGTGACGTCCCTCATTCACTCATCGAGTGTGTGCTGAAAGGTTTCAGAGGAGCGGTGAGTGGGTGAGCCGACACGTGTGCACCGCTGTTAGAGCCGGTCAGCTCACCACGGCCACTCTCAGAGCCTACTTACTGCTCCCTCTGTGCTACACTGATACCGCTCTACATCGCCTACACACACGCCGGACACACAGCTCTACACGCACGCACACACATCATCCATGAAGGAGGAAAGCAAGAGAACTGGACAACACACCGCACACATTAATAATGAGTTAACTATGAGACCACACAACTCAGCACTTTAATAATTCTCCACACAACAAAGGCTGAGGGGCCCCTACACCAGACCCCGAGGTCAGAGTCCAGGGTGTGTGTGTGTGTTGCTGTGTGTGTGTGTGCAGGCATGCGTTGGCTGTATGATCAAGTGCTCTGTCCATCTGTACGTCCAGGCAGGGTCTGTATCTGCAGATACACACACACACAGTCTTTGTCCACAACACGTGAGTCCCTTATCACTGAGGCGGGCGTGTCGGTGTGCGCGTCCTTCTGAACCACATTATTGGTGATAAAGTGAAGAAAACAAGTCGTATTCTTGGTGTAGTATTAAAGCAGTCATGTGTCTCACTGTGTGAAACGGTGACCGACACGTCTACAGAACACACGTATGTTTACCTGGCAATTATCAGCGACGCCTGCGTGTACGGTGAGGAGTGCTTTAATGAACACTTAGACTGCTGTTCCTCAGTGAAACGCTTTGTTTGCATGATCAGATATGTGTTCCATTAACGGACTGTTCTCCGTGGTGTCTCATTTAAATGATCAGTGAGCCAACGTGTGTTTTAATGTGAAAGAGGTGACTCATAGTAAAACATCGACACATCTATCACCATCCCTGCAGAGTGCGGCCTCTTTGAGCTCCTTGTTTTATTTCCTCTCTTCAAACTGGTCTCCAGCAGCAGGAAGATGTTGTTAGTAAAAAGTAAGAGCCGCACAGAAGACCGTCACAGCAGCAACAAGCAGGACACTTTGCCTGGTGTCTGCCTGATGTTGGCTCACGTCAGCTCCTCTGGTCACAAACAGCAATCTACAGAGCACTTTATAAACCTCAACTCATCCCAAGGGACGTCTGTATTCTGATATCAATATAGTGGGCCCATAGATTATTATATAGACTACCATGTTAGCTGGGCTGCATGGTGGTGCAGTGGTTAGCGCTGCCGCCTCTAAGCTAGAAGGTTCCTGGTTTGAATCCCGGCTCAGACGTAGTGGTCCTTTCTGCGTGGAGTCTGCATGTTCTCCCCGTGCATGTGTGGGTTCCCTCCGGGTACTCCTGCTTCCTCCCACAGTCCAAACACATGCTCGTTCTGCTACAGTCACATGTTGAATGTTCTCGGGGGGGACACTGAACCCCAAATTGCTCCCGAAGGCAGAGAACGGGTATGAATGTGCATAGATCCTGACGGGAGATTGGCACTTTGCCATCAGCGTGTGAACGTGTGAGTGAAAGGATGAATGGGACATGAAGTGTAAAAGAGCTTTGAGTGTTCAGGAGACAAGAAAAGCACTTTTACAGTGTCCATGTACCAAAGGTTGTCTGTCTCTGTCAGCCCCGCGACCCTGAACAGGTCGAGCCGTCTGGACAATGGATGGATTGTTTTGGCCCAAAACATGAACTTTTCCTAAAAACAACAATAAAAATAACAATAATGACCATTTCACAAAATGTTTTTAAGGTTCAGTCACAAAAACTTCTTCGTCAGGTTTAGGAAAGACCATGCTTTAGGCTAACAGCACATTGTTGTATTTGTGGTACAGTATGTGTCATCGTCAGATGACGGCAGATCGTGTTTGCTCTCCTCACAGACTGTTTGTCCTGCATAGAACCAAAGCCTGCTGATACGTGATTGGTCAATACTGCTTGGACTACAAAACTACAAACAGACACCAGAACACCTACATAATACCAGCATTTTTATGCAGTCTGTACGTGCTGCAAAGTCAGCCCCATCCAGGGAGCAGACAGGTGAGCCTCTCAGAGTGTCGCTTCAATCGCTTTAAATAATAAAATGACTTTAGATAAAAAGCAGTTGGGAAAAGGTGTAAACATAAAAATGACAACTCTATTTAAGTAAAGCCAGAAAAGTCGATGTTGCTTGTGTGTATTTCCTCATTGTCGTCTGCAGTGAGACAGGAAGGAACTCACTGAGACTCCAGAGAGGAGCTGATATGCTGAGATGGAAAAGTGTCACACGGCAGTTTGTTTGTTAGTGGAGACATTGATTTTCTCTGTTACAAAGACTGCAGGTAAACACTGCAGAGGACCACGTCTGTCAGCTGCTCATTCGTGCTGCTTATTCTCCGAGTTGTCAATACGTTGTATCTGAGCTGATAATTACAGAGGACACGCGGCTGCACTCCGCCGCGCAGGTGAATTCAGGCTGCTGCTTTCCAGGAGGAAACCAAATCAATACAGCCTCCAAACGAGCTTCATCCTGTCTGCGCTAAAAGCAGCCGAGGATATCATGTGAGGGCCACGAGCCAATGAGAGCAGAGAGGGCACATCTACGAGTTTAATCTGTGTAGAGTGAGATCAAACAGGAAGTAGAATGTAAAAATAAGAGACATCCATTTATCATATTATGGATGTTTTGGCTTAATGGACTGGGACCTGCACGTGTGCGTCTATGACATTAACATGGCTTCTCATCCTGAGGAGAGATGTCCTGATTGCACGTGTATCTCTCAATTATCAAATCAATTAGTCGCCAAGGCGTACGACCCGTTACTGATCCTGAGAGGACTTCGTTAATGGCTCGTAACACGTTGAGTGGGAAGTAGCTCAGTGGAAAAACTGTTATGATTGAAATGAAGCAGAATGTAGTAATTATTTATGAAACATGACAATGTCATTACAGGCTGCACGCTTAACTCAGAGACAGACGTGCCTCTAGAGCTTCCTGTGCCACGGCTGTGTGTCCGTCTGCAGAATTAACACAGTGAGTGGATGACGACTCGTTCATGTACACGTACAGAGAATGTAAGAAGTGGGCGTGGCCACCATGACGGCACCCAGTGGTTTGTGAAGTACTGTTTTGAAGCCTCAAGTTTGGGATTATGGCGGGTGGTATCTTGCTGTTGGAGACAGAAGTGACCATATTTAGACGAGAGGGTGGAGCTGAAGAGGAGGGAGGGGTTAGCAAACACTGGCTAATAAATGAGATGACTAATTAGCTAGTTCACCTTTGAGGTTTCCCATTTAATGAGATTTTATTTGTGGTGGTAGCGAACTGGAAATGATTATTTATCTAAAAAGCTGAGAGAGCTTGTGGACAGTAGCTGACTTGCCACTCATTCACATCTCTGAAGGGAGAGCGAGCGGCAGGTGAACAAAACAAACGGTAAGAACCAGTTTTTGTCTGACTGCCGGGGTCAGCCCTGCACACAGGTCTGTATGTGACTGACTGATTAACTGACTAACTGACTGACTGACTGACGATACTTTCACAGCCCTAGAGAGAGAGAGTTGCGACATCGCAAAAGCGGTAATGGAGTATCTTGGACGCTCTGGATACTTCGTTCCTGGAGTAGTCACTCAAAGAGGCCACGCCCCTAATGATGCATCCCTTTAAGCCTTAATATAATGTAAACAGGTGAGCTGTATAAAGATTCTCCCCGTACAGTTGTCATGAAGAGAGAAATGAGCTATAGAGACCCAAACTGTTTTTTGTACCAGGCTGTAAACATGTTTATTTCTGCTGTAAAGTTTAACATGGGGCTCTATGGGGACTGACTCACTGCTGGAGACAGCCTCAAGTGGACACCAGAGGAACTGCAGCGTTTGGCACTTCCACAGTGGATCCATTTCCTGCCCGGGAGGCTGCCTCTTGGTTTTACATGGGCTTGCTCTTTGCCCTGAACCTTCCCGGGCAGAGCGGCTCCGTGTCTCCCCAACAAGAGATTCAGTGGTTTTGGGTTTTATGAGCATGGTTGGGTTTACTCCTCCTGGAGAGAAAGGTACATGCATGTTTTTCATGTTAGATTGTGTTGCAGCTTTCATCATGAGAGATCTGCAGCAGAGCCGTGCACTGATTCTGCAGTGTGGCTAAAACTGAGAGCCTCAGAGGGAGCTGCATTGTGTTAGCTGTGAAGAAACTTTGATACAGAAGTTCTTTTAGTTATAAGGATGAATTTTTACCTCCAAGGCCAGAGACTCTTCTAAAAAGTCGAAGACTCTGTACTTGAATAAGAAAGTCAGCTTCATTGTTGAAATTTAGAAGGATGCCAGACAGAGGAGAAGAGCTGCTGGGTCTTTGTGGTCATCACATACAGGAGCTCTGTGGATACTTCGGGTCGATGCATCAGGGCAGGATGAAGACCCAAATTAGTCGCACGCTTCAGCTATTCTAAAAGTATATTGAATGCCTTTAATTGTTTTTTGAAGGACGTTGCTTTTAACACTTTTGATTGAGTTCATTTTTTCTCTTCACAAGATGAAGGAACCAATCACGTGCGTGGACTTCTGTTGCTAACAGCAGCTTCAGATTTATTCAGAAATAAGTGCAAAGAAAAGTATTCTTCATCTTATTCTATGATTCTGAAATCATCTTTGTGACAGGAGGAAGAGGAGGTCTGGGCACCTTCTGTCTGACACAAGCTGAACATTATTAGCTTCACACTTTAGACGTCTGCAGGACCGTTCTGCAGGACAGCATTCACAGCTACAGGTAGCTCGTGATGTATTCCCCTGTGGTCTGTGAGTCCAGTCATTCGCATATGTGACTAATTTCTCCATCTGACCAGCTACAGCTAATGACTGTGGCTGCCAGAGACTCATTGATTTCCTCTGCATCGCCCCAGAGGCTGCCGGTCCCCGTCCTTCAAACGCTCCGCGATGAGCCGCTGCCGCTCTGCAGCCCGGAGAGGACGCCTGTCACAGCCGGTGCTCAGGGAGCGTCTGACGAATTCTCATGTCGCTTTAATTATGCAGCCGTTCACTCAGAAGCTCATTCAGTCACTCAGAGACTCATTCAGTCACTCAGAGTCTCAGGGTGGTCAGGGCTGCACAGAGACAACACAAACACCAGAGCCTTTCAGGGTTTGGGTTTACCAAAGCTGAAGTCCTTTTGCTCGTTCATCAGTAAGTCGTGTTTGTTCTTTATGCTTCGTAATATGAAACCTTTGAATCAGACAGGCCTTCTCTTCTGTCCCCTCACATTGTATTTGTCTTTTCATGTTTTAAAGAGCGTTTTCTCTTGAAGGACACGGCCATGTTAATGCTGAGGCTCGGAGTGCAAAGGTTCCTCCACTAACAGTTGTCTTGTTTCGGTAGAACATTTACTCCGGTGAAACAGGGCCGAGGAATAAATACCGAATGATTCATGTAACAGGATCCTTTATGTACATTAATAACAATAACTTTTTTATGCAGCTCTTTTCAGTCACAAAGGTACAGAGTTCTGTGCATGTCAAAAGTATAACTTAGCAATGCAATTATTGCAGGCAATTTCACATTTTAATTTAAAGTCGATACGATGAAGTCTGTGGAGAAGTTCACTCTGTATGTAAACATGTCAGTGTACAGCTAACACATTTATATTTGACATTGATCACAATCAATCATTTGAAAGGGCTGCTGGAAAAGATTTATGGTGTAAATTTCTTTTTCATAAACATGATCAGAAGTTAAATATTGGTTGATTGTTTCCGACACTTTGATTCTAACGTACCTGTTCATCAGACTGAACAGCCTCCATAGTGACAGCAGCAAGGGCTCATGGGAAATGCAGTCTTTAGAGGACCTTTTCAGAGCCAGAGCAGCAGACAGAAACAATCATTAGGAGACAATGAGGAAACCTCAGAGACCGATATCACACAAAAAACAGTCTAACAGTGAGGACGTTTTATAATGTGGGTTAAACAGCCCCGGCCTTAAAGGTACGTCAGGTATCTTTTAACTGGAGTATCTTGTTGTGTGACTTTAAAGGGTTCGCTCAGATCCAACACAATGACACAAACAGACTGATGGAGGCAGCAGCAGAGCAGCAGCTCCTGTTCTGTGAGGTTAAATGACTGTTTTTATGAATGGAGTCTGGTGTGTGTGCAGAGAGCGATGTAACGTCTGTGTGTGGTTAAAACAATCATCTTCCTCTGTAACTAAAAGGTCTATCTCTGTAGGGATCCTTTCTGTCATGTTGTCACACACTTAGAATAACAATCTGAGCCTGTCACTGGAAACAACAAGAACTTTTAGTGGACTTTGAACGAGAGCATTTGTGCCCAAGGATCTGCTGATTCTACTCGGATCTACTGAAGCAATTCCAAAACTGCCTATTAGTGATTGAGACCTTCGTTATGTAAATAGGGCTTAGGTTTAAAGATACAGAACCGACCTTTGAATTCTTAAGTAGTTTGACGGGCGTCTGAAAATAATCAAACTTCTCTGCGGCAGCTGAAACAAACACAAAGCAGATCAATGCTTTTATCTCTTCCTGTATCACACGCTGCACACACACTGATCTGTGGGGCAGACCGAGGTGTGGAAATATTTATGAACAACTATTGACTCTGCCTGCAGAAGCACAAACAGAGAAAGAAGGAGTCCATGACAGTCACATCAAAGAGTTTTCACAGGATGGATTAGTGTGCACGTCTGCAGGATGGGATTACAGCGCAGAGCGAGCCTGACGCAGGACAAACCAGCTGCCTGCAACACACACTGACTCACTCTCAGGTAAAGTGCATTGCTGTCTGTGCAGATCACAGCTGTCCTAAACATTTCAGCACAGCCTGGCACACCTTGTACTGTCAACACATGACAGTGAACGCTGCAGGAAGTCAAGTCGTAGTGAAAGAGACGCCCTCAGTTTAAAAGAAAGAATGGACACACACGTCAAACTCTCACCAGCCTGCTTTAAGAAGAATTTCACATTTAGTTTATTAATGTCATTAATTATAATATTATTTGAAGTCTGCTGGCAGTAAGAGCGTTGGTAATATAAGTCATAAACACAAGTAGTAATTATACACAGCAAAGCAAGAAATACCAAAGAAGCACAACACTAAGTCCAGCAATATCCATCCATCCATCATCCATACCGCTTATCCTGTTCAGGCTCGCAGGGGGGTGGAGCCTATCCCAGCTGTCACTGGGTGAGAGGCGGGGTTACACCTGGACAGGTCCTGGAACCTCCTAGCTGTGAGGTGACAGCGCTAACCTCTTCACCACCTTGCAGCCTCTGCATGTTCATTGTCCTTCAGAGGATTGTAATGCACATTCTCTCTAGAAGAGATGTTTGTCTGCCCTGCTTTCAAACTGGTGTGTGTGTGTGTGTGTGTGTGTGTGTGTGGATATTTAGTGTCCTCTGAACTGATGTTTAGGATGTAAGAGTGATAAGCACGCAGCCCACCTTAGGACTCGTTTCAGGTGGTTTAGGTGTAGGTGATCGTGGTCCGTTTTTTAATCCTCTTTCTTCTGCATCGCCGCGCTGCAGCTCCTGTGAGGTGTGCACATGTTTGCTGTCTGACGATTGTTTCTTTATCTTCTAACTGTATATTCTCAGTTCTGTTTTCAACACGTCACCCTAACAGAGAGCGTTTCCAGTACAGAGCTTTGTGGTGTTTCAGTAACTTCTGATGGGTGAAAGGAGGTCTGCAGATTTCATGTTTAATCTGAAGGTTAACGATCTCAGCTGCAGCTTGAGAACGCGATCATTCAGAGATAAGACTCTCCTGGACCTTTATTTTGAAAGGGTTTGGTGTTACTGTTTGTGTTAGAAGAATATTTCATTTTAACAAACTTCAAACCTACGGGGCCACATTCAGCACTGTTATTATGCAGTCCACCTGGCAAGACGAAACAAAGAGCTGCGATATGTGTGTGCTTCTGACTGCTGATGCTCCTGTGTGTGTGTGTGTGTGTGTGTGTGTGTGTGTGTGTGTGGGCAGGAGCATGCACTGCGGGCTGCTGGTAGTACTGAAACTGAATGTTGGCTGCGCTCCAGGTGGATGGAGGCTGAGCGACGCCTCGGCGCGCTGAAATATTGATCGAGGGAGATGAAGCAGCCGCGGGCCATCGGCTGCGTTTGGACAATAGATGCAGAGAAAGTTCGACCTGCATCTGAGCTCAGTGAGAGTAACACGGCTGCAGAGCGGACTGAAGACAGGTTTGGTTAAGTGCCACCTTCAGACTGCCTTTACATTTCCCACTCTGTCAGCGCTCATTAATATTGATCCTCTGCAGACATCTTTATAAACATGTCAGTCACTCAGAGCGGTGCAGAGCTTCACCGTCAGCCATTTTCTCTCCTCTGATAACCGATAACTCGCTCTGTGTTGAGCTAAATATCAGAGTAAGTAATAAAGATGCTTCTTTAGAAACAGCTGTTACATCGCTCTCTGCAAAGCCATCAGACCCCACTGAAGAAAACTTTACAAGAGTTGCTGGTCGACAGCTGCTCGATGGGTCAGTTTGTGTTACGCAGATATTGAGATGGATCCTAACCAACGGTTTAAAACATCAAAGTCACACAGTTACGTAAAACTAAGTAATGCCTGGCCTTCACCAGAGTCCGACTCTCAGCTGCAAATCTCACTAAATCCCTGGCGCTCAAACGAGACTTTAGAGTAAACAAATATGGTGGACAACGGGCAGGAAGAACTGATCAAATTCAGGAAGAACAAAGAACAAACTGTGGGTGAACACGGGCTGGACATGTTACTTTATGCTCCCTGTTTGCTTTTGACACCATGGCTGCGCTTGTTGTGCTTCCTGATTGGCTATCGTTTGGTTCCACGTGACGATCCACAGAGGGCGTGCACGGCTGTCCTCGGGGTTCCCCCCACACACAACAGGATATCGGATCCTAAACATGTTTCATATTCTCGATTTGAAATCGGTGCGGACACGACGTTCTTCCGAGCAGATCGGGGGAAGTGAAGTCACTCACAGGAACATCTGAGAGATCATCTTTAGAACCATCAGAACATCAGGAGTTTGATTACTTTTGTCTGAAGGAGGGAATCAGGCCCAAATCAGCCTAACAAAGCAGCAACTGCCATCTTCTGCGAGGTTAAATAACCTTCTTCCCTTCTACGACATCAGAGTTAATCTCTGTCTCATGTTATCTTATATCCTTATATTATATTACATCATCTGGATAAGGGCAACAAACGAGATCCCTGCGTAACATAAATCAAGTAAACTTAAACAAAAAAACAACACGAGGTCCCCAAACCCAAAGTTTATTTCTTCAACGATTAATTGATTATCAAATATTATTAAGGCACTAATCGTGTCAGCCGCGTTCTCCTGTGTCAGAGCTCCGACTGACCATCTGTGTCGTCACTTCCTGAAAAATGTCACCACAGCACATAATCCATGCAGAAACGTTGCTTCCTCCAACATGTGATGGCAAAGAAAGTCAGTAATAATGAGTCATAGTTACGCCATGCAGCCTGGACAAACACAAACAAACTAGCTGCACGATGAGAAACAACCCCAGCTTAATCACCTCCTTCAGGAGCTCCTGACCCGCCCTCGGCATGATGCAGTCTGGATTTCAGCGCAGTTTTTCCTTCGCTGTTTAAATGCTGTTTCAATTCAGCGAGAAGATAATTATGTGGAAACAATTGAGATTGTGATTGAAATCAGAGGGAGCAGCGTTTGTCAGATACACTGAATGGAAGGTTAATTAGACAGTGTGCGTTCAAGAGCGTCTCTGTGCTGCTGTGTATTCCTCCGAGTCTTCTTGTTGGGGCCCTGAACATGCATATGAGTGTGTGTGTGTGTGTGTGTGTGTGTGTGTGTGTGTGTGTGTGTGTGTGAGCCCAGTGAGTGACACCCTCTCGTAGAGCTGTGAGCGGGTCTCTGTGCGTCTTTCAGTGGGAGAGCCAGCGTGCCTTTGATTCATTTTTTAATAGGCCCCTGCAGCTCGAGCACCGCACTGCCTGTTCCTCTCTCTCTCTGTCTCTCTCTCTCTCTCCCTCGCCCTCTCTCTCTCTCTCTCTCTCTCTCCCTCGCCCTCTCTCTCTCTCTGTCTCTCTCTCTCTCTCCCTCGCCCTCTCTCTCTCTCTCTCTCTCTCTCCCTCGCCCTCTCTCTCTCTCTCTGTCTCTCTCTCTCTCTCCCTCGCCCTCTCTCTCTCTCTCTCTCTCTCTCCCTCGCCCTCTCTCTCTCTCTCTGTCTCTCTCTCTCTCTCCCTCGCCCTCTCTCTCTCTCGCGCTGTTCTGTCTTCTCTCATTGAAGTTTTTTTTTTAAGTCAATACATTTACCACTCTTTCCCTCCTCCTCCTCCTTGTTCCTGCATCTAGACCGTCGTGTACTCTGTGGTCGCCCGGGTGGTGCTTTGCTCCTGTGTGTCATGCGTTCATTTCAAACTGAATAGTTGAGTCCCCTAAGTCTTGCTCCGGTGTGTCGGAGCTTGTTCTCTGTATGTAAATGACAAAAGCTCAGTGAAGTATTGGCAGGAGTCGCTGCGGTGCCGCGACGTCTTCATTTGCAGGCCTGCGCTCGTCTTCCTCCATCTCCTCTGAGACGGCAGAGACAGAGGAGGAGGAGGAGGAGGAGGAGGAGGGGGGAGGCAGCCAGCCCATCATCATGTCCCACTCGTCCTACTTCTCCCTTCGTCGCCCTCCCCCCTTCCTCTCATCCTTTTTTTTTCTCCTTTACGCCCACGCCGGAAGTGTGCGGTCTCTTCCTGCTCTGTGCTGTTTTCACTGCATGTAAACAAATGCACACACACACACACACACACACACACACACACACACAGTATAGGACCTTTGTTGTGTGTCCGTGCTGTGCAGTGCGGCGCTGACGGGCTCATCACGCCAGCTCAGCCTCATCAGAGTGACACTGACATCCCAGCGACTCCTTCAGCCACTGTCAATGCCACATCGCTTCCAGTGGGGGCCGACCCCGCCCCCCATCCCCCTCGCGCATTGCTGGATGCTGTCTAGTCATATTGCCTCGGCAGAGCCCCCCCCGCGCCTCCTTCCCCGGGGGAGACTGTACTCTAAAGTTTGTCGAGGAAACTGAGCCGAGCGTTCTTCTTTCGTTCCTGTTTCTCTTCTGAAAGCATTTGAAACATCGAGATCATCACTTTCCTGCAACAACGCCGGCTCATTCCACGTTTGTTTCCTTCTTTTACAGTCCACTGTTTACGTCAACGTCATGTCTAAAGGTAACGCCAACGTACGCTCAGGTCGGGCTCAGACTCGTATCAGGCCTATCTATACCCAATCTGGGATGGTACCCATGTTCGGCCCAGAATATCTGGTGCTGTGAGAGCTTCACAGATGCAGTCTTTAACCTCCTGATCTGCTTACAGTCTCGTCTGAGCCGCCATCATTTCAAACACTTTCTGCATGATTACGACGGATGCATGATTAGCACTGAAGCTAACCTTAGCTAGCATGCTACCACTGACAGGTAACAGGTGCAGTCTGCAGGTTTAAAACTGGATCTATGAAGACCTCACAGTATCAAAGGAAATCTCCTGCAGTCTGAGTCCGGCCTGACTCTGTCTTGTACGCTCCTCATCCCTCCAGTCCTTCATATTTTTGTCGCTCTACCCCAGACGAGCAGCGAGGCCTGCATGAGTCATCCACAGGTGCCCACAGTCTTTATGAAATCCTGCCCACACAGGCCTGGATGAAAGCTGCCCACAGCCAGAAGCCTCCTGTTCACTCCGACATGTTCAGAGCGGGCACGCCCCGTCCACCATCCGCAGAGCTTCAAACGCTCTGTGTTCACATCCCGGGCTGCTCTGTGGTCATGATTCATAGAGGCGAGAGGCAGGACGCCTTCACGGCAGGCTCGTCCTGAGTGCTCCGAGTGTTTTCTCTTTAAGTTCTCTTCATTTGGATCCATTGAGAACAAAAACAAGCGGTGAAGCACAGGCCGGACAGGCTGAGACGTCTGAGGACCGCAGCCTCAATCGTTGACCGTGTGCAGCTACTCCACACTGTCAACAGAAGCACTACAGACGTTTCACGACATTAATACCACAGAAGAACACAGACGTTATGTTATGGTCTTCTAAAAGTGACAGGAGGAGGAAGATGTGTTAGCCTAGCTTAGCATAAAGACTGGAAGCAGGGGGAAACAGCTAGCCTTGCCCTGTCTAAAGTAAATACACCAATCTGCACCAAAGCTCACAAATTAAATCTCTGTCTATCCCAGCTGAGAGGCGGGGTTACACCTGAGCAGGTCACCTGTCAATCACAGGGCTGACACATAGAGTCAGACAACCTTTCACGCTCACACTCACACCTACAGGTGATTTAGAGTCACCAATGAACCTAACGAGCATGTCTTTGGACTGCGGGAGGAAGCCGGAGTACCCCGAGGGAACCCACGAATGCACGGGGAGAACATGCAGACTCCACACAGAAACATTAACCGGGAATTGAACCAGGAACCTTCTAGCTGTGAGGCGACACCCCCCGTACACCTGCCCATTACAGTGTTTTTATATTTATACATTATATTCATGTTCCACGATGTTAACCTGCCATAGAGTCTCACTTTCTTTGACTTGTATGATTCTCTTGGTTTCACACACATCCTCTGAGCGATGTCAGTTAAAGGAAGTCTGAATAACGAATCATTTATTGCCGTTTCATTGGCTGCTCAACTGCGGTTGGTGAGCACATGACAAATGGAGAACGTGAAGTTAAAGTGTCAGGTGATCTCTGGTAGAGAATCCTTCTTTGTGCGACCGCTGGAGACGTTTGATACGGTGACATGTGGAGATGTCTGCTGTCACCTCAAACTACAGAGTTTAAATGCTTCTGCTTTACAAAGGACTCAAATGTCATGCTCTAAAGACGAACAGTGACAGCTTGTTCCACAAATCAACATCCCTGCTTCTGAAACGATGTTTTTATGGCCGCACGCGGGACGTGTTTGCATCGTGTTTGCTCCTTCACCTGACGGCGATCCCTCAGGGTGTTTTTAAGAAGCTCTTTTCACACAGCGAGCAAAGTTTTTCTTTCTTCTTACCTTTTTCTGAAAGAGGGGGACACTGAGTCACCAAATTACCCGACATTTTCATTGACCTTGAAAGCACACTATACCAATGTAACCCATGAGTAACAGTGTGAGTCATTTTTAAGAAGTGTGCTTTCACGGCCAGTCAGGAGTCAACTGTGGAGAACTGACAGCTGGGAGTCAGAGAGCTGCGCTGGAGGAGTTTATCTGTTCTGCATAAATGAAAGATATACGATTAGTTCATGATGATGTTTAAACTCTGCAGTGGACGACAAGGGCAAGCGTGCTGCAACGGCCCAAACAAAGTGCAAAACAAACGCAACGGCCGAAACACGCTGCAATAAAACCACCGCGTTACCGTCTCCTCTGTCCTCACACGGAGCTCTGTCGGTCTCAGGGACTGCAGTGTATGTTTGCAGAGTGCTACATGGACAACAAAACACTCTGCTCCCGCGGCGTCTAACGTTACAAAGATAATTAATACATTTACTGTCTCTCTCTCTCTCTCTCTCTCTCTCTCTCTCTCTCTCTCTCCTGTCAATTGTCAACCTGATACACCGAGCGCCCCCTACAGGCCTGGAGTGCTCCCGCTGTCTGTGTTTTCTGGATTTTGCATCGTTTCTGTGTTTGCAGCACGTTTGATGTTAATGCATTTGTTTCAGCCTTTTGCATGTGTTTTTGAACTGGCATCGTTTCTGAACGTGCATAGAAATCGTTTGTCCCGTTGCAGCACGATCGCCCTTTTCGACGACCGTAAAAAGTCACATATGTACGGCAGCCAACAAGTGCAAAGGTGCTGCAAAGGTGCTGCAAACGTGCTGCACCAATCCAAAAGATTTCCATCAGAAAAAACAGGCTGCACATTCAGAAACAAACGCAAAAATCAAAAGAAAAGTAACGACGGAAACGTTCGTAGTAAAATGTAAAGTTACAAACAGACAAACCAAGAAAACAAATGCAAAAGAAAATCTTGTGATGGAGACGGTTTGGAGCACACATGAGCCAACGATAGTTTGAGAGATGTTATTATAAGTGTGATGGGTGAGCAGTGATATAACAGCAGCGTGAATCACCTTCATATCCAAACACAGACATGTACACGGAGCCTGCATGTGTTTTATAATTAGAGGTCGGAGCAGCAGAGCGCACTGACCCGTCTGTTTCTGTCTGGATTGTTCTTCCTCTGTAAACCTCCCACACTCCTCGGGCCACACAGATGACCCCTGACCTTTGAGGCAGATGATTGATTTTTGTTGAGAAGTGCAGAAGACTTCTGTGCAGCTGTTACCAAATCTATACTGTACACCAAGTGTAAACACATTTAAAGAGTGTTTTGAGTTCACTCTAAAGAGCGGCACACAGAGAGCCTGTTTGTGTGGTAAATCTGGATTTAAGGAGCTTCTAATGTGATCATGAATGTTGTCTTCATTCAGGATCATCTTCACCCTCTGCATCCTCCCAGTCTGCCATGTGCTTCTCTACATGTCACAAAGCTTCTGTCTGACTGTCGGCCATGTTTTTGTGTTTGCACCTGTGAGCCTTCTTGCCTTTAGCTCAGGTGTTTGCAGTTACCTGGTTTGTACTTGGTCTGAGGGTTTCCCCCTGAAGAAGGCTGTTGTTGCTGCTGCACGTGAGTTGTTTCTTAGTTTGTTTTTACATGTTTTTGCGCTTTTACTCAAAAAAAAACATCTTGACTAACGGCTCGTGACCCACGAGAGTGTCTCGTTTTCCCTCTAGTATCAGCTCCACCTTTCAGTGGTGCAGACACACAACACGACACAGAGGGAGAGCCAGGAGTGCCAAACAAGTTTCTGATGATGGTGATCATCTCTCTGCTCCTCTCAGGGCCCCAGTGCCTCTCTGCTCCTCTCTGCTCCTCTCAGGGCCTCGGTGCCTCTCTGCTCCTCTCTGCTCCTCTCTCCTCCTCGGTGCCTCTCTGCTCCTCTCTGATCCTCTCAGGGCCTCGGTGCCTTTCTCCTCCTCTCAGGGCCTCGGTGCCTCTCTGCTCCTCTCTGCTCCTCGGTGCCTCTCTGCTCCTCTCTCCTCCTCGGTGCCTCTCTGCTCCTCTCTCCTCCTCGGTGCCTCTCTGCTCCTCTCTGCTCCTCTCTCCTCCTCGGTGCCTC